>NC_045614.1:151183484-151808484 GCF_009829155.1 Mustela erminea
CCCAGGGTCCTGGGATCGAGCCCCACATCGGGCTCTCTGCTCCACAGGGAGCCTGCTTCCCTCCTCTCTCTGCCTGCTTCTCTGCCTGCTTGTGGCCTCTGCCTGTCAAATAAATAAATAAAATCTTTAAAAAAAAAAAAAAGAAAGAAAGAAACTACTGAAGTATTAGAAAAAACATGAGGAAATTCCTTTATAAGCTAGGAGTAAGAAAAACACTGAAAACTAGAAATCATAAGGGAAGACTGATAAATATGATTACATTACAATAAACAAGTTTCTGCATGGAAAAAACACCATAAGCAAATAAAAAGACAACTGACAGACTGGGAAAAAACACTGCACCTTGTGTCATACGTAGACAAAGTGTTAATATACTTAATATACAAAGTTTCTTTAAAAAACAGAGTACTACTAAATTCTAGAAAGAATGGTTTACATAAAAGCAGACAGCTCACAGAAACAAACACAAAAGCTGTTCAACATTACTTACAAAAGAAATGCAAATTTAAAACTGCACTGAGATACCATTTTTCACTGAGCAGACTGCCAAAACTTCAAAAACATCCTCTGTGGCAAGGCTATAGGGAAACAACCTCTCATAATTACTGAGAGATGCAAAATGTCCCTGACCTTATAGAGAGCAATCTGACAATACCTAACAGAGCTACATTTATACATTTACCATTCAACCCCATAATCTCACTTACAGGAATATATCCCAAAGACAAAATTAGCAAAAAACAAAAAACAAAACAAAAACCATGTGCATAACACTATCCATTAACAACACTATCTGTAATGGCAAAAGACCAAAACAAAAATGCCCTTTATAGAATTTTAGTGAAAAATTACTATGTCTACACAGCTATTTAAAAACACAAGGAATATTTCATTATACCTGCAGTAATCTCTGAGATACAATGTTAAGTGTAAGAAGCAAGATGGAGAAAAGTATAGTGGATATAGCATATCACTGATCACCTAAGTAAGAGGAGTACAATACCTGTTTATACACATTTGCTTATACAAAAAGAACAGACCAGAAAAGAGCCAAATCTTACACAGAAGAGACAGTGGAGGAGATAGGGATACAAACTAGACTCCTCCAAATGTACCTTGTGTTACAGATTTGACTTAGTGTTGAGAGCTGAGAATACCCTGGTCAAGAACCTTTGAAAATGGGCACCTGGGTGGCTCAGTGGGTTAAGCCTCTGCCTTCAGCTCAGGTCGTTACCTCAGGGTCCTGGGATCGAGCCCCACATTGGGATCTCTGCTCAGCGGGGAGCCTGCTTACCCCCTCTCTCTGCCTGCCTCTCTGCCTACTTGTGATCTCTCTCTCTTTCAAATAAATAAATAAAATCTTAAAAAAAAAAAAAAAAAGAACAAAACACCATTTCTCTACTGTCTGTGCAGCAGAGAACACATTTCCAAGGATAACTGAAAATACAATTTTAACATTACCTTTTTCTTTAATTCTTCTTGCTCTTTCTTACTTAAAGTTCGCTTAGCCGTACTCATTTTTCCAATACTGAAGGCTTTAAGTTTGTTTTCTAGAAGAGGCTATGAAAAGAAATAAAAAGCATACCTTTACAAAGACATTCTTAATACTATCTATTAATACTTAATATCTATAATATTTAATACTATTAACTGGTACAGCTCATATGATAACCAAGTCTTCAGATTAGATGACTTTACAAAAGAAATTTCACTGTAAAGCAGAAAAACTGAGGCTACTCTTAAGCATCAAGTGCCTACCTTGGGCTTGATTCTAAATATTCCTTAAAGAATGTCTTCATTTGCTAGCTCAAGGCCGATAACATACAAAAACCATTATCTTTATAAAAAAGGTTAAAAAGCAGAGAGAGAGATGCCAAGGTTTAGAACTCATTCAACCAACTTGCCGGCAGCAAGAATAAAATCACTTGAGAAAAAGTACAGATGGTTCTGGGCAAAAGAAGCAGTGATGGAAAACAGACATTCAAAGAGGGAGAAGGCACTATTTATTTCCAAGTTCAGTATCTAAATGCCATCTATAACCTCCATTACAGGTACCACAAATCACATCACTTCCTTCTATAACTCAATAAATTCACTCATTCTTCATCAATACTGACGTTTATGAACATAATAGTAATATTTCACATTTCAGCAGAAGTAAAATCATCCATAGATCTTTAGTTGCTCAGTTATTCATTTAAATGTTAGATTTTGATTCATAAACTTAAAAGAGAGTAATGTCTATTAAATATACCCTAAAATATTAATCTGTAGTTGAAATCTGAAGGTTTTGCCTACCAAAAAAAGAAGTTAACCAATTAAAAATCAGACTTTATCAATCTCCTGGTTTTTAAATAGGCTTGCCCCTGAGAGAAGCTGAACAGAAGACTAACACTGCTACAAATTATTTTAAAGAAAATTACTTTGAAAAAATAAAAGTTTATAACCCAAAATGAGATTTCACGAACAGATTCAAAGTAAATTTTTTCCCCTAAGTAGAAAGAAAAATGTTTGGTCATCATTCACCATCTTTAAGCAAATGGTAATATTACATATAAATTCAATGAAAAACATATACAAAACAAAATCAGAAGGGCTCAAATTTTATTTATCTATATTCTAAGAAAGTAACCTTACACACCAAAGAGAAAAATGGTTAAGGAAATTATGGAATGTTTACATAAAGAAATACAACCATCCATTAAAAAGTTTCAAAGAATTTTTGCTAAAATTAAAAAACAATATTGAAAAGAGTTTGTTTTGTTTTGAAAAGAGTATTTTAAAATGTATTCCTGGGGTGCTTATGTGGCTCAGGGGTTTGGGCCTCTGCCTCCAGCTCGGGTCATGGTCTCAGGATCCTGGGATCGAGCCCCACATCAACCTCTCTGCTCAGCAGGGAACCTGATTCTCCCTCTGCCTACTTGTGATCTCTGTCTGCCAAATAAATAAATAAAATCTTTTAAAAATAAATAAATAAATAAAATGTATTCTTGTAAAATGGATCTTAGCAAAGTAAAAATATATTTATGCTTAGAATATTATACCATAAAAATAAAGTGCTATCAATGTTAATATTGGCTGGTGATGACTACCTTCTTTGTATTTCCAAATTTAATTTTTATTAATTTATTAATTCCCCAAATTTAATCACAACAAGAAAAAGTATATGAAAAAGAAAAAAGACTAAAAGAGCATGAGAACCCTTTGCAGATACACGTAGTAAAGAAGCTCCTTCTCTGGGTTCTCATACTGCCCTGGGCACCATACTAACCATACTGAATAGTACCTATCCCTCTTTAAATCCCACAGTGAGACTATAAGCTCTCTAAGAGCAAGAACTGCGTTTTACCCATCTATTTATTTCTAGTGACTGGCATGTGGTACTTGGTTCAGTAAGTGTTTGGTATAAGGGAGGAACAATAAATCTGACCATTAACCATTTCATATCCAAAACACTCCTTGGTTTTTTTTCTTTTTAATATTTTACTTTTTTTTTTACTTCTTACTTTGGTTTTTTTTTTTTTAAGATTTTATTTATTTATTTGTCAGAGAGAGAGAGAGAGAGAGAGAGAGCGCGCGCATGCGCGCATAAACACAAGCAGGCACAGTGGCAGGCAGAGGCCAAGAGAAGAAGCAGGCTCCCCAAGGAGCAAGGAGACCGATGCGGGACTCGATCCCAGGACCCTGGGATCATGGCCTGAGCCAAAGGCAGCGGCCTAACCAACTGAGCCACCCAGACGTCCCACTCCTTGGTTTTTAAATACAATTTTAAATTTTGCAAGAGTCCTATCTCATATATAAACAAAAAAAGGCGGGGGGTGCACCTGGGTGGCTCAGTGGGTTAAGCCTCTGCCTTTGGCTCAGGTCATAATCTCAGGGTTTGGGGATCAAGCCCCATATCGGGCTCTCTGCTCAGCAGGAAGCCTGTTTCCCTCTCTTTCTGCCTGCCTCTCTGACTGCTTGTGATCTCTCTCTCTCTGTCAAATAAATAGATAAAATCTTAAAAAAAAAAAAAAATTCCTTACATGAACTTGAGTTTATCATTAACCCAAATACAAAAAAGAATGCTATTTTCAAATAGTACATGATGAAACAAACAGTACAAAGCCAAAATACCAATCACCAAGTTCTATCAAGGACAGATTAAAATCATTTATCCTTTCTTATCTTTATCAACACTCACTCTTGAGAGATTTTGATGAGGAGAATCACAAAGGCTTTCACGGGTACTCTCATTTCTATAATTATGTTTTCTTGGGCTCTTAGGTCGCGTCCGACTTGGCATGTCACTATCTGAGGGTCCAGATGCATCCATCTTCAGGAAAAGTGAAACAAGTTTTTAAAAATCACTTATGTAGTACTAAAATCACAACCCAAATGTCCAAATTTCACTATACACTATCAAAACTCTCATCCCTTGATATCACCAATGATTTCATCAGAAAAGTTATTCAGTACAGGTAAAGTTTTTAATAATTCTAACTTGTACCTGAAAGCTCGAATTTTATATCAGTAACAAATAATTGTTTTCTTTGAAGTAACAGATCTGTTTCCTTCACTTTTAAAAGAACATCTGCCAAATACCCAAGTCTGATTTACCAGTCTGTCAGTTGTTTCTTCAAGTAAAAATGGTATGCCAGCGAAAAAAAAGGGCCAGTTTTCATTTCTCAACTTAAATAATCCACCAAGCACCTTTCCTCAAGACAAATATACTTTGAGAAGTAGTACCTTATACGTACTTCCCATTTCATCACACAAAACATAAAAAAGACCCACATACAAGGATAAAATTAAGCATTAATACCTGTTACTGCTTCATCAAGAACATTTTTAAGTGAAACTAACTTATTTTTACTTTTACTGTGCCAGGTGGGGAAGAACACAATGACAACTAATACATTTTGGCAACACTGGCTTGATTCATGTTAGATGCCAACAGTTTACCCATACATTGCCTTTTCACCACGAATGCAAATGTCAACCTGATGAAACAGGCAAATGTGTTTTTATTATTATAAAATAGCTGAACTCACAAAACCCAGGAAAAATTCTCAGTAACCCCCAAGAGTCTGAAAGCCATACTTTGAGCACTGCTTTAATAACATGCAAAGGAATGTTTATTAAAGAACTGTTCAAATGTCAAAAAGCTTTAAGCAAGTATATGCCCATCAAAAGAAATACAACTTAAAAAATCATGTGTACTTCTCCCTATGGAATATTACAACGCCAGCAGAAAGACTATATTAGAGCCTTAACTGTTGAGGAATTTCCAACAGGTATATCAATTAGTGAAAAAAGAATGACTGCATATAACACAAACCATAACCAATGTACAAGTATACACACTTGTATATGTAGAGAACTTTACAAGCACAATAAAAAAACAAAGATACACACATACTTGGTTACTAATATGGTCTGAGGGGGCAAACTTATACAAACAGAACACACAAAAAAAGAGGGCACCTAGCTAAAAACATGATAGAAAACAGACACAATGTATTAGTATTTATTTAGCAAGTAAAATCATAAATGTAGAGATACAGAGAGAAATTAAATGTTAGAGAAAAAAGGAAAGGTATTTGGCTGGCTCAGTCCATGTAGCATACACCTCTTGATCTAGGAGACATGAGTTGGAGCCCCACAATGGTTGTACAGATTACTTAAATTAATGCTTTAAAAAAAGGAAGAAAGACACAGATTGCCTTTTATACTCACATGTGCATCTGAAGATCCAGATGAATGAACATCTGATGATCTGGTCTGCAATTATTAAAAAGTCAATATTTAAATGATCTGAAAATATATTGTGCTAACAAAACAAGTATGTCTCATGTTATACAACTTAATCTTCCCAAACTCGAAGCAATTTTGCCTCAGCTAATAAAACCAGACAAAGGAAATCTAGAACTCAGAAAAAGATTGTGATCTAAAATAAATGTGCAAGTCAATTCTTTAAAATTCAGAATGCCTATGTGCCAAAATATGATACAAATGAGAGTGGGAGGTATTTGAGGAATCAACTTTATAAACTGTAATCTGGAAACTTAACCACTATTTTTATGACAGATTTTTGTGCAAAAGCTCTTTCCAAGTCCTAAGATACACTGTTTACTGCCACAACACTGACAGAGCAGCAACTTCTTGTTATACAGCAAAGAAACTTCCCCTCCTTCCTCCAACTACTCAGTCATATAAGAAACAGATTCTAGTAATAAGAAAATCCACACATAAACCCTTAATGTAAAAGGTACAAACTATTTCTGCTACTGCAGAAATAGTTCAAGAGAAAGAAAAGGCTTTTATCAAATCCACTGCTGGTTACCATTTACAAGTTGTTTTAAGGAGACTGCTTCTAATTCAGCATGCCATTACTGCTGACTGCTGCACAGAAAAAGTTCAGTCTTCAAGTAACGGTACTTTCCAACAATGTCTACTGTTAAAATCTCATCTTATTTTTCTTAATTGATGTACAGATTAAATTACATATGGCACGCAATATTTTGTTTTTTCACTATGCAGATGAAGAAGCCAAGCTGCAAGACTATTAGCTAAATAACATGTGGCATCTGTCTCAAATTTTTACTTGGGAGTCCCAGAATTTAACTGTCATTGAGTTCTTTTTATTTTGCAAAGTATTGGGTAGTGAGATTTTACTTATTTTTATGTATAGTCAAATATTAAAAGTGAAACCAAGAATCTTAACACCACAAATACCTGACCCTCGCTCCAAGTTCTAGATTTCAAATAAAATGCACAAAACATTGTATTAATTTTAAAAGAAAATTGAAGATTTGTAGATATATAAAAGACCAAATACAGCAAAACTCATGTAAGTCTACACATTATTGCTTTACTTACCTTCTCTAAACTTAAGGCTAAGAAAAGCTGGTCAGATTTTCACTCTGAATCAATTTGTTCCTCTGAACTCCACTGTGCTGGGCCCTAAGCAAAATAAACTCAAGACAACCAAGCAATGACATACCTTCCATCACTATTCTTTCTATCTATCTTTTTCTATATCCAGCTTTATTGTATGCTTCCTCCTTTACTTTCTCCTCACATCTAACCCAAGAAGAAATTGTTTAATATTTAAATTTAATTCTCTGAAACACACTCTAAAACAGTCTGAAATGTGCCTATTTGCACACACTTAGAAATTAGAAAATCCAAGAGAATAACTACTCTTAAAAAGAAAAAAAATTCAGTCAAGGCGCTGAACAGATTGAGAAAGAAAAAAAAAAAATCAACTGCTTGCCAATATACTAGTATAAACCTGCTAAGTAACAAAAATGATACCCTAACTGCAATAGTCCCAATAAGTATAAAACATCTAGAAACCAACAAAAAAAAAAAAACATATACAACCCCGGTGAAGAAAACACAAACTTTACAGAAGGATTCGGTTATTCAAGTCACCTTTTGAAAAGACCCATCATACTACTACTGGATGGGAAAACCCATTATTAAGACAATGTCAATTATACCCAAATTTATTTATACATTTAATGCAATTTCATTCAACAGCTCAATACCACAAAGGAAAATCTTTCTAAGGGGGCGCAGGGGTTGCCAAAAATAATTCTAAAGTTCACCCAGATGAATAAGCCTGCAAGAGCAGCTAAAACAGTGCTGGTCTTTCTTTTATCTTCTAGGTCACCATATCCAAATCATCATTTCTAGGATTTAAAAATAACAGGGGGCACCTGGGTGGCTCAGTAGGTTAAAGCCCTGTCTTCAGCTCAGGTCATGATTTCAGGGTGCTGGGATCGAGCCCATCAGTCTCTCTGCTTGGCGGGGAGCCTGCTTCCCCCTCTCTCTCTGCCTGCCTCTCTGCCTACTTATGATCTCTGTCTGTCAAATAAATAAATAAAATCTTTTAAAAAAAAATAAAAATAAAAACAGGATAGCTTATGAAGATACACAGCTGATTTCAATTAACCTAAGATGGCACTGGTCATATTTACTACAAACCAGACGTTTTCCACTGATTAGCAGCTATAATTACACAGCGTTTAAAACGGAACTCTTTAAGCTTAAGAGTTAGAGAGATGAAAATAGTACTAAGATTTTTAAAATAACCAACTTCTAAAACCAGTGGTCCAAGTAAACAGTAAATGTAATGCTACTTCAGAAGCTGAACCTCTCCCTCTTCGTAACTTAGAACTGACTATATTACTTGTCTTGGGTTTGGTTTTTCCATTTTTTTAACTGAAGAACAACAAATTAATGATGCTTTCAGATCTTTTGAAGTCTAGAGCACAGTTCTTCATCCATAAGAATCCAAAAGAAATGAATCCGCAGAATTAGGGGAAGCTTAGGACAATAAGAAGCAGACACAAGGGGCATCTGGATGGCTCAATTAGTTAAGCTACTGCCTTCAGCTCAGGTCATGATCCCAGAGTCCTGGGATCAAGTCCTGCATCTGGCTCCCAGCTCTGCGAGGAGTCTGCTTCTCCCTCTGACCTTCTCCCCTCTCATGCTCTCTCTGTCTTTCTCTCAAATAAATAAAAATCTTTTCATAAATAAATAAATAAATAAAGGGAAGACGAAGAAGTAGACACAAGACAAATTTATCTCAGGATAGAAAAAGCAGAGAGTAGAGATGTAGTGTCCTCTAAAGCATCAACTTACATGTCCACAAGTTTAACAATCTCTCCCACAGGAAGCACATCAACACCTTTATTTTACTGAGATGACTTCTAATTCTTTATTTTCAACCTTAGTCCCTCTCCTAGGTTCTAATCTGCTTTCAAACTACCTACTGAACATCTTCACCCGAATACCTGCAAGCTCCTCAAACAACATATTTAAAACTCCTTCCAAAAGCTTCTCCTATTGACTTTATTTCTGACAGTGGATTGTATCTCACTCATTCATAATATGGAAGCAGTAAAACGTTTTTAAGAGCACAGACTCTGGAATCAGACTTCCTGGTTTTAGCACTTACCAGTTTTGTAAACTTGGCCCTATTTCCTTCATCTGTAAAGCTGAATAGCACCCTGCCTATAGGATTATTGTGAAGGACAGAAACAGGTAAAGCACTTAGAAAAGTGTCTAGCACATAATAACTACTCAATAAGTGTTAGCCAGCAACAGCCTTATAACAGGATCATCCTGGACCCCTGTATCCCCTCATAATGACAAAAGTCAAATTCTGTTCATCCCGACTCTAATACAGCTCTTCTCTGGGGACTCCTCTCTTCCTTTCTAAAGACACAACTGTGGTCCAGCTCTTCCCTTAATTCAACCATTTACTGGTACTATGACTTACATTAGAGATATAAAGTAAAATAAGACATACCTCCTGCCTTTAAGAGCTAATAAAAAAGTAAAGTAAAACAATGGTCACTAGAGAAGAGGGGAAAAGCAAATCTTAATGGGAGTGGGAAAGAAGCTTCCCAGAGAAGATCTGAGGTGAGATTTCTGCAACAATCCTCAATATTTATCTGGAGCACTGCAATAATCTTCCAAGTGGTCCTCCTCACTCCCAAATTCTTCCTGAAGTATACCCCTAAGAATTCTTTCCTAAAGGACTTTCCTGCCTCAAATTTTCCATGGCTCTCTAATTTTACTCCACAGCATTCAAAATCTCCACAATTTATCTCAAACTTATCTTTCCATCTCAGCAACTCGTATTCCCTATGCAAGTGCTCTATGCACTGACTAAATGAGATCACTTACTAATCCATTTCCCAGATTTATTTTTCTTTACCTCGTCCATCTCTTTTTATATCCCTATCTCTATCCTTCAAACCTCAGCTCATTGTTGAGCATTGCTCAAATTCCTTTTTTTTTTTTTTTGGACAGAGAGATAGAAAGAGAGAACAAGTAGGCAGAGAGGCAGGCAGAGGGAGAGGGAGAAGCAGGCTCTCCGCTAAGCAGAGACCCTGATGCGAGAGGCTGGATCCCAGGACCCTGGGATCATGAGCCAAAGGATGCCATTTAACCAACTGAGTTACCCAGGCACCCAAATTCCTCTATTCTTGAAGCCTTCTCCTTCCCACCTTCCATTTAACCAGCTGTCACTTCTCTCTAGACTTCTAGATACCTCTACTTTGTGCTATTATCTGTTGACTTTTCTTCCACTAGACAGCACACTCCTCAATTTGTATAGTCTCATTTCATATTTTCTTCTCAAAGTCAAGCACAAGATCTGCCAAGTGATGGAGCCTCTATATATTGGTTGACTTTACCTACTAGAACAAGTACCTACCCAACAAAATTGTTACACTCCACTATCAACATACTTTGCTGCCCACTCACTAACAAGTGGCAGCCACCTATTTTAATATCACTCTCCAAGGCAAACCAAGGGTCACCTCTCAAAAAAAACTTTATAGATCACTAAGACATGTACTATATAACATAAAATTAAATAAAAACCCAAAATGACTTTTAAAGTTATATTTAAAACACGACCAATACATGAAAAGTTGTTAAGTACATTTGAACATCCCATAGTTAATCTAAACTGAGGAAAGTCTAGCGAAAAAATTTAACTCCTGAAGGAAGAGACAGCTAACAGTACCAAACAGCCTTGAGTGCTACTGGCAAACACATCTTGCTTTTTGAAAAATTATTTCAGCACAATATCTAACACATGTCTGATCTGCAATATTAAAACTTCTTAAAAATAGTATGAAGCAAGTTATTTGTAATATTAATGTTTTCGAGTTTAATATCCTGTAGTCAAGTTTTTACTTTATTTTTTAAAAACAATGCTCTTTGTGAAAAAGTGGTAGAGAGGCAGCAGTCTTCAACTTGCACACCAAATGAACCCCTCTTTCATATGCCACTAAGGCAAAGGAGAATGTTCCATGGATTTAGTTTCCAGGAAGAAAAAAATCTTCAGGAATAAAAAAAGAAAATAAAAACTGGACTTTCAGAAAACAATTAATCTAGTAAGATGAGATTTTTAAAAAACCATATCAAGAGTCACATTCCCGAGGTGCCTGGGTGGCTCAGTCCTTAAGTGTTTGCCTTAGGCTCAGGTCACGACCCGAAGGTCCTGGGATGGTGCCCTCCACTGGGCTCCCTGCTCAGCAGGAAGCCTGCTACTCCCTCTCCCACCACCTCTGCTGTGTTCCCTCTCTCGCTGTGTCTCTGTCAAATAAATAAAATCTTTAAAAAAAAAGTTACATTCAAGCACCAGTGCTGTAAATACTCTAAAAGAGTACCAATCAAGAAAACAAAAGTTCATAATTCAACTCTCCACCCAAAAAAAAAACCTTCCACCCACAAAACTATCTACCTTATATTTTAAGATAAAATTACAATCATAACAAACTTTTAATCTAAACTAAAACTAGCAACCCATGAAGAACCTAATTTTCAAGATTTGTTTCATTTAGAGTATTTTATTTTGTATTAGAGTATTATATTTAGGGCAACCATCTCAAGTCCCCTCCTTCCTTGGGAGCTTTGTACTATCACTGTGCTGTCGCTCAATAAACCTTGCTTTATTGCCCCCCACCAAAATAAAATAAAATAAAAATAAAATTTAAAAATAGAGTATTTTACCATATTTAAATCTGTAGTAGCATTATCAACAGTTCTCTAACAGCAGCAAGCAGGGCTGTTTTTGTGGCTCTGTGAGGTAGTGACCTGAGCGATGTACCCAACCATTCCGCTCAACGCTAAGGGAAAGGTACTGGAGAGGGAAGAAACTGACAAGGAGTAAAAGTAGGATGTAAAAACAGCCAAAACTGGCCCTCTACCACAGTTTCTACAAAATTAAAGGATGAAAGGTAAAGACAGTACTAATTACAAACTAATTATGGATATCATTCACAAAATATCATAAAGATTATGATTTATTAGACATAAACCAAATATAAAATGGGTTATTTCTCAGAACAAACTAATCTCAGGACTCGCCCTGTCCACCCTAAACGTCCTAATAACCGATTTATAATCATACACTCCGCAAAATGTTAACAGTCCCTAGAATCTTTAAGTGTTACACAACTTCTTTTATTAGCATAAAAAGCTTAATAACTACTTCAGGCAGTACCTATTACTTTTAATATCGTGTTCAAGATGAGAAACTAGAAGTAAAAAAAAAAAAAAAAAGATTAAATAACCGGCCCAAGATGGCAACTAAGACCTGATGCTAATCACCACCTAACTACTGTTAAACTACTTCTACAGCTCAGTGGTTTCACAAGACGTGCACACGGTTCCCTGTTAACTCAAAATTAATTTAACAATCTTAAGTGGCTTCCAAGTCTTTGGAAGTTCTCTTTTGAGTGGAACACACAACATGGAGATGCAGGAGACCCCGAGTCCTTGAAAACGAACACTCAAAAAAAAAAAAAAAGTGCTCATTTTATACTTCCTCTTAAGTGAGGTAAGACCACGTGTAGAGCATAGCAATAACCTTGGTGATGCAGCTCTGCAAAGGAGAGCTGCTCCCGCCTCTGCACTTCCCACCCCGCGTCCCTCCAGCATTGGTCCTCCCTCACAACTTGCAGGCCTAGATGTTATTTACTCCCCGGAGGGCAAGAGGGAAACTGAGGGACACCGGAAGTGTGTGAGATCTAAAACCAAAGAACCGAGGAAAGTGAGGCAAACACTTAAACACGGGAAGCGATTCCCGCCTCTCCCAAGCGCTGTCCGGCGGCCTCAGAGATCAACAAACAAATAGAGGGGCGCGTTTTCACGGCTTCAAACCCCAATCTAAATCCCTGACTTCACTCCAATGCCAAACGCAGGCCGAATTAATCAGGCCACCCACCCCGGGCCCGCCAGTCTCGAGCCGAATCCAGCCTGGGACTAAAGGGAGACACCAGGCCTCTCAACCTGCGCACCATAGTGCGTCGGGCCCCAGGCCTACAGTCGTGACCAGAACAGGGAATCCCACCCCAACCTCCTCCCGCTGGCCAGAAGCGTCTGTAGGCCCCAGATGACAGTGATAAACTCACTGACTTACAAAGTCCTCTAAGAAATTACCTTCGAACTGGCCTTCTGAGATCCGCCTGGCGTTTTGTCCGCCATCTTGAGCTTTGCCCCTCCTTCGGCGGCCGCAGCAGCACGGGCGAGTCGAGCACCGAAAGAGTGGATCTCAGTGGAGCCCGCCAGAGGCGCCTGCAAGACTGAGTAGTCGACTGCCGAGATAGGGAATTCGGGCGGAGCTGTGCCACGTGACTTCCGGTGGCAGTCGTTTTCCCGGACTAAGACCAGTCCGCTGGGTTTCGCGGGTGTTTCACCTGCTTGTCTTCTCTGTAGGCTCCTAGGAGTTGGAGAATCTCCTTGTGCTGACTTTCAGGGCGGGCTGATATTTCACTTTTTTCCCCAGTTCCCGCCGTTCATAGGTGCGAGCCAGTTGAATTACCTGGGTGAGAAGAGAACGACTCCTTAAAGAAATACAGACTGGTCGGCTAGGGAGCTGATTGGGGGCCCGCACTCCATGGCCAAAGACGGCGTTCGCGCCAGCGCGGGGGCTTACGCCGTAGTGTGAAAAGCAAACCTGGAATTTTCTCAAGTTAGTTTTAGACAAGCCAGTGCCTGGAGAGTGGAGAAAATGAGCATTGACCCAACCTGAGAATCCGGCCATGGAGTTATCCGATACACTGTTAGGGTATCTACAAAGTGGGTACATGCAGAGAGAGGGAGATGGAGAGAAAATCATAGACCGTATTCTAAGTCTAGCATATATGTAAGGTGTGTATCATTTAAAATTAAATTTCCTGCTTTAGTGGTTTCATTTTTAATCACATAAATGGAGAGGTGCACCATAAACTTGACTTACCAACCACCTTTTTAAAGTTCTTAATGGGATCTGTATTCAAAGGAGGAAAACTTGGGGTGCCTGGATGACCCAATGGGTGAAGCACATCTAACTCCATCTCACCATAGGTCTTGATCCCATGGTTGTGAGTTCAAGCCTGGCACTGGGCTTCACACTGGGCATGAAGCCTACTTCAAAGAAAAAAAAAAAAAGGAAAATTTGCTTGAGAAGATTGTGCCTGAACTGAGCCAGGCAAGGAAAATGGAAAATGGCAAACCAGGTAGAGGGAGTAGTTGAAATAAAAGCCTCAGGAGGATGAGGGGCGCGGAAGCCTAGTAACATGAATCAGTACAGCTCCTTGTGCAGTCACCATACACAGACAAGTTTTATTAGAAGAGATACAGAGAGATTTGTGGCTGGAGAGATGGGTGGGAGCAAGTTAACATAGGGCCCTGAAGTGAGCAGGTGCTTAAGAATTAGAATCCTAGTCTGAGATGAATAGTGGCCTTCAACAGGGTCTGTGATGTCAGGCTTGAAGTTTTAAAAGATTGCTCTCATTACTGTAGGAAGGGAAGAAGAATTCATTTATTCAAAATATTTTTAAGCCCTGTTTTGTGTATAAAATCCTGTCCAAAGTGTTGAGAGCCTTACAGAGACAAATAAAAAATCACTGCCTTCTTGTGATTTAGAATTTAAGAATGGGGGAAAGAAAACCAGAATTAAATTGATGCTGCAAAGAGAGACCAAAGAGGGGGGAGGACCCTGAAAGAAGTAATTCTGAGAGTAAGCGTTGGGTAAAGAGATAGGGAGGTTTCACAGAGAGGGGAGAATTTGAGCCAACTCTGAAGAAGTAAACTTTGTCTGCTGGGGGAGGGTGCGGGGGTTGGGGAAGGAAGGGAGTTTGGGTGGCCACGAGCAAAGCACTTATTACAGGATCTGACCCATGGCAGGTCCTCAGTAAAGGTGAACACTCATATGTACCTGGCAATGAGGAATCAGCAATTTTGGGTTTCTGTGTGAGCAAATGGGGATGGAAGAACAGACAAATAAGCAAATGAGAAATGATCAGAAAGTGACAAGTACTATGCATTAAAATTAAATTGGAATGATGCTTTGCATTCTCTAGTCCAATTGAATTTATTTCCAGTCTTGGGTTTTATCACACTTTTTCACTTCCAGGCTTTTTCTCCCACCCTCATTCTGGTCTTTAATTGAAAAGTAAATCGAGGGGCGCCTGGGTGGCTCAGTGGGTTAAAGCCTCTGCCTTCGGCTCAGGTCATGATCTCAGGGTCCTGGGATCGAGTCCCGCATCAGGCTCTCTGCTCAGCAGGGAGCCTGCTTCCTCCTCTCTCTCTCTCTCTCTCTCTCTCTCTGCCTGCCTTTCTGCCTACTTGTGATCTCTCTCTGTCAAATAAATAAATAAATAATCTTTAAAAAAAAAAAAAAAGTAAATCGATTTTACACTCTTACCGAAGATCTCACTTTCTCCAGGAAGCTTTAAAGCTTACAGGAGGGAGATCCCCCAACAAGGCTAAGATAGAGACTCTGCTTCTGTTTCCATAGGAACCCAACACTTTCCCACTCAAAATGCTCATCAGACTGGACCTTAATTGTTTACAATCTAGGGTGAGAAAGTGAAATCACTGGGGTGCCTGAGTGGCTCAGATGTTAAGTGTCTGCCTTTGGTTCAGGTCGAGATCCCAGGGTCCTGGGATGGAGCCCTGTATTGGGCTCCCTGTCCCACTCCCTCTGACTGTGTTCCCTCTCTCATTGTCTCTCTGTCAATTAAATAAATAAAATCTTTAAAAAGGAAAGAAAGAAAGAAAGTGAAATCATCATCTGAGATAAAGGAAGAAGGAGTGGGACTGGCTGTGCCTACTCATGTTCCTGCAATGCTGCAAGCTGATTTTGTCTACAAAGTGCATAAAAGCATGCTTTTCATTCAAATCCCCAAAGTTCAACTGCTCACAAAAATAATTTTCTCCAAATGTTTACCCCTAAAGAGTTAGAATAAAGGAACACACACTTCTTTCTCTTTTTCATACAGTAAAGTACCAAAGAAAGCCGGACAAATGTGACCTGACAAAAAGTAATACATAGGCTTTTATTAAGGCCTGATTAAATATACCTTTAAAAACACAATCATGAATATAAGCAAAGCTCTCCTTAACACATGTATGTCATGAAATCTTTCCCCTATTACTCAAACCACAAATTAAGGAGGATGGCATAGCATGAATCATCCAAATGGAATATGACAGAATCCAAAATTTTAATTAGATTCACGATTACTATGGCCAAGGGACTACACATAAGTAGTAAGGAAATCATACAATTTACTACAATTAGAATTACTTTTTACAATCACACTAAAACCATGCTTTTTCTCCTCCCACTGTGCTATTGGTTCTCTAGTCCCTGTCATCTGCTTTAAAGGGCTCTCCCTGTAGCTGTGTTCAACGAGGATTGCAAAGTAGTGCCAGGTGCGATCCACAAAGGTGTTTGTTTGGTTCAACCGGAAAGGTTTTTGATTTTTGAAATTTGAGCTAGCATTTTAAAATTCGGAGATTTTTATGTTTTTATGCTCAGGGTTTCCAGTGTTTCTTGAAAAATGGGAAAGTCTATGGGATGCCCGTGTGGCTCTGTCAGTTAAGTGTCTGCCTTCAGCTCAGGTCATGATCCCAGGATCCTGATCCTGATTCCTGAATCAGGCTCCAAGGAGCCTGCTTCTCTCTCTCCCTCTGCTGCTCCACCTGCTTTTGCTCTCTCTCTTTCTCTCTCTCTCTCTCTCAAATAAATAAAATCTTTTAAAAAAGGAAGAGAGAGAAAAAGAAAAGAAAAATGGGAAAGTCTGGCAACAACTCAGTAGAGATGAGCCACAGTGACCTTAAAGGGAACTGAGCACTCCAGTTCACTAGACCTTCACCACACGTGTGGTGGACAAATGCCGCACCCTGGCCTGCTTGTAGGCATTTGAGTTTACTACCTCTCAGGTACAGTTTAAGTCTTATTAGTGGTGATGAACAAAATGAGGCACAAAAGACTCAGTGCCTAGGACCCACAATACTTTCAGGGACCTTCCAAATGTTAAATTTCTTTTAAAATGGGGGGGGGGTTGGATTAGAGAGACTGAGAAAAAGGGACAGCATTTAACAATACACACAAGGAAAGAGAGAGGGCTTACAAACGAAAATCTCCTGTAGTGTGCCAGTGAACTGTTCCTACTTGGTGGCACTTTCATTCTGCAGAATTTTTCTTTTAAGATTTTATTTATTTATTTATTTGATAAAGAGAACACAAGGGGAGCAGCAGACAGAGGGAGAGGCAGAAGCAGGCTCCCCAATAAGCAAGGAGTCCAACGTCGATCCCAGGAGCCTGGGATCATGACCTCAGCTGAAGGCAGATACTTAACAACTGAGGCATCCAGGCTCCCCTCATTCTACAGGATTTTTTATGCGGTTTTTTCCTGCTCTCTAGACTTAAAGATAGAGGCTTGTGAAAGCACAATCCCATCCATTTGTTTATTTGGCAGTTAATGAATTTCTAGCATGTACTAGTGATGAAGGATAGTTAGAAGGCAGGCAGGCATGGAGAAGGGGCGTCCACTCTAACAGGAAACTACCCTTAAAAGGATTTACACCACCTTGGAAGAAGCCCTCCACCTTTTCCCACGTGATAGATAACAAAAACCTGGTTGGATGACAGGCACAGGGTTAATCAGATTAAAACAGCGTGGCCAGCAAGGCCATAAAAACCCCTAGACTTAGAAACTCCAGTGTCAACCCTCTCAGGTCCCCTCCCTTCTAGGGAGCTTTGTACTATCACTCAATAAACCTTGTTTTGCTGCCCACCACTCTGTCTGGTCTACCTCTTCATTCTTCAAAGCAACGTGACCGAGAACCAGGCCACCGATGGAGAAAAAAATCCTGTAACACCAGGCTCTGAAAAAAGATAAAGAGGGAGAGAGAAACAGCTAAAAATCAGACTTAGTTCTTCCTTTAAGAGAAATTTCAGCTGCTTCTAGAATAGTCAGGGAACAGCCTTCAAGGAGGATGTATCCTGTGTGAAATTAAAGATTCTTTCTGATAAACTTGACTGCCTGTCCACCCCACAATGCTAGCCTGACAGGATTTCAGAGGCAATAGTGGCTTCTCCTACCCCCCCCACAAAAAAAAATACTACCCAACTTACTTATTGATGATATCTAGAATTCCTTTGATAACAGTAATTAGCAGAGGCTTTTTTTTTTTTTAACCAAAAATGTCTAGGAAATAAAAGATACCTAAAAATGGTGTCAACAAGTATATAGCCCAAGAATGGGCTTGTGATATGTTGAAGATAATAAAAATTGCTATTTTAGCTATGATTGTGGAGAGAACATTACCATGAGCATGCTACCATGAAGCAATTATTTTATCAATGAGATAAAACCTAAGATGGTCTAGATGGGGTATTCCAGAAATGTGTATTCTGTGTATTCTGGTGTTCCTGAGCGAGTGAATGGGTGTGTAGGTGCGTACGTGCGTGTTTGTGGCAAAGGTATACATACCGAAGGATCTGTGGCAAGTCAAAATAACTAGCAAAAGGCAACATCCCATAGCGAGTTCTCACTGGCCATGACCTGGTGATCCAAAGGTGGGCTGGGCTTAGATCACCAAGAGATCAGGCCTCAACTTTTGACCTGCTTTCTGCCAGTGGAGAGGCTGCATACCCCATGAAGACTGAAATTCTTAAGACAAGACCAAGTAATATAAAGGCTAGGTGAAGAATGAATTTATGAAGTGAAAATGAAATTATTATTTCCCTTATCAATTTCATTAGGTTGCCAATAACAGAAGTCCAAGTGTACTGGTCCTAAACACATAAGGCGGGTGTTTGGTGGCTCAGTGGACTGAGCATCCACCTTTGGTTCAAGCTGTAATCCCAGGTCCCTGGGATTGAGTCCACATCAGGCTCCCCACTCTATGGGGAGTCTGGTTCTCTCTCTGCCCCTCCCCTAACTCATTCTCTCATTCTCCTTCTCTCTCTCTCAAATAAGTAAATAAACTCTTAAAAAAAAGAATTAAACACATAAAGCTTTATTTTGATCTTGTTATCATGGTAAGTCTATCAGAAAATATAACATACCTTTCTTTTGCATGTTTTGTTCTGTTTCCTTCTCATTGACTTTGCCTATGTCTTATTTTATTCTTTTATCTTTTTTATTTTGTCTTTTCTGTTTATTATTTTACCTTATTAAAGACAAATTTATTTTATTATTTTTATCTTTTCTGTTTATTTTATCTTTTCTATTGTTACTGTAAGTTGTTTTTCCACTATTTATATGTCATAATTGTTGTTTATATATTGATTAGTTATACATTAATGTTCTGTCCAGCCACTTTGCTGAATTCCTTTATTATTTGTATAGTTTTTCCATTTTTTCCTCCTAGCCTTTCAGGTAAACAGTCATATCATTTGCAAATAATTGCAAAATTACCCCCTTCTGTCCCTCCCCCACCATCTTTTGTTTTTCTCTTGTGTAATAACAGCCAGACTTCCAGAATAACATTAAGTAAGAATGGTACTAATGGATATCCTTGTCTTGTTCCCTACTTTAATGAGAATGCTTTTAGTATTCTCATCAGGATAAGGCTGACTTTTGGGTTGTGAGTTGAATTATATATTTACTTTTTAGCTAGCCATGGAACTGAAAATACATAATTTTAAATTCTCGTAGAAAAGTTGGAGACTCTGAGGATATGCCAAAGAATGCCGATGGTCAGATAAGATAGTTAGAGAAACACTTACATGTTAAGAAAAACCAGGACATCTCAATGACTTTGGGAAAAACAAAGAAACAGGAGAAACGTCCTGCTCTCTGCACCAGGGAGAATGGGAAGCGGGGAAGACATGTAGAAATCAGTGTTAGCTTCCTGTCGCTGACATAACAAATTACCACAAAGTTAGTGGCTTCTAGCAACACAGATGTGTTATCTTATATTTCTAGAGGTCGGAATCTTTTTTATTTTTAAAGATTTTATTTATTTATTTGACAGACAGAGATCACAAGTAGGCAGAGAGAGAGAGAGAGGAGGAAGCAGGCTCCCTGCTGAGCAGTACCCTGGGATCAGGACCTGAGCCAAAGGCAGAGGATTTAACCCAGGCGCCCCTAGAGATAGGAATCTTAAAGGTGCCAGCAGTTCTGTGTTCATTTGGAGGCTCCAAAGAAGAATCCTTTTCCTTGCTTTTTCTATCTTCTAGAGTTTACCTATGTTCCCTCCTGATTCATGGCCCCCTTGCCTATCTTCAGAGTTAGCAGCATAGCATCTTCTCTCCTCTCTGACCTCTGTTTCCATCCTTCTATCTGCTTTCTGACCCTAACTCTACTACCTCCCTCTTACAAGGCCCCTGGTGATTCCCTTTGGCCCACCATGACAATCCTGGATAATCTCCCCATCTCAAGAGCCTTAACTGACTCACACCCCAAGTCCATTTGCCATGTAAGTGAATGCATTTGCAGGCTTGGAGAATTAGGATGTGGACATCTTCGGAAGGTTGCTGTTCAGGCCACCACAGGATCTAAGATAAACTTTCTGCTTCTGTATTTTGTCACTGGTTGGCAAGCACAGCTTTGATTCCATCAGAAAACTGACATGGGAATGGTCCTGATAAATATGGTCATGTCAAATCAATTCAGTTCTGAAATTGTTACTGGAGAAATCACTGGGTGTGGTTTCAGTGAAGAAGGGATAAGACAGGTCCCTGTTGTCAAAGACTTACCACATATAAAGAAGACAAGTGTGTCTCAATAAGAGTGTCATTAGTGAAGACTGAAACTGTAGTCAGATTTATTTCCTGCTGTATCTACAGAGTCTAGAACTAGAGAAAGCACCAAGCAGGCACTCAGTTAGTATTTGTTAATAAATGAAATCTATATTGGGGCAGTTTAGGGGCACTCAGAATATTGGACCTGCAGAAGAGGAAAGGGAAGACCTCATGAAGGATGCTATGGAACTTTTGGGCATGTCTGTCTCAATCTCAAGACTTCACCTCTGGGGCAAACTCCCTGGAGTTAACTAGAAGCTGCTCAGAGAGCAGAATGAGACCCTTTCAAAATGTCTCATGTTAAGAAAATGCAAATTTTTCTATTTGGATAGGCTTACACGTCTCCCTTCATGTAAAGATTTTGAAATAATGCAACTTCCCTCTCATCCCCAGTGAAAAAACCATTTTCAAGAATTGCGTCATTTCTACACAGGCAGGCTCAACGCACAGCAAAGGTCGTTTACTGTTTGCCACTTGGGGGCGCTGCTGTGCTTGATTAACAGAAACACCCACCATCCTTCCTGGGGATCCCGTGGACACACACAGTACCTCCGTGATGAGGTTGGTGCACTTGTCACATTTGTTGCTATAATGAAAAATCTTTCTAATTCCTGGTTGTTGTCCCCTAAGCTTTCATTGGGCAATTGGGCTAGTGCTGTTGCTAAAAAAAAAAAATGTGCTAAAAAACAATTTAGAAGGGGAAGTTAAATGTGATGAAATCATGGAATACTGTGTTCTTATTTAGGAGAGAACGGTCCACTAAATATGAAAGATAATAAAAATATTAGAGACAACATTAGAGATAATAGCTTTATAGTCAGGCTTGCTCTGTTTCTCTAGGAAGGCAGGGACAGGGCTAAATCCCATGCCTATTTCCGTGCCAGGCACACAGGAGGCAGCCAATATATATTTGTTGAATAAATAATAAATAAACGTGGAAGATTACCCATAAGCCACCTGATAGCCCCAACCACATATCTATCCTCTCAGTTTTACCAGAAACATAGAGACCAACAAAAAGTTCCTGAAACCAAATTCCAAATATGCAGCAATAAGTTTCTGAAAAGTTCAGCTCAAGTTAGCTGCTCAGTTGTGGTCTAATCAACTGTGCCGAGGAAAATAGTGCCACATAGCACAAATGGCTCCCAGAGGCTTACCATAGGATGAATGAAGATTTGGGGGAGGAGGATGTGTGAGGCCCACAGCAACACATTTCGGACCTCAACTCAATGTACAAAATGATTTTTAACTTCTAGAACTGTTTAACGATGGAACAGTCTACCTTAATGAAAAAAGCATTACTCTGTGAAAATACAAAGACAGAAACTGATTGTAGAAGGGAGGAGGAGGTTGGAGGAGAATTATATCTGGGCTCTAAGACTTCTTAGACAGAACATTCTCTGTCTTTTTAATGTTTGAAACATCAGTAGAAAAGATGATAATGACCAAAGCTGTAAAGTTTCCAAAATAAATAATTATTCAGTGTATACTTGGTTTGATAGTCATTAGTGTCAGTTCCCCCAGATGAAGTTTGAATCTGAGAAGCTAACTGTTGAGTGCTTTTAGAAATCCATACAACCTTAGAGGAGGACATTACCTAAGATTCTAATGACAGGAGCCAGCAGGGATTATCAGGGACGCTGAGACCTAAACCAGGAGTCCATGCCATTTTTGTATAATGTACTAGGAAAATACCCTGGTAAATCCAAAATCAAATTCAACAAATAGCAGAGCCTTGTTCCAGTTTCATTTAATAAAAATCAGTGACCCCAATTTGTCCTATTTAGTAGACTTTGATTTTCGGCTTTTCTTTCATGATTTCTCTTTTGTTTTTTATTAAAGCTTGTGGGGAAAAGCTTCCTCAAGGAGCTGTGGAAAAGTAGACAATTCTTATACTTGGAGTGGGAAAGTAAATTGGTACAACCTTGCTTGAATGGCAATTTGGTCATAGTTACCAAAATGTGAAGCGTATATACCTTTTGACCCCACAATTCGACTTATAGGAATTTACCTTCCAGATGTAGTCTCACACCAGTAAACAATGTGTGCAGCAAAAGATCAAAGACACCCTAACTAACTGCCCATCAATAAAGGACTGTTTAATAAAGGTATGGCACAGCCAAAAAAATAAAAAATAAAAACAGTGTGGAGTCAGGCCTGAAATCCTACGCCATTGCTAGAAGAATGAGGGAGGTCTTCATGGACTGACTTCGAAATTGCTTCAAGATACACTGTTGTATGACAAAAGCAAGGCAGGAAACATTTTTGTGCTTAAAAAGAAAGGTATCTATAGATAGAAATATAGTTTACACATGTGCACCAGGCATCTTCTAAGTTTACCCCAATGATCTCCAACCTCTGGTTACTATGCTCTGTGTAATTCCCTTCCCTTGAGATTGGATTCAACCTAGAGATGTGTTTCTAACGAACAGCAAAAGTGAAAGGATGTCACTTCTGAGATTTGGTTATTAAAAAAACTTTGGAGGCGTCTGGATGGCTCAGTTGGTTAAGCGTTTGACTCATGGTTTCAGCTCAGGTCAGGAGATGGAGCCCTGTGTGAGACACCATGCTAAGTAGGGAGTCTGCTTGAGATTTTCTTCCTCTCCCTCTCCCTCTGCCCTTTCCCCACACAGGTGCTCCCTCACTCTCTCTCAAATAAGTAAATAAATCTTAAAAAAAATTTTTTGGCTTCTAGTCTTCCTTGACTTTTCTGGCTCTTCTTGGCTATTTGCTCTGATGAAGCCAGGTACCATGCTGTGAGGTGCTTTATGCAGAAGCCCATGTAGCAAGAAACTGAAGGAAGACTCAGCCCAAAAGTTAGTGAAGAAATGAGGCCATCTGTCCAACAGCCTGTGAGAAACTAAATCCTGCCCACAAACCCTTGAGTGAGCTTGAAAGCAGGTCCTCCCTGGTAGAGCTATGAGATGACTACAGCCCCAGGTGACAGCTCAACCACAACCTTGCAAGAGACCAAGTTAGAGGCCCAGCTAAACACTACATTCCCGCCCAAAGAACATGTGAGATAATGATCATTGTTAAAGCCACTAAGTTCTGGGATAATTTGTTATACAGCAATAGACAACTAATATAAGCTGTAATGTGTGTTTATGCATATAGACAATATATTTCTTTAAAAATTGGCCACTGTGCTTGCCCCTGTGGAAGGAAACTGAAGATTCTGGGAATGAGGAAAGGGAGTAAACTTGCTTTTTACTGTTATAGCCTTTGGTCTACTTGAATATATTGTTTATTCAAGAAATGAACAGAGACAGATAATAACATTTTTAATACCTGCCAATAAACAATAATTTCAAAGACCCATTTCTAAAATTCTCATACGAATTTTTTGTCTATATCTGCATACATTAGCTACTCACTCACAAAGAAGTTTTTTCATATTTCTCTAACTTGAGCACATATCACATCATTTCACAGTAAAAAAAGAAAGAAACTCTTTCATACTTTCTGGGGGAATGGGGAATCTCTTTTTCTGCCCCTCCTGGTCTGACTCCCCTGTGCTCCAGCCACACCAAGTTTCCAAGTCCCCCATTAGGCTCTGTTGTTTCCAGTCTCTGTCCCTTAACTCACACCTTTTCTCAAGTCTGGAATACTTTTCTTCCCAGGCCCCTCCCCTGACTAATTCCTATGCATAATACAAGACCCAACTCCAACTCCAACTCCAACTTCTCCTCCTCCTCCCACACCCTCAGCCCATTCTTTCCCAAACCTGCTTCTTGCCTCTCCCCTTCCCCCACATCCTGCAATTCTTTTTCTGGCTATGCCTCCCAGACAGCTTGGTCCCTTACTTCTTTGGACTGCCCCTTATTTCACATAGTTCAGGATAGGTCATCACCCACTGTACTGCCATTTTTCTGTCTTGTCTACTAGTCAGTAAGCTCCATGGAGATGAGAATGAAAAGGATAGAAGGCAGGGACATAGGAACTGTGATACAACATACCCTTTTCACTTCCCCCTTCCCAGTGCATAATCCTAACCAGAACTGTGGGAGTAGATATGTTTAGCTCGCATATAGGTCACTTACATTCTTGACACAAATTCACAAGAGATATTTGAAGATTTATACATGTGTCACTTTAGGGTGCATGTATAAAATACCTTTAGTTATGATTGACAGAAGCTTCCTCACTTGTGTAGCTTAAACTGTAAGGAAATTTTATTTCACCCATCAAGATGCTCAGAAGTAAGACTGGGGCAGGATTTGTTAATTTAGCAGCTCAGTCTCATCAAGGACCCAGTTCCAAGTTTCCATCTCTCTGCTCTACTATCTTCAGTGGGTCAGCCTACCCCTCAAGCTAATCCCCCCCGCCCCCCAGTAGTCATGAATGGCTACCACAGCTCCCAACACCACACCAGAAGAAGCGTTCCTTTCTTCCTGAAAGCTTGTCTATCTCTTTTTTTTAGGACTGAAGGGAAAGAAACCTAGAAACCACTCCAGCAGACTTTCCCTTCATGTTTCGTTGGCCATTGTTGTCACCCTTGCCATATCTATCAAGGGGGCAAGGGGAGTGAGATAGATGATAGATGATTGTGATCAGCTTATATGGAGCACCTGGCTGGCTAGGACATGCATTATCTGAAAATCTGTCTTCTGCTAAAAATAAGGAAGGGCGTGGGTAACAACAATGCTGCCTTCTATATTGTGAGGATCTGGGCTCTCTTACTTTTTTTTTTCTCACTATTATGCTAAATTGCATATATTATAATTAGAAAACACCACATCACTCCCAGCACCTGGAGATCTATTTTTAAAAGTACCACACATGCAACCCAAATCCAGCTCAGAATATGTATTTTTAAAACTTTGAGCATTAGCACTACTCGTCTTGTTGTTTGGGAAAGATACAACAGGGTCTGAGCAAGAAGAGTGGGGCAGTTAAAACTGGGACGGTGCTGGTGTTTGCCGAGGGACTGAGGTGATGACTTTCTTCCCTCTCCCAATCGGCCAGGACTCTTCAGGGAGCTTAAAGAACAACAGACTAGCAGCTGACAAGCTGGGCATAGTGTAGAATAGGGCACACAGCTTCTCTAGTCAGGCTGACTACTTTAAGTCCTAACTCCACCATTAATATCTCATGAAATTTGGGCAATGACAGTAGATTTTCTGGGCATCTGTTTCCTTATGAGTAAAACAAAGATAATAATATAAACCTTGCAACTTTATGAGATTAAGTGAATATCTGAAATGAAAAACATATGGCAGAAGGCCTATAACATAAGAATAAACTATCAAACCTATCATAGTAAAAACTAAACAAACAAAAAACAGGGTTATAATAGCACAAGAACTGACAAATTGGCCAATGCAAACATAAACCCATTTGCACAGGGAAATTAATGTACAACAAATGACAAATGACAAAGTGACAAATGTAACAGAGGTGTCACCACAAATCAATGTGGGAAAGGATGAATTGTCCGGCAGATGGTGGTGGGGAAAGTGACTCACTATGAAGAAAAAGAAAACCTGGTCCCTATCTAACACCATGTCCCAAAGCAGGCTCCTGAGACTGTTGCAGAAATCCCTTTTCACTTTCCAAGCTAGCAGTATGGTTTCAAGACCAATGAAGGATCTAATTATCTAAGGAAGAACTCTGTAAAGCTGATGGCAGAAATTGTTGTAGGGTATCTTTGTGACCCTAGGAGTTGGGAAGCATTTCCTAAACAAAATTTCACAAGCACAGACCATAAAACAAAAAGTTGATGCATTTAAGGGACATCTGCCTAGCTCAGTAGGTAGGGCTTGTGGCTCTTGATCTCCGGGTTGTAAGTTTGAGCCCTGTGTTGGGTGTAGATATTACTCTAAATAAATAAATAAATAAATAAATAAATAAAATCTTTAAAAGAGGTGCCTGACTGGCTTACTTGGTAGATTATGCAACTCCCAATCACAGAGTAGTGAGTTCAAGCCCCATGTCGGACATGGAGCTTACTTTAAAAAAAAAAAAAAAAAAAAAGTTGATGCGTTTGATTACACAAAAAATTAAAGAATTTGATTCAGTGAAGGCCATTATGGATAAAAATAATAGATTACATGATAGAAGATATTTGTAGTATATAAAAATGAAAAGGTATTAATATCTAGAATAAGCAAGAGCTACAAACCATTAAGAAGAAACAGTAACTGGGGCGCCTGGGTGGCTCAGTGGGTTAAAGCCTCTGCCTTCGGCTCAGGTCATGATCTCAGGGTCCTGGGATTGAGCCCCGCATCGGGCTCTCTGCTCATTGGGGAGCCTGCTTCCTCCTTTCTCTCTGCCTGCCTCTCTGCCTACATGTGATCTCTGTCTGTCAAATAAATAAATAAAATCTTTTAAAAAAAATTTTAAAAATTTAAAAAAAGAAGAAACAGTAACTTTACAAGAAAAATGAGCAAAGGACAATAACAGACAATTTAAGAAAAGGAAGCCCAAAGTCCACCAAACATATAGAGAAATATTCAATTTTATTAGTAATCCCAAAAGAATCCAAATGAAACAAGATATCATTTTATATCTATAAGATAAGCAAAAATTAGAAAGCTGGATGATGCCAAGTGTTGGTATGATGTGAGATATATCATACCCTGTGATGAGGAGTTATCAACTTGTCTATTTTTTTTCCATTTATCTATTAAGTACATAGCAAAATATCCCAAACTTGGTGGCTTAAAACAACAACCACTTTATTTAGCTAATAATTCTGTGGGTTCTCAGTTGGCACTGGGCTCTGCTTAGTAACCAAGTCTGGTCCAATTCATTTAGATGTTCTCTGTTCTCAATTCACTTAGATGTATGGGGCTTCACTTAAGGAAGCTGAAGCACTGGCTCCTCCCTCCACATGGTCTCATCCTCTAGCAGGCTAGCCTGGGCTTGATGACATGATGGTAGAAGGGCTCCCAGCTAAATAACAGTAGTTGTAGGATCTCTTGAGGTCTAGGCTCAGAACGCAACCATTTTCCGTCACCTTCCATGAAAGCAAATCACAAGGTCAAGTCAGATTCAAGGGGAAGGGAAATAGGTACTACCTCTTGATGGGAGTTGCTACTAAGAATCTGTGTGTGTGTGTGTGTGTGTGTGTGTGTGTGTGTATGTGTATTCCCCCCCACTTCTGGTATAGGATGTGTGCATTGGTTCATCCATTCTGGAGAACAATCTGGTGTTAGAGTCAAATTAAATACATTTATATCCTATAGCTCAGCAATTTCCTCCCTGAGTATATAGTCCAAAAATATTCTCACTCAGGTTCATTAGATGATAGGATTATTTGTGGTAGCAGGGAATTTGGGACAACAGATATACATTATTTGGTGACTAGATTATAGCAAAGTGGTGGATACTCACCAGGAGTATTATGTAACAACTCAAAACAATGGATTAAAAGTACACATAGCAATATAAAGAGATCTCAAAGACATATGCTGAAAGAAAATAAACAGAATAAGATATATAGTAGCGTACCATTCAATTAAAAATACAAGTACACAAAACAATATATATTTTACAAGAAACACGCAGAAACACATTAAATGCATTGTAATGGCTGTCTTTGAGGGAAGTCTTAAATGGAAGCAGATAAGGGAAGAGAAGGTAATAAATTATTTAATGAATAAATCAACGATATGAGGAGCCCTGCCCAGACTAACAATGACAACTACCCTGAAATTTGAAACTTCTGTATCTGAGGTCCAGGAAGAAAAAGAGACATGATAGCTGCTTTGTCTCTTCCATCCCTTCCTGCACAAGAGTTCCTTTTCAACATGAAACATTAAAGAAGAGAGCCAAGGAGGGAAAGGGCTAGCCCAGGGACAAAATCATATTTAAGGGTCACATCTCTATGTGAGGACCACTTTCACAGGTGGCCAATTCAAGAAAATTTGATATGTTAATATCCTGAGATTTTTGCTAGAGTCCAAGGGCAACAGGTATGGGAACTGGATGTGCTTCCTTGAAAACCACTCAACACCTATTCTATTTTCCTACCGCTGACCTGGGTGGAATGGTTGGTCATTTCCATGAAGATGGCCACTATCCCACTATGAGTTGAATTCCCTGTTGGAAAAAAGTGCTTTCAGAAGACCATATCCTAACTCTCCATAGGCTATCGGACCTCCTCAGAGAAGTGCTGGTTTACCATGATCAGGCCCAAGGACACTTTGCAAACAAAGGACACACATGTGACAGCCATACTCTTAAAAATTTCTATGAATTTTGTCCTTAGATCATTTACTAAAACCAAGCATTCTTTCATTTACCAATTCCAATGACTATTTACTTTACGATGCATCCTTTGTTTCTTTCATGGGCAAATTAAAGCTTTGGTTAGTTTAGTTTTTTTACTTCCAATTCAGTTATCCATATAACTAAACCTACACTTGGAAAAATCCCGTTTAATCTGTGTATTTGGCTTCTGAAAATTGGATATTAAGGCAAATTAAATATATTTTCAATCATTCTCTTTGTTAGTTACTATTTGTTTCTGGCTTAAGAAATGTATCTGTTGTAATGGTATGAATGTTTGTGTCCCTCCCCCAACCCACACCAGATTCATGTGTTGAAATCCTATCTTTCAATACCACGGTATCAAGAAGTTGGGCCTTTGGGAGGTGATTGGGTCAAGAGGGTGAAGCCCTCAGTTGTGGGATTAGTGCCCTCATAAAAGATGCCCCAAGGATCTCTTTCGCCCCTTCTGCCATGTGAGGACCCAGTGAGAAAATAGCTATTTATGAACCAGGAAACACGTTTCACCAGACCCAAATCTGCCAGCACCCAGATCTCACTTCCCAGCCTCCAGAACTGTGAGAAATAAATAATTTTTGTTTAAGCCGTTCAGTCTCTGGTGTCTTTGTTATGGCAGCCTGAAGGCCCTAAGACATCTACTATGTTTATGCTGCTCATGACTTCTTATTTTTTACATTAATGCCTAGAGTTTCCACGCAGATTTTTAAACCACAGAAGTCGTTGATTTTTGAGAAAACGGGGGTGCGGGTGGGGGGTGGGAATTGGTGAAAGAATAGTTTGTTTATTTAACCACTAGAGGGCGCGTTGCATCAGATGTTTTGGATTTTTTTTTTCACATTCCTATATAATTTAAATGTGTACTTCAAAAGAAAGTCAAAGAATAAGAGAAGGTTGGTTTTCAATGTACATGATTTTTAAAAGAACTTTCATTAACTAAATAAGAAATGATTCAGTACGAAGAAAGAGACAAAATGAGGGGGGATCAAAATCCTTAAAACCTAGAAATGAATAAACCCAGAAAGTGTACTTAACAATCAAATAAAAAATACACAAGTTTTTCTGTTCAGTTATTAAGTGGAAAGAGGATAACTCAGACTTTCTAGGGGAGCGCTGCAGCCCCAGAAAAGAGCCATAGTAGGAGGGTACACAAAAGAAGCTCACAGGTTTGTGATGAGAGGAAATTCCGTACTTCAACAGAAGTCATTGGTTTTTTTTCATTTAGTTTTATTGAATTGGCCATATATGTATGTCATTAAAAATTAAAAGTACAAAATATGTATAGTGAAAAGAAAAGTCTCCCTTCTCCCCACAATACAATTCCCCTCTGTGGCGGCTACCATTACTACTGATTTCTTATACATCCTCCAGAAAACAAATTCACACATTTGCAAACGTATAACTGAGCAAGTATATTGAGTTTTCCCCCACAGAAACATAGTGTGGTCTATACACTGTTCTCACTTTGCTTCTTTTTTTTTTTAATTTTAAATTTTTGAAGCATAATTGACATATTAGTTTCAGGTGTACGACATAGGGATTTGATTTTGTATATATTGCAGGTGATCACCAAAATAAGTCCAGTTAATATCCACCACAATACATAGCTACAGAGTTTTTTTTCCTGTGGTAAGAATTGTCAAGATCCACTCTCCTACCTACCTTCAAATAGACTAGACAGTATCATTGACTATAGTCACCATGCAGTTCATTACATCATGACTTCACCTCCTTTATTTCAACTTCACAATATATCTTGGAGATCCTTCTCTGTACATGTAGATCTGCCTTATTTCTGTCTTACTGTCTTAATGGCTATCTGCAATTGAAATTACATCAATATTATTTTATAATAATAAAATTATTTTATAAGTCTGTTTAAAATATACCCTTCATTTATTTAATCACTGTATTAATGGACATTTACGTTCTTTCCTATCTGGTTTTGGGTTTTTTTTGTTTGTTTTTGTTTTTGTTTTAAGTTGGCTCCATGCCCAATGTGGAGCCCAACACAGGGCTTAAACTCACGATGAGATCAAGACCTAAGATCAAGACCGGAGCTGAGATCAAAAGTTGGAAACTTAACTGACTGACCTACTCAGCCTTTTTTTTTTTAATTTCCAGTCTTTTTTAAAAATTAACACTATTGCAATGAATCCCCTTTTTCATATACCACTTCGGACTGTGTATATAAAGAGTAGAACGTTGAGATATTATTAGCCAATTAAAGACCAAAGCAGTGTACATTTTAATGGGGAAAAGAGAATCTGGGAAAGAAGGATCTCGACCTCACCCCTCAAGCCCTCTACACAGGTCTGTGCTATGCAGAGACCTCATCCCCTCCACAGATCTCATAGGAGCCCTCCCCATCAATCCAAGATCAAATCAGATGCCCCTGAGGACCAAAATGTACCCAGAGCCTCCTGTCTGCATAGTCCTCAGTCTGCTCTGCCCTGATCCACTGCTCAGCCTTTTCCCCTGCACTTTCTAGATCAGCTCTGTCTCATAGAAATGTAATTCACGCTACATATGGAACTTAAAATTTTCTAGAAGCTACATTAAAAAAATATGGAAACAGTTGTAATTGCTTGAAATAGTATTTTTATTTAACATAATATATCCCGGGGCACCTGGGTGGTTCAGTTGTGAAGCATCTGCCTTTGGCTTAGGTTATGATCCCAGAGCCCTGAGATGGAACCCCCTACTGGGCTCCCTGCCAGACAGAGTCTAGACAGAGTCTAGAGAAGAGTCTAGTTCTCTCTCTCCCCCTGCCCACCCTACCCCCTGACCCGTGCACACACTTCTTTCTCTCTAATATATTAAGAAAATCTTTTTTTTTTGAAGATATTATTTATTTATTTGACAGACAGAGATCAGAAGTAGGCAGAGAGGCAGGCAGAGAGAGAGAGGAAGGGAAGCAGGCTCCCTGCTGAGCAGAGAGCCCAATTTGGGGCTCCATCCCAGAACCCTGGGATCATGACCTGAGCTGAAGGCAGAGGCTTTAACCCACTGAGCCACCCAGGCACCCCAAATAAAGAAAATCTTTAAAAACATGATATATCCAAGGCATTGTCATTTCATCATTTAATCAATATTAAAAATTACATTTTTAATTTTTAATTTAAATTCAATTAATTAACATATAATGTATTATTGGTTTCTGACTCAGAGTTCAGTGATTCATTAGCGGCGTGTACTACTCAGTGCTCATTATATCACGTGCCCTCCTTAACGTCCATCACCCTGTAACCCCATCCCCCCACCCCCACCATCCTCTCCAACAACCCTCAGTTCGTTTCCTATGATTGAGAGTCTCTTATGGTTTGTCTCCCCTATGAAAATGAAAAATTATTAAAGTTTTACATTCTTCTTTTTGGACTCTTTGTAATCCAGTGTGTGTTTACACTCACACCACATCTCATTTTAGACTAGCTATATTGCAAGGGCTCAATAGCAACATATGGCTTGACCATCATTGTCCAGTGAGAGAAATGCAATGAGAGAAATGCTAGATCCTTGCTCCCACAAATACCCTTTGCTCTCCTATACAGTCGGTCTTTTCCCAGAGCACTTTTCTCCTCTTCCTGCATCAGTGAGATCCAGGCTCTCCAAGGTCACTGCACCACCGTGGACATTTCTCACGGAGGCCACTTACTCCTTTATCTCCCAAACCACCAGAACAAGTGCCTCCTACAAGCTTCAGTCCAGATCTGTGCTGTCCATGGTGACAAACATAGATAAACATGTGGCTACTTAAATTTAAATTAATTAAAATAATTTCATTTTCTCAGTTGCACTAACCTCATATCAAGTGCACAGTAGCCACATGTGGCCAATGGCCATTGGCCATTGTACTGGACAGCAGAGGTTCAAACAGTTTCTCTTCCAGCATCGGATAAAACCTCCTGTCTTTGGAGACTTCTGTCCTGGGGCTCCCTAGAACCTCCAGCCATGCCCATGGGGAAGTCATGGAAATGCCTCTCTTGATTAAGACATTTGGAGGGTTCTCTTCATTCTTCATAGCCTTCAGAAGGCCCCATGGTGCTCTACCGCAGATCCCAGCATTCTATGGGTTTTTAGCATCTGCGTGCTTCTAGATAACAGCTTGGATGAACATTTCTTGTACCTCATTGATTCCAACCTCACCTTCACTCCACCGCAGTCCCCTACTCCCAGAACCTGCACTGATCTGGTCCTCACCTAGGCCAACTCCATCCCAGAAATCTTTTTTATTCTTTTATTTGTAACTAATGAACAAGTAATGCATACTATGCTTTTCCCAGAAAACAACAAACCATACAGCTAAAGGGAATCCCCCTTGGTCAGCCCACTCCTATTTTCAAGCTTTCTCTTCTTCTCCTTCTTCTCCCTCTCCCTCTTCTTCTTCTTCAGATTTATTTATTTATTTATTTGAGAGAGAAAGAGAGAGAAGGAGAAGAGGCAGAGAGTCTGAAGCAAACTCCAAGCTGAGCGTGAAGCTCAATCCGAGGCTTGATCTCTCGACCCTGAAATCACGACCTGAGCCAAAACCGAGTCTGTCACTTAATAGGTGCCCACCACCTAGGCGCCTCCCAGACTTCTTCTTGAGCCCTTCTCCCAACCTCCTCTCCCTTGTATTTCTAAATCTTGATAAGTGTGTGCGTACTGTTCTGCTACTTGCTTGTTTTTCTTAATAGTATGTCTTGTGGGCCTTTTCACATCAGAACATGGAGATCCACACCTTGTTATGTGCCTATGAGGGCAGGGGAGAGGTGGTATATTCATACAGTTAAGGCCCAAAAAGTACAAAAAAGATGTATAATGGGGGCACCTGGGTGGCTCAGTGGGTTAAGCCTCTGCCTTCAGCTCGGGTCATGATCCCCGGGTCCTAGGATTGAGCCCCGCATTAGGCTCTCTGCTTGGTGGGGAGCCTGCTTCCTCCTCCCCCTCTGCCTGCCTCTCTGCCTACTTGTGATCTCTGTCTGTCAAATAAATAAATAAAATCTTAAAAAAAAAAAAGATGTATAATGAAGTTTTCCTCCTCATTCCTATTCTTCATCGATGCCATTCCCATACAAGTTTCATAGATAGCCACTTTTATTAGTTTCTTATTATAACTAGTTATTCTTCATTTCAAGCAAATATGAAGATAGATTCTTATTTTCCTTCCATGATACTCCCATTTCATACATATTTTATACACTCTTCTACCTTGAAGTACATTTTTTTTTGAGAGAGAGAGAGAGAATGCACACATGTATGCAGGGGAGAGGCAGAGGGAGAGGGAAAAGAGAGAATCTTAAGTAGGCTCCACGCCCAGCACAGAGTTGGACCCAGGGCTTGATTTCGCAACCCTGAGATCATGCCCTGAGCTGAAACCAGGAGTCTGATGCTTAACTGACCGAGACACCCAGACGCCCCACTGAAGTGCCTTTCCATACCAATACATAGGGAGTATCTTCATTCTTTTTTCCATGCTGTAGTATTATTCCATTGTATGGCTATAACATAATTTAATCAGGTCCCAGTTGAGGGGGGTCTTGGATTGTTTTCAAAGCTTACTATTCCAACCAGTGCTGCAAGAAAGAACTTTGTATTTATGTCACTTTCCATGTGTGGAAATATTTCTGTAGGATGAATTGAATTTCCAAAGGGAAATTGTGCAAATGTATTTGAAATGCAAATTTTGATAAATATTGCCAAACTGCCTTCCACAGAAGCTATACCAACTCAGGGCACATCTCAGTATTTCTTAACTGTTGCATAATATTTCAAAGCACAGAGGTTATACGTCATAGTGTATATAGGTCCTGCCTACTGATGCAGAACATTAGGTTGTTTTCAGAGGTTGTCTTACAAAAATTCCTGCAATAAACATCCTTGTGTGTGCTTCTTTGTGCATGTTTATCTCTAGGATAAAGAAAACAGAGACCAAAAGAAGCAGTTGCTCTAAGGCTCCAAGATGAAACAGAGCTCAGAGTGATGAGAAACAGAGAGAAAGTCTGTGTGGCTGGAGCAAAAGGGCCAGGGGGTAGATCTCAGGGCAGATGGGAGCAGTGGCCATAATAGGGCCATGGAAGCCCATTGGTAAGGCTTTTGGATTTTATTCTGAGGTCAAGATAATATGATGAACATTTTAAGAGATCACTCTGGCTGCTGCACAGAAAATGATTTTGAAGGAAAGAGTAAAAGCAAGAGACCAGCAACAATGAACATAAGAAGGAGCACCAGAGCTATGGCTGCCGTGAAAGAAACAGTCCTTAGCAAGGAGCAATGAATGGGAAATAAAAGGAACAGGAAGTGCCCTGCTCCCAAGAGTGGACTCTCTAAGTGTGATGAGGGACACATGGGTCCACAAGGCAAGACACAGCCTCAGCCTCTGCCCTCAAGGGCAGATGAAGGAAATACTTTAAAGTGTAGACAATAGTCTACACACAGTGTGACTGGCTTTGAAAGTCACATGGCTGGCTGTGCACTCACTGGGAATTCTGCTCTCCCACTTATTAGTTGTTACTTTGTCCAAGTTTCTCTTTCCCTCTCTCTATCAGTCTCTTGCATCTGATTTCTTCATCTCTAAGGCTTAGTGAGTGGATTAAATGAGATCATTTTTGAAAAGCACCTAACACTGGTAAAAAGGGGGCACTTAAGTATACTTGGTGAACGAGTGAGAAAAAGCATTCTCCTTTTTCTGCCATCTGTCTTCCTATGCCCCTGCCCACCTCTCCAGGTTCTGAATTCCTGCCATCCCCTCCAACTACAGAATGTGATTACCAGTGGAGTCCACCCAGCTCATTAACCCTTTGCATGTAGTTTTGTCACCATCATGAGTTGCCAAGTAATGCAAATTAATTGTTTGCCCTCCTTTCTTTCCCCAAGATTATCCTGTTTAAAAATAAATAAAATATTTCCCCTCCCCCCTTTTACTATCAGGAAGTTTAAAATATACTAGAAACAATAGATGGAGAAATTAATTTATTTGATTAATGGATACCAAATTATTGTAGTTAAGTTTATTGTTTTGGACCACAGCTCCATGGGGACTTTAATAAATGGGATTGCTTTTGCTAGAATTTTCGTTAATCCTCTGGTTTAGTGCACTGATAATGGAACATGCTGTTCCAGGGACTTTTAATGAGCGTGCGCCCCTATTTAGCAGGAAAGCAAAGAAAATAAATTTATAAATGTGTACATGTTAAAAAAGACTAAGAAAATTTTTAAATCTCCTTATGCTCTCAGAACATGTCACAGAATTGTTCTTAAACATAATTTCTTTTTCCTATAAGGTTTTCTCTATAGATATTTTTAAAATTTAAAATCTACAGATATGTTTAAAATTTTAAATTTAGAAATCTGAGGTATGTTGCTCTTAAATTCTGAAATAATGTGAGTTATTCCTGGCTGTTGGAGTTTAAAAGACTTTCTTTGGCTTGGAGGCCTTAATTAAGATGATTTGTTTTGGCAGTTACTGGGTTTTGCCTTCTTTGTGAGTAAATAATTCTAAACCAACAAAGTAATATGCTGATATTTTATATATAGCACCTTGTTAATCCACGTCATACCCACAATTGCAAAGGGAAATAAAAATAATGTTATTTACAAAATCGCCGGAGCTTTCCATTCAAGGGAAATAGATTGCTGAGGTGCCACGTCAAACGTTAACTCTTATGTGTGCCCTTTCATGCCTTCCACTACCCTCACAACAGTCTCTCTCAGTCAATGCATGAGCATGCTTTAATTTCATGTTGTTACACAAGAAATCGGGGTGGGGCGGAACGTTCTGCATATGCATGCATTGATGAGGCAGGGAAGGGTGTAAAATTAAAACAGCAAAGAGAACAAGTGAGCAAGTTACCAGTGGACAATAATTTCTGGAACACAGGTCAGGTGACACAGAGCAGTGAAAGACAAAACCCAGGATATACCAGGAAGGAGGATGCAGAAACATTCTGAGAGAGTCCCCTAGCAATGCTGTGTAATGAAGAGATCGTATGTCAATGGCTTAGCACATCCTAAGCGCTCAGTTAAATGTTAACTATTATGTTATTATTCCAGAACTTCCTTTTGTTAGTCTGGGACAATATATCTACAAGTAAGTTATTCTTTTGTAGAAGTACAGAATATTCCTTAACTTATTCATCTATTTTCTTATTTAAGAAGCCTTCAGATTATTTTTAGGTTTATTTGTTTTGGGGTTTTGTTTTGTTTTGCTTTTTGATAGAGTGCTCTGCCAAAATATGGTGCTACAAATTTCCATATACACCTGTCCTTTAATTATTGGAGCTTTTATTTCTATGTGCTAGATTTTCAAAAGTGACTTTGCTGGATCAAAAGGAATGTGCAAGTTTAATTTGAATTGATTCACCAACTGAATGAAGTTTTTTTTTTAGGAATTATAGCAGACGTGGGCACCATGAATCAGGCTCTCTGGGGCTCTCTGCTCAGCGGGAGTTGGCTTCTCCCTCTCATTCTCCCTCTGTGTTCTCTCTCTCAAATAAATAAATAAAATCTTTACATTTATTTATTTGAGAGAGAGAACACAGAGGGAGAATAAATAAATAAATAAATAAATAAAATCTTTTCATTTATTTATTTGAGAGAGAGAGAGAGAGAGCAGAGGGCGGGGAAGAGGGGAAGAGGGAGAGGTAGAAGAAGGCTCCCCACTGAGCAGGGATCTTGACATGGGGCTTCATCCCAGGACCCTGGGATCATGACCCAAGCCAAAGGCAGACGCTTAACTGACTGAGCCACCAAGGCACCCCTAAATAAAATCTTTAAAAAAAAAAAAAAAAGAAAAGAAAGAAAGAATTACAGTAGACGAACTTTGGCCAGCAATGCTGAGGACTGCCAAACAGGACTCTATCCTCCAGCCTGAGTTCGATGTTATCAATCTTGTAAACCAATAAATTTATAAATTGTTGTCAATTTGATGAATTAAGAAAAAGAGATGTAACTACTATTGTAATTTGGATTTTTCTGGCCTAGTATAGTCGAACATTTCTTTATACACTGATCAGTTCTATGAAGTTCTTTATTTGTGAACTAATTATTCATATGCTTTGCCCATTTTTCTTTTGCTGTTTGTTATCAGAGTTCTTTGTACTTTAAAGATATTAATTACTTGTGTATCCAGCACTGATTTTGATTACCATTTTTTGCTAGGCATTTCTAATTTTTACGTTGTTGAACTCACCAGATTTTTCTTTTATGGCTTCTGGGTTTGCAGCGTTGCTATAGGTTAGGTCTCCCCCATATTGAGATTATGCAAATACTCTCCTATAGTTCCTTGCTATTTTTACTGTTCTATGTTTTAAATTTAACTCTTTAATCCATCTGGGATTTATTTTTATATATTTTTATGCCAGTCTCATTTTTTAAATTAAAAAACTTTCTTAAAGTTTTTATTATAATTCTAATTAGTTAACATACAGTGTAACATTAATTTGAGGTATACAATATAGTGATTCAACACTTCCATATGCTGCCCTGTGCTGATCACAAGTGCACTCCTTAATCCCCATCACCTATTTTACCCATGTCCCACCCCCTCCCCTCTGGTAACCATCTGTTTGTTCTCTAGAGTGAAGAGTTTGTTCCTTGATTTGTCTCTCTCTCATCTCCCCCTTTTGCTTGTTTTGTTTCTTAAATTCCACATATGAGTGAAATCATATGATCATTATTTTTCTCTGACTTACTTCACTCAGCATTTATACTCTCTAGTTCCATCCATGTTGTTGCAAATGGCAAGATTTCATTCTTTTTTATGGCTGAATCACACACACACACACACATGCCACCTCTTCTTCTTTATCTGTTTATCTATCAATGGGCACTAGGGCTGCTGCCATATTTGGCTATTGTAAATAATGGTGCATGTGTTCCTTTGGACTAGTGTTCTTGTGTTCTTTTGATAAATACCCAGTAGTCCAATTCCTGGTTCATAAGGTAGCTCTCTATTTTTAACTTTTTGAGGAACCTCCACATTGTTTTCCATGGTGGCTGCAACAGTTTGCATTCCCACCAACAGAACATCACTGACATCTTCACTGACATCTGTTTTTTGTGTGTGTGTTTAGCCACTCTGACAGGTGTGAGGTGGTATCTCATTGTAGTTTTGATTTGCATTTCCCTGATTTGATCAGTGATGTTGAGCATCTTTTCATGTTCTGTTGGCCATCTGTGTATCTACCTTAGAGAAATGTCTGTTCATGTCTTCTGCCCATTTTTTAACTGGGTTTTTTTTTTTTTTTGAGGTTGTTGATTTGTCTAAGTTCTTTATATATTTTGGATATTAACCCTTTTGGGGACATCTTCGCCAATATCTTCTCCCATTCCATAGGCTGCTTTCAGTTTTGTTTATTGTTTTCTTCACTGTGCAGAAGCTTTTTATTTTGACGTGGTCCCAACAGTTTATTTTGCTTTTGTTTCTCTTGCCTGAGGAGACATATTTAGAAAAATGTTGCTACAGCTGATGTCAAAGAAGTTACTGCCTATGTTCTCTTCTAGAATTTTAGTGTTTCTTGTCTCATATTTAGGTCGTTAATCAATTTTGAATTTATTTTTGTGTACAGTGTAAGAAAGCGGTCCAGTTCCATTCTTCCACATGTTGCTGCCCAGTTTTCCCAACACCATTTGTTGAAAAGACTGTCCTTCTCCCATCTGATATTCTTTTCTGCTTTGTCAAAGATTAACTCACCATATACTTGTGGGTTTATTTCTGGGTTTTCTATCCTGTTCCATCAATTTTTGTGTCTATATCTGTGCCATTACCATACTGTTTTCATTACTACAGATCTGTAATATAACTTGAAGTCCGGAATTGTGATGCCTCCAGCTTTGCTTTTCTTCTTCAAGATTGCTTTGGCTCTTTGGGGTCTTTGGTGGTTCCATACATACTTTAGGATTCTTTGTTCTAGTTCTGCAAAAAATGCTATTGGCATTTTGTAGAGATTGCAATAAATATGTATATTGTTTTGGGTAGTATAGACATCTGAACAATATTTATTTTTCCAATCCATGAGCATGGGATTTCTTTTTTTTTTTTTTAAGATTTTATTTATTTTTTTTGACAGAGAAAGAGAGAGATCACCAGTAGGCAGAGAGGCAGGCAGAGAAAGAGGGAGAAGCAGACTCCCTGCTGAGCAGAGAGCCCAGTGTGGGGCTCGATCCCAGGACCCTGAGATCATGACCTGAGCTGAAAGCAGAGGTTAACCCACTGAGCCACCCAGGCAACCAGAGCATTGGATGTCTTTTCATTTCTTTGTGTCATCTTTAGTTTCTTTCATCAGTGTTTTATAGTTTTTAGCATACAGGTCTTTCACCTCTTTGGCTGGGTTTATTCCTGGTATCTCATTATTTTGGGTGCAATTATAAAGGGGGTTGTTTTCTTAATTTCTCTTTCTGCTGCTTCATTATTGGTATAGAGAAATGCAACAGATTTCTGTACATTGATTTTGATCCTGGAACTTAACGAAACCCACTACAAAATATATAATACAAAAGTTTCAAAACACTTTTCCTTGAAAGATAGAGATAAACAATTCTCAATAAAACATTAGCAAATTTAATCGAGCAGCATGTTAAAAGTATGATAGCAAGTAATATGGGAGTATAATTAGAAGTCTTAAGAAATTCAACCACAACAATAATATTAAAGGAATTTGAAAAAATAGCTATACATCAAAAACCACTAATATAAAAAATTGACAATAGCTTTTCTATACACCTAAAACAACCAGTTAGAATTGGAAATGAAAGAAAAATATCTTACTCATACCATAGTTTTATTTTTTTAACAGAACTTTTGGAAAAAATTATTTTCAGTGTTCTTTGGAGATTTGTGAAACATAATTTTGAAAATGTAAAGTAAACATGGGTGGAGCCCTGCATGCTTTCTAATGATTAATTCATGCAAGGCCATTTGGAGATAAAGCACCAAATGCGTGGCTGATTCATCAGATCTTCCTTCCCTCAAGGAGAACAAGTGCACCGGCTGAATTCAAAATAATCCTATAGTTTCCCTGAAAACTACGGCTTAAATTGTGTTTCACAGGAGAATTTCTGGAATTAATTTCCTTTTGTTTGGGCTGCTCTTCACATCAAGGGCTTAGCTGATACTCACTTTCAGTCAGCTAAGCATTGTGTTGTCCATGTTTCCTATTAATAAAACACAAACCATCACATGTAGCTTGGATTGAATGTCCCCCGGAGAAAAAGCACTGGGTTGTCTCCTTTACTGGAAGTTTCCTGTTTCTAAGAATACATTCATTCATTTATGAATGTAACCCATATTTACTACATATCAGGCATGGGACATTGTGACGGGGGCAGAGTAGTCGGCAGCACTATGGGACAGGCCCCCTCCTTCAAGGACCTGACAGACTCGTGAGCTGAAGACGGTGCTCTGCCAAAATTGTGACTGACCCTTCACTTTTGTCTAGAACAGGAACCTGGAGAGCAATGGGGGAATAAAGAATGGGTAGGGGCGCCTGGGTGGCTCAGTGGGTTAAGCCGCTGCCTTCGGCTCAGGTCGTGATCTCAGGGTCCTGGGATAGAGCCCAGCATTGGGCTCTCTGCTCAGCGGGGAGCCTGCTTCCTCCTCTCTCTCTCTCTGCCTCTCTGCCTACTTGTGATCTCTGTCAAATAAATAAATAAAATCTTTAAAAAAAAAAAAAAAAAGAATGGGTAATCTCCCCTTCTAACTGAACAGTGTCTTTCATCACAAAAAGGCCTGATGGCAGTATGCCACAAAAAACCCTACTCTAGCAGGAAAGTCTTCTGCCAGTCCTCTATCCTGCTCCCCTCTACTGCCCCAGGCATGTGCTCTCCAAGCAGAAGGAGCAGCAGCATTTCCTCTCTGCCTTCTCCCTGGGACTGAGGTCAGCTTTGGGCTGAGGCCAGCATGAGTCAGCTTGCCCAGCATGGACTCTTGCCTCTGCCTTGAGGATGGCCTTGCTAAAACTCTGATGCACACATGCAGTGTATGTATCCAAGATCCAGGGCAAATTTGAGGCACGGGCACGTCCCCATGGAATATGGGATGTGAGAGCCATGTGAGATTTGGGTTGACAGGGTAGTGAGGGGAAACTTTTCTTTCTTTCTTTTTTTTTTTTTCCTAAAGAAATCTGCTAGTCACAACAGGAGCCACCAAGCTGTCCATATATTTTGAGCTCATGATTCCATTTTTGAAGAACTTAGGGCAAAGAAACTATCTCAAAGAAAAAAAAAAAAAAGCCCAAAGATACCCTCATGATTGCAACTGGTAATCATGATAAATTCGTAGCATCCCAAATACTGCCAATAGAGAAACTATAATATAATCTGGATGAAATGTTACAGAGGTATTAAAAATGGAAAGGACGCATATTATGTTAATTCATGGAAATATCTACATTTAGAACAGAACATAAGATGGGATTCACACATGGATTATAATTATATGAAACATCTGTAGATATATCAAAGAAGAGCAGAAGAGAATTTTGAACATTGTTAATGGCTTAGAATTGAATTAGTTTTTCCCCTCAAATTCTCTACTTAAAAATAAAAACTACCATTTTTTATGCAAATAAGAATAAATGGCAACTGACATTATCAACATATACAAGCTCTTCAGAGCAGGCTTAAAAGGGAAGAGCAGAAGCAGTCATCTGCATGCTAGGGTTTGTCCGTCTGTCCCACCTCTAACCTCTCCATGTCCTGAACAGAAGCCCAGGTTCCAAGGCCCCACCACCTCCTGACAGATCACCCTGATGCCAGCTACTCAGGCCTCCAGCATGCATCTCATCTCTCCTGGGTTTCTGGTTGCTGTGCTCGGTCCCTCAGCAGTCTAATTAGGTGTATTCCCTGCATACGGCCATCTCCCTTGAGGCTGCCAGCTTGCCTGCCTGCCTGCTTGGAACACCACCACGTCTGTCTCCACGCCTTTTATGTGCTTCTCACATGAGCTTCCTCCTAGCGCCTTCAGCTGAGCTGTTCCCCTAACACTTATCCAACACGGCGTGTAGCTGGCTTGTGCCCGGATGTCCTCTCCATTACTAACATTCATCACTATGTGTCTCAGTGGCTTTTCATTTCCAAGGATCTCTACTAAAAGATAAATATCCTTGAAGGTTGTTCTGTCTAAAGCCAGTGTTTTGTAATATTGGCAGCTGGGGTGGTTGTTCTTTGAGTAACTAACGCAGGGATTGGTTGGGGGGTGCATAGGAATAACAGTAACTACCTTTTATTGGCACCTCGTTTGTATCTGGCACCTTTGAAACATCAGTCTTCACAACAACCTTGCAGCAAAGCATTGTGGTTTCCCTTTGCAAATCCGAAAGGCTACACTCACACTGCTGAGCCACTGTAAAGTGGAACTTCAAGCTCTGGCCCATCTGACTCAAAAACCAAGGGTCTGTCAACCACCTCCCACCGTGTACTCAATGTGGTGTCAAAGGAAGCGCAGAGCTCAGAGTCAGAAACCCAGCTGCGTGGCCTTGCACAGGACACTTCACTTTTCTGGACTCTGGTTTCTTCGTCTGTAAAATGAGGGAGCTGGACTTTAAAAGCTGCCCATTAGGAAGGACTAGGAGGGGCTAGGAAAATGGCCAAAAGGTTCTCCAGAGGCCCTTCTTTCCCATTTCACCGCTGAGACCGCAGATAGGCTGTGGTTAGATGCATGATTCCGAGCAGCTATCCAAACCCTGAAGAGAAGAGGAGAAAGGGTCAAGAGTGGTCACCACAGTTGAAATTTCCCCTGTTGTCCATGAAGAAACAAGCACGGGACTCCTCACACATTTGGAAAAAGAATCCTTTCTGACAGGAAGCTCTCAGCTGGCAATTTGAAGCCCTGTAATATAAATACTTTCCCATAGGATGTGGGGTAGTTCTTGGTGGAAATGTTACTGGCACCAGCCTGGGTGCAGGATTTGAAGTGAGGAGGTCCTCTTGGGGACAGACTCTGCATTTGCAGAAAGGATTTGGAAGGAGAAAGTAGGTGCGAATGTAGTTTCCGCTCTCGGGGCTGAGTAACAGCTCATCACAGGCTCTGCCATCAAAGAAAACAGAACGCGAAGGAGAAAGCAGCTTTACAACTGGAATTCCCCCTCCCGCACTTCCCCCTTCCCACCCCTTGCAAACGTCAGGCAATAAAGCGGAGACTATTCTTTTCCCAGGAGCTACCGCCTGGTGCAACCTACGTGGGCCACCGTGCACCCGTATATAATATAATCACCCCTTTTGAAAATGCAAAGCTATACTTTCCTAAGTAGATACATTAAGCACATTAGCTGAAATGAAAGCGAAACTCAATCAAGCTGGAAGGCATTTAAAGTAACCCATCAGGGATTAATGCTGCAAAATCTTCCTCCACCTCTCACACACCCACGTCCCAGAGCTGTTTTCCCTTCTGAGTCTCGGCAGCCCACGCTGGGCTTTTAGCCTCACTGTCTGCGGGAGGCTGACAGGACACCTGGCACCTACAGGGGCTGCCACGTCCAGAAGAGGGCGCACGGAGAAGGTGCTCGGCAAGCCTGCCGGCCCGCAGCCAAGCCTGACTGCAGTCCCTGTTCTTCCCAAAGGGAACTGGCTTTGGGACCACGTGTGTGCAAGTGAGACAAGTGTTAGTGCGAGCTGGGGGAGGGGGAGGGGACGAGGGGGGACAGCGCCGCTCTGTGTATACCAGTTTCTCTCTGCACTTGGCTGTGCTCTCAGCCCCGGGTCAAAAATTCGTACGTGGCAGTGTCAGAAGCTCTTATGACATTTGCAAAACTCTAAGTATTTTTAAACCAGACTTTCAGGAGGAGGATCTGTTAGGTTCTAAAAGCTCAGGCCGTAGCCAAAGAGGGTGTAAATTTTTATACCTCTATGGCACTGTATCCACACTGACATTTGCTTCTCTCTAACTCGGTTAAGGTGAAACCATGGTGAGACAGAGTCCTAAACAGTCTGCTGAGCAGCAGGGGTGCTAAATGGTGCTATTAATAGAAGAGATTGGAGGAATTCTCTTTGATACAGACTACTTTGTTAGAATTGACCTTTAATATCCAAAGCATTGTAAATCTTTCCTATCTTTTCCTATCATAATAGCGCATTATATGTTGTTTCTTTCCCAATCAATCACTAGTCCGCCAAGGTGACCTCCTAGAAGCTCAGCTGAGTGCGGGTGGAGGGTGGGAGCTCTGAGTCATTTTTTGGTGGTGTTTTGGTGGTTAAAATCTCCCGGTGGAGGGGGTGATTCTGAGGTGCAGAAACCACTGTCCTGGTCACTGAAGTTCACAGTCAACAGCTTTTGTGTTTTCTATTTTTGGTTTAGCTTTTCCACATTGGGGAGGTCAGCTAATAAGAGAAGATTCTGCCTGAGCAGGGTCAATGCAAATATTCTGGGTTGCGCCTACTCCAGTTTTAGAAAGCCTTGGGGGTACGATCTTTTTTAAACATTCCACAAATGTTTATTTGGTGCCTACTATGTGCCAGCATTCTCTGAGAGGTGCTGGGGATAGAGCAGCAAGCAAAGTCCCTGCTCTCACAGAGCTTCTATTTCAGTAGGGAAGAAAAAAATGAATGAAGTATGTATTATGCCATATGTTATGTAATGTCCAATAATAAATGATGAAGAAGCTAAAGCAGAGTGAGGAGTTAAAGAGTGATGGGGACTGTCATTTTAGATAGGATGGGTGGCAGAGTTTTCTGAGAAGTGGTGATGTCAAGCAAAGAACCAAAAGAAGGGAGAATGTCAGGGTGGGAAGCATCTGAGGCAGAGGGAGGCAGAAAGAACCAAGTGTAAGGGCCCACGGGCAACTGGCAGCCCACCAGTGAATCAAGAAAAGAAACCCCTTCTTCTGGGCAAACAGCCCCTGCCTGGGCCCAGAATATGGCCTGCAGATTATGGGCTGCCTATCAGATCCCCCAGCCCCCTCAGCCAGGCCCTTGTGTGGAGACAGATGTCCAGCCATACAAAGCTTCTTCTAGGGTTAGGTGCTCGGGACTTAGAGGAACGGCAGGAAGGCTGGTGCAGTTGGACAGGAGAGAGGCTAGAACAGAAAGAATGGTAAGTAGCAACCTCAATCTTAAAAGATTAGTGATTTAGAATAAAAATCCCTTTGTTATGTGGATTAACCACCAACTACATGGGGCAGGATTTAAGAGCAACCCCTCCACTGGTCTCTTCTTTATCCTCCATTGTGGCCATGATTTTCTGCCATCAACCCTGAGGCTGATAAAGAATTTAAGAACCACATCAGACTTAAAGAAAATACTATTCCAATTTGGAGATTTAAGGCTGGTTATTTATGTGTCTATCTCACAGAGAGAAAGTCTCTCCTCCCTCCCCTCTTTTTATTCTTTCCTTTATAGCATTTGTATCATACTTGGCTTCCTTGAGGCAAAATATTTTGCACAACAAAGTCAAAAGAGCTTTGCCATAAGTGTAAAATCACTAATATTCTTTAAATTACTAAAAAATGAACAAATGAAATAGACTTTCTTCACCCCTTCTTCCATCTCTAACTCTCTTGTGGGAAACCTTCATTTTCTACCTTATTTCTAAATTGTTTATAAAGCATTTTACAAACCTACTGCTTTGATAAGCCCATAACCAATTACTCGATGTTATTTTAATTTTTCTTAACCATTTAAGAAAATCAAAAAGTGTTGTGTGAACATCTGCTAGACTCAGATTAGCCTGTCTCCCCTAAGTGGTATTGCAAAGAATTTTGAGAACAGTAGATAAAATGTATGTGCATTGCTGAAGGACCTGTTAGAAATGTTAATTTGAGAATTTCCAATGCAGTCTGGAGCTGGGAATATGAGATAGAATTGTAGTCTGCAGAGCCCTTCTACTCCCACTCCACTTCCCTCCCAACATAGACCCAATTAAACAAGGTCCGTAGAAGCAGGAAGCCTCCAAAATATAGGAGTGGCCATTCATGCGATTTAAAATGGATCCTTTCTCCAGCATTCAAATCTATTTGTTAATTAAAAGTAAAGAGCATGGACATTGTTATGATAAAGGAAAGTGAGATGCAAGCCAAGGGACAGGCAACAAGTAAGGCAGGATTGACAGTTCTTTTGAATGAACAAGTGTGGTTGACTCATGACTTTTGGTTGTATGTGGCTTGCTTGCCAGATGGTCCTTAACCCTCCCTCCAGCCCTGACCTCCGTGGGGGGAGGGGGCAGGAATCAAGGCTGGGGGCAGGTGTCTGTCTAACACATTACTCAGAAGTAAAAACACTGAAGGCTTAATGGTCTTTGAAACAGCTTCGAAATATTCCTTTTTTCCAAATAGCCACATTAAATAAGCAATCACAAAATGGTTGCATTAAAACATGGTGGGCACATTTCCCATACAACGGAAAGCAAGGATGATTCTGACTTTCCTTTGTTGTGTTCCGACTTGCTCCTCTGCTCTTCCGTGCCCTGTGCATCTAGTACCAGCTTTGCAAGTAGGTGATGTTTGTTTCTGTGGGTTAATTATATATTCAAAGGTGTCTCCAGGATGCTCACTGTAGATTTATTCAATAATCCCTACCAGTACTGAGAAGTCTCTCTAGACAGTGAGTTAAGTGCTTATGAAAATTAGGTATACAGAATTAAGACTCTTGGGAGGGGGGAGGAGGGTTGGAGAAGTAGGGCGGGGATCAAGAATGAAACAAAACTAACCCATTTTGACCATGGAATGCTCAGAACACAAGGCTCAAAGGAAACATGTCAATGGGTGACCATGTGAATAAGTATGCTCCTAGAAATAAATGTTCCTTGTTCACTTTGTAGAAATGAATTAAGTGTTCTGAGAAGATTCTATTGATAACTCCATATTATATATTGTATTCTTAAAGTAAAGTAAGCTAAAGAAAATCACAAGAGGAAAATGCACTTACAGTTCCAAACTGTATTTATCAAAAAAAAAAAAAAAAAGCCCACAGATAAAATGACCCACACAGTTTAAACATGTATTGTTCAAATTCTTATGGTTTTCACATGAATGGGATACAAGAATGAACTGAAATTTTCTCTCTCTCTCTCTCTCTCTCTCACACACACACACACATACACACGATATTCTTCAGTTTAGTGATTGTTACTTGGAAAATTATGGTGCTAAATATTTTCAATAAACATATTGTACCTCAAAGAAAAATTGTTGCATTAAAAACTAAATGTACAGGCACATGAGAAGGTGCTCAACATCACTCATCCTCAGGGAAATGCAAATCAAACCCCCTATGAGATATCACCTCATGCTTGTTATCAAAAAGACAAGAAATAACAGATGTTGGTGAAGATGTGGACAAAAAGAACCCTTCGACACTGCTGATGGAAATGTAAACTGGTGCAACCACCAGGGAAACCAGGATAGGGGTTCCTCAAAAAATAAAAAATAGAAATGCCATATGTTTCAGCAATTCCACTTCTACATATTTATCTGAAGAAAATGAAAACACTAACTTGAAAAGATATCTGCAGTCCCATGTTCACAGCATTATGTATAATAGCCAAGACATAGAAACAACCTAAGTGAAAAAAAAGAAACAACCTAAGTGTCTACTGACAGATGAATGGATAAATAAAATGTGGTAGACATAGGCAAGGGAATACTACTCAGCCATAGTAAAGAATGAAATCTTGCCATTTACAACAAGATGGATGGCACTGGAGGACACTACGCTGAGTGAAATAAGTCAGAGAAAGGCAAATACTGTTATGACCTCACTTGTATGTGGAATTTAAAACAAAACAAAACAAAACAAACACCAAGCTCACAGAGACAGAGAACAAACTGGTGGCTGAGAGAGGCAGAAGGTGGAGGAATGGACAAAATGGGCGAAAAGGGTCAAAGGTACAAACTTCCAGTTATAAAAAAAGAAAGAAATCATGGGGATGTAGTATATAGTGTGGTAACTATAGCCAATAATACTGTATTGTGTATTTGGAAGTTTCTTTTTTTTTTATATTTTATTTATTTGACAGACAGAGATCACAAGTAGGCAGCGAGGCAGGCAGAGAGAGAAGGAGAAGCAGGCTCCCTGCTGAGCACAGAGCCCGATGGGATGTGATGCTATGTGGTGTGATGTGGGGCTCCATCCTAGGACCCTGGGATCATGACCTGAGCTGAAAGCAGAGGCTTTAACCCACTGAGCCTCCCAGGCACCCCTATTTGGAAGTTTCTAAGAGAGTCAAACTTAAAAGTCCTCAACACAAGAAAAAACCAATTTTTTATAACTATGCACAGTGATGAATGTTGAGTAGACTTAATTCCCAATGTTTGCCAATATCAAATCATTATACTGTACACCTGAAACTAATATAATGCTATATGTCAATTATACCTCAATAAAATTTATTTTAATTTCTTTAAAAGGAAAAGGAAAAAAAAAAAAACCCGAAATGGAATTACGGCGAGTGAGCTTGAGGCCCAAACAGAGTCCCATAATTGAGATGCCTTCCCTTAAATGATATAGAGTATTTTCCTTTCCATATGAATCAGTTGCCATAATCAATAATGTGCTAAAGGCAAGGATCAGCTATGAAATCATGGAATTGGTATTTGCCTCCTTTGCAGAGATCTAGGGTATGGCAAGCCCCCTGTTGTTACCAGCAACATTTGTTTGCAGAGAAATGCTCTTTATATGAAATATACCTCGTAGACATGCCTAATCAATATGCAGCTGTCACATACTGCATGCACACGTGCCTCATTTGGCATCGTTCTTTTCAGGGACTTGCTAACCAGATCCAGTTGGTGACCACGTCCAATAATACTTACAGTTGAGCTTTGGGCCAAGATGCAACCGTGGTTTAGTCTCATCGGTTGTGTTCATTTAATTATTTACAAAGTTTTTCAACAACAATTTAAAAAACTGAAAATGGAAGGGAAGGCTCTGTGAGGTAGAAAGTCTCTTTACTGGAAATGTTCAAAGCTGGCCATACAATAGTTTCTCAGGACAAGGTACCCTATAAAGGAAACAGTTGGGAGGGGGAGGGTTGGAATTAATCAAGTTAGAACTCTGACTTTGCCACGCAACAGCTTAACATCTCTGAGCTTCTGTGTTCTTGTCCGAAATGGGGATAGTATGGGTTTACCTTACACAGAATATTCTGAGAATTAGGGCCTATCCCACTACCAGAACACAGTATATGTATTGACTATCATAAAGGGGAAGACATTGAACTAGATGACTCACAAGATTATGTGACATCCAGATTCTAAAATTCTAAGATTTTATGTTCTAACCTTTTGGGGTTTTTTTAGTTTTTTAAAGATTTTACTTATTTATTTGAGAGAGAGAGAGAGCACACGAAAGAGCACGAGTTGGGGGGAGAGGGAGATTCCCCACTGAGCAGGGAGCCTGGTGCAAGGCTCCATCCCAGGAACCTGGGATCATGACCTGAAGCGAAGGCAGATACTTAACTGACTGAGCCACCCAGGTGCCCTAGTACTAATGTTTTAAAGCCTTACTGTATTAGAAAGAATTTCTCCCACCACAAAAATATAGTGAGTGCTTAGCATGTGCAAAGCACTATGTTTCAAAGAAAACTGTTCGTAAATAGTGAGGAGCAGGAACTCAATAATCTTACACACTTACATAACTCTTTCCCAAGTTAATGAATGCTACTTAAAAGGCCCTATCAAAAGCAAGCCAACAACCTACGACAATCTCTTACCCAAAGGGTAACTCTAAATTGGGATGAATAAAACATGTAAATATAATTAATGCTTTTATGGAAAGACAATATAGGATCTAGCTAGGAAACAGAAAAGACAGAATTTGGAGAAATAGCCCCAGAATGGAGACTGCCATCCTAGTTCAGGGCAGCTGAAGGCTTGGGCAGGTCTGGTCATAGCTTAAGGACTGCTGGGTGATAGATGGGGACCTCCAAACACTCTTTCCAGTGACCTCAGAGGCAGGAAATGGGAGTCCATCTTAGACCTGGGAAAGAGGGTGAAAGCAAGTTGGACAAACATGCAAGTCAATAGCATGGGTGGCACTGTCCCAACATGTTATTTATAAATTACTTCCATGTACTACCTATCAAGTGTATCATAAAAACCTTCATAGAGTATAGACATTGAAAAGGGTTTTGAAACAGAAAGTGTAATATTTGATTTTTCACCCTAATCAGTCTCCTTGTGCACCCCACCCCACTGAGACCAGTAGTACAGAACAGGTGAACGTGTGGGAGAGAGGGGAGCATGGAGCTGTCAATCCCTGCATAGAACCTCAATGGGAAAAACACTGTCTACAAGTCTCCCTCTGCTTTTCTGCAGAAGAGAACCCTGTCACCATGTCAGTGAATAGGCAGGAACAGCACCAGATAAGAACTCCGTGTCCCCACCACTCTCTCTCTAGCTTCCAGCCTTCTGCCTGGCCTTCAGATCACACTTGTCTTCCAAGGTTGCCATAGTGACATCTGATGCCACTGCCAGAAGGTTTGCCACGTTAGGAAGCTCAGACTCTACAGTCTGGTCGTGACCATATCTGACCTAGAAGAGGTCGGATGATAAGCCTAGGACCGTTTTCAATTTGGGGGAAGGGAAGCACTTTTTTAGACCATATATTACAAGTAGAGGGAATGAATCTTAGAATCCTCCTTGTACAGAGTCCTGGGTGCAATTAAACACTGGGTCCATGGTAGGTTTTTTTTGTTTGGTTGATTGATTTGGGCTAAACATTAGACTGAGAAAAAATTATTTCCTGCAAAAACAGGTGTATTATTAGCAAATATCATAGGCTTTTTCCCCATGGAATTTATAAATAGCTACTAGAGAACATCAAATTTGGTGCAGAATTTTCATATATGCTTCATCTTAGGACTATAGAGAGAAATACAAATAGACCTAAGTCAGTCTGTGAAGACATCACCAAAGCAAACCATATGGAGAAAAAACATTTGTCCAGTTTGCAACAGGTCCCCTATATATGAAACTATAGATTTCATTCTGCAGTGGGGACCCCTCAAGCCCCCAAGTGTACAGAAGTCCAAAACTACACAACTCCACAGAACCCCCAAAACATTTGTGGTCTTGCTTTGACAAGATTTCAATTAAAAGAACTAGCTGGTTTCTGCCTCTAAACACTGGCACTGGCATTCCAATGTAATACCTTGTGATTCTTCTCGTCAAGAGTTTGGTAGTCAGTCCTGGTTACCTTCGAGAAGCCTTATCTCCCAGTGAACCTTCAGGGAATGGCAGCCAGCCTAGCCTGCTGCTTCTATCGGTTTAGCCAAGCCCATGGGTGCGAGCATGGTTCTCACTGACAAGAGGCAGTTCGCTTACTAGATAGAGTTCAGCCACAAAACCTAGTCTGTGTAGGGTTTGGGGAACACATTTTTATAGTTCAAAAAAAAAAACCAAGAAAAATTAATTCTATAGATCAGTAGTAATTATGGAAAAGTCACAATGCTGGGTTTGGTTTTTGTTTTTTAATAAGATCAGTTTTGCTGTTTCCTTATGTTCTATTTACTTGGCTTTGTCAAGGTATAGCAAAGATAGCTGGTGGGTTGGCATCAAAGAGCTTTCTTTCTTTTTTAAAGATTTTACTTATTTACTTGCCAGAGAGATAGAGCCAGAGAGCACAAGTGGAGGGAATGGCAGAAGGAGAGGGAGAAATAGACCCTGCACTGAGCAGGGAGCCTGATGCGGGGCTCGACCCCAGGACCCTGGGATCATGACCTGAGCTGAAGGCAGACACTTAACCATCTGAGCCACCAAAAGAGCCCAGGTGCCCTGGCACCAAAGAGCTTTCATGACACCAGTCCATGGCATCAGTTGATCTTAAGCTCTCATGTGCAGTGGGAGATGGAGGAGAAAACAGAAAAGCGGAAATCACAAAGACTTTCTGAGAGTTAGTTTTCAGATTGTTTGACTTTGTAAAACACTGTCTCAAGGAACATTATATTTTATTATAGACAGTCTCACCACTCTCAGAAAGATAAATATTATTTTATCTAACTAAGTTTTTACACATTCATTTACAATCAATTCTATTATTTCACTCCATGAACTATTATATTTTCTCCAATTAAGTGAGGTGATTATGAAACTGAAAGATTGGTAAATATGGAGGTTATTATTGGATCAACATTTTCTTCAGGCACAGCTTAGATTGTTTGTGAAGCACAAAGAGAACATGAAAATGTCTTTCCTACCCTGCTCTAGATTCAAGTTATTCATTCCCAGGATTGATTTATAAATGTCTAAATCTTAATCCCTTTTACAAATTAGCATGGGACTTTAGCCCAGATGTTAAAGGAATTTTGCTTTAAATTGCTTTAAAACAGTATGATGACAGTGGAGAAACAGAAAATACTAAAACAAAGCACTTGTTGAGTAATTACAGCAAAATGTCATTTATATGAAATTCATTCATCAGGAATTGGTGATAGTTAAGAAAGGCACAAGACCAAGGTGTACCGTTGGCCTAATTGTGCAAGAGTTGCTAAATCAGTTACTAGTGGAAAACATTTTTTAGAGAGAAGGCTGAAGCCTCTATAGAGAATGTTTCTAATACCCGTAAGTAATTTTAGACATTTAAGACATTGAATTATTTCTCAGTTATAAATAATCCTTATCAATAATTTAAGTCTTTCTTGAGCCACTACTAAGTAAATCTTTCTTGATCTACTTGTAGGATTTGCTGTAGCGATGAAGGTAGCCTTTCATTTATAAAATGAACATGAAAGCCTTTTCCTAAATCTGATGCCCTTTCCTACTAGTTTCCTTTTCGCAGAGCAGGTCAGATGTTCTTAAGTGCGTGAGATCTAGAAGCAGCTTGCCTGGGTTCAAATCTCCCTTCTACCAATTGGCATATTATCTACGGTCGTGGTACCTCCATTTTCCCAGTCTGTAAAATGGAAAAAATAATAATACCTAAAAGATGTTAAAACTGCAAAGCACTTAGAACAGTGCCTGGTCCCTTTAAAATCAGCTCTTGTTGCCATAACACTGAACAGCGGGTCAGTGAGGCAAGTTAGACTCGGTCACACCCCCAGGGCGTCGCTAAGAGAAACTTCTGTGAAATGGTACATTTTAGAGCAGACGGGTTTTTAAGCCCCTCCTTTCACAAAGCTCAAGGGCAGATTTTCTTTCACACCGCAGTGCATCACACCCGTTTTCGATTCCTCAGCCTTCCTTTCTTCTGGCCTCCATCCACCCAACCTAGCCTGCCAGGTACGCCTGGTTAATTATGCAAAAGCCTTCTCCAAACCACCCCCTCCGAGTCTCTACGAATTCGTCTTCGTGCTCTCATCATTTCGTGCTAGACCGCACCTCCTCCCTGAAGTCCTCCCTCATCAACGCGCTCCACTCGGACCAGCCCATGACTCGGGCACAGCTCTGCTCGGGAACCCCCTTCTCGATAGATCCTTCAGATGGTTAGAGGCTATTTGAATCGCCCGGTCTTCATCTGAAATTTTTCATTAAAACGTGGAGTTTGAACAGTCCGCCCTGAGTTGTTGGACTTTGGCTCCAAACCAGACTCCTAGTTAAAGACACAAGAACACAACGATGGCTGAGCTGCGGGCCCCGAGGGCCGGTGAGCGCGACCGGAGCCCCGTTTAGGAACGGTTCGTTTGGACGAGACCAGGACGAAGGAGAGCGGAGGTTAGTGACGCACCTGAATAAGTCCGCTAGACCAAAGGAGATAAACTCAGGCTTTAATCGTGCAGGCGGAGAGCCGCGCGCGCAGGCGCGCACACACACCACAGACACGGAAAGAGAAGCGCCTTCCCAGGTATCTGGCAAGGACACGACTCTGAGCAGGACCGGGTCTTAAAGGCCCCCGACTTCCGGAGAACCCCTGCCCCCGCCTCCTCCGAAGATTACCGTTAGCGCATCTGTCCGCCAAAGCCCAGGCTCGGGCGCGCCGGGCACCCTCCCCGCAAGCCCCGCGGCCACAGCTCCCCGCCCCCCGCGAACGCGGCTGCCCAGTGTCCTCTGGAACGCCTGAGTGACTGTCGGGTTTCGAACCCGGGCGTCGACCCTGGCCCTCGGCGCGCGCAGCGGAGTCGCCGGCGCAGCCTTTGGCCCGCACATCAATCATTTACGCGCCGACTAGGGCTCCTGCGGCCCGAGGAGGGGGGATGGTACGGAACCCGAGCCCGGGGACAACTCTATCCCCCAAGGCAGCCGCGAAACACTAGCCGGGGAGGCCCCCGCCCTCCCTCGGTGCGCCCGTCCCTCCCTCCTTCCAGCGCCTAGGCTCCCACATCCCCGCCTCCCGCTCCGGGGGCGGCGGCGGCGGCTGCGCCCGCACCGCGCGATGCCCAGTCACCGCAGCAGCGCCGCCGCTGCCGCCGCAGTCCACCGCCGCCGCTGTCGCTGCCGCAGCGCGGGCGGCCGCGAGCCCGTGGCAGGGAGCCTGGCGCAGGGGCCGCCGAGCCCGCGCGCTCCTACCAGTCGCTGCGCGACTCATAACCTGATTGCTATTTTTATTTATTTTTTTTCAGGACCGGCGGCTCCGAATCAGGTCTTTTCTTGAATCTGCAGCGACGCCCCCGGCGCGTGCACAAAGGCTCCGACGGCGGCCGGCGGGGACTGCCGAGCGCGCGGGAGCCGGCGCCAGAGGTCGCCTGTGCGCGCCCTAGCCAAACCCCAGGCACCATGCCGCGGCGCCTGCAGCCCCGGGGCGCGGGCACAAAGGGCCCGCCGGCCGCGACCGCGGCGGCTTCGGAAGCGGCCTCGCGTTCCCACCCCTCCGCCTCCGGGGACCCTCCGGCATCGGCCAAGCCGCTGCTGCGCTGGGACGAGGTGCCCGACGACTTCGTGGAGTGCTTCATCCTGTCGGGCTACCGGCGGCTGCCCTGTACGGCGCAGGAGTGCCTGGCCTCGGTGCTGAAGCCCACCAACGAGACGCTCAACTTCTGGACGCACTTCATCCCGCTGCTGCTGTTCCTGAGCAAGTTCTGCCGCCTGTTTTTCCTGAGCGGCCAGGACGTGCCCTTTCATCACCCGTGGCTGTTGCCGCTGTGGTGCTACGCGTCGGGCGTGCTGCTGACCTTCGCCATGAGCTGCACAGCGCACGTGTTCAGCTGCCTGTCGCTGCGCCTGCGCGCTGCCTTCTTCTACCTGGACTACGCGTCCATCAGCTACTACGGCTTCGGCAGCACAGTGGCCTACTACTACTACCTGTTGCCGGGCCTGAGCTTGCTGGACGCCAGAGTGATGACGCCGTATGTGCAGCAGCGCCTGGGCTGGCACGTGGACTGCACGCGCCTCATCGCCGCCTACCGGGCGCTCGTGCTGCCGGTGGCCTTCGTGCTGGCCGTGGCCTGCACGGTGGCCTGCTGCAAGAGCCGCACGGACTGGTGCTCCTACCCCTTCGCGCTTCGCACTTTTGTGTTCGTCATGCCCCTCAGCATGGCCTGCCCCATCATGCTCGAGAGCTGGCTCTTTGACCTGCGCGGCGAGAACCCCACGCTCTTCGTGCACTTCTATCGTCGCTACTTCTGGCTGGTGGTGGCCGCCTTCTTCAATGTGAGCAAGATCCCTGAGCGCATCCATCCGGGCCTCTTCGACATTATTGGCCACAGTCACCAGCTCTTCCACATATTCACTTTTCTTAGCATCTATGACCAGGTGTACTACGTGGAGGAAGGCCTGCGCCAATTCCTCAAGGCGCCACCTGCGGCGCCCACCTTTTCTGGCACAGTGGGCTACATGCTGCTGCTGGTGGTCTGCCTGGGACTGGTCATCAAGAAGTTCCTAAACAAAACCGAATTCTGCTGTAAAAAGTGAACCTCCGCCTTGCCTTGGAGGAGGCTGCTGGTTCGCCCACCTATTTGTTTGGAGTTTCTGTTGTTGCTATTGTTGGTTTGTTTTCAAGTTTTGTTGTGTTTACTTCTTTGCTCAAGGAAGGTGCTGCAAAACCACAGGGAAAAAGTCGAATACAACAAGGTGGTCTCAGTGCACTTGGGGCCTTTGGAAGAGGGGAGATAAGGTTCAAGCAAGAGGGAGAGGGCCACTGGTTCTTGCTCCTGGAAAAAAAATTCCGGTAGTGTTTCTGACATCCAGGGTTTTTCAAAGGGAGCGAGTAAAATCCCCAGTAAAACCCCGAACAGTTTGGTTTTCCAGTCGTCGTCTGCACCAGTGGTAATGACGAGTAGTCCTGGTGAGGTCAGGTATGCAGTAAAGAGGGTAAGTAGACAAAATCCCCGGATACTTCCATTTCAGTCTGAGGAATGCTTGGATTTGTAAAAAGAATGGAGCTTTGTAGGGAATGGGCACAAAGACACAAACCCAGAGCTTAACCTGCTAGAAAATGCATGGAATGTGAACACAAATTAATTATTTCAAAATGTTTCTCAGATGTTATTTAAATAGTAATATATACAATGATTTTTCATAATTTATCAAAGCCTGTGATATGCACTGAATTATCTTTGTTACATAGTTTTGAATTTTGCAGCCCTTCTGCATTGCATACACTTGAACTGGACATCAGGGCAAGCTGCTTGAGAATTCTCAACTACTTTTTTAAACAGTGTTTTCCGAAGGCTTATGTGTGTTATGATACAACTGTGAATTATTCTACCTTAGGGACTCTGGTTAAACTATTGTTGAGGAGCTCAGTGGTTTGTATACATCCCAGGTTTCGATTTACTTCAATGTATTCCACACAACCCATCCAATTTTTTGTTCGTTTTGTTTTTAATTTTATTCTTTCCTTCTCTACTTATTTAAATTGCCACTGGAATAAATGTGCCTTTTGAAGCAATGCCCAAATGACTGGTCCTCAGACATAGTTTCAGGCATGGAGAGAGCAGTAAGAATAAGCTTTTCTTACTTTACTGTAAATCAGGGTCTAACATTCCATCCAAGAGGGAAGGAAGATGGTGTTGGTTTTAAAATTTTGGTAGGACTGAAAGGAGCTTACCAGGAGAAAGGGAGCTAACCCACTAATGTGGCTGTGGTTCCTAAAGCAGCCATCGGGGAAGGTGAGAAGACACAGTTCTAGACCAATGCCATTTATCCTTGCTTATAATTAAAAATATAATATTCAGGAATAACTGAGGCAGTTATATTATGAAAGTCAAGAGCATATTACTTGAGTTGTAACTGAAGACATTGACTCAAATAACATTACCTTTGCGTGGTTAAACACTGGTCTCATTTGGAGCTACGCTATGGAAATGAATAGCAGTCACCTTAAATCACTGAAAAATTAGTGAACGTGTTCCTGAGATCCTTTCTGACAACCACACTGGCCAGTGTTATTTAAGACATTTCTCATAAGTGATAACCTGTACTTGAGATAACAACTCTAGATTAACACAAACCACCGAGGTGGCTTATTTAACTTACCACACTTCCTGACAAGTCCTTTTGGTTAAGAGCCAAATAAGTCATTGAATGGGAAGTCTTGACTTCATAGGATAATTTAGATCAAGCACATAAGGTAGATGAACACTTACCTCAGCACTGGCCGGCTTGAACTCCTAAAAAGATCGCTGTTTTTGTTTATGCTTTTAATCTCTACTTTATTTGTAAACAGAGAGGCTTGGCACAATTCCCTGGAGGAGCCAGTATCCTTGTGCATTAATTTGCACACAGAAGTTAACTTTCTCTAGGTCTGTATTTAATTTGGAACCTCTTAATGGGATCGTAAATACACTTTGCACATTTGTTGATGGATGTCAGTATCTAACCTTTTGCAAAGTGCAGGGAGATTCCCATTAGGTGATAGAGGCTGAAAATTTGTGCCCAGCATGGATGTTATTCCTCAGCTGTAACTTAACTCAGTGCATGTATTCAAGGACAGTTGTGGAAATCATGATATTTCCACATGCAAACTTATTTGCATGTCATTGTTGTCCCTTCTAGAGCCCCAAAGAATGTTGGTTTGGAAGCTAGAGAAACAGGTTGAGGAGTGTTTGGTAGCTTCCTTGTAAAATGGGACCTCCCCTTTCAGAAGGAACTTTCAAGGGGCAGAATTCTAAAAACGGTCCATGAGCTTGAGAACAAGAAATAAACCCTGTATTTGTCATTTTAAATTTGTGTTGGAGATCTGGGTCTCCAGAATTCTGGCCAACAGAATTCCCTTCTCACCCTGTGTCTTTGTCCTTAAGTAGAGGCCACTTAAGGATAAAATTATACCCATATCATTTTCAAGTGATTATGATACGTGAGCCCAGTAAGGTGACACACTTTCCCCCTCAATGTTTTCAGACCCAGTGTGCCCCAGGGAGAATGAGGACTCACTTTCTTTCCCTTTGCTGTTTCCTTCCTTTGTCCCATTCCATCTTAGTATTTATATACCACATATAACATTGACAAAAGGACATTCTAGTTGAAAACAGTGGTTTGGCTTCGCTTCTTATTTGCAAAAAGATACCCTATATGCTATATAGGACCAGGGATGATTTGAGAAACTATGTGTGTTATTTGCTGAATTATATCAGATTTCTGCCCAGATAAATGGTGATATTTTAGATTCAGCATATATTTACTGAATCTCCATTTGTATGGAAATAGCCAGGTATGTTATTACATATTTCAGGGGTAAAATGGCCATCAGAATAAAATATCTTTGAAAAACATTTTTCATGTTCTCCACTTTGCCACATCCATTAGGATTCAGTTTTACTTTATTGTGTTCAGCTGCTTGAAATGTAGGACAAATGATAAATAAGAATGTACTCCATTATCTCTCTAAAACCTATTTTGGCAGTGGAATTTTGAAGCATATTATGTAATGCATTTTATTTTTACTTGTTAGTCATGATCTAGATGACATCTCAAGGAGCAGCGTCGTAGAGTCATGCCTGGAAAGTGAAGGTGTTTGACTTTTTGGAGCCTGTCATTCTGTGGGCTGGTCTCTGGGGTTGATGCAGCTAAGTTAGTTGGTTAAAGAGGGTTCGTGTCTTTCCTGTCTGTGCAGCTGCACCCTCAGATGAAAGGGATGACCTTCCCAGACCGAAGTGAGTCTTTTGGTCATGTCATGACTGCTTATAAAAATAAGCGTGATCTTTTCCACTGGCCATACACTTTCTATAAATAGCCCAGGAAGAAAGTATGGGGCTTCAGAGCTGGCCAGAGTGGCCTTCACATGTTTCCATTCATAAATCCTGCCCATAAGTGCTTGCAGTTAAAAACCATTTAGCCTAATTCATTGTGCCACTCTAGGGTAATCTTGTCTAGGAACGCAAAATTGGGAGATGGAGGTTATTATTTTTATTTTTATTTTTTCTGATTTGGTGCTGAATCTGAGAGCTCACAGCAATAATAAACAGGGATTGTTATCTTCAAATCTCTTTACAACTCTACTTAATTTGCACAAAGCTAGAGTAAAAGGTACAATAGGAATTATCTCCATCTATAGGTTATACCAAGGCGACAGAATCAAGTTTGCAAACTGGCCTTAGAATGTGGGGATGTTTGTGTGCTCACTTGGGAGTATGTGCTAGTTTGCATGGCTGTGATGCCTGGTCAAGCACACAGACACTAATTGAAGATGTGTGTCTCCGTAATTATATATCTACGATTAATAATGTCTAGTATTTATTTTATATACAGAGATAGGTCATTTATCATTGTAAAACAGAGTGAAGTAAGATGTGGTTATCCTTGAATTTAGATTATAAAATCTTAAACAAAATGTACTTATGTAGTTTTTATCATCTTGGATTGTTTTTCATCTGTTGAAGTCTGACGCTGCTGACTTCACTCCATCAGTATCCTTTGAGTTGGTTTCCACATTTGTCCATGTCATCCTTTTAGTGATCACTGAGCTCCTACTGCATGTAAGCCATCAGGCAAAGATCCATCCACATTATTACAGCTATTACCCCTTTGTCTGTGGGGGAACAGAGATGGGAACACTAGAGAGCCATCTGGCCAGGACCCAAACGCTGACCTTGGCCACAGCAGAATGTCCTAAGCCACTGAGTTTGGTTCTTTTCTCCTTTCTGTTGAAGAGAGGCAATGCATAGAATCTTATTTCAGTTAACGTGCTAACTTAGCCCAAAGCAATTTCTTTCTTTCCTTCATTCTTTTTTTCCTCTCTCCTTCCCTCCCTTCGTCCCTTCCTTCCCTTTCCTTCGTTCCTTTTTCTGTCTGCTCCTAGACCTATGTGACTCTGATGGCTGTAGAAATCTTAATATAGGATGCAGGTGAAGCGATAGCAGGCATATGTACATGGAGACAGTTGAAAATTTTATTACTACTAATCAATAGAAACGCTACTAACAACCACTTTTGGGGAGGTTAATAGTATTTATGTCATTATGAAGCAAGATTCATCCAAAGTGCCTAGACTGTGATATCATTAAGTGTCTGAATTTCATAGAGAGCATACTTATGCTTTAAAAAATAGGAGCTTCAGTCCGCAAAGACGAACTCATGTTCTTTAGCCCTTTTCCTCTTTTAAGGTCCTTGTGTTGTCATCTATAAAACATGTCTTAGAAAAAATTATTCTGGAAGAAATTAGTTTTTTTAAAAAGTATCAGATCTGAAAAAGACAGGAAGAAGGCATGAGCAGGGGAGAACAAGGAGGATTTGACTCAGACAGTTAGAATGGGACCGCAAGTTCAACTGTGGACAGTTGCTCCTGAGTTTTACGTTCTGTCCCTAGAAAAGCATGTGAACTTGCATGGTGTTAGCTCTCAAATGGACAGGCAAGGAATTCTCTTTGGCAGGCTAACCACGTCCTGTAGTTTTTGACCTGAGCACTACTGCCAAGGTATATTTTGAGTAGTACTCTTACTGCTGGCTTAATGTCCTTAATTTGTTTCCATAAAATTAGGATCTAAGGCAAAAAGGCATTAGGGGATAGCCCAGCCAATTGTAAATCACCTTTTGAATCATTTCTTTGAAGGACTGCCAATATCCTCTAACACAAATTGCCTGACAAAAAGCAAACAAGCCCAGACAAACCGAAAAAAGAAAGCATTCATTGGTTAAGCTGAGTGAGCACCATTGTATTCCAATGGGATAGGCTGCACATTCTCCTGTTGAAGGTTTTCTTCCTCTTCACTACTATGAATAATGATCTTTTAATTGTGAAAATAGGTATAGATTCTTAATTACTCTTCCAAAAATCTAATACAAATTTTTGCAGTTGTTTCAAAAGAACAGATGTATTGCATTTCTGGTTTGCAGATTTCTAACCAGCTTGTAGACATTTTTGTTTTAGAATAGCTTCTTAAGAGTCTGTGAACAAGTTGCAGAATTAGAGTGTTTATATATAGGTCAGAGGCCAAGAACACTCCGGTGGCTGCTAACTGTGGCAGGATGTGACTTTGGAAAGCTCGGAACACATCCATCCATGCAACAAAATGATCACTTATTTACTATCTAACTCGGTGGAAAAGAGCCTTTTGTTTGAGTTTTGGAAAATGTTCCCCAATGTATTGTGCTTCTAAATGTGATGCAGGATCCTCCATCTTTTTTGTTCTCGATCAATCTCTGAAAGCTGTTCCAAACATGGCATTCCTCAAGGAATATTTTGTGAATGTGCAAAAGTATTCTCGAATGTGTCAATGTGGCAGGCCACCTTTCTCATGCCTTACAGCTCCACCTAAAATATGCAATAAGCATCCCCGTAGGAGTGAAAGGGTCTTCAGATGGTTATTTAACCGCGCTGTGGAAATGGCCCTGCTCCTCACGGCTCACCCACCACATTGAGAAAGGACATCATGTAAATAAACCTTTGTTTCTAGTTGAGGGGCGTACGGGGATACACATGAATCTCGTTTCTTCTTTCAGTTCCATCTGTAGTTAGAAAGTGTAATCTTTTTAATATGCTGGAAGCAAAAAAAAAAAATAATAATAGGAAAACATTTTAAAGAGGTATTCTAATTTTCTATCTTACAAGTTTATAATAGCAATTTGTTTGTAAAAAACAGGCCTTAGCACATAGATGAGAACCAGCGCTTTTTGGAAAGCCTCATCTTTGTCCTGGGAGTTTAATCACCTTGAGCTCTTACCCAAATGACGAAGACCTAGTAGGTCTTTAAAAATGTAAATAATGTATAGTTTACAGAAGGGTAAAAAACCTTTTTTTTTTTTTAATGAAGAAAACAGGTCAGATATGTTCTAGGTGTGTAACAAGGCTAAATTCAACATCTTTTAAAAATTCTAGTTAGAAACTTCATTAAATCCACTCTCCCAGCAAGGCTTAGCATGGAAGGTCTATTTTCGACCGGGTCAATTTTCTCTTATGGAGGCTATGAGCAAAATTGTTCTAACAAAGCAACTGAGTACCAAGGCAAAGGGGATGAGGCACAGTTCACTTGGATGAGGGTATAACCACAGCAAATGACACAGCCAGGAAACCGGGCACACACGTGCCCCTCGTTTCTGTGGAGTGGGAAGGAGCCGAGAGCCCCACACCATCGCTACACAGACAAGGCGAAGGCTATCTGGTTGCAGGGCTGGGGATGAACCCTTGGCTGTTCTTTTATCTGCATAAAGCCTGTGGTGGCTCTGAACTCCTCATTCCAGCCTTCCCCCAGGCCATTCCCACCACCCTGGAAGCCTTCGGTTTTCACAGCCTCCTCCTCTAAGACGAAAGGTTTCTAAAAGGATTTCATGTGTATCTAGGCCTTGTCCAACCATCTGCCTTATGAGGTTCATCCATTTCTAAACCAAGGATTTAAATACGATTACTGCGCTCAGATTTACAAGAATGTACAATCAGCAGGTCCCCTTTCGCAGTAAAGGGCATTTAATTGAAGGCCATACTCATTTTTTCCCTCAGGTCAGAGGCAGAGGGAGGATTTCACAGTGACCAAGTAGACACCTCCTTGTACCAGTATTTTCTTTTTTCTAAGTTCATTTAATGGTGATAATGGAGGGAGAAAGGAGTAAAGGATAATGCAGGCCTGAAGAAAGAAACCGAGGGGAAGATCCCACTGCTTGCGAAATTATTTCTTCTTAGGCTGCCTGACTCCAGCCATCACCTACATCCTAAACAGCTGTATTTAGCTGGCTAGAGAGGCTTCTCAGGATGTGTGAACTTCCATACAGGGACTATGTACGATGTGATTTCAAATCAATAGTGTTCTCTGCCAGAGAAGCATTATTTAATCATAATTCCACGTTACCTTATAAATCTATAGAAATAGGTATCACTTTGGTCAGTTCTGTGCATGTAACTAACAAAATTGTGACTAATTTCTCTTGTATAGTTTGCTATGATTTTGGTTTTCTGAGGTATTTGTTCCTTATGGTCTTGAACATGGAATTCTATATTAATAATATATGTATTTTTTGCTGAAAAACAAATGTATGAAGTAAGAATAAATTATTTGTAAGCAGAGTGTTTAGGTCTGTATTTGTATGCCTTCAGCAAACAATTCCTAAGTTAATAGTATGTATAACACTAATATACATGATAGGAAGATGCATCCTTTTTATGAAAATCTGCTAGCAGAACAGAAGAATGTTAAGTTTCTAATAGAAGTCCTGAAGAAGCACCCTTAATATATTTTTACAATTTTATTTAAATGAAAAAGAAAGCTCATGAATTACTTTGAAACCATGTCTTCTAAGAAAATACTTAAGCCCAGATAATGAAGCTTTTCCTTATTCTTCCCTATATTTCAAGGCACTTGTGGTCCATGGACTTTTGTGCAGTGCAGCCTGTCCCAGAACCCTGGTAATGTGTGTGAATTTGTGGTCTCTCTGTCCCAAATAACCCTAGCAAAGGAGATCTGGCTTCAGTTATTAAGGTCTGTGAGTTAACCTCAGGGGAGCCTAAGTGTAAACTGGAGGGAAGCCAGGATGAGAATAGAGCCAACACATGGAATGGGGCTGAACAGAGTAAATCACAAAGGGAGGCTTGATCAATCTGTGCCTGAAGCCTTCACTTTGGGGCTTGTCCTTATGCGAGCCAAGAAGTTGTCTTCATTTTACAATCTAGTTTGAGTGTTCATTGCTTGTAATCAGAAGTATCTTAACTCATCTACAAGGTTTGGTAACCTCCCAGCCGTCTACGACAGGATTGGCACAGCTCCCATCCCACCCTCACTCAGTCAGTCCCACATTTTAGGATCTGCATGTTAGGTATTTGAAATACCTCATTTTTATTTTTTTAAAGATTTTGTTTATCTGATGGAAAGAGAGATTAGAAGGAGGCAGAGAGGCAGGCAGAGAGGAGGAAGCAGGCTCCCCGCGGAGCAGAGAACCCGACGTGGGGCTCGATCCCAGGACCCTGAGATCATGACCCGAGCCGAAGGCAGAGGCTTTAACCCACTGAGCCACCCAAGAGCCCCTGAAATACCTCATTTTTAAAGTATTGATTTCTGTTAGGACCCAGCGCTGCCAGTGACCCTCCTGTATTGCCTAAACCACATTCTCTCCTGTTCTCCACTGCAGATACTTCGTATCTCTGACCTTCCCACTTCCTCCCACTCCTCAAATGTCCCATCCCACCACTCCCCATCTCTTCAACAACCACGCTATTAATACGCATTGTTCTCCTGTATGTTCAACCAATTCTACTTACTAGGGTTCTTCCTACGAACACTTAAAAATGTACCACTAGTATCTCCCATCTTCTAAATAAAGAAAGTCACCCTCTCCCTACTATGTCGCACTCTAACCACCACCACCCTCTCTTCTTCACAGCCAGGCTTTTTGCAAGAGTGGTGTACACCGGCTTTGTTTCCATACCTCCTACTCACTCCTTCACCCACTGCATTCCGGCTTCATAAATCTCACTAGAATGGCTCTTACATGATTTCTGACAACCTTTCTTGGCTGATGAGCATTTTTTAGATCCTTCCTCATTCCCCTCCCCTGAAACTCTTCCCTTGGCCTCTGTGACCCCATACCTCTGGATTCCCTCCTACCTCTTGGGCTACACTGTTTCACAATTGCCTTTCTGACCTCTCTTCACCTGTTCATGCCTGAAGTCAATTTTCTCAAAGCGTGAGCCAGAGCAGGGGCACCTGGCTGGCACAGTCAGAAGAACAAGAGACTCGAACTCGGGGTCGTGAATTCAAGCCCTACATTGGGTGTAGAGATTACTTAAAAAAAAAAAAAAGTGTGATCTGGACTATCTACATTAGTATACTTAAAGGACTTGTCAGCATCTTGATCCTACCACTTCCTTTCAGCCCTCAGAGCAGAGGTATTATAATTCTTATTCTAGGAATCTCAACCTCGAGCCTACTCCAATTACTTCCAGTGAATTTGTAAGCCAACCAAGACCTGTTAATAATCCCCTTCAGCCCCAACTAGGTTGAGTGGATTCTGTTTTCTGCAACTGAACCTTAACTGATACAGCAGGTACACAGAAAAAGAGGGTGATCAAAATTTCTGGCAATGGAAAGCCATAACTCTTTATTCCCCAAACCAATCACTGGTAGACAGTCTGTTGGGCTTCTGATTTTTTTTTTTTTACCTTTAATTTTCCTTGGAAGACAAAGCGGTTCTGGATCAGGCGGCTTCTTCAGAGAGTTTGGATCTATTTCAAAGCAAAAACGAAACATTAGGAAGAGAATTGCCTATCAATTTGTTTCCCCTTATTTTTGACTTAATATAGATGCACAGAAACACAGCATGAATACTTAGAATTTATGTCAGGTGAAAGAAAGAAATCTTAAAATAACAAGGCTCACCAACAATAAGGGGCATTCCCATATCACTGAAGTTCGTATAATTTTCATATAGAGATTAAGCCACTGGTAACTAAAAATCCACTAAGACCATACAGAATTATAACCCTGGATAGGAATTCTAGAAGCCTAAACCAAAACTTCAGCAGCTGCTTGGCTTCCTCTTTCCCTGGACAAAGGTGCATTAATGCATACCCGTTTCTTCCAGCAGTACCCTAAATTTCCTTTTAAGAAGGACCCCTTCCACTCAACCTTGGTAGGACTGCTCTCCCTGGCAGCCATGGGCATGTGACCCAAGGTAGGTTTGCAACCACAGAGCTTCTCTAGATTCTGAACTTTCTGTGACTTGCCTGCAGATGTCTTCATGCAATTCTGAGAGCTACCCCCTGGACTTCAATAGCTTTTATCTTACTATTTTCTCCCTGTAAGTTAACCAGAAGGTTCCCATTTCTTGCAACTAAAGAGAATTAACTAAGAACTTCCAGTTTCTGGTCCAGCATACAAGGAGCTTAGAAGCTATCACTCTATCCTAACAACAATTAAAAAGCTGAATACGCCATGAAATCAACCACACTTCTTTGATCTGTCAGAGAATTGTGGGTCAGAGGGCAAAATGCTGTCCTCAAAATAGAGAGACACACAGGTGGATACAGAGAATTACAACTTACCACATAGGAACCTACAAGCAGAAACCTCTGCAGGAGCGAGAACTGTCTTTCAATAAAAAATCAGAAGGCTACTAAAAGGCAAAAAACATAGTTTAAAGAGACACAGCAAGCATCAAAACTCATCTCTGATAAGGCAGGATGTTGGAAATACCAAATTGGAAATTTTAAACAATGATGCAAACAGCTCTAATGGAAAAAGTAGGCAACGTGCAGGAACAGGTAGGTAATTGTAGGCAAAGAGATGGAAATTCTAAGAAAGAATAAAAGATAAAATGCTAGAAATCAAAACCATTGTGACAGAAATGAAGAATGCCCATGACAGACTCATTAGTAGACCAGACACAGTCAAGGAAAAAATCAATAAGCTTAAAGGTATTTCAGTAGATGCTTCTAAAACTGAAAGACAAAGAGGAAAAAAAGACTGCGCGGGGGGAGAGCAGAATATCCAAGAACTGTAGGACAACTACAACCACCAACAGTATAAAACATACATAATGGGAATAACAAGGAAAAGTGAGAGAAAGGAACAGAGCATATTGACTGACACAACATCACTCAACATTTGTAAACTGAAAGGGAAGGACATGACTTTTGAATCATTTGTAAATAATTTCCTTCCTCCTCTCTGTCTTAGAAGACCCCTGGTTCTGACTGCCAACATTTTTTTTTTCTCAAGTACAGAAGGAATTCTTTAAGAAAGGTGAGAATTTGGGCCACCTGACTCTTGATTTTGGCTCAGGCCATAATCTCAGTCTTGAGAGCGAGTCTGTGTTAGGCTCCGTGCTCGGCAGGGAGTCTGCTGGAGATTTTCTCCCTCTCCTCTGTCCCTCCCTCCAGCTCACCCACTCTCTCTAACAGAGATATATAAATCTTAAAAAAAAAAAAAAAAAAGAGTGGTGAGAATTTAAGAAATCTCATTATCTTTGTAGTTTATAAGTACTTGCTAAAACCATAGGATGAACAAAAAAGATCCCATACCTGCCTTCCTAAATAATTTCCATTCTTCCCACCTTGCTTGAAACTATGTGACTGTGAAAATATATGTGAAAAGCTGAGAGGTAGGGACAAGGCATGAGACCATCTATCAGTACGAAATGTAATTTCCTAAGAGCTAGCTTATTAATTCAAGATGACTTGAGTGGGTTTTTCCTCTGGCTCTTAATTTAATGGTTCCCTGTGTTAGCTCATCCTCACTCACTATCAATCTATATTGATGGTGATCTGTAAATAGCAATTTAGAGTTCTTTCCTATTCTAATTTTAGTTACACAGAGAGGTCATAAAGCACAAAAAGACATGAGTTTAAGGAAAACTTCTTCTAAAGCTACACATATAATACACCAACTGTAGGTAGATGATGCTCCTATCTTCCATTGTCTTGGTTTGATTTTTTGGTTTTGATTTTGGTGTCTCCTTTTTCACCCCCTTCAGCACCTAGAGAAAGGGTCAGATATTTAAGATGGCAGATGTGAAATCCTGCCAGAAGTCCCTCATTTTGATCTCCGGTGTTAACCTCTTTCTTGCCAAATGTAAAGTTTGTTCATTTATAGGTGCAAATTTATCACAGAAACACATAAAGGGATCCGCAACAGGTGGCGTAAATCAGGATTCCTCCCTTCAGTTTTATTACCAGGTGGACCTGGCTAAAATAAATTTAAAAATAAGAGTTAGAAGAAAAGGGGGGTTTTCTTACCAGTAGATGGAATTCTACATTGCCTCCCCGTCCTACTGCTTCATGGAATCATTTGAGTCCTGGGGCTATCATTTGCTTGCTTGTAGCAAAGGGAGCTGTCCGGATGGAGGATGGTGCACCGGTGAGTCACAGCTATCCTGTAAGCCAGATTCCAGTGTTCCAGAGCATAACAAAGCAGCGCTCATTATGTGAAAAGCAGGACACCTTAAAAAATAAACCTTTCACTCCCTGTCCTTGCTGTCCAGTCCCATAAATACTTCTAACAAGGCCTATGTCAGGCCACAGTGTCGCTCAGCTCCCTCCACAAGGGCTGGTAACTCTTCACAACCGGCCCTAAGAAATCCCAAAGAAAAAACAGGTGCCAATCTGAAAAATGGGGGGCCGCATCAGGAATAGCTGCTTAAGTGTTGGGACATCTTAGCGTCCAGCCTGGTTCCGTGTGGCGCTCTGTCCCCACTGTCCATGCTGCGGCCGTGGAGCTGGGTGACCGCAGTCAGGCAACCTCCCGTAGATGCTGCCCGTAGGTCTTTACAACTGGGAAGAAAATGCTGGACACCCCCCACCCCCAAGTTGGGTGTGGGAGCAGTGGGGATCCTGCCCTCCTCCTCCAGAGAGTGGTGTCTAAAGAGCGATGGACACACAACACACAAGCTCTTTCCCTCTCTCTCTCATGCGCACACCCCCAAACTCAAACTTCCTGGTCACTGCGAGATGGTGGGACAATCTCCAGCCGTAAAGGTCCCTAGAAAGGGCTCTTCCAGAACCACGGAAGACAGAGCGGAGGAGATCCCTGCAGGAATCCTGGCAGGCCGGGCATGGGCTCTGGAATACACTGAGCAGCCAGAGGGAGGAGTGCGTTTTCCCCACCGCGGGGATGGGCGAGCTCTCAAGGGGCAGGTGCTGGGAGGTCTGCGGGGCAAGGTGGCGAGTGGGTGGGGGGGTGACGCCGTCAGCGCGCAGGTGCCTGTGGGAAGGTCCAGGGGCTGGGCGGTGGGACCAGGGAACTCGAGGTCCCAGGGCGACCCGAGACACCTCCACGTGATCCTGAGCCTGTAGATGCTCTAATTCTGGCCTCTTTCCTCCATTGCAGCTATTTGCCTCTTGCATCATCAGACCTCGGTTGGGTTGGACTTCTGGAGCCATTATTCCCTAGTCTTGTCGGCAAATTACTTGGTCCCTCTGGACCTCCATTTTCTCATCTGTAAAATGGGGTTGTAAATCTCTCTCTCTGAGAGTACCGCAACAATCCAGTGAATGAATGTAAAGCTTTTCAGCTCAGTGCCTGGCACATGGTAATTGTTCAGTACATTTTAGCTAGTGTTGCAATAGCTAAAACACTTAAGAATCCGTAGCACACCCAATCCATGAGGTTCCTGGGGGAATGCGTGCATTCTGGGGAAAAAAGTGGAATTGATTTAACTTTCTTTCTACATCAGTGCTATCTAATAGAAATATAATGCAAACTGCATATGTAATTTTCTAGTATCCACATTAAAAGGGTAAAAAAAATCAAGTGAAATTAATTTTAGTAATACTTTTGATTTAGCCCAGTAGATCCTAAATATTATCATTTCACCAGCCACGTTTCAAAACCTTCAATTTCTTATGTGCTGGACAATATGGCTCAGACTCCTTGTCACCATATGGGTCTCAGCTCAAGTGTCACCAACACCTTTGAGCATATAAGGAACCACCTTGGTCTCCTCCCCCACCCCACATTCACCATGGCTTCACCCTGTTTTATTTCCTACACATCACGAGCATGTGAAACTACCTTGTTTATTGTTTTTTTTTCTCCATGAGAATCTAGACTATAGGACTGCAGAAATAACAAGATTTGTTAGCAGCCGGCATGGTGCCTTCCTTGCCTGCTGCAGACCCCCCTGAACACTTGTCGAATGTATAAATAAATGAACGAACAAATTCATAAATGAGTGGATGTGGTATTATCCACCCACTCTACAGACAGAACTGTCCAATGTTGACTAAGAAGATCTCTCTGCAATGCGGAAATTATACTATATGTGAAGAATTCAAAGGATGCACAATACTCACAAGGATATAAAAACAGAATTCTACCATTTTGACGATTATGGTGGCAAAGGCAAGTAACTTAGTTACTACTTTTATGCCTAGGTTTATAAACTACCTCTCCCAGCTATGATGGCACAAGTATCAGATGTTCTTCAATAGCCATTTATTTGCTTCATGCATTATCTGAAATGTATACCAATTCAAAGATTTAAGATTTTTAAAAACAGTTTTAAAATAAAGATTAATACATAAAAATATTAAATTGTGCCCAAATGGTGAGGAGTCAGTTAACCATGACTAGGTTAACCTTCAGTAAAAAGAGATTAACTGGCCTAGCTTAAGAGTATGTATATATCTCTGTTGAGACACTTCAACAACAGAGCTTTCTTGTAAAACTATATTTGGGCAATGGGTCAATAACAATAGCTAAAACCTATATCTGGTTGGGCCACTCGGTTATGGCAATAATGAGTTTGTGGTACTGGTTCTAATGGATTCATTTGTTATTATAAAATAGCTAGTGAAATAGTGGTTTCCAAACCTGGCTGCGTAGAAGAATTACCTAGAGAGGATTGGGAGGGAGACAAACCATAAGACTCCTTATCTCACGAAACAAACAGGGTTGCTGAGGGCTGGGGGTGCTGGGGAGAGGGTGGCTGGGTTATGGACATTGGGGAGGGTATGTGCTATGGTGGGTGCTGTGAAGTGGGTAAGCCTGATGATTCACAGACCTGTACCTCTGGGGCAAATAATACATTATATATTAATAAAAATAAAAATTTAAAAAAAAGAATTACCTAGAGAGCTTGGCAAGAGAGCTGATTCCTAGGGTCTATCCTCATAGATTCTAATTCAGACAATCTGTCAGGGCTTTGGAAACTATTGTTAGAAAAGCTCTCTCAGTGTCTCCAGTAACAAGCGGGGTCTGGGACATTCTGCAGCAGAATTGTCCAATTACCACCAGACACACATTAACCAGGACACCAAAGAGACTCAGTTTTCAAGGACATATCATGTGCATGAGTCCCTCCCAAAGCCCTGTATCTAATTTTGTGTTTGTAATTTTGCATTCTTTTTCTTAAACAAGACCCCCCAAATTATAAAGGGTTCACTCCCCACAAAACCTGGATCTGCTCCCGACCATAAACTATACTATAGTCAGAAAACTACAGCCACAGAGCAAATCCAGCCCTCTGCCTATTTTTGCACAGCTCATAGCTAGGAACAGTTGCTCCATTTCTTACTGGTTGGAAAGAATGAAAAGAGTAACACTTGGTGACACGTGAAAGTTACATGAAATTCAGATTTCGCCTTCTATAGGTTAAGTTGGCTCCCAGCCATGCAGGCTCATTCATTTACAAATTGCCTGTGACTGCTGCCATGGCAGAGTTGAACAGCTGCCACAGAGATTGCATGGCCTGCAAAGCTCAAAGTATTTATTATCTGGCCTTTTACAGAAAAAGTTTGCCAACCTTGACTTACACCGTCAGCTGATAACATCATAGACACAACAGAACAGTGATTTAAATGGGTTACATTATTTAAAGTGAAAAGCATGCATGATGGGGGAATGGTGTAACATAAACAACTTACAAACACTCCCAACTGTAGAAGTGAGAGGTTTGTTTTATGAAAATCTAGAAGTGACTAAACTCACGTGTGAATAGCAAAAAACCATAGCATTTTGTTCAATATCACTCAGAGTAAGCTATGTTTGGTCTATAGGTTAGGAGCAATGACTGGGGAGACTAAAGGCTTTATGAGATGATTAAGAATAGAATGATTAGCGGTAAAAAAAAAAAAAAAAAAAAAAAAAAACCTTCCCAGGTAGTACATACAGGAAGAATCTGGCAAAAGATGTATGCAGTTAGATTAACCATTAAGCATAAACTAGGCATATGTTCTGAGTTGTGGAAAAGTATAGTAAAATGTTGCTGAAGTTGTACTTCAAAATTTAGCTCTGAGGTGGGATTCTAAAACAAGTTAACCCAATACTTGAAATGAAGCCAGAAATGTTTGAACAATAATGATTAGGTGAATTGGGCAAGAACTGTGACAGATCATCAAAGCAGATCCAAACTACTGATTTGACTGTCCCGCTTCATGAAGTAGGACAATAAGTTTACAGAGAGCTGTGTGAGGGTCACTCTGAAGATCTGAGGTAGAAGAGGGAAGCCTATCAAAGGACAGCTAGTGTACCACCTGAATTGTTGTGAATGCTGGCTGGCCAGAGGCCATAAATGTTGCAGATTTCTCAGTTAGGCAAACAGCAGATAGAAAAGTAGACCAAAGGGCAGATCAGTTGGGGAGATTAGTCAGGTAAAATGTTATTAGGTTAGTAGGACAATGGTGAAGGCACAGCTCTTTTATCAGTGGTTGACTTCAAAGATCTCGTGATTGGATTATACAAAAAAAAAAAAAAAAAAGGACAAGAGATCTTCCTTAATGGACTCAGGAGCCCAAGACTTTGAAGATCCAAGTGGTCTGCTATTCTAGGTTCTGAAGGAATCTTAGCTGTTTGAAGACCATTGGTTCTGTGTCTTTTGAAGAGATCACAGTCTTCTGTTCCAAAGACCACCTGGGAATAATAGCCCAAGGGTAGCCTAACATTTCCATTTTCGTGATAAGAGAGGACTCTGGAGAGCTGGAAGGTAAGAGGATTAGTGAGTCTATCTGAAGGCTGAGTGATTTACAGGCAGGCAGACATAGGGAAAAAAGAAGTAAAGGAACATTTTGGAGCATCTGCTATGAGCTAACTTCATTATCTCCACATCCCCTCAGTATAATGATTCCAGTAAACATCTGAAGAAACAGAAACAGTAAGTTTTGTAACAGGGAAAACCTTAGCATATCTAACTACATATTGTTTCTATTTCCCTTGCTGCTATGACCTATAGCTTAAATCTTCTGCTTACAGCTAAGATGTACATAAACTGCTTTTTACCCAAAATGTACCTCACTCGAGGAGATAAGGAAATAGGTACAGAAATGACTATACTCTGTTCAAGATATATAGGATTGACAGGACCAGACTCCCATACACAAAGATCAACTGACATGGTCAGAGAAGTTACATGACTTTCCTGGGATGTCTACAGATAATCAGTCACTTTTTGACTCCAACCCCATTCTGCTTCTCCCTTTTGCTAATGTAGCAGAAGCCTGAATTTCTTGCCAAGGAGAGATATTCTTTAGGATAATAGTACGCCATCCCCTTGGTCTGCTGGTTTTCCAAATAAAGTTGCATTCTTTACCCCAACATCTTGCCTCTCAACTTGTTGGCCTGTCGTAGGGCAAACAGAACAAGCTTGGACTCAGTTACAGTTTCATGCTTACGACCATCCAGCCAGTAATGGCAGAGTTGAAGTAGGAACTCAGGTCTGACTGTTTGCCTGGTCCTGAGTCTTTACTTACGACCCGGCCCCCAGCAGGCTCTCCAAGCAGAGAAAGCAACAGGCAGAAAAGCACAGCCTCATAAATATGGTTTTCCACTTTCAGTGACCACCAAGATACTTCTTTAAGTTTACTGGAGTTATAAAAACAGAACTAAACTAATATCCTTCATTAATTAATAATATGTCTCCAAGTTGGAAGGTCACATTACCCATTATAGTCTTTCTTAAAACAAATTGCCACTATGAAATGTCCTCTATTGGGTCCCTTTGAGACTGTACAGAATTTAAACCTGCAAACTGGCTGTAAAAATTGCCTCATAAGCAAATGCAAAGTCTTGCTGACTCGATTGCCCCCGATGGGCAAGCAGCTCTTTTGGCTCTTTGCTCCATCTGTGACTAGTTTCTCTGTCACCAGATTCCAATTAGAAATGAGGTTGTAATTTTAAGTCTTCCCTCCCCATGGGGGTTTCTTTACGAGGGTTTCTTTACACAGGCCATTACAGTAATGAGTTCCATAGTCTTCCCTCAGGTGATGGTCACTGGTAAAAAACACATTCAGTAGATTACTAGAGCAATTATTACAAGCTTCTTTAAAAAATTGGTTAAGGGGTGGCGCCTGAGTGGCTCAGTCAGTTGAGCCTCTGTATTTGGCTCAGGCCATGATCTCAGGGTCCTGGGATCGAGCCCCACATGGGGCTCTCTGCTCCCCAGGGAGCCTGCTTCCTCCGCCCCCTCTGCCTGCCTCTCTGCCTACTTGTGATCTCTCTCCCTCTGTCAAATAAATAAATACAATCTTTAATAAATAAAGAATCGGTTAAGGAACATATGCTACCATTGAGAAGTCCTTCAACAAGATACGTGATCAATTTGTAGATAATTCTGTTCTTTCCTAAAGTGCATCTTCAAGTTTGTCGGAGCTTGAAGTATTTACATTTCACCCGGCAAATTACAAGCCATTCAAAGGAAGCTATAGGAAGACACTACTATCCAGTAACACTGTCTTAAAGAATCCCAGCCACTCTGAATTTCGTAGATTTCTTTTGTAAACCTAGGTCTAATCTCAGATTAAACAGAACAAATGGTAGCTAAATAGACTGCCTCTTCAAATCTGTTTGCTTTACCACAGATGAATAGGCCAAGTCTTTCGTAATTTGTAGTTGAGAGCTCTCTTCCCAACTTAGAAGCAGAGGGAAAAGGAAGACCAAACACCAACTTAAACAAAGGGTCTGTAATTATAGGATTTTAGGTTTGGAGTCACTTCACTTAATCTTTGCATGACCCAGAATTCAACCCAGAAGATTAAAAGAACAGCATTCTCAATTCTATTCATGAAAAGGAAGGACTTGGCTAGAGTTAATAAAGCTGAGGGAAAAAAATATATAAGTTGTTAGTCAAAGTGAAATAATCCTCACTTCAGTGCAAAGTGGGAAAAAAAATTCATTGTACATGGTTTCCATTGTAAGAGGTAATAGTTCTGCATACAGAATTGTAAAAGAAGACATAATATCCTGAAGCTGAATGATTCCATGTGGGAGAACCATACTAAGATTCCACTGTTGAAGCAACCCCCGGAGCTTCTCAGGTCTAAATAAAAGATTGATGGTGATTCTGAGTTTAAAATTTAATGCCGAGTCTAGCTACTTAATTTTACATTACAAGAATGGTGATGGTACTATAAATCAATAAAATCAATTGTGCCCTCTTAGGGGATGGATTTTATAACAGGAAAATTATTTACATATTGTACTTTTAAAGAAGGCATTGTTTACTTATTTTACGCACTGTCACTTGTCAAAATTTTCATCTTGATACATTTAATGAGTAATATTTTTACATGCTTCATTAGAAATCCCACTCTTCTAAAAATGCCCTGTTTTCCCTAGAAATTACTGACAGACATGATCATTTCTATCTACAAATATGGTATATGGATTTGCAGATACAATCTAGTAACGTGATATACCTATATTCAAGAAAGCAATTCCCAACTTTAAATTTAGCTGATCCTCTTCCTGGAAAAAGGAACTTCAAGACAGCTACATTGTGCTGCAAAGAAATAATCAATACAATCATCATAGCTATGAGGCTGCTTTGTAAATAAATATAAGTGTCTGTTTACTCAACACCTTAGTTACTATGCAAGTCTTTTCCCAAAACCAGGTTACCAATTCACAGGAGCTTTATCTTTGGCTAAACCCATCTCTCAAGTGAGTTCAAGTCTTGTGAGAGAAGGTAAGTGACCTTTCCCTGGGTTTAAAATGGGCTGTAAGATGAGGACCTGTGAAATGCCGCTCAAAGGCTAGAGTAGCCATGTTCTTCTCCTCTGTACGATGTCATTAGTGTTCCCCCATCTCCCTTCCCCAACCTCCGGAGGGAAAAGGCCATCTTACTAAATAATGCACATATAAGTACTGTAACAACATATGTCTCCAAAATGTGTTTTTGTAAAACCGTAACATCAAGATTTTGGTCATTTGGGCCGATCAGATAGTTGGTGATGTTTATCATCAAGAAATCAAAGATGACAGCATGGAAAAACGTCACAAATGCTATCCTAAGTAACCGTTTAAAACATATTTCAGAATAAACTGTGATAAGAACTTCCAGTCTATTAACTCAGAATTAGAATGTGAGAAAGACAAATTTCCAGCTCAATAATGAAATAATTTATTATTTTGTTTTCTTAACGGGGGCGGGGAGATATATTTTGATCATTAGGGAGAAATCCTGTTTCTTATTCCTAAATATATTGGATTAATACCATAGGTGCATCATGCTAACTAGGAAGAAGGCCATTTTAAAGAACATTAATAATTTTAACTCAAGATAAAGATATAAAGAGCACTAATCAATTATATTTAAGTTCTGAAATCAAGAATTTACTCAGAAAAGATTTTCTGGGTTTTCATCAGCTAATATGATTATTCTATAAAGATGTTCCTTGTATCAAATTTAAGCTGTTTTTCTTTTCCCAGGTCACTTGCACTATTATCACCTCTATTAAATCCCACATTTGGAAAAACACAAGATATAAGACATCCATTTTTTTAATTTATAAGATTTTTAAAAATTACAAAAGATACAAACACACAAGTCAAACATTCCAGAGGTGTATAACACCCCTTCCTTCTCCAATCCCATCCCCCTGAGGCACCCAATGTTAACATTTTAATGTATATCCTCCACACCAAACAAATACATATAAATGCATCTATCCAAGCACAAATGCATAATTATAAAAGTCAGAATCAAATCATCCACATTGTTCTCTATATTAATCAGGACTCTTGATTACACGTAACAGAAAAAGAAAGGAATTTAAGTAAGAGGGAGGATTTATTGGTTCACAAACCTGGTAGGCTTCAGGCATAGCTGGATCTAGGGACTTAAATCTGTAAAGTTTCATAGGCAAGGTAAACATAACACCAGGCAAGGTGGGCACAAGGCAAGATTTATTAAAGGCACTCTCCCGCGAAGTTTCAGGGCTCAGGAGAAGGGGAGCCGGAAGGTCCCACCAGGAGGAGGTGGGCACCCTCAGGTGAGGTTCCTCAACTCCGGAAAGGGGAGTGGGGGAAGTGGCACTAGGAGGGAGTTGACAGGGGTCTTTTATTGGGCCAAAGCAGGGCATGGGCTCACATCCATATATGGTGATGGGACGGTATGGGGTGAGGGCTCCTGATACTCCTGTTTCCTGCATAGGTGTGGGGTTACCTATGGAGACGTGATCTGGGCATAGGCCCTTTTGGCGGGAGAGTCTAGGGTTAAGGAAGGAGGGGAGGGGACTGGAAGATGGCGGCCCTGGCGGTCATTTCCATTGTTCCTCCTGCATTCCAGGAACCGCCGACCCAACACAATCAACCCCTGGTTTAGCTTTGTCTTGATTCAGTTTTTCTCCATATTGGGACATTTTTGGGAAAGTCTCCCCCTGTGGGGGCAAAGATGGATGCCACAGCTCGGGGAGTACATACTTATAGTTCCAAACCCAGGAGAAAAGAGAGTATGTTTCTATTTATTTATTTACTTATTTATTTATCTGACAGAGAGAAACAGTGAGAAAAGGAACACAAGCAGGGAGAGTGGGAGAGGTAGAAGCAGGCTTTCTGCTGAGCCAAGAGCCCGATGCAGAGCTCCATCCCAGAACCCTGGGATTCCAGAACCTTGGGATCATGACCTGAGCCGAAGGCCGTTGCTTAACAACTGAGCCACCCAGGCATTCCTGAGTATGTTTCTTTTTCAACAGAATCAGTGATAGTTCTGAAACTTTGCACTTACTATTTCTTTCGTTCCTTTTTTTAAAGGTTTTTATTTGTTTGATAGAGAGTACAAGTAGGCAGAGCAGCAGGCAGAGGGAGAAGCAGGCTCTCCGCCAAGCAGGGAGCCTGGTATAGGGCTAGATCCCAGTACCCTGGGATCATGACCTGAACTGAAGACAGCAGCTTAAACGACTGAGCCACCCAGGCCCCCGTAACTTACTGTTTCTGATCAGATTAAACATTCATCCCTGAATCAATGCCTGGCTAGAGCAATGCTCTGATTCTCCAGGCATGTGTCATGGGCACACTTGGGCTGAGAACAAGGGTCTATCTTAGTTTGGGCTGCCATATAAAAATATCCTACGCCAAGTAGCTTAAACAACCAGCATTTATTTTTCACAATTTTAAAGGCTGGGAAGTCCAGTCTCAAGGTGCTTTAAAGATCTGGTACCCGGTAAGGACATTCTTACTGGTTTGCAGACCGCTGTTTTGGAAAGACAAAGACAAAGAGGCTGAGAGAAGTCAGAGGCAGAGAGAGACAGAGAAAGAGATGAAGGAAAAGGAGTAAGGTGCAGGGGGTGTGGAGGGAGATGGAAAAGGACCGAGAGAAAGCGCTCATGTCTCTTCTTACAAGGGCACAAATCCCATTCCTGAAGCCTCCACCCTCATGGGCTGTCCCCTCCCAACAGCTCCACTTCCTAATGCCATCACTCTGGCAGTTAGGATTTCAACATTTGAACTTGGTGAGGGGGTGCGTGTGACACAAACTCTCCCAAAAGGAAAACCCAGGTTCTATTTTATGAAAAAGTTTAACGAATCCTGGGTCGGCAAAATCAACGCATGATCTATTACATCCTGTATCCTCCTTTCTTCACTTAGTAGGTTATTATGAAGAACTCTCTGTATAATCAGTGTAAATATAGTAATGCCAAAATGGGGGGGAAAACCCCACCTCATTCTGTGAATCCCCATAGAATTTACCATTCTAGGGGTGCCTGGGTGACTTAGTGGGTTAAGCCTCTGCCTTCAGCTCAGGTCATGATCCCAGAGTCCTGGGATCGAGCCCAGCATGGGGGGTGGGGGAGATCTCTGATCAGCAGAGAGCCTGCTTCCCTACCCCCCCCCATCCCAGCCTGCCTCTCTGCCTACTTGTGATCTCTCTGTCAGATAAATAAATAAAATCTTTAAAAAAAAAAAAAGAATTTACCATTCTATTCCTGATGGATATTCAACTGTCCCTGCTCCCTCCACTTCCCCCAACTTCCCAGAGTTTTATAAACAGTGCTGCAAGAACCATCCTTGTATTTTCTGATTCATTTTGTTTCTGAAATATAGATTCCTCAAAGTGGGATTGCAAGTTCAAAAGATGAGCATGTTTAATATTTCAATATTTGCTGTCTGATTACATTTCAAAATCTGTTGTTTGCACTCCCATCAACAACATGGGACGAGAACGTTGGTTCCTCCCATCTTTTATGATGTTATTATATATGTTAATGTTATTATATAGAATATTATATAACCCATAGGATAGTATAATCTCTTCAGTTTTTTCAAATCTCAAGGGAATAAAACAGTATCACCCTCATAAAAAGAATAATTAGGAACGCCTGAGTGGCTCGGTCAGTTAGGTGACTACCTCGAACCCCTGCTTCCATACTCACATCACAAAAGCAGAGATGGCAACCTGCTCTTTTCTCTCCCCAACGTTGTAATAGATGGACTTCTGGGTCTCCTTCATGTGGGAGATACACTCTGAAGGAAGTCATCTCATCTCCAGACTGAGAAGCGTGATAACACAGCAGCTCAGCAAGGCTGTGACGAGGAGTCGAGCTCTCATGGATTCCAGGCTTTAGGTTTTTAGAGAAGGCCTCGTAGAATTTCCTATAGTTCTTCTTGTCCTCTGCCAGCTCAGAGGAGAGCTCAAGGCGTCATTACTTTACAATGGTTTTGCGAATGACCTTCCAGAGTTTGCTCTGCTGGAGCATTTCTAGGGAGATTTCTAGGGCAGGTCCTTGGAGTCGACCACACCCCGAATGAAACTGAGATGCTCTGTCATCACAGCTGTCCTCAATGAACACATGGCGGGCATAGAGTTTAATGTTGTTCATTTTCTTCTTGTTCTCAAAGAGGTTGAAAGGAGCCCCGCGAGAGATGAACGGCAATACACTGAATTCCAGGTGATCTTCTCCAAAAAAGTGCTTAACTACCAAGGGTCTTCCTAGTCATTGGTAATAGAAGCGTGTATTTATTCTCACATAGGATTGTTGACTTTTAATTAGTTAACTATAGTATATTGAATTACATTGATATATTTCTTAAGGTTGAACCACCTTTGCATGTGGTCACAGGGCATTAGTCTCTGAATCCACTTTTAAAGTCAGTTTCTAATTATTATTATTATTATTATTATTATTATTATTATTATTTTTAAACTTATTTGAGAGAGAGACAGTGAGAGAGAGCATGAGCAAGGAGAAGGCCAGAGGAGAAGCAGACACCCCATGGAGCTGGGAGCCCGATGCGAGACTCGATCCTGGAACTCCGGGATCATGACCTGAGCCAAAGGCAGTCGTCCAACCAACTGAGCCACCCAGGCGTCCCAGTTTCTAACTATTTTATCTTTCTCTACAGTGAAAGAGATCTTGTTTTCCTTTTATTTTTAAGCTTTCTTTCTACATATATATCTTTACATAGATAGACATTTATTAAAATCCCTAGATATAATCATACACGTTTGCATCTTTTGTTTCCCTTTTTGTTTTGTTATTTCCCCCACCTTCTTTGTCCTCATCACCCACACCATTCTTTCCCCTCCCTTCCCTTCACTCCCATGCTCACATGACTGTGTTAAAAATAGATTGTGCATCTTCCCATGTTTCTTCTTCAAGCTGATATAACATTATAAATATAGATGTGTGTATCTGAATGTTTTTAGTTTGTCCTAGAGATTTTTCTTTTTGGGTGGGGAGTGGGAGTAAGGATAGAATTCTTTTTGAATCTATGGGGGTTTTTCCATCAGTTCTGGAAATTCACACACACACGCATACACACACACACACACACACACACACACACAATTTCTAAGAAAAAACAGTCTGTTAGCAAACACCTTAAGCATACTAGGACATAAGGCACCATAAACAAGATTCAGCGTAACAGGTAGATATCAGCAAAGGACTCCAAAGACCTCAGATACTGAACATATCAGACAGCAAATACAAAATAACTATGTCTGACAATTTTAAAGAAGTACAAGACAGGCTTGAAATATGGACAGGCAATAAGAAATCATTTTAAATTATCAGAGACTTAAGGCCCACCTGAAACTTATAAGAATGAAAACTATAATGATGAAATTTTTAAAAAACTCGGTGGAAGATTTCTATTTCTGACTGTATTGGTTACCAAGATGTTTTGGATCACTCTCCCACTGAAAAGAACTAAAAATGCTGGCTAGATTAGAAAAAATATCTTAGAGGCATCAAAGAGCTAACAGAATAGTAAGAAATAGCCAAGCCGAAATGGAGATGCAGAAAAATAAGCATAATGATGAAGCCAGTATGTATTTATTCAAACTAATTTCTAAATGTTCTTTAATTTGTGTGGGGGCATCCTTCGTAACCTCATGTCTTGATGACCCTGTGAACAAGGCCTCAACACTGAACAGCTGTTGCCTAGGCTGCAGGGATACTCAACAAGTGGGCTTGTCTGGACAAGGGCCAACTGGGAGGCACTTGCCTGCACATCCCAGAATGAGACCTGTCCCTCGAAAGTCTAGACCACAGACAGCCAACTCTGCAGGACCAGCCCAACGATGGGTTTGCAAACCCTTAGCTCATAACATCCAAGTAGGATTGGGTTGGGGTGAGGATGGGAAGGATGATCTAGGCTGTCATTCTTCCTACCTGCCTTACTCACAACAAAGAGGGTTGGGGAGAGGGCATGAGGCTCACCCTTAGTTCCGGGGTAACGAGGCTGCTGAACTGAGTTCAGAGCTGCCGTCCTCCCTCCCCTGCAGTCACCACGTGACTATTCCCTGCTGCAACCTCCTTGCCTGCACTGGGTTGATGCATTAGGCTAAGTTCAGTCACATACCCAACCCATTCTGACACTCTGTTATTGCTCAGGGATCTGAGAACACGTCCTGCCAGTACTCCAGACTCAGTTAGGATGCTTCTAGCTTCACGTAGCAGAAAGTCCAGTTCAGGAGGGCTTAGACACAATGAAAGGGGATGTTTGGCTAAACGTTCTAGAAAGGATTCTCAGTCTGAGCACTATAAATGGATTCTAACTGATCACATTTGCTGAAAGGATGTTGGGTAAGTCAAAGGCTAGGTAGACCTGCAGTGGAAATTGGGCCACAGAAACAGTTTGGTCAAGATGGTGCACTCCATTCCGACCCTGGGATTCAGGATGCTAAGCACTACTTCTGACACTTGCTCTAGGGCATACTCCCATGCACCACACCTGCCTCTAACAAAATGAATTCTTCAATTCCTTCACATTGCTAGCTCGGGATTCACAGAACCACACAGGTCATTCAGATGGCTGAGCAGAAGCTGTGAAGCTGCCTGGGACAATGACTATCTGGCCCTCAGTGTGTTCTACACTGAGAGGCATCCCTGTCCCCCAGGGATATGCATGTGGTGGGATATCCCCCAATACGGCAATGTGTTGAGCTGCAGGCCCAGGCCTCACAACCATATTCACTCAGAAGGAGAGAGAGTATCTGCACTCCAAAAATTCCACAGAAATCCTGAGCTTCCAACTGCCTGAGTTCCCATGCCCAGTCCCTATGGCTGTAGGAATTTCATGAATCACTTGGCTCCAGAGCCTGGGATTACTTTGATTGATTTAGGCCAGTTAGGGATCAGCCCTGGATCTGAGGGTGAGGATAATCCCACCTATATAAAACGATTTTTTTTTTCCCCCAAAATGAGTTGAGGTTGAGGCTTAATGGATGTTGGAGAGAAAACACTGTCTCTTCTCCAGCTAGTCTCACTGGTCTTTCAGAATTTTTTCTTCAGAATAAAATATTCTTTTCAGAATATTTTATACCTCTGTTATTAATTTTTTAAAAAGATTTATTTGATAGAGAGAGGGTGCACAAGCAGGGGGAGTGGAAGAGAGAGAAGCAGGCTCCCCATTGAGCAGGGAACCTGATGTGGGGCTCGATCCCAGGATCCTGGGACCATCATGACCTGAGCCAAAGGCAGATGCTTAACCAACTGAGCCACCCAGGTGCCCCTGTTACTTATTTTTAAAAAATGTACAGATTACCTCCCCAAATAGACAATAGGATCCTGTGAACAAGGATGAGTTTTATAATGTCAGGATCCCTTCAGTGCCGAAAATGTGATAAGCTTTCAGTAAATGATAATAAATTAAAGATTGGTTCTCCATTGCATTGCTCTGAAGTATATGAAGAATATCAATTCAAAGTATATGAAGAATATCAATTACTCAAGAGGATGAGAGTGAAGTTGAATTGAGTCAAATAATTAAATAACTAGACTTTTCACCAATTGTTTTAGTTTTTCACAGATACTCATTAAGTTTTTACACAAAATGAGAGTAAAATATTTATCTTTCACATAACAGGGTCTATAGGGATTCCTTTTAAAGAGTTTTGTACTATTTGGGATAATAGCATCTTCTAAATCTAAGTTTTGTTCTTATTTCTCTTAGACCCCTAAAATTGTTGTAAAGGGTCTTCTTTATGAGATATGTATTTATTGTGTTGCCTCTCAGTTTATGTTTTTGATTAACTTATTTATCCCTTTCTTCTACCCTACCCCAATCTGTGGGACAATTAATACAGTTGGTTATTAGAAGAAACATATTTCCTCAAAAGTGTGCCTTGCCCTGTTTAGTGCGAAAACGAATTCCCCTTTGGGTGAACTGATACAGTAATATACTTTATAATTACTATCCTTACTCTATTAACTCTTCAGTAAATAGTGCAAGAAAGTGCTTTAGAGACCAAGCTTCTCTAACTCCCTCAACAGTTGCAGATGAGCACTATAAAGAAATGGTTTTTGGAGTTTTTTGAACATCCCTTGGGAGTTAAATAAGTAACTGACTTACGTAATTAATATACAAATTTGGCAAAAACCAAAGTTTTATGGATTGAGTGTCTCTTTATATAAGCAGTTTATAGTGAATTTTAAAAACAGTGTTTCAGAGACTTCTAAGTTTCCAAGGATTGGAGTAAAGAAGGCAGTTCCATGCCTCCGGTGTTAAGCAACAGTAACTAGAAAGTTGGACTTGCCATCTTAATTTTACACAGTTGGTGTAGAGCACCTTGATGCCCCTTCCTTCACTCCTCCTTGCCCACTCTCTTTGCAATGTGACTTTGCATCTACTCCCCCTAGGATGAGTCCTTCAACTCTGGGTTTGGCCAACAGACTAAGAGAGAGTGAACCTGTGCTGGTTCCAGCCCCGGGCCTCGGAAAACTTCATGCTCAACCCCTCGATCTTGGAGCTATATAAATACTTTATTTTCATATACCTCTGAGATTTTGTGGATGTTTGTTCACAATAATATCTAATCGATAAAACTAGTTTATTTGTAAAGAATTCGTATCACTTTTTTCTGGGAATGAATTTGACTTAAGATATAAAAAATTGCTCTTAAAAATCAAGACTCCAGGGGTGCCTGGGTGGTGCAGTTGGTTAAGTGGTTCCCTTCAGCTCAGGTCATGATCTCAGGGTCCTAGGATCGAACGCCACATCAGGGTCCCTGCTCAGGGGGGAACCTGCTTCTCCTTCTCCCAATCCCCCTGCTTGTGTTCCCTCTCTTTCTGTGTCTCTCTCTCTGCCAAATAAACAAATAAAATCTTTTTTTTTTTTTTTAAATCAAGACTCCAGGTTCTGAAAATCAAGAGTCTATAGCTAGTTCATAGACTTGGGGTTCATCTCCTTGCAATGGAATAAAGTAGAAGTTCTTAAAACTTTTGTCCCGTATGCTCTTAAAAATTATTGGGGACCCAAAAAGCTATATCTGGTGGTTACATCTATTGATATTTACAGTTTGGAAATTAAAACTGAGAGATTTTAAAATATTAAGTAATTATAAAGTACCTATAATAAACCTATTATATAGTAGCATAAATGACATCCTTTTATGAAAAATAACTATGTCTTCCAGGGACACCTGGGTGGCTCAGTTGGTTAAGCGTCTGCCTTTGGCTCAGATCAGGATCCTCAGGTCCCAGGATAGAGTCCCAGGTCAGGCTCCCTGCTCAGCGGTGAGTCTGTTTCTCCCTCCGGCCCTCCCCTGCTTGTACTCACTCTCTGTCTCTCTGTCTCTGACAAATGAATAAATAAAATATTAAAAAAAAAAAAGAAAAATAACTATATTTTCCAGAATGAAAAAAAGATACAGTGAGAGAGTAGCACTGTTTTGCCTTTTCACAGATCTCTTTAATGTCTGGCTCAGCAGAAGACAACTATAGATTCACATAGTTTCTTTAATTTCACTTTAATTTATTGCAATATATTATTTTGATTAAAGTACATGAAGAAGATTTGGCCTCATGCAGATATGATGTTGGAAAATGAAAGAGAATTATTTTGGGGGGCTGGAAGAGTATTTTTTAAAAGATTATTATTTATTTATTTGAGAGAGAGAGAGTGAGAGAGAGCATAGAGGGAGAAGAAGACTCCATGCTGAGCAGAGAGTCCCACATGTGGCTTGATCCCAGGACCCTGGGATCATAACCTCAGCCGAGGGCAGATGCTTAACTGACTGAGCCACCCAAGCCCCTGGAAAGGTATTTTAATAGTCTTTTCAGATTATTGGAAGATATTCTTTTGTGCTACTATACCAAAACTTAACAAGCAATAGTTTCTTAAAACTTGGCTCCAGTGTGGAAACTGAAAGCGTATTGATGATTATTCTGCACTCTGTTATCTTAAAATCCCTCGGTCTCTCCCAAATTTTGAACAGATCTTTTGTGCATGCATGGTTTTGACCCCATGGTCCCCCTGAAAAGGTCTTGAGACCTCCCAAGGAGTCCTCAGACCACACTTTGAGAACGACTGATACAAAATATCCAATAAGCTTGGTCTACATTCTACTCCAAACTTGCCTCTTCCCATGAGTCACAAATAAAGAACATTATCCACGATCTCATTTCCTACATTAATAAAATCTGTACTTATATTTTTCTGATCCTTGAATTTACATAAAGGGAACCAAGGAACACAAGGCTGTTTCTCACATCGTCCTTAGTCTGTATATGCTGGGTATTGAACTTAAGCTGAAGGTATAGAGACGAGAAAGGCAAAGTCCTTGCTCACTATGCATTTATAGTCTTACAGGGAGGTAACAGATAATAAACAGGTAAACAAATAAACAAAGATGACAATTTCAGGTCTTGGTTAGAGTTCTGAAGACTATGAGGCTCCTCACAAAATCCAAACCTGATGTTGCCTCGCGACGCCAGAGGGAAGCATGACTTTTCAAATTTGGGTAAGTGTAGGAAAGAGGCAAAAGGAGCCCTGGGTGGAGAGGAGGGGTGGCTGTGACCTGCTGGGGGCAAACAACAGGGGAAACAGAGGAGGTCATCTCTGGAGCATGGTGGAGGCAGAGTTGCGGCTGTTTTCTTGGCAAATCACTGCCCAGCCTGGTGCCACCGTGAGGCCAATAGCAGCTGGCCAGGGGTGTCAGAGGCTGGCCAGGGTAAGGAAGATAACAATGGGCCATCCATCCCTTCCACAGCCCGAGGGCTAGGGGACTACCAATGAGGGGAAAACAGTCTCTGTAAAGTGCAGGACAGGGTGCTTGTTCTCTGAGGGGCGTTTGTGTAGAGCATAAGGGGATGGGGTGAGGAGTAGGACAGCACCGGCTAGGGCACTGGGGGTTCTTCTTATACTCACCTGGAGGGAGTCACCTCCAAGTTTAAAGCCCAGCTCTGTCACTAACAAACTTGAACAGGTCATGAACCACTCGGTTTCTTTACTGGTAAAATGGGGATGATAATAACACCTACTTCAGAGGGTTCTTGTGAGGATTGACTGATTTAATATATATAAAGTATTTATACCTTATATGTATGTAAGTATGTACTTACATATGGCCAGCAATCCGTCCCCAGTTAGATGGGGAGACCAATTCTCTCCCAGATCTATAAAGGGGCAAAGATGGGGATAGTCAATGTAAAGCTCTTTTGGGGAGCTCATCCTAAGGGGGGATAAATGCATTCTACAGAATGCCAGGGATCGCTTGGAAGAAATGAACACAAACACATATGGATCTTTAAATCCCACTGCTGATTGTAAAACATAAATAGAACAAGGTCTATGGAACAATGCTTTAATAAAAATTTAAAACATATACCAAACAGGGGCGCCTGGGTGGCTCAGTGGGTTAAAGCCTCTGCCATCGGCTCAGGTCATGATCTCAGAGTCCAGCGCTGCTGGTGTAGTGGTATCATGCAAGATTCCCATGATCTCAGAGTCCTAGGATCGAGTCCCGCATCAGGCTCTCTGCTCAGCGGGGAGCCTGCTTCCCCCACCCCACCTCTCTGCCTGCCTCTCTGCTTACTTCTGATCTCTGTCAAATAAATAAATAAATAAAGTCTTTAAAAAAAGAAAACATGTATCAAACAACACCTGACATTTTACAGTATTGCACTTATATCAAAGAGTATATATCTACTATCCTGCAGCGGATGCCTATGTGAAAGGAAAGAGAATGAAAATGGAGATCAGGGCTGAGTGAAAGAAATATCCATGAAAGAAAGGGAATAATAGTGTATCATGAATTGAGGTATATGATTGACTCACTGTTTTTTACCTGAAGCATTAAAAAAAAAAAAAAAATGAAAGAACAGGAGGGAGGGACGGAGGGAGAAAGAAGGAAGAGAAAGAATAAGATAATTAGTGTCTGGGCTGCAAGTGGGATGATTAACACTGAGTAGGGTGGTCAGGGAAGGCTTCTCCAAAGAGGTGACAGTGAAGCCTGTTGTATGATGATTTGGGAGTATGAATTCCAGGCAGAGGGAACAGCATGTGCTAAGACCCTGAAACAGAAACATGACATATTCAAAGAATAGGGGGAAAAAAGACAAGTGTTTTTGGACCATGGTGAGCATAAAGGTGAGTTTTCATTTTAAAATATGGTCTGTTACCAGGCTTTCCCTCATATACTGGTCTGTATGTCTAGATGATTTCGGACAGTTGGTTTCACAGAATTGGCAATTCCCCAAGAGAAGGGAAGTCCTCTGTGTGCTTGCTTATGGTGACCCGGCTTGTGACAGAGAGATAAGAAGTGAGCATCAGGCAATGGGAGAGGGGAGGACAAAACTTTGCTCCCTCGGGTGCAGAGGAGCCAAATCCCACCCCAGGGAAGACAGAAATTTTAGTGGAACTTCCGACCTCAGTTCTCCCCACAAGTCGCTGGGCAGTCAGCAAAGTACCTGGTTGGGACTTCTGAGGTAACAGTGTCCCAGATGTGGTCCTCTTTCCACCCATGCCCTCAACATTTCCCTGGCAACAGCACTCCCTGGGGCCACTGTCGACAACTGTCACCTCTGGGATTTGAACCATGGTCTCTTTTTTGCCCCCCTTCCACACCTTTCCAGAGAACATACATTTCTTGGTTTCTTTCAAAATAACATCTAAGTGTATCAAAACTACAAACCTCGGGTTTTCTCATCTGTCCTGGGGTACTGATCTCTCATCACCTTACCAAATGCTGAATATCTCCTGAATAGCTAACAAATAAGCAAAAACAAAACAAAACAAAACAAAAAGCACCAATAGCAAGATTTTTTTTCTGAACAAGAAATCCTTTAGAACAGAGACCTAGTCTATCTTGATTTCCATCTATTTTCATGCCTTGAAAAATGCCAGGTCTACAATAGGTGATCAAGAAAATGGGTTGAATGAGTTCATACACACACATACTCACACACACACAATGATGAAAAAAAATACTATATCGTTCTCCAATTCCAGTTGGAGCTTTTGCTCCAACTGGAATTCATCTTTCTCAAGATAACAAGCATAAATGTAGCTTCGTTCAGCACCAATTTTTGCTCACTTGATTTTCCTCCTTGGGGCTATAATGGATAATGATAATGTTTATTGAATACTATGCGCCAGACACTGAATCTCATTTAAAACCCAAGACAACCCTATGAATTGAGGCCTATCTTATCCTTACCTAAAAACAGAGAAAGTTGAAGCTTAAAGAAATAAAAGAACTTTTAAGTGATGGCTACGTATGTGTTTTTAATCCCAGGTCATCTGACCCCAGAATTCTTGGATGAACTTCTGATATTTGGGTCAATTTTACAAAAATTAAAGGTATTAAATTTGTACCTGAAACAGCAACTACTCTTCTGAATATTGTTTTTCTTTTCTAGACTAATCATTGGCATCCATATATTTAAGCATATTTTTCGGAGCTGAAAGCTGAAAGCTTTTCACAATCTTGCAATGATTTAAAATATAAGGTTATAGGACAGCTTGCAAAAGAGCAGCAGAGACAGAACAGAAGTGAAGTCTTCTAAGCCATAGACTGTTCTTAGTGTGGAGTTTGCTTTAATTTTAGTTTTCAGCTTGAAAGTCCCTTTTTCCCCCCCTCTATTTTTCCTTCTTTTTCTTTGTTCTAATGGTTTAACTAATTTTTGAGATCATAAAACAATGTCTGAGCATTGTGACAATTTTGCTGCAGCAAACATTCTTTGTCTGAGTCTGAGTTCCCTAGAAACGATAGTCTGAGGCAAAATTGACATTCTGAATCTTTACTGGAAGAATGCCAAGCCCAAAGCAGCAAGAGTGAAGGAGGACAGGGCACTGAGGCAGAGAGGAGGGGGAAGGAAAGTTCTTAAATGGCCCTCCACGTCACTAAAAAGCACAACTGGTTGCTTGGTCAGGTAAGAAGTTTCTAGAAAAGCCTCATGGAAACAGTTCTCGGAAGAGTTCTTTAAAGGAGAGGAAAGAGAAAAATTTATCTATGGTTCTATCTCTCATCTTTTACCTCTCTGGGGTTGAAATTTGCTTCATTGGGTCTGAACGCCTCGCACTTCTGGAATTGTTTCCTGGCTCCGCTTGCAGCCATAAAGAAATGGCAGTGAGAGCCACCAGCCTATGAGTGGACACAAGCCAGGGACATTCCTTTTCTGCCTGCAGTCTCCTGGGCCCTATCACGTCAGTGTGCCCCGGCAGTCTTGTTGTATCTTGTACCTCAGTGGTGACAGGGAGGCCCTGGGTAGGAGGGGAGAGGCCTGTAGTGTGAGGCATAAGGTAGGTGAGGATTGGGCTGTGCCCTGGGTGAGCTGGGGGACCTGGAGCCCAGCTGGCTGAGCAGAGGTACAACATGGCTTCCACAGCAATGGCCCAGAAGGCCATCTTCCTCGAGTGTCATCGGTGGCATCGAGTAGCCCAACAGAGTCAGTCTGTCAGAACGTTCTCACACATGTCTCCTTGTGCACATACAGGAGATGTCCGCTGTGTGTGCCTCTGCAAGTGGACTGGCTGGGTCACTGGGAAGCTTCAACAGAACCAGACAGTGTCGTGTTACACTCCTAAACAATAGCTTTCAATAATTGCTTGTTATTGATTTGGTCTGATTTTTTTCCCTTTTCTGTACATACATCTAAAATTCATCTGTTGTTTCATACATTCGCCCTGGGACGGGGCGAATCACTGCATATCCCTATCACGATGTCCTCCTTAGTAAACTATAATAGGCATCTCTTGCCAAACTCACGAGGAGACTGAAAATAGGAATTAAAGGGCATCTGTGAAGTATTTCAAACTTCTTGAAGAGAGAGGCTATTTAAATCCACATTAATTTTCGGGACGCCTGGGTGGCTCAGTTGGTTAAGCAGCTGCCTTTGGCTCAGGTCATGATCCCAGCGTCCTGGGATCGAGTCCCGCATCGGGCTCCTTGCTTGGCAGGGAGCATTCTTCTCCCTCTGCCTCTGCCTGCCATTCTGTCTGCCTGTGCTCGCTCTCTTTCCCTCTCTCTGACAAATAAATAAAATCTTTAAAAAATAAAAAATAAAAAATAAAAAATAAATCCACATTAATTTTAAAACCAAAATTTCCCATTATTTCCAGTAGGGGGCACAAATTCATCTTATGTGTATCCTAAGGCTCTTCACCAGCCTCCTGAACCTCACCCCTCACACACACACACACACACACACACACAAATACACACCCTAATTCCAATTTTGCACTCATCCAATAGATAAACAACTTTATACTATCATTTCAAAACCTACCAAAGGCAACTTAGGGCTCCCAGGCTCCTTACTCTGCTGCAAGATCCAGACGTCTGCTGGGGCTTCGTGAGGTCCCTGTGTGGGGCTGTGTCCCCTGGGCCTGGAATGCGGAAGGAGGAAGAATCATACAAATTCAACACATGTGGCTCTAAGTTCCTATACTATTTTTCCTCGTTTCCTATGGCATGGGGGAGTCCATGAGTGGTAATAGGAGGGATCTCAAACAATAAGGGTGTGCATGGTCTATAGAGAATTTTGAAACAATAATAAAAACAGGCTAAAAGTTGGTCTGCTTTTAAGAACAATAGTCATACATCAGCAATTCTACACAATGTCCGATCTCATGTAAAATACTCTTCCTCCCCCCAGATCTTTTCGCAGTCTAAGTTCTCAACAATTTCTGCAGTTACTATTCAATATTATAATAAATAAAATTAATACTTTTTCATCCTTCCAGAGGCCTTGATCTCTACCTAGAAGTTAAGTCAGAAGAGCACAGGCATCAACCAAGAGCACCAGGCACTTAAACATAGATTTGAAAGAAGTGATTGTAACAGAACTTGTGCTACTTCCATTCTCTCTCATTCGATTTAATCCCCTCATTCTATGTGGCCACTTAGAGCTTTTATCTGTGATTATAATTTAAAACAGTGCAAACTGCAAGCTATAATATTCTTGTTTGGTAAGTGCAAGTTTTCATACATGAAATATTTTACTCTATTGGAATAGTATCTTTAAAATTTGAAATGGATCTTTTCTTGTTATTTTTCTTGCTTAATTGTGAACTAATGATTATTAGTTGTTAGATTACTCATGTCTGTGGCAGGCTAGTATGTAGGTATATGCTTTTTCCCTTTCATTTGGAAAAAAACTAATGTAATTTAAAAATATTAGTCCATTGTTTTTCCCTCTTCCTTGATTCTGTGCTAATTTATTTTATGATTTAATAATTATTTTTATTGACGTGATTACATATACAGAGTTCAATAAAAGAAAAATCTCACTGTTTCTTTTCTGTCCATTATTATGATTATTCATTTAGTTTCAGTGTTATTACTGAAAATAACATTGTATGCAGAAGGTTAAGCAATGTCCTGCCCTGTTAGATATACCAGGTACATGGCTGTTTCCCTGGAGGGGTGAGACCGCCTTGTAGACCCACAGAGCTGCCCACCCTGAGGAGACCGCCCCCTGCTGCCAGAGTATGAACCTGCCTATGAGGCTAATGGAGGGAGATTAACCCTCACTTTACCTTCACTTTTTTCTTTGATTCAAAGTTGTATATATAACTAAAATGTCAACTCCAAGAGGTCTAGAACTTTGTCTGGTTCAGCCCCGATCCCCAGGAACAGAGCAAGCAATGAATACACTTTTGTTAAATGAAAGTAGTGTGGTATTAACTTGGCACACGCTGGCCTGTGCACAACTTTGTATTTCTGAGCGATTTGTTGGGATGTTTCCAGCACAAGATAGGAGCACAAAAGCAAACATCATGTATTTCTTGTCTTCCTCCACCCCCATCCCTGCCTCCCAGCAGGGCCAGAGACTCTATAATTACAGAATGACTAATCTATTAACTGTATAGGACTAGGACTCAAAAGACTGCTCTGAAAAAACTAAGAATGATCAAAGAATTAAAATTAAATAAAATAAAGTAACATTTTATATTATTTTCTTATCATCTTACTGGTTTCTTTGGAGGGCAGGGTTACTCATTAGAAATAAAATGCTCAAATTATCAAAAGACACTATAATTGCTATTGATCTCTCCCAAATTTTAATAATTTATTTCTCATTCATCCAATGGATGCCCAGACATACATCTAACTATGTGTCAGAATTACTAAAGTTATATTTAAAGCAGGAAATGAGGGATAATGTAATTTTTTAAAAGCTCTGAACAGATCAGATAAGATGTTCTTTCAAAGGTAAGTAATATAGAATGTTGGCATTAGAGACCCTAAAGCTTACATAGTCCAGCCTCAGTCTGTAAATAAAACCTGCAAGAATGCAAGATTTTGTCCAGACTCACAGTGTACAGGTAGAGCCAAGACCAGAGCCAACCCTAACTTTTACCACAGCCTCTCCTCCGAAATGACAGAGATTCCAAAGTCCAAGAAAATGGCTCTATACTTGTTTATTATATCAACTCGCTTAAAGTATTTAAGATAGTGTCCAGAGTTATAGCTGTTTATAGTGACCATTGACTAAACAAGGAAAAAAATTATAAAGAAACTTGACATTGGCAGATATCAATATATTAAATAATGATTTGAAGTTATTTTTACGAATCCCTTTTATAGTACATATATACATGGAGTAGAAGACCCTGGTGTCATGAGTTCGAGCCCCATGTTGGACATAAAGATTCCTTTTAAAAACTGGTAATAAATACTTATTAAGCATCTATATGCACATAACATAGTCATTTTTTATAGAGACTTCTGAATGAATAAATAATAGCACACACTTACATAAAACTCACCATATGTTACTCTCTATTCTAAATGCTTTACATTCATCAACTTACTGAATCTTCACAACAACCCACTATCATCATCATTCCCATTTAACAGATGAGGACATTGAGGCATTGAGAACTTCACCAAGACCAAACAGCTAATAAGTAGAGCTCTCTGAATCAGATCATCTAGCTCCAAAGATTGTACAAACTATGATCTACTTCTCATTTTAAGGAACATAAACATAGGAAAAGGTTAATGGAAGTACAGGTTAAAGAAAAACAGCTAAGGAAAACTATAAGGCCCACAAGGTGGTACACAAGAGCTGAGTGAATGTTAAGTCAAGGCTGTTTAGGTGCAAGTGGCAGAAACTAAGTTAGAAATAGCTTAAGTTATTTCAAAATCTATTTGTTTGCTGTCCGTATTAATTTTAACAGGTTAAATTGTGCCCCTCGTCTCAAAATTCATATACTGAAGTCCTAACAACAAATACTTCAGAATGTGACTCCAGGGATGCCTGGGTGGCTCAGTGAGTTAGGCGTCTGACTTTGGCCCAGGTCGTGATCTCAGGGTCCTGGGATTGAGCCCCACAAGGAGCCTCATGTCTCCAGGCCCCACACTCAGCAGGGAGACTACCTCTCCCCCTGTGCCCCACCCACTCCAATTCTTGGGGTCTCTCTCTCTCTCTAATAAATAAATAAAATCTTTTAAAACAAACAAAAAGAACGTGACTCTATCTGGAGATCGGGTCTTTAAAGAAATAAGCAAAAATGAACTCGTATAAGTAAGCCCAATCCAATCTAGCGTTCTTAAAAGGGGAGGGTAGGATACAGAGAGCACAGAGGGAAGACCCTGGGAAGGCACAAGGGAGAAGATGGCCATCTACAAGCCAAGGAGAGATGCCTCAGAAGACGCTAACCCTGCCAACACTTTCATTCTGGACTTCCCGCCTCCAGAACTATGAGGAAATAAATTTCTGGTGTGTAAGCCACCCAATCTGTGGTACTTTGTGATGGCAGTCCTAGCAAACGGATATAGAAGGATACTGAGTGGTTTATAGAATTGAAGGAAGAATTACAAGAACAAGTCAAAGAAGTAATCTCAAAGATTTGAACAGGGCCTCAACACATCCAGGACACTCACCTGGATGGACAGACAGACAGACACACACACACAATCAACTTCTGTCCCTCCCCCACCCCTTCCCACTCTCTCTGTCCCTCTTTCTCTGTCTCTCTCTCTCTCTGTCTTTCTCTCTTTCCCTCTCATCTGCATTTTACTTCCTTCTTTTCTATTTCAATAGGCTTTTTTCATGTGAAGGGGAGACGTGGCTTCCAACCCCGCTTTTCTCTCCTGGTCTCAGAATACAGAAATGCCAAGAATGGATTCGGCTGGCCCTGTTTGGGTCACATGTCTAATCCAGAACCAGTCAGTTCATTCTCTTGCCATATGATGTCTCCACCACCCTGGCCTGGCTTCTGTCCCTGAGTCTGGAGCCTCTTCACTATCTCCAGCATAACCCTGGCTTCTGCTGAGGTGGGAGAGAGGTCATTCTTAGGCTGCTGAGAGAAGAGGAAAGGAGTTGGGGATCTGACTGCTCCTCCAGAAGACTTTCCACAAACCGCAGCCCTGCCTCTTACCCTCTCTATCGGGAGGATCTGCGCCTCCAATTTCAGGGCCTTTCCAGGGTGCTATACTCCAGACAGGCTTCCTTCTTCACAGTTCCTCATCTGCAGACGCTCAGGTTTCTGTTTCCTCAGCTACAGGGGCTTGGAATCCTCTCATCTAGCTGCTGTCCATGTTCCCAAAAAGGTTGACACTGACTCTTCACCCATTTTGGCCCTTTTGCTGTCTATTTAGTGGCATTTTAGAAAGGATCAAAGCAAAGTGCATGTTTTTAAACTGCAGTGTTTAACCAGAAGTCCATCCTGGGGCTTTTCAAATCCTCCTGCTCTCTGAACACGCCATGGCAGCTGCCCTCATGTCTGGGAGGAGAGGTGTTGGCACAGGGGCAGCGGGGCGAGAACAGTAAGAGAAGCGCAGGCAGGCTCTGGCTCTCACCCCTCTATCAAGCACCCCTACAAACCTCTGCCTTTTTCTGTTTTATATTTTGAGCTTCTAAGATTTTACATGAACAAAAAGCCTTTAACTAAAAATAGAAAACCTTAGAAACCACCACACGACACCAGGCTGCTGCCTACCTATTTTATAGAGTCGTAATCACAGTGTCCGTATGGTTTGGTCATCTGGTTTTGTTTGCTTATGTGTTTATTTATTTTCCATCAGATTGCCGTATAAACCTGTTTCTCTATTTCTGTTGCTTTTTCATAATTGGTTTCTTAACCCAGGGCCTTGTACATAGAGGGTCCTTGGTAAATAGTGATTGAATGAGTGGATCAATTGTAATACTTAATAGCTGCTGTTTCTGAATATTTTTGATATTATAGTAATAACTTCTGTTGAGTTCATGCATTCATTCACCCAACACATATTGTTGAATACCTGCTATGGGCCACATACTGGTAGGTGGGGCTGGGAATACAGCAACGAACAGACAGAGTCCTTTCCATGGGGTCGAAAGGGGGAATCTGACAAGTAAGTTGTCAGTCGCAATGCAGAAGCATCAGAGCTACGAGGAACAAAAAGAACTATTTGGGCACCTAGTAGAGGCCTCTAGCTTAGTCTGGAAAGTCCAGGAAATCTCCTTGGAGGAAGACACCAAAGAAAATCATAAAAAATAAACAGGACATGCCAGTGCAGGAGGGAAGATAAGTGCTCCATACAGAGGAAGTAGCCGGTGGAAAGACTCTTGGCTTTTCATTAAACAGTAACTCCCTGGGCACCTACAACGGGCCAGGTATATAGTGTATTTAAGGTGCCTGGGGGACATCTCAGTGAAGTTGTCTGCAAAATGAGCAGAAATGTAGTTCAGAAGCACAGGAGAAAGGGCTGGGCTGCAGGTGGGGATGTGGGTATCCTCAGGACCGACGTGGTAAGTGATGTGGAACCGAAGAGGGCAATGAGATCCCTCAGGGATAGACGTGGAAGAGAAACTGGAGGCCACTATCATCACCCTAATTTTATAAATGAGGAAATTCAGGCTCAGAGAGGTTAAGTAACCCGCCCAAGGTCACACAGCCATTGAAGGATTGAACCAAGACTGCATATTAAGATCTCTTGGCCCTTGGAGCTTATGATTCTTTCCAGGACACCACGCCGACATTGCTGACTTCTCTCTGCTTTTGTTGCTAACTTGAAGAATGGAGAAAAATCATTTTAGGAAATGTTCTAGCATTGTTCTCAGTAACTGTCATACAGAAGGTAATAAAACATGCAGTTTTAGGAAGCCCTTTCAGAGCAGTAGAAAAGGCTGTAGATTCTGTCATTTTTCCTTTAAAATTCAGTAATGAGTATATACCATAAACAATAGCAACCTCCAAGAAATAGCCAGGTAGAATTCAGTCAGTGAAAAATGAAGGTATTGGAATATGAGAAAGCTAGATAGGAGAAATAGTCACTTCGCTTGGCTTTCATTTGGTGGCACTTAATATTTAATAAATTCTGAGTGTTCAACTCCCTGGCATGATTCTAAGAACCAATTTCTCACAAAAAATACATATGTCAGTGAGTTTCCTAAGAACATTCTCTCATGGTGACACAAAATTAGGTGGCCTTAGTTCTTCAAACTTGTAAAAATGACTCTTTGCTTAAATGATTTTGTTTTTCTAGCACAGAAACATCAAGCATAACAAGTTATCACTGCCTGGAAGGAGAACCCTGCCCTCATTCCTAGGTAATGATCCAGGAGTTGGATGGTATTTTCTTGTTTTCACAAACCCGTTGCATTATGGCTTTTTCCATTCATCTAATAACATTACTCATTATTTCTTGACAATGATCATTTAACAATTCATTTGTTTTTCTTTGGGATTCTATTTCTAATTACATAGTCCTTATAATAAAATTAAAATATAGCTCAATTTCAGCTAATAGACTGTGGCATTCTTCATATTAGAAAAAACTTCTATCTGTATGGCGTTATAAAGACATCGAGTTCCAGGAATATTCTGAACAAAGTAAGAAACATCCAGTAATAGTCCTTACTTTGGCCAGATTCCCAGTAATGTCATTGTGCCTTTTCCCCAAAAGGCCTATTAGAATGCTGGTTTCTTTTAAAGATGAGCAGTCCATCCTTGTTTGATGTGAAAGATGTCTCTTTTGGCCTGGCTCCCTTTCTTCTCTCTGACCACCTGTCTTCCATCAAAAAATGCTCCATGAAACACTTTTTAAAATAAAAGTGAGAGGTGCCTGGCTGGCCCAATCAGTAGAGCATGTGACTCTTGATCTTGGGATCATGAGTTCAAGCCCCATGTTGGGCATTGAGATTACTTAAAAAAAAAAAAAAAAAGTAAAATTAAAATTACTGTGTTTTGAGATTTTCTTTTTCCCCACAGAATTCTGGATCAAGCCTAGTGAATCAGTTTCAACAAAGACAATTTTATAACCCTTAAGAAATCCTTCCAGATTCGTTAACATCTGAAAGTTTTATGATGGATTTATTATTTCTTCCTTTTTATTTAATGAAAATTTTAGAATTTGGTTAAAATAACTTACTTAAGTAGAGGATTTCAGAGAGGAGCCTAGCTTTTGGAGACGCTCTCTATCACATTTTCAGCCATGCAACAGCTGTGCTTTGCCCTTAGCTTCAGGCCCCAGGATAGTAGGTGGAGTGCATTGCCGCATCCAATGGGGTAAGGCCAAGGCAGGAATGCAAATGTGAGAGTGGCCTGGTAGGAAGCAACATGGTTTATGGCAGCTGTGTTACATTGCATGTCACGTGCTAGTGGAGTTCTGGTCTCAGGTAGACCTGATTCAAATCCCAGAAAACCTCACCGTGACCTTGGGAATTTCCTTAACCAACACGAATCCCTGTTTTCTTATTCACAACATGGAAAAACTTTTGTATCCCTCAGAGTCTTGTCAGCAGACAGAAACCATGCCAGTGACTGAGAAGTGAGAATGTAATATAAAAGAAACTGTTAAGCAGATATAATAAAGTTGTTAACTTGGTGACTGAAAGGTGAAATGGAGGCACTAAGAAATCATAGCAGTAGCCACTCTGGGAAGTAGCTTCCTCCCCTAGAGGTGCAGAAGAGAGGAATAAGTTGGAGGAGGGACCAAGAGCCCTGCAGCTGGAGTACCAGTGGGCTGGCGTTGGTGTCTCTGAGAAGGTGCAATGAGGCTGCTCCTGCACGGGAACTGTGTTCAGACGGCCCTCAGCCAAGATGAACAGACATGGCTGACCTGCTGCTCACAGAACAGGAAGTAGCTATAAGCCCCCAGGGAAGGAACAAGTTCCTTCTCCCCCCTCCAGCCTTCTAGTTTCTCTCTGGTTTCTCCACTGGCAGAGCCCAATAAGGAGTAGTTGGTAAAGCAGAAATGTGGTCTGTAGAGCCCCAGATAGAGCCAGCACCACAAAGCAGAGAACAGAACAGTGGATTTGCAATTGAGAGACAAAAACCTATAAGGAGCCCAAATATCAGGTAGTAAGCACTCACTCCATGCCACGTCGAGGGCTTACCATGCATTCTTATTTATCTTCACAACTTAATGTTGACAGATGGGTAAGAAAGGAAGCCAGGTTTATCTGACTTCTTCAGTCCTCTGCTGTATATAACAAGGTGTTGCCTGAATCCTGTTTCCGTAAGCAGATGTTGTCCTTTCCACCTTCACCCTTTCTCTACGTTCAATATTCTCAGAGCTTGATGGTTCCTGAGGAGAGGTGAGGGAAGTGGAGAGTCAGGCAAATTTACATAGGAGCTGAGGGAAGGAAGTGGACCCATTTTGTGGTTCAGAATGTGGTCCGTAATAGCCCGTAATGTGGCCCTGACAACAGTCAGATGGAAAAAAAAAAAAAATCAAACATGAGAGTTTCAAAGGAATTCACCTTGCAGGAAGGAGAAGACCAAGCCAATGGCTGAGGTACTATTAGTTCACTGGGGAGCATCAGTACTGGTCAATGAAGCCCTGCTACCTGGCATGACCCAAGAGGGTTGCCAGGGTGAAGGACACATATGAAAGCTGGGGTGGAGCTTCTGAGAGAATCACGAAGGGCAGAAGCATTCTTCTTTGTGTCTTGAGCTGCCATGGCAGCCTCGAAGGGATATGCTCTGGGGCAGTGAGGCAAAAGAGCCATCTCTGGTCTCCAGGACTGAACAAAGAATTCCGGGGTTAGTGAGAGCAGATGAGATAAGAAGTGGCATTCTGGGGCGCCTGGGTGGCTCAGTGGGTTAAGCCGCTACCTTTGGCTCAGGTCATGATCCCAGGGTCCTGGGATCGAGTCCCACATCGGGCCCTCTGCTGGGCAGGGAGCCTGCTTCTTCCTCTCTCTCTTTCAGCCTGCCTCTCTGCCTACTTGTGATCTCTGTCTGTCAAATAAATAAATAAAATCTTAAAAAAAAAAAAAAAGAAGAAGAAGAAGAAGTGGCATTCTTCCTGAATTTTCAAGGTTTCAGTGAGGATAGCAAAGACTTTCACAACAGCAATAGCATATTGTGAAGCAACCAGCTGCCGTGTCACCTCGAACAGCACTAGAAAAAGAATAAATCTATAGAGAGGATTGTTGATGTCAGAGCCACAAGGCCAAATGAATGACATACTCCATTTGCCTTGGGCTAAGTTCCCTGGAAACAAACTCAGACGAGACTTGCTTGCAGGTGGTTCACTGAGGGCTCTAGCCAGTGACAACCCCTATAAAGAAGTAAGGAAAGCAAGGCTTGTCAGGGGGAGAGATTGAACTGCAATGCAGGTGTGACAGAGGCCTGGTTGATTTCACCTTCAGTGGGAACTGCGATGGTCCTTCAGAGTTGGACCGATCTTTCGACTGCCTCACAGACCAGCCACTGGGGGGCAATCCTTGGAGCTGGGGTGTAAATCTTGTCCTGGGGAAATTCCTAGACAGATGCCAACTGGAAGCCCTTAGCAGTTGGCATCCCAGCAGCTGGGGGAATGAATGCCTTGGACCTAAATGACAGATCAAGGAGGCCCACTACTGCACCTGCTACGCATCCATCCATGAAAAAAAAAAAATCTACTGGATAACTACTCTTAGGCACTGTGCTGGAAACACATCAGGGATGGAGACAGACAAATAGCTGGCTTCTTGGTAGAGTTATATTTCCTAAATCCTTGTTTGCCTCAAGGACCTCACTGTAAACTATGGATAATAAGATCCTAAGTCATAGGATTGCTATAAGAGTGAGTAAGATAATTCTGCCTGGCACACAGTAAGCTTTCAGCTAGTACCATATGTTGTTATTACTATCTGTAATGTCTACCCTATGGTGTTTGAGGACTGCCTGGAGGACCAGCAGGGCAGTTAACTCTGCTGTGACCCCTGCCACAAGCATGGATCTGCGTGAAGGAGGAGCTCCTAAGGGAGAAAAAGTTGGAACACTGAGCCAGCCCCGCGAGCAGTATTAAGTTACCCCTGAAGGAAAGGCATGGTTCCGAGAAGTCCCCAGGAGCTCAGAGTGTGAAAGGACTTTAAGACAAAGTGCTAACACCCTGGGTTCTGTGACTAAAATGTCTGTGGCCACATAACCATATCCCCTCTCTGAATACCATGCCAGCCCAGGCCAGCAGCTCTGGGAGAGCAGCTCTGGGAAAATCATCAAGCAATCGTCTCAAGCTCAAGTCCACCTCTCCATCTTGTTGCTCCTGGGCTCTGAACTGGGACTTGAAAAGGGCACTGCACCTAGGACTTTCCCTGGCTCCATGGCTTCAAATCCTGGACTTTATAATCACAAATAGCTGTACTCCAGTGCCAGCCCCTGGCTTACCCATTGGCTGGACACATACCACCTGACCCCCCTTTGTCAGAGGGACTGGATGACAGAAATGGCAGTGGAGGGATTTCACGGTCCTCACGTGGAATCCCTGCTACAGACATGGGAAGAGACACTATTTTTGAAAGGGTTTGGGTTTTTTCAGCAGCGCAAGCAGTGTCTGCTATCTCTGGAAGGCACTGAGGGCAGCAGCAACAGCATCATGCTTTGAACCCCTGGGCCTTGGCAGCCATGTAAACATCCCAGGAGGCCACAGCAAAACACAAAGTGGCTACAGGTCCCAAGTGTTACCCAAAAGAAATGTTTCACAAGTACACATGAGACTCCTCGCTAAAGTCTCCAGGAACAGAAGCTGACCTTTCCTCCTGTAATTTGGGAGGGGCTGGTGTTCTGACATAGCAGGTGAAGGTAAAACCACACAAATTCTAGTTTGTATGGTCTTGTGACTCTGTCCGTCCCATCTGCCCCCCAGCACTACCACCATCTTGTGTGGCTTAAGGCATTAAGAGTTATATTCAGGGGCACCTGGGTGGCTCGGTGGGTTAAAGCCTCTGCCTTCGGCTCGGGTCATGATCCCAGGGTCCTGGGATCGAGCCTCGCATCGGGGTCTCGGCTCAGCGGGAAGCCTGCTTCCTCCTCTCTCTCTGCCTGCCTCTCTGCCTACTTGTGATCTCTGTCTGTCAAATAAATAAATAAAATCTTTAAAAAAAAAAAAAAAGAGTTACATTCAGGTAATTGATACTGTTTCGTCACCCATTCTCCAGTTCTGCTACTGGAAACCATAACCCAGTTCCCTTCAGGGAGATTACCAGCTCTTCCAGTTCATAAAATGATGGGGGGTTGATTGTACCATTGATTTGAGGTATGGACATATGACTCAACTCAGCCTAGTCAATCAGAAAGAATGTGACTTTTTTTTGGTGGCAACAGGTGGTTTGGGGATGGGCACATGATCCAAACAGAGTCAATAAAACTTGGGGAGATTTTGTTGGGAATCCTGGGGAAAGGGTAATTACTCCTTTCAAATCGACTTGAATGAGGTCTGCTGCTGCTGGAAGCATTTTCTGACCTCCAGGGACAGTAATGTTTGAAAGTTGAGCCAGCATTGAGAAGAGCAGAGGTGAGAAAGTGACTGGTTCTTCAGTGAGACCATTGGAGCCTAGATCTATCTTCAGATTTTTCAGTTATTAGAGCCAATGTGTTGTGTTTTTGCTTAAAGCCATTTGGGTTTTTTTTTCCTCTGTCACTTGCAGCCAAGAAAATCAAGACAGTCAGAATATATAGATCAAGCAAGCAGCACAGGACTGGAACATAAAAGACATGCAAGTTAAATTTAGTTCCTCTTCTTTCCTTTCACTTAATCCTCATTACAACGATTATATGTAAGTAGGAATGATGGTTTTATTGTCCTATTAAAACAGTGATAAAATTACACACTCGATATGTTGAATGAGTTGCTCAAGGTCTTTTGGCTAATAGATGATTGAGCTCAGGTTGGTAACCTTTAGATTTGGGAAATAGGAAAACTCAACAAGATCAGTACACCAACCATAATAATTAATCAGATCTATTTACTGATACTGTCTCGAGGATTTTTAAGTTTATTTTAAAGATTTGATTTATTTACTTGAGGGAGAGAGCATGATGGGTCAGGGAGGAACAACAGAGAGAGAGGGAGAAGCAGGCTCCTTACTGAGCACGGAGCCCAACACAGGGCTTATTCCAGGACCCTGAGATTCTGACCTGAGCCGAAAGCAGATGTTTAACTGATGGAGCACCCCAGGTGCCCCATGTCAAGGATACTCTTAGATAATTACTTGATCATGCAAACATTTTCTCTTTACATCTGTCAATGTCACTTTATTCTGCTACTGGTCATATTTTCAACTCCATACAGCTTTTCATATTCATGAAGAGAAAAAAGTGGCTGTAAGAAACAAATTCAATTGGTCAATAAGAATTTATTAAATCCTTAGACAGACTTCCACTACCTTTTCAACTCCATTTCCTTAACCTTTGTGTCCCTGGTTCTCCAGAGCTGCCCACGGAGCTCCCCACCTGAGAGCAGATCTATGGGACAAACACAGATGTCGGGAAAATCAGAGCTCGGTCTAGACAGCACTTAAACAGCCCTGAACTGCCTATTCCCAAGCATGAGTCACCCCCCTAGCATAGGAGTCCTGGTTTTGAATGATGCCCATGGACATTCAGATAGACAGATAACCTGAATGACCGGCAAACAGACAAACTGATTCCTTCCATTGTCCATCCCCAATTCTCCATAGCCTCACCCTGTCTACCAGCTAAGATGTGAATGTCTCTTACTGGAAAACTGGAAGGCAGAATCTTACTCCGTTCGTTCATGAGTTTGTCACCAATACTAGTCACGGACCTACTGTGTGCCAGAGGCTGGGCCAGACTCTGATGATACAAAGCCCACAAACAGCCCCTACCCTCAACAGCTCTGTGGCTTTATGGAAAGAGAGACATACCCATTAAGAACAAGGATTCTAGGGGCGCCTGGGTGGCTCAGTGGGTTAAAGCCTTTGCCCTCAGATCAGCTCATGATCCCAGGGTCCTGGGATCAAGCACCACATCGGACTCTGCTCAGCAGGGAGCCTGCTTCCCCCGCCCCCCGCCTCTCTGCCTACTTGTGATCTCTGTCAAATAAATAAATAAAATCTTAAACAAACAAACAAACAAACAAACAAACAAGGATTCTAAAGCAATTTAAGTGTTATGATAGTGTATACAGAATACAGTGGAGGAAAATCACTGTGGGACTAGTTCCACCTGAGGTTGGGGAGCAGGAAAAATTCACAGCTCATTGGTGTTTAAAGTGAGTCTTTTTTTTTTTTTTTAAGATTTTATTGATTTATTTGAGAGACACAGCGAGAGAGGGAACACAAGTAGGGGGAGTGGGAGAGGGAGAAGCAGGCTTCCTGCGGAGCAGGGAGCCTGATTTGGGGCTTGAACCCAGGACACTGGGATCCTGACCTGAGCAGAAGGCAGCCGCTTAAGGACTGAGCCACCGTCTTGAATGAGAAGAAGGTGTTTGCCAGAAGAGTGGGTAAGAAGAGCTTGCCACTTGAGTTGTATATGACAGAAAACTTGACTCCAACTGGTTTAAGCAAGATGGGAACTTATTGGGGGAACTGAGCGAGGAAACAAAAAGTCCAGGGATAGAGTTGTCAGGCATGGCTGGATTCAGGGCCCAAATGCTGTCTCCAGGACTTGATTTCTCTCTGTCTTTCATCTGCTTTCCTCTGAGATGACTTCACTAGCATCAAGATGGTGAGAGCAGATCCAACCCTACATTCTCTCAGGTTTCAGCTTCAGAGCAAAAAGTACTACTGGCATGCTACTCTTAGAAATGTCTCATTCTCCAAAAGTGTCTCATGTTATCCCCTTGGCTCTGTGGAGGAGGCAGTCCTATGTCCACCCCTGAAGAGATCACAGTGGCCAAGGGAGTGTGAGGCTCCGGTTCACTGGCCTGAGTCATTGCTCTCCCCAGAGAGCCAGGGCGGATCCGTCTTCACCAGGACAACTTGGACTGAGAGGAGGACAATCCAGCACTATTATCAAAGAAAGGGGAGTTAGCGACAAACTCCATTTCAGGGCAAGTCCTGTTGACCCCTGTTATTCCAGATCACTGTGACTAGGAGTCTAGAGCTGAGAAGGTCAACACCACAGAACCCCTGGCGACTAACACGAAGTCAGATTTTCCGGAAGGACCCATTTTTGTTCCTCTCAGCTGGAGCAGTCATCTTCCTAACGGAGTCTACACTTGGGGGAAACGTTTTTGGTTTTTTTTTTTTTTTTTTTTGTCTTCATTCCCACTGGAGAGCCCGGGCCTCTGGGGGGAGCCAGTGAGCAGCCTCAGTCTGGAGAGACTTCTGGAACCTTGGGAGAGGCCTGGCTGAGCTGCCAGACAGGACATCATCTTTTCCATCTCTCTTCTGCTCCACTACCAATTCCTCCCTCTCTATTCCTGTGTCTACCAAGGTCAGGTCACAGGTAGTGAACCTCAGGTTTCTATTTTTTATTATACCTTATTGGAATCTCATAGCAGGAAAAGCTAGAGGCTTCACTTCCCTGGAGTTGGACTTCAAGTTTGAGCAGTGACCTCGCTCTTGTATTTTGGAATCTATTGCTACTTGCTTTTTGCATGCTATGCTCAAAGCTAGAGATATTCTCACTCTTGGTACTGTTTCTTCCATTTCTGGAACTTTCTGACTTATGTACAGGTTCCTATATCCCCATCGTCCTTCTTATACAAATAAGGGGGGGAAAAATACACACACACACACACACACACACACACACACACACACACACGCACATATATATAAAGTATATAAATATAATTTTTAGGCAGCTATGTATTTTATTGGGTTTTTTTTTTTTTAAGATTTTATTTATTTATTTGACAGAAAGAGAAACCACAATCGAGGCAGAGGGAGAAGCAGTCTCCCAGCTGAGCAGGGAGCCCGACACTGGACTTGAGCCCAGGACCCTGGGATCACAACTTGAGCTGAAAGCAGACACTTTCCCAACAGAGCCACCCAGGCACCCTGGCAGATATGTATTTTTAAAATTATTTATATTGAGATATAAATTATGTACAATAAAGGGCATCCATTTTAAGTGTATAGTTCAGTGGTTTTTGACAAAAGCATACACCCATGTAATCACCACCACAATTAAGCTATAGAACATTTCCATCTGGCACCTGGGTGGCTCAGTGGGTTAGAGCCTCTGCCTTCAGCTCAGGTCATGATCCCAGGGTCCTGGATCAAGCATCATCAGGCTCTCTGCTCAGCAGGGAGCCTGCTTCCTCCCCTCTCTCTCTGCCTGCCTCTCTGCCTACTTGTGATCTCTGTCTGTCAAATAAATAAACAAAATCTTTAAAAAAAAAAAGAACATTTCCATCAGCCCCCAAATTCCCTGCTCCTTTGCAATCTATACTTGCCCACCACCCACCTCTATTTCTGGCCCCAGATAGCTGTGATAGGCTTTCTGTCACCCTAGATTAGCTTTGCTTACTGTAAAATTCCAAATAAGTGAAATAAATAAATGTTTGCTCTTGTAGATCTAGTTTCCTTTGCTCAGCCTAATGTTTTTGAGGTCTGTCCATGTTTTGGCATATTTCAGAAGTTTATTCCTTTCTGTGGCTGAGGCATTTTCCATTGTAGGCAAACCACGGTTTGTTTATCTGATCTCCTGTTGATGAACACCTGGGCTATCTTCACTTGGAGCTATTATGAATAAAGCTACAATAAACAGTCATGTATGTCTTTGTGTAGACATATATTTTTATATGTCCTAGGAGGATTCCTGGGTCAAAAGTGTATGTTTAACTTTATGGAAACTAGGCAGATTGATATTTAATAGAAGAATAGAACACTCACTAAATATTTAATACTCCAGGCTTTGGTTTCCTCATTAGCAAAATGGGAGTATCTGCCCTAATTCTTGCCACCATTGGAATGATCAGAATGGATAATGCAGGTATTCACCATGAAGTACTAAACTGTGCAGTATGGAGAAAGGGCGATAGGGATCCCGAGGGAAGGGAGACAACACTCCCTTTCCACTTGCCTCCCTCCAGGGAGACTAAATGGAGAAGGAACTCATCTTGGATGCTCAATTAAATCTACCTAACAGGTGGGTGGTTGGATGGACGGATGGGCAGATACAGAGAGTTAGATGTTATAGCTTCAAGGAATAAATAATAACTTAAAGAATATAGGAAGAATATGATATTTTTTAAGTTTGTGATATGTTTGGGGCGCCTGGGTGGCTCAGTGGGTTAAGCCTCTGCCTTCAGCTCAGGTCATGATCTCAGGATTCTGGGAGAGAGCCCTGTGCTGGGCTCTCTGCTCGGCAGGGAGCCTCCTTCCCCTCCCCCTCTCTGTGCCTGCCTCTCTGCCTACTTGTGATCTCTGTCTGTCAAATATATAAACAAAATCTTTAAAAAAAAATTTTAAAACCACATTGCTGTCAAGAAGGCCCCTAACAACTTTATCACATGTATTGTCTTGTTTAGGTGCTCAATAGAAGCAAGAGTGAAAAGTGGCCAGCATGATCCTCCAAGAAAGATGACAGTTTTGCTAAAGAAAAAGAGTCATCTTGGCTCTTGCTTCAAACTATGCTATATCCAGCTGTGGACTTTCCTAGTAGTGTCTCTACTTTCTACTAAAAGCAAAAAATAGGCAATGCAAGAAATATAAAAGAAAGAAATGCACAAGTCTATGAAAGAATGTTTACTCTTGTGTGATAAAGGTCTAAGATGACATGAAAGTTTCTCTTTCCTAATAGTTTCCGGCTGCCCAAGCTCCTCCCTTTCTGAGGCAGCCTCATGCATTGTTCTGGGCGAGGGAGGAGGTACAAGAATCCCCTCTGCTGATGTTGGAGACAGTGGAGACTTTGCAAACTAGAAGTCAAGCTTCCTCAACTTAGAGTCTTTTTGCTTGCTGTTCCCTTCACCTGAAGTGCTCTTTTCCCTTTCTCAAGCCTTGTTCTTTCTTGTTATTCAGGTCTCAGCTCAGCTACTACAAACATTGAAGATTCCCTGCTCACCCAGGCCCCTATCATAGCACAATGTTTTAACTCTCTATAGAGCTTTTATCTCCTGGTATTTTTCCTATATTTATTTGTTTGCTTCCTTACTGTTCGTTTGCCTCACTGAAACATGTGGTCCACAAAAGCAAGGACTTTTTGTCGTATTTGTCATGTGCTCAGTTCCTAGCTCCTGGTACATAGTAGGAGCTCAACAAATATTTGATGAATGAATGAATGAGCTCACGGCTTGGAGAAGGGGAAGAGAAAGAAAGTGATGATCTTTGAATTGCTGGAGGAATTACCCAAAATAAACAGAAGAATCAGGAAGTGACTGAGTTTAGAGTCAATAGGTAAAACAAGGCTTTCAGCCAGATAAGGCTTGAGAGATGGTTTCATTTGTATAAAATAATAGAGAAAGTTCCATTTTTGTGACACCTAGATCTATCACTGTGAGATTCATATGTGCTACATAACTGATGAAATGAATGAATGTTATTACTCATATGAAGACTACTGACTTCAAAATTAGTACCTGGTTTGATGAACAAGATTTTATGATTTAATGAGTTAACCAATAGGTCTTGTGTCCCTAATTGTATATATGACATTTGACCAATTTAACCATAAAAATACTTTTTATTTCTTTAAAACATATTGTAAAAATTTCTAAAAATATGTCTGTAGAAATAAGCCACTGATTTTTTAAGTGTCCTCTGAAAATATAATCAAGGGGTTTTTCTTGATTTCCAAATGTATTTTTCTTTTTTTTTTTTAAGAGTTTATTTATTGGACACAGAGAGGGGGAGGAGAGCAAGCACAAATGGGGGGAGTAGCAGAGAGAGAAGCAGGCTCCCTCCTGAGCAAGGAGTCCAAAAGGCAGGGCTGATCCCAGGACTGTGGGATCATGACCTGAGCCAAAGGCACCCACTTAACCGACTGAGCCACTCGGGGACCCCATATTTTTCATTTTTTTAAGAACTCTGAGCTCTTTTGTCTTTACTTGGATGAATAAAATAAAGGACTAATATAATATAATTCTGTTTAATTAAACAAACAAACAAACAAACTTGAATTTAACCCAACCAGAAAGTTCATTTCCAGGGGGAAGGGTACAAACTCTAGTTGTTTGCTGTTTTGAAATTCTAACTTCTTATTTAATCATTTGCAAGTGAGAAGCTATTTGACTATCCTGTATTCCAGGCCAATTTATTTTAAAATGTAATCAATCATTGCCATCAGCACTGTCCATTAGCCGTTGCTAACACTCCAAATGTGACTAGTCAGCTGAGGAACTGAGTATTTGAACTTTGTTCCATTTTAATTAATCTACATTTAAATTCAAATAGTCACCTATGACTAGTTGCTCCACATTGAACAGCATGGATCTAGATAACTAGGTACATTATACTAATCAAATACTTCAAAATTAATTAATGTTATGGAGTGAGTATTTTGAAATTTATCTATTAAGTAATCTCAACACCCAATGTGGGGCTCGAAATCATGACCCCGAGATCAAGGATCACATGTCCTTCCATCTGAGCCAGCCTGGTGATGGAAGGAGTATTTTGGATATGTAAAGATCCAACCTCAAAAGAAGTAGAAAAGAGGCAACAATTAGAGAGGACGTGCTCCTCATTGTCTTCTTGGTTTTTCATTGTGTCTGATGTTCTCCTATTTCCTTGGCTTTTTGGCAGCCAATGAGCAAGTTTCTCCTGTTTCTCTAGTGGTTTTTGCAGATTAAAAAAAAAAGGGGGGGGGTGCCTGGGTGGCTCAGTGGGTTAAGCCGCTGCCTTCGGCTCAGGTCATGATCTCGGGGTCCTGGGATCGAGTCCCTCATCGGGCTCTCTGTTCAGCAGGGAGCCTGCTTCCTCCTCTCTCTCTCTCTGCCTGCCTCTCTGCCTACTACTTGTGATCTCTCTCTGTCAAATAAATAAATAAAATGTTAAAAAAAAAAAAAGTCCAATTACCAGATCTTTATCTGAAATACTACCTGTTGGGTCCCCCAATGTTGGGTCCCCCAATAATGGATCCATGATTAAAGGAGCGAGACTGATACAAAGAGAAGGCCAAGCAAAGCTTTATTTCGAGCCAAGCATCGAGAATGAAACCAACCATTCAGGGCTGCACTTCTTACAGAGAGGGCGACCCCTCCCTGCCTTACAGACTAACTTATAGAGCAAAGGCCATGTGGTTGGGCCTGGCCACACACAGGTGACCAATGAGATTGTAACACACAGAGGAAGCTGCACAGTCATGCTAGGCTGCACAGTCATGCTAGGCCCCACGCAAGTGGCCAATTGAATTACAAGTCACCCCATAGTAGCTATTTGAACTAGCCTATCACCTTGGTCAGAATTGGCACCCAAAAGGCGGGGCCCTCACTCCTTGGTACCTAGGGAGACAGTATGCATGCTTTACTGATTGGATGTCTCCACCTGACCTGGCTCACCCTTGTATTTGGGCTTTGTTATCTGGAACTGGTTTCCTGGACTTGCTTTTAAGTAAGTTCCCCTGAGGGGGTGGGCAGGGTCAATTTAAGTTTTACTGCATAAACAACAAAATGGCTGTTGAACCAGGGTGGGGCCACTCTGGCTGAATAGGCCCTTACACTACCCACATAGACACTTAATGATTTGGTTATTTGTTTGTTTTTGCTCTGAAGAGTTTGGTATTTAAACATTTTCATGGTGGTAATGATTTTGAAGGCAGGGAGTTATTTACTTGGGATGTCATTGGTTAAAATACTTTGGGCTGCCCAAGTTCTCAGACCTTCTAGAGCTATCTGATGACAGGGCAACCTGGAGAAGGAGTGAATTACAGTGTGCTGGAGTCATAATTATTCTTGAGATAATCACTTGGTTTTCTAGCTTTTCTTTTTAAATTCATTTTTCTTGCTTGGTTGTTCTTTTCCTCTGCTACAAGTCTTTTTTTGTTGGTGGTGACGTAAGATGGTGTGTTTTGGGTTTTATTTTAAGAGAAGGGGAAACGCAATCCAAAGATGTCTCTAGATTTGTGACCCAAGAAGGACCATGACACGAGCAATCTAGAAGACGAAGGTGATGCGAGATGCCTGCTGTGAATCCAATTCTGTGCACGACCGCTTGTAGGTGTCTACTGTGGGACAAGAGTGCAAAAAAGGATTCAGAGCCTTGGGCTTCCTAAGAAATGCATCCTTACAAACAGCCCTACATACACTTCCCATGGAGTAGCACTTCCAATGGAGTAGCAATTTGAGGGCTTTTTCCCACCCAACCTAAGAACTCTGATAAACCTGGGAAGTACACAGGTCTGCCCTGAAGTGAGCATCATAAAGTTGAATTCTTGATATCTGCAGCCTTCAGCTGGGGTACAGCAGCAAAATGTTTCTCCCACTCCCACTCTACTCCCACCTATATTGATGTAGTCTTAGAATATAAGTGAGGTTTGGTTGGGTGAGGTCCAGAGCTGATGACCAAGAAAAAATTGTTGAGACATCTTTGGTGCAAAATTGTGGTTTATTAAAGCACAGGGACAGGACCCGTGGGAAGAAAGAGCTGCTGCCCCAGGGTTGTGTGGAGCGGTCCATTATATACTTGTAAGTGGGGAGGGGGTCAGGGATGGCATAAGTCTTTAAGGAATTTTGGAAACAGGTTTACAGGACCTTGAGGGGCTAGCTATTATTGGGAAAAAGGCTCGTGAGACCCTTTAGATGTACATCAGTGGGCCATATGCCTGGGAATGATTGTCAACACTATCTTGGAGGGTTTAGAGATAAAAGTAGTTTCCAAAAGAATTGTTAAAGTATACTTACAGGATCCTGGTTGGGGGTAGGGGTAGGTCAGACTAAGGTTGCCCTTTGCCCTTAGCAAAGCTTTAAGGTGGAGGTAGTTGAGTTGCTAGAGGAATGTCACTCTGCCTGTTTCAAGGGCTTGTCAGTGGGTAAGGAAATTTAATAACTTTTCTTCTGCCTCTGTTTCCCAAATCAATACCAAGGACTTGAAAATGAAGTTTCCTCTGAGGATAAAACCCTAAAATCTACTCACAGGGCAGCCACAGGAGCGTACCATATAGATCTCCCTTCAGGAGAGAAGTTGCTGTAAGGACTAGCATTAGTTGGCAGCTTCCAGGGACCATAGTTTCAGGATCTGCTGCAGGATGTGTGTCAAGACCCCCTCCACCCAGGCTGCTCCTGGCCAATGGCTGAGCAAGGCAGGTGGACTAGAGCCATGCCATTCCTACCCAAAGCAAGTCTCCTGTAACAGGCTCCTTGCTGGAGCTCCTGTCGCTGCCTACTCCCTCTTCCTTTTCCCTTTGTCCTCCACAGGCATTTCCCCCAATATATCCCTTGTACATCTAAGTCTGTGTTGATGTCTTCATCTCAGAGGACCAACACAATATGAAATGAGTGGAGTAAGTTATTTGAAGACATAACCTTAAAGAGCATTCCAGGCTGTGAAGATGTCAACTGAACCAGGTCTGCTGTACTCCAGGGCCTACCTAGGGCAGCCCTGGGGAATAAAGCAAGCTCTCTGTAACTTGAGAATGGAAGGAGGCTGGAGAGGGAAGGCAGAGGGGAGGGAGAGGAGAAAAATTTTGGATTAGCTGTCATTAAAACCTAATGAAGCTTTAGTAACGCATAGAAAAACAAAACAAAAGCTGTAGCATTAGAAAGAAAAAGTAGTGAACTAGTAGATAAGACAGAAGAGGATGGTCAGTTTAGAATTTAGAAAACGGAACTTCACAGGGTGAAAGTATGTTCGCATGCCTCCCGCACTGACCGTGCAAGACGCATGTACACACACGCGCACATGCATATACATATACATCTCACACTGGCATCCACATCTACATATAATAAATAATAACATGCAGGAAATAATATGTATATGACACATATGTGTTTACCTCTTATTTTCCTCAGAACTCAATATATCCAAGTAATACCGAAATATGCCACAAATAAAAGGAAAATGAAACAAATACAAAAGTCTCTAGATGCTGCCAGTGGAAACGTTACCAATTGAGAAAACAGACACAACTGCCAGCTCCAGGCTGTGCTTCTCCTGCTACAACTTCCCATTTGTGCAATTAGTCCTACCCAGTGGGCCAAGACACTCCTGTCATTAGCGTCTGGCAAATATCCTTCCGTTAAGAAGGAGCAATTGCTGTGTCCCTCAGAAAAGACTCTGGACTCCAGCAAGAGATGTAATCCTATTAAATGCCACCAAAGTCGTCTCATGTTAATTTTTAAAATTAATAACCACTTAATACCCACAATAAATATATGTTGATGTTGGGGCATTTTGGCTTTATTGAGAATTTACTGAAAGTGATGTTTCTCCACATATGTTTTCTTTTGCAATTATCTTAATGGAAAAATGTGTATTTGGATTTCTATTTGTTTCTTAGAAGCATGTTTTTGTTGGGGTTATTTCAAAAGCACTTACAGGACTATAAAATGTTTTTAGAATCCTAAGGGGAAAGGACTGAGAGCTTATATTTGAGACTAGTTTTATGAATACCATGGATTTAGGACTCTGTTCATAGCCATCATTTTGTATATATGTAAATTATATACACAATTTATAATGTAGATAGCCATTGTTTTACATATATGAATAATATACATAATTTTAATTATGTATATTTTATATAAATTTAATTTTATATAAAATTAATATAATTTTAATATAAATAAAGTATATCTGTAAATTTTAATATAAATAAAGTAATTCTAATATAAATTTTAATTTTTTTATATTTAATATAAATAATTTTAATATAAATTTAATACAAATAAAGTTAATATACATTTTAACATAAATAAAGTATATATGTAAACAATGTATAAATTACATACATAAATGCTTTATATATTATTGTTTATATATAATTTAATCTATGTATTTAAAATTATATAATCTTTTACAGAAATTCTCATATTTTAATTTAATTTAATTTTAGTTCTTTAATCCTTAAATTCTTTACAGATTCTTTTTTTTTTTTTTTAAAGATTTTATTTATTTGAGAGAGAGAGATCACAAGTAGGCAGAGAGGCAGGCAGAGAGAGAGGGGAGGAAGCAGGCTCCCTGCGGAGCAGAGAGCCCGAGGCGGGGCTCAATCCCAGGACCCCAGGATCATGACCTGAGCGGAAAGCAGAGGCTTTAACCCACTGAGCCACCCAGGTGCCCCTCTTTACAGAATTCTTAAAAGAAATCCAACTGCAAAGGTATGCCTTTGTGAATTTTGCAGTTGGTTTTTTCTTTTAACCTCAGAACTCTGAAGAATCTCTTAATGGCTCTAGTGCTTTTGTTTGCATATAATATTTATTTGGATAATACCTTTTAGGTAGCTGTCTTATTTTTCAAAAGCAATAACCCTTTAGCAATCTTGCAACTCATAACCAGGCTCAAACTGGAAATGCAAACTCTTTTATTTCAAGATGTTTAATGAGCAATGTGAATGGAATGTAAACGAATGTGCATCTATTCCTTGAGGTAGACTTATCAGCTCTGTCTGCAATTAGAATTGGTTTCTCCAAAGAACATTTAGAGTAGCAGTGCATAAACAGGAAGTTACTCGTGAATGGTCTTTAAAAGGAAAAGATCCACTCTCACTCTTCTCAGGAAGTCATTCTTCAGTGAGCTGTAATTGCAGCAATGTTGACATTATAAAATCATTATCATTGATCTTCTTTATTGATGATTTGTCCAAAAGCAAAGAAGGACATGGAAATAAAGCATACTCTTCAAATCCCTAGATATAATTTTATCATAGAAGAGACACATTAGAAAGGAAGGGGAACTAAAATGGCACTAGTATTGTCTTTGGGTGGCAAAGTCAATGGTTTTTCTTTTCTTTTTCCTTTTTTACTTTTTCTAGATTTTATTTAATGAGCATGTATTTCCTTTATACTAAGAGAAATCCTTCTTTAAAAAAAAAAAAAAGGAAAGAGATGGTGATCAAAAATGGAAACACACACAGCTTGAGAGAGCTTCCATTTTCATTCCTTGGTGTGGTTAGGGTCCAAGTGCTGATGCCAAACTCTTGCTTCAAGTTTTGAGAATCTGTGAGGAGGGCACAGGGAACCCCAGGCACTTGGGCATTTTTTGTTCCAGACTTCTGGCTCTTTGTTAACAGGCAGTTTTGGTGGTATTCCTCTCATCTTTGGCATCCCAGAACTTCCCCCGGTGGCCCTATTGCATTGTCTTCTTGCAACAATTACCAGCTTGGTATGACTAATAATTATAGTAGTATTCAGTCCTGGTGAGATAGCCAGATGAGCTAGCTATGGAAGAACCCAAATGACTATCTGGGTTAATATATTGGATAAGGTTACTTAAATACAGGAAGTTTATCTAACAAATAAAAAGGTATTTCTTTTTTTTTTTAAGATTTTATTTATTTATTTGACAGAGAGAGATCACAAGTAGGCAGAGAGGCAGGCAGAGAGAGAGAGGAGGAAGCAGGCTCCCTGCTGAGCAGAGAGCCTAATGCAGGACTCGATTCCAGGACCCTGAGATCATGACCTGAGCCGAAGGCAGTGGCTTAACCCACTGAGCCACCCAGGCACCCATAAAAAGGTATTTCTTATCTACATTTAACACTAATCATTCATAAAGGCAAAGTTCACCCCCAAAGGTCAACATAATAAAATGATTCCGAGGTGTTTCGGTTTGGTTTGGTTTTGGTTTGGTTTGGTGTTGTTAATTATTACATAATAAGTACTCCTTACTTTATGGTCCTTAATACTATCAATGGGTCATACTTTGAAGATTTTTTATGATCAAAAATTTTTTTTAATTAAAACTTTTCTTTATGTCTTTTCTCATGCCCAAGTCTCTGTATTATATGTTAGAATCCAGGTGCTCAAAAGACTCTTTTTCAAATTCTTATAGGTCCATCTCTTTGTGGAAGGGGGGTGACTTGTTACTCTGACCATTCACCTCAGGCTTTCTCCTCTTTCCCTAGGAAATGACTAGCTTACATACTGCTTCCAGTGGGAAAACAAAAGGAGTAACAGAAGAAACTTTTCCCCAATATGTCCAGTAGGAAAGTCCTGGGAGAGCCCTCTAATTGAACAGTCCTTGGTCATATGTTCTTTCCAGGGTCTGGAGGAGCAGTGAATGAAATTAGTGATCCTGGGGGATAAACAGCATAAGTCTGTCCACCACACCCAATGTTTCCATGTGCATGGAGTATTCATGGGTCCCGAGAGAGGCTCTGATGATGGACTGGCATGCTGCAGTATTTTTAAAAGCATGAGCTTTCTAGGCAGACTAGGTTCAAATCCTGGTATTTCATTTACAGAACGCAGGTTTTGGATTAGTGGTTAACCTCTATATACCTCAGAATCCTCACCTGTGAAATGGTGATAATTATTCTCACTTCATAGGGCTATTGAGTAAATTAAGCGAAACCTTATTAGAAAGTACTTATCACTGTTTCTGGTATATAATAAGTACTCAGTAAAAGTTAGGGATGATGGTGATGATGATTCATTATGAAATGGTTCCATTGGATAAAGTTTCATTCCAAACCAACAAAGAGCAGCTGATTCCTTTGTCCAACACGGGCAGGTGAGTGGAGCTGATTTCATTCAACATCCATTACATTGTCTTAGCACTCTTACAGATAAAGACTCCCTTGGGGCTGTTTCCTTCAGCAAGGGCATACAAGGAGAGACTAATTGAATTTTATGGACCCTGTCATGGGCATTAATCATATTTGTGCCTGCCCATTATGTTTTGAGTAGTCTTTGAATATTGGGGGAAATCTCTACAGTATATGGCCCTTTCTCCCACAAACAGTTGAATTCTTAGCCTCTCTTGCAGCTGAAATATACTCGTGTGATGTAGACATTACCTATCATATAGGATTCCATGTGATTTTGGATTTAAGAGATTAACATGAGGAAAGAGGGTCTGTATTAAGCTTTCCTTCCGTAGGTGGCAGCAGAGCTATCTGGCCTTTGGGGTAGAGGTATTACAAGGTTTAGTTTCCCAGGGCAGAAATGCATCTGATGTGCTCATAGCCGTCACAATTGCAGTGAGCTGGAATACTTCCATTATTGTTTAGTCTTGGTGGCAGCAATGGCAACTGATTTCTCACTGGGCCATTTCAGAAGCCAGGCGTTGGCCATTAGCCTTGACATAGTTTCTTCAGTGCTCTTATTGCTTCTATGAACTACCTTCCATTTTAAAATGGATCCCTTTTATGGCCTGTACTAGCCAGAACAGACTCAGTTGTCTGTGGCTAAAAAGACTAACCAAAACAATTCCCTTCCAATATTTCATTCTTGAAAGTGGGGGAGGTGTACTTCCTAATGCATGTTTACAAACATCAAAAAAAATTGAAATAACATTTAATTCTAAAAAGCCTTGTTCATGAGAATATTTAGTAATGAGTCTGTGCACAAGAATTCAAAGATTCAGGGTACCTGGGTGGCTCAGTGGGTTAAAGCCTCTGCCTTCAGCTCAGGTCATGATCCCAGCGTCCTGGGATTGAGCCCCACATCGGGCTCTCTGCTCAGTGGGGCGCGTGCTTCCTCCTCTCTCTCTCTGCCTGCCTCTCTGCCTACTTGTGATCTCTGTCTGTCAAATAAATAAATAAAATGTTTAAAAAAAATTTTAAAAAAAGAATTAAAAGATTCTGGGGAGTTCTTAAATGTTGACAGCGTCCAAAAGCTGAATTCAGAAGAGGCACTTCTATCACTAAAGTATTAATATCATAACGCTACACTACTGTATTTTCCTAGTTAAAGAAAGCAGGGAGGGGGCACCTGGGTGGTCCAGTCCATTGTCTGTTTGGCTCAGGTCATCAAGCCCCGCATCAAACTCCTTGCTCAGCAGGGAGCCTGCTTTTCCCTCTTCCTATGCTTCTCCCCCTGCTCGTACTCCCTCACACACTCTCTGTCTCTTTATTTATAAATAAATTAATAAATACTATCTTAAAAAATTTTTTTAAAAAGGAATAGAAATTCCAGTTTGATGGTTTTATAGAACTACAGATGTAGGGAAATATCACAAACACCATCTTGTCACATAGGCGACATCAAAGAATTTCCACACTAATTGTTTTCCAGATATTTTTCATTCCTTTTATACATTTGTAGCATTTATAAATCTAGAGCCCCATGTGGTACAGTTGGAGTAGTGTCATTTTCAAGGAAGCACAGACCACACCCAAGTTTCAGATGAAGGTCCTGCCTCAAAGAACCATGGGAGTGACCCAAGGATAGAGTCCAGCCCCTCATTATCTCCTGTCCTACCTTCTCCCCCTCAATCTGATGCACTTCCCTGGATTGTTGCTCAAGCACCTTTCAAGTTAATTGGAGGTCGTCTATATCTGAGATTAACTGTACTGGAAAAGGGCACTTAAAACATACTTAACACAGGCTCCAAATTTTCAAAGATACTGAAAAAGCGTTCAGGATTTTATCTTCAAAAATGGAAATGGAAATTCAAAAATTTATTTTGTATTTAATAAAATTTCATTTATATTTGCAACTATGTGCCAATTTTCATAATGAACAATGAGTCAAATGTGGAGTTTTTTACCATAATTTTCCCTGCAAAAATGCATTCTAAGAAAATATAAACATCCTTTCATTTACTCTTGACTTTCACAGCACTATATTGTAGAAAACTAATTTTGAAAAATCATTATAGTTGGGGTGCCTGGGTGGCTCAGTGGGTTAAGCCGCTGCCTTCAGCTCAGGTCATGATCTCAGGGTCCTGGGATCGAGTCCCACATCGGGCTCTCTGCTCGGCAGGGAGCCTGCTTCTCTCTCTCTCTCTCTCTCTGCCAGCCTCTCTACCTACCTGTGATCTCTGTCAAATAAATAAATATTAAAAAAAAATCATTATAGAGTTTCTTCATTTTTTTCATGGACACCTTTTTTTTTTTTTTTTTTAAGATTTTACTTACTTATTTGACAAAGGGAGATCACAAGTAGGCAGAGAGAGAGAGAGGAGGAAGCAGGCTCCCGGCTGAGCAGAGAGCCCGATGTGGGGGCTCAATCCCAGGACTCTGAGATCATAACCCGAGCCAAAGGCAGAGGCTTAACGCACTGAGCCACCCAGGCGCCCCTCATGGACTCCTTTTTAATATTTTGACATTAAAAATCTTTTTTTTTTTAAGGGACTTTGGTCAGCAACCTTCTTTAGCTTTTTCCGTCAGTTCATTGGAGTAACTCATCCAAGTCTTCATTCATTAAAAAAAGCCCATCATCCTCCCACTTCTTTCAACCTCACTTGCAACCATTTTATAAATTCTGGATCTTTTACAAGATCTGGATCTTTTACAATACAGCACTATAAATTTTTACAAATTCTGGATCTTTTACAATACAGCACTATGGATTGAAAGTGCACTGTTATTTACATTGCATTTTCAGATGCTTACAAAGCTGATGAATTGACCAGAGACTAACCAACAAAGATGTTGACATATTGGGCCTAGCTAGATGCTAATGTTGGGCAGCAAGAAATGTTTGGGGACTAATTTTATAAGTGGTCGGTTCATTGGCGAATATTTCCATATTTCCATGACTTCGATTCTCTGTGCAACCTACTTAACTGCAGAGATTGGGTATTATATACCTTGGAAAATAAGGATCACTTCACTTAACACTCTGCTTTTCTTTCTAGAATCTACCACTAGGCTTTCATCCTCTCTACCCCTGTCCCTGACTAGGCCTGGAGTTCTTTGGCTCCCTGCCCATTATGCCAGTTCCGCATCACTGAAGTCCAGAAATCAGTCTCACAGAAATGGACCCTACACACACGTTCAAAGTCCACTTGGGTCTGTCTCAATTTTAACACGTTAAGTTTCTCAGGACATTTAAGGGTTATAATTTTCATCTTGGAGCTGTAGTTCCAAGACAAATACGTTTTTCTAAGAGCAAATACTCTTAAAATCATATGGTAACATCAATGTCTTCCTGTGGGTCTCAACAACAACAGAACCATCAGTGTTGCAAGTCTGACTCTTTAGTGAGGATAGGAACACAGTTATCATTCCATAAATTAAGAAAAGAAAATATTGTTGCATACTTATGTTCAAATAGTTTTCTATGTACTGGGACAGGTTTAATACTTTATTTTTGAATTTTAAAGTTTAAAAACTTAGCTTAGTCCTAGGAATGAAGTATTTTCTGGCTATGATGATTTCAGATCATTACCAGAAAGTGAATTGAGCAATATTTTCACTTTATAATTTAAAACTTTGACTTTTTCACAAAATATCATCTAAAACACTTAATGCTGTTGGATAGCATATTCTTGAAATGTGTGCAAAATAAACAATCATTTATTTTCCTTTTTGGTGTTTTAAAGCAATTTTTATTGGGTTGAGGGTGTAGGTTTTAGGATATAATGTAGTTTGCCAAATTCTGTAATCCTTTTTTTCTTTCTTTCTTTTTTAATGTCATAAACAGGGTGTGGTAGCCTTTAGAGAACTTTTTAAAAGTTGTAGTTCTTGGTCTTTTTTTTTTTTCCTTCATTTTTTCAAAAATAGTAAGATAATCTAAACCCCATAGGGAAATTCTGGTTTCTACTATTGTTTCCTGGGTTTCCCCACTATTAAAAAACAGATTATTCCCTGTTGCTAGTTTTTACTTATTTTCTTGCTAGGAGTGTTTACATTCTTAACATTGTAAGTTCATTATTAGAAATGAAATCTTGGCAAGAACTATTTCAGTGGTGGTTTTTTGGTTTTTGTTGTTGTTTGGTTAGAAAGGTGAAAATAATTTAGAGGAAACAGCATATATGGGGCATCTAGATTCAGCTATATCCCTCTTGTGCTGATGTGGTTGTTGAATATCTCAATGAATCCATTCTGTTCTTGTTTTTCTTTTTTTAATTCCTAGCTATTGGAGAGCACTTAACAAAATAAGGTGTTTAAAATTCTTTTTCTTTAATTAAATAAAGTATTGATTCCACAAGGTTGGAATTGTTGTTCTTAGAAAAACAAATTCTCTGTGACTCTTAACTCATTAATGTTACAGAAAGAAATTGTTGGAAAAGATTCTTTAAGAACAGAGAGATGCCGGCAACTAAACACCATTTTCAGAACAGAACATGGTGAGATGTCCTGATCTCGGTTCCATCTTCATTATCTGACATAGTTGACATAGTTAATGGCAATTCACTCACAAATCACTTGGCTGAAAATACAGTTTTAAATCCCTGCACAGAAAACGGTTTCCCTATTCTCACACATCAGGAAAAACAGAGAAGACTCTATTGAGGGAGAGTTTCAAGTAAAAAGATAAGAGCAGGAGTTAAAATTTGATAGAACGCCCTTCTGGTTCCCCCTTTTCTTGCCTTAGATCTGTGTGTTTGAAGGCGACAGAAGTAAAGAGGGAACCCCAGTTTTCCAGCAACCAGCAAGCGCGAACACTTTTTTTTTTTTTTTAAGCAATTAAGTTAAACCACTCTCCAAAGCAAGCCATGACCCCCTCTTTGTGAATCGTCTGTGGATCCCGAAGTCGGGTCCCGCTTGGGTACCACTCGACAGGGTTTCCCCCTCCTTTCCTCCCCACAGGCCCTGCGGGCGGGATGTGACAGGCGCTGCGGGTCCCGGGGGGCCAGCGAGGAGACGCCCGCCTGCCCTAGGAGAGGAGGCGGCTCCGGCCTCAGAGCCGCCCCCTCCCGCCGCCGGAGAACAAACGGGATATTCAGCAGTGGCCTGTGGCTGCCAGAGCAACTCCTCTGGGGAAATTCAGCGTCGAGGCAGCGTGCACCGTGATTGCCTTTAAAAGCGCCCCACCCGCCCGCCGCGCACACCCGGATACCTGGGCTGCCCCGCGGCTGCGTGCGCACGTGTGTGTGCTCGTGTGTGTGCTCGTGTGTGTGTGAGACAGAGAGAGGGCGGGGAAGCGAGCCGGGAGTGTGCGGCGCGCGAGCCTGTTTCTCCCCGTGTGTGCCAGAGTGTGAGCCTTGGGGGGTGCGACCCGGTGTGCGGACCGGCGTGCGCGCCGGGGTGGGAGCAAGCCGAGCGCGTCTACACCGGCCATGAGGGGCGCGGGCGCCTGGGCCGCGCTCTGCCTGCTGCTGGCCGTGGCCGCGCAGCTCTCCCGGCAGCAGCCCCCGGAGAGGTAACGCGACCCCCTCCCGGGCTCCCTTTCTCCCCGCCTCTGTCCCGCTGTCCTGCAGCCTCGCCCCGCGGTTTTACCGCAGCCGCGTAGGGGCGCTCGGGGATCCGGCGCGCGACCCTGCGCTCACCCGGGCTCCGGCGTCCGCTGCCCCCGCCCGGACGGCCCCCCGCTCGGCCGCGCGCCCCCGGCTCGGCCAGCCCGACCTCCCCGCCGCTGGCCACACCACCACGTGGCGGGGGCTGAAAGGGACCGGCACCGCCTCTCCCCGAGTGCGTATGCGGGCGGAGGGAGGCACGAGGGCCCGAGGCTGCGGTTTTTGCTTTTTCACTTCTGCTTTACTCCCCCGGGAGGCTCGGCCCAGAGACGGAAAGCCTCGGGGAAAACCCGAGTCGCGCGGCGCGCGGGGAGCCGCTCCCGGAAAATTAACCCTTCGTCAGCCCCCGTCAGGGCTGCCAGACCGCCCAGGACCTGGGCTGGGGGACCCATCCCGTGGCCACCTTTGGCATCTCCTCTTCCACCTCCATCACCAGCAGCCTCCCTTTATAAATGCGAGGCTCTGCCAATGGTTAATGGTTTTCAGAAAAGGGGAGGAGAAGTAGGCATCTCTCCACATTTAGGAAATTAAAACTTTTTTAATCTATTGCTTGTCTGTCTTTAAGACCGTGTACCTCGCCTAGCTCTCACCTTCTTTCACTCACCTCCACTCCCCAGTCAAATTTTCCATTGACTATTTCCCATTAACTTTTACCACTACGTGGAGCATTTGATTGCTTCTGGATAGATGGATAAACAGATGTTGTGTTAGGAGGATGGAGATGGCAACTGGACAGAATGTTTTATTAAACTGTAATTTAAAAATTATTAACTAGCAAGTTTCAGATCCCTTATATGGTGCAGGCATTTATTAATCAATATTAACTTTATCCATATTTAGAAGCTACAACCTTTCTAAAGTTGACATTAGATTGTTAGACCTAGTTTCAAATTAAGTTTCCTTCTTTTATTTTCCCAGACCTGTATTCACATGTGGCGGCATTCTTACTGGAGAGTCTGGATTTATTGGCAGCGAAGGTTTCCCTGGAGTGTACCCTCCAAATAGCAAATGTACTTGGAAAATCACAGTAAGCATTTTTTTTTTTTTCTTTTTAAGGGTATTCTCCTGGAAGTGGGTATTGGAAACAGTGGAAGGCTGCTGCATTTTTCCTCTGGTGTGAGGATTTGGGTAGGGGGCAAATGCCTGAAATAGTAAAATGTTGATTTACCTCAACTATTTGGGAGATTTTTATTAATAGAACTAGTGGTGTCCTGCATTAGTGATTAGAAAGGGCACAAGATAATGGTTGAAGGAATAAATTCTTAAAGCACATGTGTTCCTGAAAACCCTTCCTGATCCAGCTGAGTTTCATGGATTCAAAATTAAGGCTGTTTTCAAAGTCCTGTGGTAATGACTTTTAGAATCCATTTATTACCTGTGCATTACATAAATGTCTCCCAGTGGGGAATAGAAGAGCAAAGGTAATGCTCATCCCTGACTACTTTATACCCACTATGGGTGAAAGGGAAAAGAAAAAGGAAAAGAAAATCTCACTTAATGTCCCTGACTTAAAACCACCACTAAAGGCAGTTTAAGAATAGAGAATAATAATAATTGTGGGGTAGGGTGGGAAAATGTAAACAGCAAAAAAAGGCTAATAAAATGCCCATGCAGTTAGTAATGACATAGATTATGCTGAGTCAAAAAGTCGGATTTCCAGACAGCCATCTTAAAAAAGAAGTCTGAATTTAGAATCAGCCAAAATGAGTCATCTTGCTGGTCAGTGTGATAGTGAGTCTTCTTCATTTTTTCATTGTTGGGAAGTTATTTGGTAATTGAACACATTGGTTCACTGAGAGCTTTAGTCCATCAGATTGTGCTACCCACTGATGATAATTTTTAAAAGTAGCTACCTCTCTATGGGCACTTAATGTGTACTAGACACTGTACCAGGTAGCTAACAAGTATAACCTCACTGAATCTTTGAAATCACTCTGAGAAAGTGACTCTTACATCCCCATTTTATAGATGGGGAAGCTGAGGCCTAGAACAGTTATGTAAATTGACTTGATCAGACATTTGGTAAGTCCAACTTTATGTATGAATGAGACCTGTTTTGCAGTGAGGCATTCTTACCAACAGGCAAATATTTGGGGTCCTCTTCCTTAATAGAAGGTGTGGCTTCTGTCTGCACTGATACTTTCCTATAAAATATTGACTATCTGATGAACTGATGCAGATTTCATTGTGTTATTGCAACACATGGGGCTAGGAGAGAATATGTCATAAAAAACAGCTTTGAAATATTGATATTAGCATAAATGTGAAATAAGGCTTCAAAATAAACATGTAACTTGGTTTTCATATTATAGTTGTGTTTCAGTTGCAATTTAATGGATTTAATTTATAAACGGTCCAAGGAAATTAATAACTGAGGGGCATCGTGTACCTAACAAGTAGAAATTCATGGTTGGCTGTATATTTAGGGTATTATGGGCATTGTTGGTGTGGCATCAAACTTTGATGGGTGAAGGGTATCCAGGGGACTTTCTTTGGTAAAGAAGTGGTAGGCTTCTGGAGAGGACTGACTGACTACCATATTCTTATGTGGGGGGAAGGAAAGTATAGTGGATGTTCTATTTGGATGCAGTGTAAAGGTAAGGCATATGGGCTCAACAGTCAGACTTCTCTGGATTCAAATTGTCATTCTGTCACTCATAAATTGTGTGATCAGGACTCCTCTTTTTTAAACCTCGGAATTGTTGTGAAGATAAAATGGGTTAGTACAGGTAAAGCCCCTTGGCTCAGTGTTGGGGTTATAATAAATTACTTAATAAATGTTAGCCATCACCATTATCATTTTCATTATCCTCATTATTGTTGGTATTGACTTCCCATTCCTTCTGACCCTTGGTTGATTTGGCAGATCACTGTTACGCCCTTACCTTACTGGCTAAGCTGTGCTTGGCATCAGCTCAGAATAGCTCAAATCTTGCCGAACAATCTCCTTTGTCATCTATATGTAGGAAGAATTATTTCTGTGTTGGGTTCTCCTGTAGTCTTACTGAAAAGATTCCGTGTGAGTCAGAACTAGGGCAGCTTCCAATAACAGTGGCCTAGAACAACAATGGCTCTGACAGAACTTTGGTTCTCTCTCACATAAGGGAATCTACAGGTAAGCAATCCAGGATTGGGGTGGCAGCTTCCAGCCAGTAGGCACTCTGTATCTTTGTCTCCCCCTGCTTTGCCATACTCAGATGTGTGCTACAGTTCCAGCCATCATGTTTACATTTCAGCCAACAAAAAGGAGGCAAAGACGAGCATGTGTCTTCCCTTTAAGGACATTGTGTGTAATTACATGCAACTTGCTGCTTACATTTCATTGGCTTGTTCTTAGTTACACCGCCACTTCTCTCTGCGAGAAAGCTGAGAAAGGAGGGCTTCATTTCAGGTGTCCATGTGCTCTGCTAAAATTCAAAAGCCTTCTTTTGAGTAAAAGTTTTCTATCAGCTGTGGAAAGAAGGGAAGACAGGCAGATGACAAGCAGTCTCTGTGGCATATTTATTTGTGGTTTTCTCAGGCTGCCTGAAGTGATGTTCATGAAGTTGAGTAACAAATATCAGCCTTTTTTTGGAAAAGAAAAAAAAATTTTTTTTTTTAAAAGAGAGTATAGGTAATATAGAAGAAAGGACTACACAATTTGCTTTTCTAGTCAAAAGCTTAATAGTTTTCACTCTTAGTTGAGTTTATTCTATTCCAAGGGGCTGGGTCTTCTATGTTTGCATGAGTTGCCACCAAGAACTTCCAGAGAAGCCCAGCATGTTCTCCTGGTTATAATTACTGCCTCTGTTGTGCACAAAGGCCATGGGTGCTCTCAAGGTCTTAGTTTGACAACATTTTTATTTCTTTGTATGTCACAGAGAATAGCACTAACTCATTTGTTAAAATCTTAATTCTTCTTCACAGTCCTCTGGCTTGTCAGAGTAGCAGAAGGGAACTCCCCAGCTCCCGTATATCCTAGGGAACATAAAAAGAGGAGAACTGTGGTAGCTCTAAAGCTGGTGACCCTGAGGTCTCTCACACATTCGACAAATGTGCTTTGAGTACTGGGTGCTATTTGGGTTATGGTAGCAAACAAGGCAGCCAAACTCCTTACTGCCATGCAGCTAGAATTCTAGTTTGGGGAGATAGGCGATGAATGTTTAAATAAACAAAAAAAGAAAATATGAAGTAGCGATAAATATATTATAAAAATAAAATAGATACTACTTCATATCCATTAGGATGGCTATTATAAAGAAATAGAAAATAACAAGTGTTGGCAAGATATAGAGAAATTGGACCCCTTGTGTGTTGGTGGTGGGAATGTAAAATAATGCAGCATGCTGTGGAAAGTATTTCTCAAGAAATTAAACATGAGAAAAGCAGAATCAGACCTGCACATACAGAGAACAAACTGATGTTTGCCAGAGGAGCGGGGGGTGCAAAATGGTTGAAAAGGAGTAGGAGATACAGGCTTTCAGTTATGGAATGTTAAGTCATGGGGATGAAGGGTGCAGCACAGGGAATGTAGTCAATGGTATTGTAATAGTGTTGTGTGGTGACAGATAATAGCCACCTAGCATGATGTATAGAGTTGTCCAGTCACTATGTTGTACACCTGAAACTAATGTAACGTTGTGTGTCAACTATAATCCAACAACAACAACAAAAAAGAAATTAAACACAAAATTACCATATTATCCAGCATTGCCACTTCTGGGTCTATACCCCAAAGAAGTGAAAGCAGGGACTTGAGCAGATATTTATACATCCATGTTCGTGGCAGCATTATCACACTAGCCAAAAGGTGGGAGAAGCCCCAGTATTTATCCACAGATGAAGGAATGAACAAAACGTGGTATAGACATGCAAGGAAACATTATTCAGCCTTAAAAAGTAAGAGAATTCTGGGGCACCTGCATGGCTCAGTCGATTGGGTGTCTGCCTTTGGCTTGGGTCATGATCTCAGGGTCCTGGGATAGAGCCCCGTATCGGGCTCCCTGCTCATTGGGGAGTCTCTTCTCCCTCTGCTCCTCCTTTGCTCATGCTCTCTCTCTCAAATAAATAAATAAAATCTTCAGGAAAAAAAAGAGGGGGGAATTCTGACACATGCTCCAATAGGGACGAACCGTGAAGACATTGTGCTGAGTGAAATAAACCGTCACAAAAGAACAAATAGTGCATGATTCTATTTTTATAAAAATAGAATATTTTCTTTTTATAAAAATACAAAATATTTTTCCACATTCTCTATGTGGCACCTAGAGTAGTCAGGTTCATAGAGACAGAAAGGAGAATGATGGTTGCCAGCCTGGGGGTGGGGAGTTAGTATTTAATGGGAATAGAGTTTCCCTAGGGGAAGATGAAAACGTTCAGAGACAGATGGTGGTGGTGACTGTTGCACAGCAGTGTGTAAAGCTCGTTCTGGCTGCTGTCTAGAGGATGCGTTGTGGGGGGTTGAGAATGGAGCAAGGAGGCCAATTAGGAAGCTACTCTGGCATCCAGGAGAGAGAAGATGGTGGATTGAACAAGGGCGGTAACAAAGGAGATGAAGAAACATGGAATATTCTGCCCAGAGCAGCTCTCTCAGCAGTTCTGAGTGCACTTAGGATCTAGTGGCTCCAGCTGAAAGGCTGGATACACCAGGCTTCGGGCCCTGGCTTGGCAGCTGCGCCAGATGCGGCTGAGCTCTGGTATGACCTCATCCAAGGCCGTCTATTAAAGTCTTTCCCAAAGTGGAGGATCTAGTCCATCTTGCTGCTCCTGCAGACAGTAAACCAAGAATAGAATTTCTATGGGTGATTCAGTATCACTTTTATTAAACATCACAGAGATGCTTCAGGGCACCTGGGTGGCTTAGTCGGGTAAGCACCTGCCTTCGGCTCAGGTCGTGGTCACAGGGTCCTGGGATTGGATCCCACATCGGGCTCCATGCTCAGCCAGAAGTCTGCCTCTTCTTCTGCCCCTCCTCTCTGTACTCCCCCCAAATAAACAAATAAAATCGTTTAATAAAAACCATAGAAATGCCTCAAAATGGGAGTCTCAGAGTGGCCCTAAAATTCTAGTTCCTGTAGTTGGAGAAAAATATACTGCCTCTCACTCCTTACCTGCCTCTTATCCTGTTCTCCCAGGTTAGAGTTGTATTCCAAGCAAGGTGGCTTTCCTCACCAAATGGTTTTCCTTGAACCATATCTTATCAATAGGATATTGAGGAGAGTCTAACATTAGTATCTGTATGCTTTGAGGAAGTTGAATGCTAGTTGTCACAGCCAAACTTCCTAGCCAATTGTAATGGACTTTCTGGTATGGAAATACAGCCTACAAATTGGAAATTTAGATTTGTCCTTATATTACAGTACTTTAAAATTTCCATAGCTATTTCTTGGACAGCTACACTGTCCCATATACTGTCTACATTGGCTACTTAACTTAATTGACTAAATTAATTACAAATTCAGTGTCTCAGTCACTTTAGCCATTTTTCAAGGGCTCTGTAGCCACATGTAGATAGTGGCTATCATATTGGACAGTATATAATATAAATTTTTCCATCAACACAAAAAATGCCTTTGGGCAGTGCTGTTCCAGAGAACTTCTGAGGTTCATTTTACTCATGTAAAGCTATGATGAGGACATGGTGCTCTATGCTGCTTAGTTGTGCTTCTGTTTTGCAAGTGGGGAAGGTGACCCTTGTTCTGTGTGGTGTTGAAATTGTGACTGGAACTCAAACCTCATGACTTAGCTCTATCTTTCTGGGTACAACTCTTGGTGACCTCAACTAGTCTTAGGTTCTACTAATTAATTTTGCTGACTATGAAAAAAAATTTTGCTGAATATGTTCTCAAAAACATATGGTTAGACATTAAAGAGAGAATTTGAGGGTGAAGAAATTGTAAGATATTTTGTAATCTGTGATGAGGTTGAAGGTTTCTTAGTTTCCTGTGAGGGTCGATTTTCAGAACTGGATTTAAGGGACATCTGCATAAAAAACCTACTTGACGTGGATGACGGAGGTGGGAGTTAAGTATGATTTGAGAGCTAAGGCACGTATAATTCTTTGGAAAACAGTGGTTGATCTAAGCAGGTTTGGAAGGACAGCAAGACTGGGTTGAGACAAAGGTCACCTGAATTGACCTCCATGCCATTAATGGTGTCATTAAAAATTCAGTGCAAATGTGGCAAATCACCAATACCTTTTCTGTTCCTTGGTCTTTTCATCAATAACTTGTTCACTTTATAATCCCACAGTAGAATTACAGATTTGTATTGATGGTTCGACACAATTTTTGAATGAAAAAATAGGCATAGTAGCAAAGTAATACCTTGTGAAAGCAACTATTCAGAGTTTGATTTGGGCTACATATGTTATGGCAGGTTAAGTGGAACCAACAGAATCTTTGTTTATAGCAACTATGCAAATTAGAAGAAACTGGAAGCCTAGAACCTTCTGGGAAATCACCTTGAATAGGTATGTAGGAATTGTCATTTTGAATCAAAGTTAAAACTAAATGTCACATCTGAATGTGTTGGGCAGTTGCTATCATTAGGTAACAGAAACAGCAGCTGGTATGTAGGTTAAGGTGAAGATGATTTTGTGCTTGGAGTTGAAGTGGGGCATGATTTACAAAATTTTTAAAAATGAGATACTTCATTTATGTTGTCCTGTTGTTACAGATCATTATTGAATTACAGAGTATTTACTATTTATATCTCTTCTTTACCCCCCCCCCAATTTAAAAGTATTGAAATTAGAGAGCCAATTATTGAAGGCTTCAGTTATTTTCTTCAGTAGAAATCTGGCTTGAGAAAAATCAGCAAACATTTGAGGAATTTAAAATTTTAGAGGCATTAGAGGTTCTTTTAACTCTGAATTAAATAATGTGGGAGAGTCGGAAAGTCACAGACCTTTGCCAAAAATGGGAGAACAATTATAACAATGAATGGACTCACTCCCATTTAAACTGGAAGTGTGTGGCAGTTTTCTTTATCTAGCTAATTCATGCAGAAGATAAAAAAACATAACTTATCGCATGTTGAAGATCTTTGGGCTCCCAGGAAATACATATACTATTATTTTGATAACTTTTTTTTTCTGTTGAGCTGAAATTAAATATACTAGTTATTATATAGATTATAGATATAAAGTTATATAGGATAATATAAAGTAATATATAAAGTAATAATGTGTGGTTTTCAGTATACTTTCAAATATATTGTATCATTTTATTTCATTCCCATCCAATTCTGTGATGTCAGAGGATGCCCATTTTGTAAGTAGTGAAACTGAGGTCTAAAGAACCCCTAATATTGTTATTCCTGCAAAAATATGAAAAGACTAGAGAATTTTTCGACCAGTTGATACAAAGGCACTGTTACAGACTTATTGAGCAAATAAATGGACATTTACCCAATGCTTATTGAACATCTTCTATGAGCTGAACATTGTGGTGGGCTCAGGGGGTAAAAAGATAAGGCATGGTTTCTGTCTTCAAGGAGATTATAATCTGGTTTGGAGTAGTTAGACACGAAAACCAGTAGCAGTTATGTATGTAAATAACTATGATGCTCACTGTAAGTCATTTTAAGTATTGATCATGTGGAATGAGTCTTATTTACATTTTTAATTATTGAAATTATTAGATTCAGTAAATGAAAATAATTATTGCCTCATGCTAAGAGTAAAAGATGTCGACCCATTTTACATCTGTCTTACTCTAAGACTTGAGAAATTGTTACTGTATCCTTTGTTTGACATCCTAGGGCCATTTTCAGTTAGCAATAATCACGCCTCGGATAAACCTCATTGGCTATGATACTGCCACTTCGCAAAGCTTCCTAGGACCGTTTTATAGTGCTTGCCTTGATATTTCCAAATATGAGAATAAATAATTATTTAAGGGCATTCCTGTACCATTGCTTTCGGGGTGATTGTGCCACTAAGGTATGTTAAAGTCATCATTCTGAGTCCATCCTCCAAAAGCCTGATCAAGTTTAAATGGCATTCACATTTAAAGAAATGATAGATTAAAAATGTGGTGGGGATATATATTTTCCCAATAACCTTCATATGGCTTCATGAGAAGAAAGACAGCAGTGGTGGGGCATGGAGTTGTGTGAAAATTGAAACAAATAATGATGTTCCTCTAAGATCGGTGCTAGGTATATAATTTGAGAAAACAAATAGTGGATTTAGACGGGAACTCAACATTTAAGGCACTTAATTATACCTAAGGTATGGCAAGGGGTTCTAAAATTACTGTAACTATTATTTCCCTGGCATAACCACAGCAGGACAGATAGGAGAATGGAATTTTTGGCCTTAAACACATATTTCCTGGCTTTAAACTACATGTACGGTTTAGAATTATATAGAGACTTAAATTCCGATCTTAACTACAGGTTTTTTTTTTTAAACGTACATATACATTTGTTGGACTAGGCTTGGTTATTTCAGCTGCCTTGAATAGTAATTTAACCCCCTGCTTGACTTAATATTATTTACATCTGATCCCTTAGTAAAGATGTGGATAATTAGCAGAATGTCTGTATACCCAAGGCTGAGGACCGTAAGAATGGGACGAGAGCACTAAAGCTAGTTTTTGTTTGCTTTTTTAATTAAGAGAGTATAATTCAGATACTTTGTGATTCTTAGGGCACTTAAACTGTCCCGATTAGGTTTTAGTTGGTAAGGCACTGGAAGAACTAAATAAAATCTGTTTCCTGCTCCCTTAAATCCCCCTGGGAAGCAGGGAGAATATAAATCCTAAAAAAATAAGCAAATAGGTGACATTTTCCCACTGGGGCCTCAGTCCAGTTTTTCTAAACTTGCTTAGTTTTCTACTTGTTTTTTAAGGACCTCTATTGCTTGCTTTTGTTTTGTTTTTCTTTGTTCTTTCTATGAAAGTCAAATATATTTTTATTGATTAAAAACCTAATGTTTTATAAATGCTCTTATTTGTTCTGCCTGTATTTTTTGTGCAGGGGTGAACCAGAAGCCTTGGAAAGGGCCTAATGAGGAGGGAAGAAAATGAGAAACCATGAAAACAGTCTTCATGTTTTTCTGAAGAAAATTCTCTTTCATAACATCTTAATGACGAAAAAGTCATTCTTTCCTGAAACATCACTTTAATAACGGAGCACCAAAATAACACATTTAAAACCTCTCTATTAAAAAGCACTATAAACGGAGAAGGCATTTAACAGAGGTAGAACAACCAGAAAGAATCTTAAGGCATATGTTCTTAAAAGGACGGATGGAATTACATTCCCATTCCTTGCCCACCTCCAGAGTTCAATTTATGATGTGAAATTATGGGCAAGTTAGAATTGTTCCATAAATTTGCAGATTCCTTACAATCTATCATGTATTGACAATACAGAGAGAGAGAGAGAATTCTCATCTGTTGGTTACTCTGTGCTGGAGGCCAGAGAGGCATTTAGGGGGCTCCTAATTCTCAAGGTTTCTCTTTTCTCCCCCACCTCCATTCTTCTGCTTAGGTAGGAAAGCATTCTTGTGACGGTTGCTGTGCCATGTTCCTGGTGCAGTGAAGTTTTATACGTATGGATTATTGTGTCTTAATCCTACGAGAAATGCAATCACTACCTTCACCTTACACAGTTGCACCTTATAATTTAGCAGCTTTAACAACAGTGGCAGTAGCTGTTTGGGGGTACACTTGACTGTCTTACTCTAGGAACTTTGGAGAATAGAAGTGTTTTCTTCAGATATATTATTTGTTAGATCATGACAGTCCATGTAGCAAGTCTTTGGAAAACCAGTATAAACATCTAAAAATAAATGGAACACCCACAGAGGAGTGGGGAGATGGAATTAAACCAGTACAAGCTCTGCCACTAAATATCACCTCTCTTTCATCGCCTCACCCCCAGGACAGTCTGGAGCATCGCATATAATAAAACAGTGTTTCCCAAAATGTGGAGGGAGGAGAGACCATTAGGTCAGAGATGGGCTGTTCCGTGGGTGAGACTGACAAGGACACAGGGAAGCCAGTGGGCATATTATCACTGCTTACTGCTCCTAGAAATGAATTGATAGGAGTCTGATTGCTAGACACAGATTTCTAAAGGCGCTAGGCTACAATTTACCTTTCCTGGAAAAAAAAAATCATACGTTATTAATTTATTAAAACCATTTTTAAAGTACCTACCAGAGACCAGATGCTGAGTTGGGCCCAGAGATGGCAATAAGAAGAAAACCACATCCCTGAATAGGACAGGAGGAGATAAGGAGGCTCTTAACTAGTCAAGGAGTTGTCCCCAGAGTGAATCACCCTGACACAAGGTGACAGGTTTCATGGTTAAAGGTTGTTAAGTGTGGCAATACTCAGTGACTAGAAGAATGGATATTGGAGAGTCATACTGCTGACATGTGGTCAGACCTGCCTTGTAGGGGTAAAGGGAGGATCGAAGGAGATAGTAGATGAAAGGTCCTTGGCTTGGTGCTTGATACAAGCATGCACTCATAAACGGTGGTTATGGTGGCGGTTATTTTTCTAACCTCTCTTCTAGGGCTGTAATAAGGCATAAAAGGGTGATGTCTGTGTAGAACTTGTCTACAAGCCAATGCATTTCAAGCTGGATGGTAATCCCTTTGGGGCATGGCTAGCTCCCATTGGAAATACCCACTCCTACTCACTATGTCCTTTCTTCATTTAAAATGTGATCTTTCATAAGACTTTGTCCACAGAAGTACTTCCAAAACTTTCCTGCTTCTTCTCAAGCCATGTCCCCTTGACCAAACACCTCCCATTCCAGAACCAACCCAAAATGCCCCATAGCTTTTGAAACTAGGATGTTTAGAAACAGGGAAAGGATTGTCACTTAAAAATTGCCAATAATTTTCTATCTTTAGAGATCGGGACTTCAGTTTGCCTTAGAAGCCTCAATCACCAGAATAGTCTCTGCTAGTCACACAAATCAAGTAACGAATTTATTCATTTATTCCTAATAGAGACACCTCATGATAGAGCGGTTAAAAGTGTGTAATTCCCAGAGTCAGACTGCCTGCATTCAAACACCAGCTCCACTATTGTCGTGTAAGTCCTTAAAGATGACCCCCCAATACCACACCTCCTGGTATTTATGCCTTTTTCTAGTACTCCCAAATATTGAATCTGGGCTGGCCCTGTGAAGCAGATAGAGTGGGGCAGAAGGGACATGCATGACTTTGTGGCCAGGGCATAAGAAGTCTTAAAGCTTTTGCCTTAGTCTCTAAACATGCACTCTGGGGGAACTAGTGGCCATGTGAAGACCACCATGCTGTGAGGAAGCCCAAGCCAGCCATGTAGAGGGGCTTCATGATGGGGAGTGGGGGCGAAGAGGGAGAGAGATGGGGAGAGAGAGATGCCTAGGCAGGCCCCGGTTATTCCAGTCTTCCCAGCTGAGGTGCTAGACATGGTGTGAAGATGACATCTTGGACAACCAGCCCAGTTAAGCCTTCAGATGACTTAAGCCGTAGCTGATAACTGATGATAATTATGTAAGATGATTCAAGCCAGAAACCACCCAGCTGAGGGCAGTGAACTCATAGAACTGTAAGAAATAATTGTACAGTGCTCCTGGGTGGCTCAGTTAAGCATCTACCTCTAGTTCAGGTCATGATCCCAGGGTCAAGTCCTATGGGGGGCTCTCTGCTCAGCCCAGAGACTACTTCTCCTTCTAACCCTCTCCCCTTCTCATGATCTCTCTCTCTCTCAAATGAAAAAATAAAATCTTAAAAAAAGAAGGGTACATTGTTTTAAGCCACTGAGTTTTGGGGTATATTTTTTATGCAGCAATAGGTTACCAAAACAGTTATTTACTAGCTGCATGGCCTTGAGTTTGTTAGTTAACCTCTCTGTGCCCCATTTTCCTCATATCTAAAATGTGACTAATGATATTCCCTACCTCATGGGATAACTTTGGGGATTTAGTTATTGAATGTGTGGTATTAAGGTGACTTCATAGGGAAAGAACCCGGGAAATAAATGTCCTGACCAAACTCCCTTTCTTATTTTCATTCCTTTTGAGCTTCCCACACGCAACTGGAGGACAACTGTTGATCCATTCATTCAGGTCAACCACTCAGGAAGGAGAGTAAAGGGGAAATGGAAGGAGAACGGATCTGGAGGGGCAAATAGAAGCTATCTGACACAGGAAGCCTATGTCAGGGTTCTCCAGAGAAACAGGACTGGTAGGAAATATATATGCATATACATGAAGGCATGTGCACATACAAGCATCGACATGTGTCCTTCTAAATAACATATGCACAAATACATAGAAATACACATGTATATATACATACATACTTAAAAAGATTTGTTTCAAGGAATAGGCTTATGTAGTTGTGATGGTTCTCCAGTCTGAAATTTGTAGGGAATCTGTCAGGCAGGAGCTGATGCTGCAGTCTTGAGGCAGAATTTCTTTTTCCTTGGCGATACCTCAGTTTTGCTCTTAAGGCCGTTCAGCCGATTAGATGAGGCCCACCCATATTGTATTATAGTCTCCATAAAGTGAGCTGACTGTAGATGTTAACACATTTATGAAATACCTTCATGGCAGTACCTGGATTAGTGTTCGAATAACCATGTCAACCAAGTGGACATGTGAAACCAGCCATCACAGAGGCACTGCAGGTTTGGAGCAGGGGAGTGACAAGGGTCGCCCTGGATACTGTGTTGAGAGCAGAGATTGGGGTGCAGGAGTGATAGATAATAGGAGGCTAGTTAGGACTCAACTCCTATAATTTAGGTGAGGGAGGACAGTGGCTTGAACCAGCATGGGAGCCATGGAGGTAGTAAGGGCTAGTTATTTTCTGGATATACTTTAAAAGAGAGCCAAGAAGTGTGGGATGGGGGCGGGGGGGCAGGAACCAAGGATGGCTTCACAGTTACTGGCTGGAGTAAACCAGAAGGATGGAAGTGCAATCCATCAGCCATGACGGGGAGGCCAGGATACAGCTGCTTTGGTGGGGGAGGTCACATGTTGTTTTGACAGCGTTAAGCGGAGGTGTACATCAGATCTCACAGCAAAATGCCATTCCGAATACTGCGTCTCCTGCAGAGAGACCAGGTGGCAGCTAACGGTTTACTCCCTATTCTTGAAACAGTGCTTTAGGAAGTAACAAAAGGTAGAAATGTGATCCGCTGGCAGTGGGTGAGCCCCTGTCTTTAAAGTGTGAGGTTCATGAAACTGGTTGCAGACATGGCTATGTTTAGGTGTGGTGGCAGCTAAAGATAAAGGTGCTTTTTGAAATGAAAAATGGTACATAGTAAACAGTGATAATGCCAGTAAAGGCCTTCTCTGGTGTATTAGGGTAATAAATCCTGCTTCTTGATAGCCTACACCTATTATTCAGAGGCAAAATATCACTATTTTATATTGAAAATAAGGTATTGGAATCTTTTGAGATTGAACCGTTTTACAAACGGTTTGGTCGCTTGAGAGTCTGGCATGCTCCCAACACTGGATGTTTTTCTTCACTTTTCAGGAAAATAAATCAGTAACTTAATATGGGGCGTATTTTCAAGCACACCTAAATGCTGGAGCAGAACATGAAAAATACTTTCTAGAGCTAAATGTTATCAAACACAGAATCGGGAATCCATTCACTGCTATTGCCCAGATTGAAACAGTCAGCTTTCTAGGTCTTGATTGTGATCTGTCCATCAGCCTGACATTTTACAGAATGCTGTAGTTTATAATGAGAAATCACCTCATTATTCTGGGTCCTAATCTGATTTGAGTACCCGGAACTATCTGACAAAGCCAGAAGATACTTGCTGCCATTCTTGACATCCTGTTATTCTTCTCAGTTAGGCTTTTCTAACTTGTAGTGATAAGAATAAAAAATCAAACTGATGGCCTTTCAGACTAGTACCAAATGTATTGGCATACTTTACAATCATCTCTCTTGTTTATGTGAAAATACTATTAAGTGTAAATTAATTTTAGACCTTTTTAAAAAAAATTTAATTTAAATTCAATTAGCCAGCATATAGTACATCATTATACTACTTTCCATAAGTTTAATTTTAGACTTTTTTAGGAAAAGACTTTATTTAAGAGAGAGAGAAAGGGAGAGAGAGAGAATGAGAACACAAGTGGGGGAGGGGCAGAGGCAGAGGGAGAAGCAGACTCCCCACTGAGCAGGGAGCCCGATGTGGGGCTCGATCCCAGAACCCTGTGATCATGACCTGAGCCAAAGGCAGGCACCCCTGAGCCACCCAGGAACCCCTTGATTTTAGGCTTTTAGAATCAGACCTAAAATTGGCTAACTGTATATATTCCCAATATCCATTAAATAGTAACATGGAGAGCAAAAGTTGGAGAAACACTCTCTTGAATAATGCTTTCCTTAAGAGCAGAAGCCACAGTTATCTTTTTCCTCTCCTTAGACCCCAGCACAGGACCTGACACATAATTAGGTAGTTGATAAATATTTCATTATATGGGAAAAAATTGGATCGCCTTTCTGGGAAAAACAAGAGAGTGTCATTGTTCTCTTATGGTCCTTGCCCCACTTTCAAGGAACTTAGATTGATTGGTCAAGAGCTTTCAGCCATTGCACTTCTGAGTTTGACCAATGACAGGTTTTCATACCAGTCGCAGTTGAGGTTCTCATCAACATTCTGCTTCAGTTTTCTCACCCGCCTCAAGTATTTTTCTGAGCAGAGACCAAGAACCACAAGTCACAACCCTCCATGACAGTCCAGCTTTAGCTCCTTTGGGAAACTGTCAAATTACCCACTGATATTTTCTACATTTATTTATATATGGAGTGGCTGTTATTTCTAATTAAGATTATAGTTGATATTAACAAGACAGGATAAATTGGATGTGGCATGTAAAAACTTGTAAGATTTTTATGATAGGTCACAGGGTGATGGAAGATGACTGGGTTTCATAGTAATTCGTATCAACTTCAGACTTGTCCCAAATAGCAGGTTTCAAGTTTGCACGGTGATGTGGATGACACTTAGCTGGTAGCTTTGTTGTGATAGATAATACTTATAATTTTAATCAGCATTTACTGAGCATTAAGTAAGTGACAAGCACTATCCTAAATGTAGTAAACTGATAGATACATGTTTATGCCACCTGCACAGCACTCTATTTCTGCTCGTTTTAGTTTGGGTTTTTTTGGGGTATATTTTACATAGAGTGTGCAAATCTTAAATTTGCAATTCAGTGTATTTGACAAAATCAAACATCTGTCTAAATCACACCTGTATCAAAAGAAACATTTTCAGCACTCAGAACCCTCCCTCTTACTCCTTTCCAGCCAATTCCCCATCCCTCCAAGAGGCAAGTAGCATAGATTAGTTTTTCCTATTCTAGAACTTCATAAAAATGGAATGATACGGAATGTACTCTTTTTTTCCTTCATAGTTTATTCAGTATAATGTTTTTGGATTTGTCTATATTGTTGAGTTAGTAGTTATTCCTTTTATTGCTAATTACCATTCTATTGTATAAACACACCACGATTTGTTTATCCATTCTCCTTTTGATGGACATTTGTGCTTTTTTCAAATTCGGGCTACTACGAATAAAGCTTCTGTGTACCGTCTTGTGCAAGGCTAATTATGAATGTATGTTTTCTTTTCTCCTGGATGCATACCTGGGAGTGGAATTGCTGAGTCATGGGATATGTATATGTTTAACTTTATAAGAACCTGCCAGATCAATTTACAAAGTGATGGCCTTATTTTACCCTCCCACCAGCAATGGTAGAAAGTTGTATTTGCTCTATATTCTGGCATTTGGTGTTGGTCATCCTTTCTGATTTTAGCTCTTCTAGCGGGTGTGTAGTTAATGTCTTATTGTGATTATTGTAATTCTAGTTTGCATTTCCCTAGTGGGTACTGAGATTGAATGCTTTCTGTGTGCATATTGGTCTGTCTTTTTGAAGTGTCTGCTCATGTCTTTCACCCATGTTTTTTATTGGGTTATTTGTCTTATATCATTAAACTGTAGGAGTTCTTTATTCCAAATATAAGCTCCTTGTCAGATATATGTGTTGCAAGTATTTTCCTCCCATCTGTGGTTATCTATTCATTTTGTTGACAGTATCCTTCAATGAGCAAAAATTAGGACATTTTTGAAGTCCAGTTGATCTAATGTTACTCTGTAGTTAGTGTTTTCTTGCTGTCCAGGATTATAAAGTATTCTATGTTTTCTTCTAGAAGTCTCATAGGTTTAACATTTAAATTCACGTCTGTGATCCTTCTCAAATGAATTTGTTTAATGGTTTGAGGTGGGAGTCAAGGTTCATATTTTTTCTGTGTGGATTTCCAGGTTTTGCAACATCCTTTGTTGAATTTTGCCAAAAATTGACCGTGTAAGTGTGGCTGTATTTCTGGACTGTCTACTCCACACCATTGATCTATTTGCCTTTCTTGACTGGTTTGCCATTGCTCGCAGAAGTCTTTTGAACATCGTATTATGGTGATAACAAACAACAAATTAAGTGAACCACACTTTTAGAAGAGAAAAATGAGCTTTAGATTAAACAATCTTAACATATCTACATTTTTATTCTTCCCAGTCACACAGATTATTCTAAGCTGTCCACACTTCAGTTTGATTTTACTGATATCATTGTTGACCCTTGAACAATGCCGGTTTGAATTGCATGGGTCCATTTATAGGTGGATTTTTTTTTTATAAATATAGTACTGTACTGGAAATGTATTTTCTCTTCCTTACGATTTTCTTAGCACTTTCTTTTCTCTAGCTTTATTGTAAGAGTATGGTGAATAATCCATAGGCAAAATATGTTGTCGATCAACTGATTCTGTTTTTGGTAAGGCTTCCATTCAGTAGTAGGGCCATTAGTAGTTAAGTTTCAGGGAGATAGAAGTTGTATGCAGATTTTCAGTTGGCATCCCCAACATATAGAGTTCAACTCTATATCATGAGTTAGCATGCTGATTACAGTGTTTGTATTTGTAGTTATTTCTAAAACTTTCCTATGTCTTTGAATTGTTGCTCTTTCATACTGTCCTCTGCAAAGCAGTGAGAGGCTTCCCATCCTTAGCAGGGAGTTATTTCTTTTTATACTTTGTAGAACGGTTGCTTGTGGAGAAATTAAAAAGTGAGAAGCCCATGTTCCTAACCAGTGGTTTCTCGGAGAGTTGTCAGCTCGCAGTTATTCTGTGTAGAGTAACTTCATCAAACAGGCTTGTTAGGGAGGCCTCACCTCTTCCTTTGGCCTTAAAATGGGTGTATGAAGCCAGATTTTACAGTGTGACTTAGATGCTTATCTTTATTTTGAGACAAGTTTTGATGCTTTTCAAAGCATTTTAGGATTGACGATTTAAAAAACAGCAAAAGATTTGAAGAGACATTTTATCAAAGAAGATATATGAGTGGCCAATAAGCAAAGGAAGAGATAGTCATTAGGGAAATGCATCCCAAAGCACAATGAGATATCGCTTCACCTCCGCTGGCTGGCTGGATGGTTTTAGGGATGACCATAAAACAACAACAACAACAGATGATAGTAAGAGTGGTTGAGGATGTGGAGAAATTGTAACTCTTGTACGCTAATGGTAGGAGTGTAAACTATTGTAGCCACTTAGGAAAACAGACTCTTTTAAAGTTAAACATTTACCGTAGGACCCAGCAATTGTATTCTTAGGTGCAAGAAGAATGAAAACATGCACCACATAAAAGTTTGCACAATGGTGTTCATAAAAGCATCATTAATAATAACCAAAACGTGGATACTTCTCAAATACCCATCAACTGATAAATGGATAAATAGTAGTGGTATATCCATACAAGGAAATATTAATTACCCATAAAAAGGAATGAAGCATTAGTTAGCACTACAGTATGTATGAACTTGGAAACCCTATGCTAAATGAAAGAAGCCAGATGCAAAAGAGCCCAAGTGATATGATACCATTTATAGAAATGTCCAGAAAAAGAAAGTAGATTAGTGGTTGTCTGAGGCTGGGGGTGGGAATGAAGACTGACTGTGAACAGACATGAGGGATCTTTTTGCAGGAATGGAATTGTTTGAAAGTTGGATTGTGATGATGCTTGGCCAAACTCTAAAAATTTACTAAAAATCATTGAAATGTATGCTTCAACTAGTGTGTTGTATGGTCTGTAAATGTTACCATGATGAAGGATTTTTGTTTTTGTTTTTGTTTTTTCCCAAGCAGGATTAGAGGGAGGGCCAGAGGGAGAGAGAGAATCTCCAGCAGACTCCACGCTGAGCACAGAGCCCTATGCAGGACTTGGTCCCATAACCCTGAGATCATGACCTGAGCTGTAATTAAGAGTTACATAATACTTAACCAACTGAGCCACTCAGGCATCTTGAAAGGTGTTTTTTGTTTGTTTGTTTAAGTGTTTTAGGTTTGAAAAATTCTGTTCTGAATGGGGTCTGGGATACTAAGGAAACACCAAGACTCACCTGAGACATGTGACCAAGTGGGGGATGATGATGGCAGAATGGCTGTGTCTGGGGCATTATAGGACTCTCAGTTTTAAGAATCAGCCCCTTGAATTGAAAAACCACCAAATAATGCCCCCTCTTCAACATCAGCCATCAATTCAGGCTGCTGAGGAGAGGGGGCTTGGTGAAACTGGGGTTTTCTTATTTTATGAGCAATTCCAAAATCTGCAACTGAAGGAACAAGGACAGATAGGACCTGTAAGGACCACGGAGGAAGTGCCAGGCATGTTTGAACATAATTACCTCTACCTCGCCAAAACTTTTCAAGCCATCTGTGCCAGTTACATGCATTCTAGACAAGTGAGTTCATTCGGAGCCTCTCCGATTTACTCTTTCGTATCCACTAATGTCTTCTTTTTTATGATTTGTCCTAAATGTGTTGTTGTCACAGAACATTTAATTTAAATGTCACACCATTGGAGCAAAATGACTCACTGTCTTTTCTCTTGCTGACTAAACTCTCCTCTGGGAATCTAAAGGTTTTTCTTAAATAGCATGTTAGTTTATATCCACTTTTCTTTTGTTTTTCATCTCATTGACATTTTAAAAAAAAATTCTTCTCTTGGGGTGGTCTGAGTGGAAGAGAGTTTGTAAACAAAGTTCTTTAGGTTTTTGGTAGGTTTGGGACTGGATGGTTGGAAATAATGAAGGTGCCTCCTTTATTTGTGCTCCTAACCACCACTGGCAGCCATGCCCTATGGGTTGTGGCTTCTGGCATCTCTGAGTCCTTCCCTTCACACACCCTCTTTCTCTCTTACCCTCTCCTTGTGGCTACACGTTTGTGAGACGTCTGGCTACGGGAAGAGTCTTCTGTGGCCTCAGACTGTTTTCTCTTGTAAAAGTTTTTCCATGTCCTCTTTGCTGACAGAACTACACCTTTTAAAATCCTCCTTCCTCAAGCCATCATTCTAACTGACTTTTAATACAGAATTGTATACCTCTAATATCTTAAACTTGACCTATTCAAGACCAAAATTATTACACCCTTTGTCCTTCCACAGTATCTTTCTCTAAAACAAAACAACATGAAACCTCTCTCTCCTCACTGCCTTTCTAGTGTGGGCGGTGCCTATGGGACTTGAAACCTTGAGGTCCGTGTCGAAGAGGCTTCTCTTACCGGCTGCCCCTTGTTCCAACTCCACCGCTTAAAGGAAGCCAGCATCCCCTTGCTAATGCCTAGTGTGACATTAAAACAACCATGATGTCCCATTTTTTTACCGACCTGATTAATCACTATTGGCAGCACCCGTGTAGTTGAGGGTGTGAAAAGTGATAATGTGAATTAATTTAGCTTTTCTTGGGAGTATGCTATTATAATCTAAAATGCCTATATTCCTTGACTTAGCAAATCCCATTTCTAGTAATTTATTCTATAGAAATATTCCCTTTAACAGAGGGTGGTTTATATAATTATGTTCATAGCAGCATTGTTTATATTAATGAAAAATTAGAAACATACTAAATGTAGAAAAAAGATGTGATTGTTTCTATAAAATATGGTATAGGTATACATTAGAGTAGCATAAAGTCATTAAAAATGGTAATATACCTGTCTTGCAGTTCTTTCCAATTTTTGTATATGTGCTGCCAAAGTGAGCACCCTGTCTTGCAGTTCTTTTGAATCCTCTGGCATCTGGCATCATTGGTGTTATTTACAGGTGCTTAATAGAATCTGGCTTTTATTTTTAAATATGCTCTTACATATAATTTTATAATGTTATACCGTATAAACTGTTATAAATAACCTCAGAATATAGTGTTATCTCTTTTTTTTTATTAATTTATTTGACACAGAGCAGGAGAGCGAGCGAGAAAAAGCACAGGCAGAGGGAGAGGCAGACTCCCCGCTGAGCAGGGAGGCGGACACAGGGTTCTATCCCAGGACCCTGGGATCATAACCCTGAGCCAAAGACAGTCACCTAACTGACTGAGCCACCCAGGTGCTTCGTGTTAATGTTCTTATTACTTCTTAATAAAAATCACATTAGTGACTTCTGGTTAAGCATGGTGAATTAAACATGTGTGTTTATTTCTACCCTTTCTCAAAATCCCACAAAAATTTCAGTGAGGAAATAAGTTTAAACTCACAAAGACAAAGGGAACTGGAATGGAATTAACAGTAGATGAGAGATATCAACAAAATTTCAGAAGAAAGCAAATGGTCAGTGGTAACTGAGTTAGCAAAAGAGAGAATGAAAAGCAGTGTTGTCTGCTAGAGGGGAGGGGCATGCCCCAGAATCCCTGAAAGGCTCAGGAATTAGAGGCACTAGATTTCCTGGGAGGCAGCAGAGCAGGTGGATTGGAGTTACAATTAAAAACCTTTTAAGAACAATTAGCCTTCCAGGTTCCCTCCTCCACTAAGAGCAGCAAGGGGCCTGTCTCCCTTCCCATCGTGGTAAGGCTTGTTTTCTGGGAACCAGAGGGGCTCCGGACTTGAGAACTTCAACTCCAGCGGATGGGGCTGGGCCGAGGTGTGGCACTGAAAATAGGTAATGAAATTAAGTCTACATCCTGAACCCTGAGGCCCTCCCAACCTCCTCTCTTCCTGCTCCTGCCAAGAAAACTGCAGCAAAGGTTTAACCGTCGGGCAAAGCATTGAAGGATTTTAAAGAAAACATCCCTAGAGTTAGGACCTCCAAATAATGACTATTGAGAGGCCCTGTGAAAACACCGGCCTGTCCCCAGTCACATGATGGTGGCACATCCTCCCATAGAGCATCCAGTCAGCCTCCCCTCAGCTTTGAATATGGATAGTCAAGGGTTACTGGACATTTGAGGAAAGCATCTTACATGAAGAGGTGGAGCCCCAAACGGGAAAACAGCAACAACAACAAAACACTCCAAGGAAACAGAGACAATACAGAGGGCTGAAGAAAATTTCAAGATGATTATTATTATCTTTAGATCAGAAGAGGTATAATGCATGTAAAATAAAATAAAATGCTAAAAAACAAACAAACAAATACATTATCAACAATAGCCAAACTCGGGAGAGAGCCCAATTGTCCATTGACTGATGAATGGATAAGGAAGATGTGGTGTGTGTGTGCGTGTGTGTATCATGGACTATTATTCAGCCTTAAAAAAAAAAAAAATGGAATCCTGGGACGCCCAGGTAGCTCAGTCAGGTAAGCCGCTCAGGTCATCTGAGGCTTCAGCTCAGGTCATGATCCCAGGGTCCTGGGATCGAGTCCTGCATCAGGCTCCTTGTCCAGCTGGGAGCCTGCTTCTCTCTCTACCTCTGCATGCAACTCTACTTTGCTCTCTCTCTGACAAATAAATAAATGAAATCTTAAACAAACAAACCAAAAAATGGAATCCTGCCATTTGCAATCATGTGGATGGAGCTAGAGTGTATTATTCTAAGTGAAGTAAGTCAGTCAGAGAAAGAAAAATACCATGATTTCACTCACGTGGAATTTAAGAAACAAAACAAATGAGCCTTTGGAGGGGAGGAAAAGAGAGAGGGGAGAAACAAATCATGAGAGACTCTTTAACTATGGAGAACAGAGTGAGGGTGATGGAGAGAGGTGGGTGGGGAATGGGCTAGATGGGTGATGGGTATTAAAGAGAGCACTTGTTAGGAAGAGCACTGGATGTTGTATGTAAGTGATGAATCATTGAATTCTATTCCTGAAACCAATATTGTACTGTATGTTAAATAACTATTCCTGAAACCAATTCTATTCCTGAAACCAATATTGTACTGTATGTTAAATAACTAGAATTAAATTAAAATTTGAAGGAGAAAAAAAGAAAGAAACAAAATTAAAAAATGTGATCAGAAATTAATAACTTGATAATGGAAATAAAAATATTGATAAAAGTACTGGAAGATGGGGCGCCTGGGTGGCTCAGTGGGTTAAGCCACTGCCTTTGATCTCAGTGGGTTAAGCCGCTGCCTTTGATCGAGTTCTGCATCGGGCTCTCTGCTCAGCAGGGAGCCTGCTTCCCTCTCTCTCTCTGCGTACTTGTGAGCTCTCGCTCTCAAATAAATAAATAAAATCCTTAAAAAAAAAAAAAAGGTACTGGAAGATAAACTTGAAGAAGACACCTCAGAAAGTGGAACATTCAGAAGAGATGAACTATTAGAGAGGAAAGATAAGAAAATTAGAAGGGAGGGGTGCCTGGGTGGCTCAGTTGGTTAAGTGTCTGACTTTTGATTTCAGCTCAGGTCATGATCTCAGGGTCTAGAGATCAGCTCCACATTGGGCTCTGAAGTCTGCTTGTTCCTCTTATTCCCCAATGCCCCTCTCTCTGCTTGTGTGTGTGTACACATGTGCTCTTTCTCTCTCTCAAGATCTCTCTCAAATAAATAAATAAAATCTTAAGAAGATTTGAGGATCTATTCAGGAAGCCTTGATCTGACTAGTGAGAGTTCTTTGAGAGTTCTAGGGAAAGAGAACAGAGACTATGAAGGGGAGGGAATAATCAAAAAAGTAATAATCAGCACAATGAAAGGAAAAAGACAAACACCAAGGCACATTTTTGTTCAGTTTATTTATTTTTTTTTAAAGATTTTATTTATTTATTTGACAGAGAGAAATCACAAGTAGATGGAGAGGCAGGCAGAGAGAGAGAGAGGGAAGCAGGCTCCCTGCTGAGCAGAGAGCCCAACGTGGGACTCGATCCCAGGACCCTGAGATCATGACCTGAGCCGAAGGCAGCGGCTTAACCCACTGAGCCACCCAGGCGCCCCATTTTTGTTCAATTTAGATGAGAAAATCCTACAAGCTTTTAGAGGAGGGGAAAATCACAGAGAGAGAGAGAGGAAAGAACAACAACTCGCTTATTGGAAGCGAGAAGACAGTGGAATGATGCCCTAAAAATTCTGATGAAAATTACTTTAAAGCTACAATTCTATACCCTACCAAACTGGTAGACCAATGTGACTACAGATTAAAGGTGTTTTTAGAAATGTCAGATCTTCTCCCTATTCACCCTTTGTAAGAAAATTGCAAGAGAACGAGCTCCAGCAAAATAAGGGAATAAAACAAGCAAGAAAAAAGACATATGGGGACTTCCTGAGTTGAATAAAGCCAAGTCCCAGCCTCTTCGCTGTGTAGCATACATTGAGAGCAGCTAATCAAGACTGGACAGAGAAATAGCAGGAGGATGGAGAGCTCTAGGTTGGATGTTTCCAGGAAGTAAATGGAACTGACAGGATACCAGTGCCTGGCCATTATTTAGAGGGGTTTTTGTGATAGGTAGATAGAAAACGAAGAAAACTTAAAGAACAAGGAAATGATTAGCCTTAGGAAAAGCAAAAAATTGTATAAGAAGTGTAACAACTCAGTTCAGCAGTGAATAATATTTATGTAGTAATGGAAATCCTGACTTTTGATTTAATCAGAATTTTGATGAAGGATTTGGGCAATAAGAGGAAGCAAAGAGATGTTTAAAATGGATAAATTAAGAAATAGCAGCACAAGCATGTTATTAAGCAAAGAGGTAGATGCCAGATAAAATAGCTGAAAGAGATAAAATTGATTGCTTCTGAGGAGTGGGAATCAGGAACGGGAAGAGGGGTGAGGATTCATTTTTCATTAAAATCTTGTAGTACTATTTTAGATTATAAACTATAGACAAGAATTTCTTGATTTAAAAAAAAGGGTTTAAAAACAATTTTAGTTCCAGCTTGTAGCAACCTAATGCTACTGTGTAAACCTTTGTCTCTTACTCATTCAGGAGAACATTGGCTGCTCACATTTGCATCTATTTTGCTTTAAATGTGTTGATTACCTTACTGTGATTCTTCTCATCAGAGCAAGGAAACTAGGAGCTGATTCTTTGAAAGAATTAAGATTAATAAGCCCCTGGGCAGAACTATCAAAAAGAAAAGAGAAAAGACCCAAATAAAACCATGAATGAAAGAGAAGAGATCACAACCAACACCAAAGAAATACAAAGAATTATAAGGACATGTTATGAGCAATTATATACCAAAAAATTGGGTAATCTGGAAGAAATGGGTGCTCTCCTGGAGACATATTAACTACCAAAACTGAAACAGGAAGAAATAGAAAACCTGAACAGACCCATAACTAGCAAGGAAATTGAAGCAGTAATCAAAAATTTCCCAACAAACAAGAGTCCAAGGCCAGATGGCTTCCTAGGGGAATTTTATCAAATATTTAAAGAAGAATTAATACCAGGGCACCTGGGTGGCTCAGTCAGTTAAACATCTGCCTTCAGCTCAGGTCAGGTTCTCAGGGTGCTGGGATCTAGCCCTGCATCGGGCTCCCTACTCAGTGGGGAGTCTGCTTTTCCCTCTGCCCCTTTCCCCCACTCGTGCACGTTCTCTCTCTCTTTCTCTCAAATAAATAAAATCTTTAAAAAAGAGAGAGAATTAATACCTATTCTTCTGAAGCTGTTTCAGAAAGTCGAAATGGAAGGAAAACTTCAAAACACATTTTATGAGGCCAGCAACACCTTGATCCCAGAACCAGACAAAGACCTCATCAAAAAGGTGAATTACAGATGAATATCCCTGATGAACATGGATGCAAAAATTCTCACCAGGATACTAGCCAATAGGATCCAACAGCACATTAAAAGGATTATTCACCATGTCCAAACGGGATTTTTTCCTAGGCTGCAAGGTTGGTTCAACATCCACAAATCAATCAATGTGATACACTACATTAAAAGAAGGGACAAGAACCATACGATCCTCTCAATAGATGCAGAAAAAGCATTTGACAAAGTACAGCATCCTTTCTTGATCAAAACTTTTCAAGATGTAGGAATAGAGGGAACAAATATCAATATCATAAAAGCCATATACAAAAAGCCCACAACCAATATCATTCTCAATGAAGAAAAACCGAGAGCTTTTCCCCTAAGGTTAAGAATGCAAGAAGGATGTCCACTCTCACCACTGTTGTTCAACATAGTACTAGAAGTCCTAGCCTCAGCAACCAGACAACTAAAAGAGGTAAAAGGCATCTGAAACAGCAAAGAAGTCAATCTCTCACTCTTTGCAGATGACCTGATCCTCTATGTGGAAAACCCAAAAGACCACCCCCAGATTGCTAGGACTCCTACAGGAATTCAGCAACATTGTAGGATAGAAAATCAATGCCCAGGAATCAGTTGCATTTCTGTACAACAACAGTGAGGCAGAAGGAAATGAAGGGGTTGATCCCGTTTCCAACTGCACCCAGACCATAAGATACCTAGGAATAAACCTAACCAAAGAGGCTCTGTACTCAGAAAACTATAGAACTATAGTTATATAAATAGAACACTCATGAAAGAAATTGGGGAAGTCACAAAAATAATAGAAAAACCATATAGAAAACTATAGAACTGTAGTTCTATATATAGAACACTCATGAAAGAAATTGAGGATGTCACAAAAATAATAGAAAAATATTCCATGCTCATGGATTGGAACAACAAATATTGTTAAGCCGTCTATGCTACCTAGAGCAGTCTGTACATTTAGTGCAATCCCCATCAGAATACCATCAACTTTTTCAGAAAACTGGAACAAATAATCCTAAAATTTGTATGGAACCATAAAAGATACCGAATAGCCAAAAGAATATTGGAAAAGAAAACCAAAGCTGGTGGCATCACAATCCCAGACTTCAAACTCTATTTCAAAGCTGTAATCATCAAGGTAGTATGGTACTGGCACAAAAACAGACACATAGATCAATGGACCAGAATAGAGAACCCAGAAATGGTCCCTCAACTCTATGGTCAATTAATCTTTGACAAAGCAGGAAAGAAAATGGAATGGAAAAAAGTCTCTTCAACGAATGGTATTGGGAAAATTGGACAGCCACATACAGAAGAACTAAACTGGACCCTTTCCTTACACCATACACAAAAACAGACTCAAAATGGATGAAAGATACCTCAAAATCCCAGAGGAGAACATGGGCAGCAACTTTTTTTTTTTAAGATTTTATTTTTCGTATTTAACAGAGAGAGACACAGCAGGAGAGGGAACACTAGCAGGGGGAGTGAGAGAGGGAGAATCAGGCTTCCTGCTGAGCAGGGAGCCCACTGCTTGACTCGATCCCCTGGGATCGTGGCCTGAGCCGAAGACAGACGCTTGACGACTGAGCCACACAGGCGCCCTCACAGGCATCAACTTCTTGCTAGATATGTCCAAAGACAAAAATGAACTATTAGGATAAAGATAAATAGCTTTTGCACAGCAAAGGAAACAGTTGATAATATCAAACCAAAAGATAACTGACAGAATGGGAGAAGTTATTTGCAAATTACATCAGATAAAGGGCTAGTATCCAAAATCGATAAAGAACTTATCAAACTCAACACCCAAAGAACAAATAATCCAATAAAAAAATAGAAGATATGAACAGACATTTCTCCAAAGAAGATATCCAAATGACCAACAGACACATGAAAAAGTGTTCAACATCACTTGGCATCAGGAAATACACATCAAAACCACACCTCACACCAGTCAGAATGGCTAAAATTAACAAGTCAGGAAATGACAGATGTTGGTGAGGTTGCAGAGAAAGGGGAACCCTCTTACACTGTTGGTGGGAATGCAAGCTGGTGCATCCACTGCAGAAAAGAGTATGGAGGTTCCTCAAAAAGTTGAAAATAGAGCTACCCTATGACCCAGCAATTGCACTACTGGATATTTACCCCAAAGATACAAATGGAGTGATCTGAAGGGGCACGTGCACCGGAATGTTTATAGTAGCAATGTCCACAATAGTCAAACTATGGAAAGAGCCCAGATGTCCATCAACATGATGAAGTTCCAGAACCTAAGTCAGGTTCGGTGGGGTGAGGTTCGGAGCTGACGACTAAAGAAAGAATTCTTAAGACATCTTTGGTGCAAAATGGTGGTTTATTAAAGCACGGGGACAGGACCCGTGGGCAGGAAGAGCTGCTGCCCCGGGTTTGTGAGGAGTGGCTGGTTATATACACAGGAGTTGGATAGGTGAGGACAAAGGGTTGTTCAGAAAGGCTATTGGGGTAAAGAAGACTGTCAGGATATTGAAGTCCTGGTTACTATCAAGCCAAGGCCACTTTCCCTCTAATGAGGCACTAACATAAAGACAATTGGGAGTCTCCTGGTGGAATGTTACATTCCTGCTATCAAACGTCCTTGTTAGTGAGATTTAGGTTTAGAAGAAATTTAACTTTATTTACTTTTCTTTCTACCTCCGCCTCCTTCAGTTTTTTATGGAGGGGAGGGTGACGTTAGGGCTTGAGGAACTGAGTTATGTATCTTTGGAAATTGGGCTATTGATAAGGCAACTTCTTTGTTGTAAATCTCAAGGACATTTGTAAACCAAGAGAGACTCCTGCCTCGCAGGACTGTGATCTCTGCAAGATAACCATTTGCTCTTCTTTTAGGGCAGTCAGGGGTGCCTGTGAAATGTCACACATATTACCAAGGGGAGTGGGTGGAGAGGGGGTGCAAGGCGCCAGCCCCTGCTCCGTTCTCAGCCAGCCTCCTGCTCCCTCATCAAACAGATGAATGGATAAAGAAGATGTGGTATATATATACAATGGAATTAGTATTCAGCCATCAAAAAATGAAATCTTACCATTTGCAATGATGTGGATGGAACTAGAGGGTATTATGCTGAGCAAAATAAGTCAATCAGAGAAAGAATTATATGATCTCGCTGATATGTGGAATTTAAAAAGTAAAATAGAGGATCATAGGGGAAGGGAGGAAAAAATAAAACAAGATGAAATCAGAGAGGGAGACAAACTGTAAGAGACTCTTAATCTCAGGAAAGAAACTGAGGGTTGCTGGAGAGAAGGTGGGTGGGAGAATAGGGTACCTGGGTGATGGGCATTAAGGAGGGCACGGGAGTAATGAGCACTGGATATTATATAATGCTGATGGATCATTTACCTCTACCTCTGAAACTAATAATACATTATATATATATATATATATATATATATATATTTTTTTTTTTTTTAAAGATTTTGTTTATTTATTTGACAGGCAGAGATGCAGGCAGAGAGACGGGGAAGCCCTCCCAATTGTCCCTCCCAATTGCCTGCAGCGGCCACTGAAATTACAGAGGTACCTCAGTGAAGCCGAGTTTACTCACTTTTGCAGTCCTCCCAATTGACACTTTATAGCAAGGAGTGTGACCTATTTGTCCATATCAAAGTATCTCCCCGACCAACAGCCTCCCCTGCTGTTCACACAGCCCACGACAGTCTGCCCTTTGGATAGATAGCTCTATTACAGTGTTGATTCACATAGAATTTATATGCAGCAAAAAGAACAGAAACGTCTCCTATTGTCCACAGGTGCAGCCAGGCTGGGCTTGAGGTGGGGGTGTCTTCCCTTCTTCCAGACATGAGATTGTAAAGGGTTTTTTTTTGGTGAAATTACCAATATCCCCCCACCCAGAATTTTCAAAACATCACATGTTTCCATTAATGAAAATGTATGTTTTATTTTCTGAACATTTGTAAGATTCCCTCTAAAGATATCTAAATATACAAAGTATTTAAATATACAAAGAATATACATGAGTAAGCTTCTGGTTTATCCCCTCCACACCGCCCCCCCCCCCGAAATAGAGCCAAATATTGGTGCATAGTTTGCACGGAAATTTTTCTGCATTGCATTCGGGGGGTATGTGAGATGACACCAAGGTGCACACCTCTTGAACTTCGTGTAAATAAAAGGCGGCCTTGTATTTTAGAGCATGTAGTTCCAAAGGTCTGTTTGTGGAAGAGGACAGTTTTAGGAGATTAAAACAATGGCTTTAAAAAAAAATCAAACATGCTGCAGAAACCGATCTTTTTGCTCAGATTTGTAAATGGTGTGTTGGGGGAAGAAAAGCTGCAGACACGAAGGAGAATTACCATTTCTACAGAAATCGATTCCATACAAAAGAGGCTGCCCTCCTATTTGCATTTTGCTCCCAGGATCCTGAAAATGCAAACCATCAGCTTAAAATGTACTTCCCCTATTGGTTCTCTGGCAGCAGCTCCCGCACTTGGCACGTTGGCCCGTGACAGTAAGGACATCCCAGGGGCTGTGGGGTGAGCTGAGGTCATTGTTGCAGCATGAACGAGGTTTTGGCCCACACAGGACTCAGCTGTTGACAGGGAAAAGCATGAATATAGAATTGTTTTTCTACAGGCAGATAATGAATCCCCTGGTCTATATAATCTCACAAAACAGCAGCTTTTTCTCCATTGCCACCAAAAAAAGCATCTTAATGGAGTTTCTGCATTAAGTATTAGCATCCCAGCAGATTTGAAATATAAGGTTTCCCAAAAGATCTGCATCTTCTTTTGTTTGTAAAGAATGACCTAGAAAGGAGAGCAGCCTTCTGGAACTCTTGCTGCTTTCGGGGGTAGGAAATACTAGGACACAAGAGGTGGGGCTGCCTAGTAGGTGCCTTGTTCAGGGTTTGTGCAAAGAAGCTGGTGTTCCTTTGAGTACCTGGCAGATTCATTCACTTAACAGGTCTTCATGAGACCCCTCTGATTGGGGGCATACGCTGTCCAGAAGCTGGGATGCAGCAGTGACCAAGGCAGGAGGGAGACTTGCCTCTTAGAGTTCTATCTTTCAGGGAGAAGAGACAGTCAGGGAGTAGGTGGGTTGAGTGACCTCATGCTCAGGGACAAGGGGCAAGTAGCTCACTGGGCAGAGCCCATTGTGGGAGGAGGGGCTGGGGTCTGGGAGTGCCTCCAAGAAGCCGTGACCTTGAAACTGAGACCCTCAACACGAGCGAAAGAAGGGCAGAGGTGGGCAAGTATTCTAGGCAGAAGGAATAGCTTGTGAAGGGCCTATGAGGTTTTTTTTTGTTTTGTTTTTTTAAGATTTATTTATTTATTTTGGGGAGGGGGGGAGGGCCACAGGGAGAGGCACAAGCAGGGGGAGGGGCAGAGGGAGCGGGAGAGAGGTCTTAAGCAGACTCCACACTGAGCGTGGAACCTGGGCTTAGTCTCAGGACTCCGAGATCATGACCTGAGCTGAAATCAAGAGTTGGCCACTTAACCAACTGAGCCATCCAGGTATCCCCTGTGCGGTTTTGTTTTTATTTTTATTTCTCCCTCTTCTCTTCTTCCTCAGCCAGAAAACTCAAGGATGCCCAGGCTGGAGAATATGTAGAGCATTATCCCATCTTCATTAATTTTTAAAACAGACACAAAACACAACCATGTATTTTGCATGAATACAGACATACTTATACAAAAGTATTTTGAATGGCACAGAAGGAAACCCACTGAATTTATGACCGTGGTCCCTTCTGAGAAAGGAGGGGAAATGGGTCCTGGGATGGGGACGATAAACCTCATTTTATCTGAAAACTTGTATTTATTTTATTAAAGGAGACATTAAAAATGTGTTGTCAAAATGTTAACAATAATTAGTTCTGGATGGCTGGTACCTAGGTGTTTGTTATATTACTCTATCATATATATATTATATATATATATATATTTGTTCTTTTAATATCCTTAACAACGGAAAATCAAGAGTACAGACTGTAGATTCTTCAAGTGGAGAGGTCACCTTTGAAAAATATGCTTTACAAAGTCCTTTAGAATGAGCCTCTAGGAGCTCTAAGCAAAGTTCACCTGGGAGGGCTCCAGACAATCTTGATTACTCACATTAAAATGAAGAACAGCTGTTGTATGGTCGTGGAAGGGTTCCCCGAAGTATGCATCTCACTGCAACAGACTGCCCTTGGCCTTCGGTGCAAAATGGCGTTTGTTTCTGGTTACAGTAGACCCACAACTGATACCGACCAATCTCTGCGTCCTTCCTTCAAAAGAGTTTTTGCCAGGGAATGTTGTTGGGATCAGCAGGTGTTCAAAATTTCAGTGACATAATCTTGTTTCTATTGCCGAACAAATGCTACTTTATCCCATTGGAAATGTGTATCCAGCTTGACCACAGAAACGAATCAAGCAGAGCTTTCTTAGCACCAAAGAACCGAAAACTTGCAAGTGAAACAAGACTCTGCCCTCCTCTTTGCTCCTCTTCTTGTAGAAAGTCCCCAGGGCAGTTTTCCTCCTTTCTTAAAAATTTTGGCCTCTGGCTCGCTGCCAGAGTGTCTTCAACACTCTTCCTTGTCACAATTCATAGTAATTTCGGTGCCTACATGGGGGATCCTGTTGGGTCTTGCAGCTCCCATCCTCCATAAGCTTATCCTCCATTGTTCCTTGGCCACCCACTTCCATTGCATGGTCCTGTCTCCACCACAACCTAGGTTGTTACTGCCCTCACCCCACTGATTCAAGGTTTCTATCCTTCCCCAGCTTAGATGCCATGGCCCATCATTATTGTCATTCCCCTGCCTATGTCTTTAACTCTCTTGGCTCTCCCTCCCTCCATAGTCCTTGCTTGGCAAACTTACCCACTCCACCAACCTCCCACGCTCTGCTGCTTAAGTCCAGCCCTCCACCTGCTCTGCATCTTCACCCGGAGACTGTGTGTGGCTGGGGGGAAACCACCACCATGCAAAGAGGCCTCACTCTTGGTTTATTTGCCTCAAACGAGCTCTCAGCACTCCTGACACTCCTGCTACACTTCCTTAATCCATTTACACAGCTCTCCTGTGCTCCCAGACTCCTGAAAGCTCCTCTCACATCCATTTTTGCTGTACCCTATTTCACAGAAGAAAAATTTCATCTGCTCTCACAGCATCACCTGCAACCCCACCTGCCGCTGCCTTCCCTCCTCTCTCTAGGCACAACAGTCCATGCTCCTTTCAAAGACTGAACCCCCCCATCTGTGCCTTAGAGCAAATTTTCCCTTGCCTACCCAATGCCATTTCTCCAGCAACTCTCTCTTTCCTACTTTATCAGTTTTGCCCTTTCTGTGGAATTATTCCCATTGGCATGCAAATGAGTCTTAATAGAGCCCATTTTAACTATCCTGCCTTGACCCCCACCCCCTTTTCCAGCTACCCACCTATTACTCTGTTCATCTTTCCAGCAAAGCTCCTTGAAAACTTTGTCCCTATTCCTCTCACCCATTTCTCTTGATCCTTCTCTTACCAGGCTTTATCCCTGCTGCTCCACCGAAACAGCTTTTTCAGAGCTACCAGCGACCTCTGGTTGATAAACCCAGTGGCCATCTTGTAGTCATCTTCCAGTACATCCTCCTAGTTAGTAGCCACTCCTAACTCAGCAGACTACTTCCTCTTTCAACACACTCTTTTCACCTGGCTTCTGGGCACCACAGACTTCTGATTGCATCCTACTTCTTAACTCAGTTTGATCGTATCTGGAAGACCCGATGGCATCAGAGTCCCCCAGGGGTCAATCCTTCCACCTCTTCCCTTTTTTACTTAATCTGGACATGGAAGAGTCTCAGAGCTTTGAATTACCCTCCATACAGTTTATCTACACATGTACACGGTCACTCTTCATGCAGAGACAACCAATGTTAAATTAATGTAGCTCAGAACGGTTTGGGGTTTTTTTGGGGGGCTGGAAAATTTTCAGTGATTGATAGCTTATATTTACAATTACAAATGTGGTGTCACATTTTTGTAATTTTCTGATCATAGGCTAACTAGAGATTGCATGCAAAAAAATAAATACAACCAAAAAACCCAGAGGAGTTCTCCAAGAACTATCTCAGTGAGAATGTTTAAAAGTTAAATTGCATTTTCTGCTATCAGCTTTATAGATTTTTGGCTTTGGAACTTCTAATACACTATTAAGATAAACTCCTAGCAATTAGAATACAGCCATGACAAAGCCAAAATATCCTTTTGAGACTCCTGCACTATGGTTTTTGCCATGGGGTGTGTATGTCTTTGACACCAAAGGCAAATAGTACTGAAACACTGCTTCTTATCACAGAGGGGAAAAAAAATAAAAACAACTATGGCACTGAACTCACCAACATAGGAAGCCATGTTTATGTTAAAGCATCTATTGACCCTTGAATAGGAGATAATTACTTAAGATGAATAAAACCAACTACCGTTGGCTGTTGTGGGTTTGTCTTTCAAATCACTGACTTTTTGTCATCTGTAAAATGAAATTCTTACATCATACAGTGGAGAGCTCATTGAGTTGAAAAGATAAAATGCATCTGGTTGTGAGACTTTATGATCAAATGCTTGGATGAGTAAATTAAAAGATAGTGTGCACTGAAAAAGAAATGGGGCTTTTGTTAGAATCCTGCTGAATGCTTTTGTAGCCATTTTTTCTGCCTGTTCAGGGAACAAGGAGGGAAGCATCATAAGAATTCTATGGAGAAAATTATAGTGAAGAAAGTTGTATAAGAAAGTGAAAACTCGGGCGCCTGGGTGGCTCAGTGGGTTAAGCCGCTGCCTTCGGCTCAGGTCATGATCTCAGGGTCCTGGGATCGAGTCCCGCATCGGGCTCTCTGCTCAGCAGGGAGCCTGCTTACTTCTCTCTCTCTCTCTGCCTGCCTCTCAGTGTACTTGTAATTTCTCTCTGTCAAATAAATAAATAAAATCTTAAAAAAAAAAAAAAAGAAAAAAAAAAAAGAAAGTGAAAACTCAACTTTTTCATCAGTGCATTGTGTTTCAAGGACACCTGGTATATAAAGTTTCCATGTGGAAAACAAAAACTCAGTGATTCTGAGAAGAGATGATTCGGTAATTACTCAGCATCATCAGTATAAATAGTTGATCTGGATTTTTTAGGACCCAAACTGAAGTATCTGTAAATTAACTGCACAATTGCCAAACAATCCAAACTTGATAGAAGTATTCTACATATTGAGACTATCCTGTTGTATTATTTGTGAAGAATGCTATTTCAAATATTTCTTTGCCAAGAAATACCTCTGGGTGCCATGGTGTTTTACAATTTGCAAATGGGGTTGCTAAGGTCCAGTTAGAACTGGTATTCTTTGTAAGCAGTGACTAACAAATTTTAAGACTAACCCAACATTTTGCAACTTTGTTGAGATAAACTTTCTAGGAATAAGATTGTGTTCCCTCATGAATTGTAGCATTTGTCAAAAGACAATAAATACTTATATTTTATTAGGAATTCATTATGGTAGAAAACCTTTTCTGGGTTAGTTCAGATTTGTGGGAAGAAAAGCATCATCTTGGGTATATTATATTTTAATCTGCTCACTTCAGGCTAGATGGGAAGACTTCAGATACTGTTTTTATGACATGGTTTTCCAATTGGTAATTTCTCTCCAGGTTCCTGAAGGAAAAGTGGTAGTTCTTAATTTCCGATTCATAGATCTGGAGAGCGACAACCTGTGCCGCTATGACTTTGTAGACGTGTACAATGGTCACACCAATGGCCAGCGTATCGGGCGCTTCTGTGGCACGTTCCGGCCTGGAGCCCTTGTGTCCAGCGGTAACAAGATGATGGTGCAGATGATTTCCGATGCCAACACGGCTGGGAATGGCTTCATGGCCATGTTCTCTGCTGCTGAACCAAATGAAAGAGGTAGTGTTTCCACATAATAGCAATCATGGCGGTAATAATGGCTTATGGGTTAGTGGGTGCCTCCTGTCCCTGGCTGAGCCTCGTCCCAGGGTCTTTGTATGTATTTACTCCTTTAGCCTAAAGTTGAAGAGCATTTCTTCTCAGGCAGAGCTAATAAATGCTGTTGAACCACCAAGAGACCATTTAAAAAAGTCTCTTTTAAAATTTTATTTATTTATTATAATTGTATATTATTTATTATATTTATATTTAATATATAGTATTATAATATTTATTATTTTATTTTGTTTATTTTTATTATTTTTTCAAAAAAGTCTCTTTTTTTAAAGCCCATGTGATTCTTATCAAAATTCAAATATAGAAATTCCTGGAGTAAAAATATGAAGCTTACATACATATATACACATACAGATATCAAAACATATCCCTTCACTCCATTATAGTCCCATCTTGGAAAGAGACGTGGTCGGTGATTGCCATCCCTTTCTAGGTACAATTCTGCAGTAGCTTTTTTTTTTTTTTTTTTAAAGATTTTTATTTATTTGACAGAGAGAGAGAAATCACAAGTAGGCAGAGAGGCAGGCAGAGAGAGAGGGGAGGAAGCAGGCTCCCCGCGGAGCAGAGAGCCCGATGCGGGGCTTGATCCCAGGACCCTGGGATCATGACCTTGAGCCGAAGGCAGAGGCCTTAACCCACTGAGCCACCCAGGCGCCCTCTGCAGTAGCTTTTTAAAAATCTAAGTGGGATCATACATTCATATTATTTCACAACTTTTTTTTTTTTTTCACTTAAGAACTACATATTGGGTGTTTTCATGTCAGTACATATGAGCACCCATGGGTAGAAACGTCTACCCTGAAGAGATAAGATTGGGCAAGATCTGTTAAATATGCAGCCTTTTCCTGGAGGGCATTTCCTAGTCTGCTCTTGCTTTAGGTTGTTGCACTGCATTTCAGTTGGAGATGTCAGAGAACAGGCTTTGGGGCTGCCAAGAGCAGCCAGAACGTTTGGGAGGAAATGCTGGCTGGGAGCTACAGAGGAACTGAGGCACAGAATGTACATGTAAAATCCACCGAGATCTCTCTTTGGGTGACAGCCAAATTCTGTGTTTGACTGACTGGGTCAGTCCAGCTGACCCGTCACAAAAGCATCAGGTGAAAGTGAACAGAGATTACAGCTGCTGCGCACGGCCAGGGAAACCCACCGTGAGCTTGAGTCTAGGCAAGTGAAATGCCTGCTGGAACCCAAATCCTTTTTCACACAAACACAACAGAATCTAGAGTCTCTGTAAGGTATCATTCATAATACCCGGTATCTATGTGGTAAAACCAGAAAAGTGTGTTTATATTCAAGAGGAAAAGCAGTCAGTAAAAACCAGTCCCAGGATAACTCAGATGTGGCAGTTAGCAGATACGCACTTAAAGGAACTATTGTAACTATGCGTAAGGACTTCAAGGGAAACAGATGTGTAGTAAGTAAACAGACTGAGAATTTCAGAAGAGAAACAGAACTATGAAACTATAAACTATATTTAAAAAAAAAAAAGAATAAAAGAGCAATTCTAGAACTGAAAGAGAATCTGAAATTTAAAAATTTACCTGGTGGGCTTTCAAGCAGATTGGAGATGGCAGAAGAGTCAGTGGCTCTACATAGAAATGATCCAATCTGAAGAACCAGGAGGAAAAAGATTAAAGAAAAAGAGCCCAAGAGAGTGAGGCAATGTCAAGTAGGACAGAAAAATGTCTGAAGAAATAATGGCTTGAAGCCACCTACATTCACTGAAGAACGTTAATTTTATAGAGCAAAGAAGATCAACAAGCCCCAAACAGGATAAATTTTTAAAAAGCCACACTGAGGAACATCAAAATTGCAGAACTTTAAATATAAAGAGAAAGTTTTAAAATTAGTGAGATGGAAATCGAATCACATATAAGGGAAAGATGGGGTGAAGGATGGCTTTCTTTTCATTAGAAACAGTAGAGGCCAGAAGACAGTAGAGTAGTGTTCTTAAAGTAGCTGGAGTAAAACTATCAGCCCAGAATTCTGTACCTGGTCTTTAAAAATGAAAGTGGATTAAGGACATATCTTGCACCCCAAGAAATATTGAAGGAAGTTCCTCAAGTTGAAGGGAAATGGTCCCACAGGGTAACACGAAGGTAATAGGATTGGCAGCCACTGGAAATGGTAAATATAAAAGACTACTGGGGCGCCTGGGTGGCTCAGTCATTAAGCATCTGCCTTCAGCTCAGGTCATGATCTCAGAGTCCTGGGATCGAGCCCCGCATCCAGCCCCATATCGAGCTCTCTGCTCAGCAGGGAGCCTGCTTCCCCATCACTGCTTGCCTCTCTGCCTACTTGTGATCTCTCTCTCTGTCAAATAAATAAATAAATAATTTTTTAAACCACCCTGAGGAACCGTTACAAACCTACCAGATTGGCAAAAATAACTGACATCATCCAAGTATGACCGAAGGGCTCGTACCTGGAGACGTACCAAATGCAGCCTCGAGGGGAAATCATTCGTAGTTTCTTCTGAAATTAAACATCGACAGCTATTCTTGGCCTAGGAATTGCTTTCCTGGGTACTGGTGCAAGAGAAATGAAAATGCATGTCCACAAAGAGATTTGTACAGAACAGGTCACAGCAGCTTCACTCACAATAGCCTGAACTGGAAACACCCAAAGGAATGTCCAGCAGAAGAAGAGGGAGACAAATTGTGTTTCCACACCTGCAATCACCCGGGAGAGTAAAACAGCAAACTATGAATACAAACGGCAATATGAATCCACCTCAGATGCCGTGCAGGGGAAGCCAGATGCAGAAGAGTCCACAGTACATGAGTCCATGTTTGGGAAAGCGCTAGAATAAAACTAATCTAAGGTAAAATTTTTCAGAAAAGTGGTGTGAAGAGTTGGCCGACTGGGAAGGGATACAGGAATTTGGTGGGAAATGGATTCTGTATGATCACAGGAGTGTGGTTAACACAAGGAGATTAATTTTTCAAATTACTATAGCTAATATTTGTGCCTTTCACCGTACATGAATTTACCTCCCTGAAATCTCTAATAATAAAGCAGATGGTGGGGATTGGATAATGATATTAATAAAAAGAACAGTAGTATAATAATTAATTGTTGAAATTGGGTGACGGATACATAGAAGCTCATTATATTATTCTAATTACTTTGTATCTGCTTGAAATTTTCCATGATAAACAGCTTTAGAAATTATCCAGCCTCAATTTTTATAGGGCATTTTCTTAGAGATGCCTTTTAAGAATGATTCTCTTCTGCGTCAAAGATATTATATAAAGTATATTAAGTTCTCTTAGTTTCAGTTCAGTTTTTGTTAGTTTAATTCAAATAAAATTTAATTTAGAACTTTGTATTAAAATACTGTTTTGGGGCACCTGGGTGGCTCAGTCATTAAGACTCTGCCTTTGGCTCAGGTCATGATCTCAGGGTCCTAGAATCGAGCCCCACATCAGGCTTCCTGCTCTGCGGGAAGCCTGCTATCCCTCTCCTACTCCCCCTGCTTCTGTTCCTGCTCTCACTATCTCCCTCTCTGTCAAATAAATAAAAATTTTAAAAATATATATATTGTTCTGAAATTATTCCTGTTGACCTATCAGTATATATGCATGGACATGTCTGAAATGATGTTTCTCAAATATTAATTGTGGTTAGTTTTAGGTGGTTGGATTTGGGGTAATTTTCTTTTTCTTCTTGATGCTCTTTTGTATTGCTGAAAATCTATAAACTTTTTACAAACAAAATCTGTTCTTAAAATTATTAAAGATGCATAGCATATAGAGTTTTCTGGTAATGAGAGTATTCTCTGCCAACATATTCAAATTTTGTCTGTGGGCATGCATTTTAATCCTATTAATAAACACCTCTGTCATGAAGGTTCTTTAAAATCTGTATGATTTGTTGAGCCAGCATGATTTCTGAATGTTTCATGCCCAAATATCTGTCTTCACTTACCCAAAAAAACAGAAAGAAAAGAAGCTATAGGCCTGACTCCTGTGTTCTCTTGTGCTCATGTGATAGGTCAGGTAACAGAGATCATTCAGTGTGTGGCTGGTGGGGGTGGGGGTGGGGGGTGTAGGAGGCTGTGTAACCATGTTTTAGGAAAAAATTGAAGAGCTTCTGCCAGTGGCTTTATTCACTGTATTATTACCAATATTCCAAATCCCAGTCTTCTTACAGTTGCATTGCCATAACCTGGATTTTTTTTCATACTTTAAAAATTCAGGGGATCGGTATTGTGGAGGACGCCTTGAAAGACCTTCCGGCTCTTTTAAAACCCCCAACTGGCCAGACCGAGATTACCCTGCAGGAGTCACTTGTGTGTGGCACATTGTAGCCCCAAAGAATCAGGTAAGATTCCCTAAAAACATGAAGAAAGCGTGTGTGTGTGAATTGCCTAGATGATGCAAGGGGCCCATCTCTCAAGAGCTTAGCATGCAGGGTGAGGAAGGCTCTGCTGGTCGCAGGTGTCTTTTCATACAAAGACCCAGATTAAAATTGCTTTTGCACTATTTGACTTAAAAAAGTTGTGCATTTAATTTCCTAGTATATAAATATGATTTTCAAATTTCAGTATAATTGTAAGCAAATCCCTGTGAGATTTCTGAACCCTGGGGAAGGTGTTATAAACAGCAGTGACTGAGTATGGGAGGATTGGAATCCCCAAGTACATGCAGGTTTCAGGTCACCGTTTGTTCACGTGGCAGATGAACTGTGACACCTTCACCTGGACAAAGCTGGGGCAGGCACACTACATCTTCCCCTCAGAGAACGAGTCTGAAGGCTAATCTGCCTTGTGGTATTTTTTTTTTGGTTGTTGTTTAATGTAAAATTTATTCAGGTTCCCCACAAATAACTTCATTCATTGCTGTAAAACAACCAACAGAGAAGGTCTGGTTTTCCAGTGCTTATTAGTTTGTGGTTATATGAAATTTTACCATTTCTGGGAACCACTTTCAGATATGAATTTCAGGACAAAACTTAGCATGGGAATAGACCAAGTCTTCTTTGTGGACTTGGGGAAATAACTTTTAAAAAATTATTGTTATAAACGCTACAGACTTTACTCAAACACTAGAGGGTGAGTGTTAGGATACTGTCTAAAAAAAACTTTTCTAGGCACCTGAGTGGTTCAGTTGGTTCAGCAACCCACTCTTGATTCTGGTTCAGGTCATGATCTCAGGTTCCTGTGATGGAGGCCTCAGACTTCCTGCTCAGCAGGGAATCTGCTTCTCTCCTTCTGCCCCTCCACTAGTGTGTGCACACATGCTCTTTCTCTCTCTCTAAAACAAATAAAGAAATCTTTAAAAAATTTTCTAAGCTTACCTTTTGTATGACTTACACAAATACTATTTGTCATATATTGATTTTTTAATGGAAAATTATTCAGGCAAATATACCATGCAGGTTAGTGATTTGAACACTCTCCCTCTCTCTCTCTCTCTCTCTCTCTCACACACACACAAACACACACACACACACACTTTGATCATAATCTCCAAACCCAGTTTTATTTTCAAGAATAAAAATATGGTCATTTACTTAATGATGAAAGATTCTACAAATTTATTGAACTTTTTAATAGTTTAACACTTAAAAATCACATTTCTTGATATTTAAGCCATTATGTATTTTTTTTTTTTTAAGGTTTTATTTATTTGACAGAGAGAAACAGCTAGAGAGGAAACACAAGCAGAGGGACTGGGAAAGGGAAAAGCAGGCTTTTGCTGAGCAGGAGCCCAACATGGGGTAGGAGCCCAACATGGGGCTTGATCACAGGACCTTGAGATCATGACCTGAGCCAAAGGCAGAGGCTTAATCCACTGAGCCACCCAGGCGCCCCTCCATTATGTAATTCTTGAGATTGTGCTGGTCATTTTTCTCTCTGTGACATTTGGAAATGTATTAATTAGCCTAAATAATTTCAGCCTAGTTATCCTTGCAGATTACAATTCAGCGTCTTTTTTCCATTGTTCATCTCTTTGATTATTTAAACTTAAATTTGGCTTCCATTTTACTAATGTGATTTTTGGCTTCAGCCAAGTTTTTTTTTTTTTTAAGATTTTATTTATTTGTTTGACAGAGATCACAAGTAGGCAGAGAGGCAAGCAGAGAGAGAGAGGAGGAAGCAGGCTCCCTGCCAAGCAGAGAGCCCGATGCAGGTCGATCCCAGGACCCTAGAATAATGACCTGAGCTGAAGGCAGAGGCTTTAACCCACTGAGCCACCCAGGCGCCCCCAGCCAAGTAGTTTTTAATGACTATTGCAATGCCTGAAATCATGGAAGCACTGTCAAAGTAGAATATAATGGGAAGATTAAGTCCTAAGTAATTTCTGTGCAAACCTATGAGCATAAGTTAAAGACTTATTTTCATTTTTTTAATCATAGCTTTTCCCTTTATTCTCCTTTTTATTTACTCATTTTTAATCCTTTCTCCAAAAGTGATTATGTGACTAATTTCTAAGTAGAGAAAATTCAGCCAATTTTTAATAATCTGGAAAACATTTTATTAGTAACCGGTTAGAAATTATTGGACCCAAAGAGGAAATATTTTAATATAATTTAAAACAGTGCTAAATATGAATAAGCTGTTATTCAGCCATAACTGGTGCTGACTTTTTAAAGGTGGGTAAATATGTAGATATGCGACGGTACGGTCAAAGCCAGAATTTACCACTGGTCCCTCTGGTGCTGTTGCTGTTACCATCTTCACCCAATTATTGCGTGTGAGTCTCCTTTAGCTAATAACTACAGCCTGTCCTAAGAGAAATTAATGCCCGTTATCTTTCTTTTTTTTTTTTTTTAAGATTTTATTTATTTATTTGACAGACAGAGATCACAAGTAGACAGAGAGGCAGGCGGAGAGATTGGAGGAAGCAGGCTCCCTGCTGAACAGAGAGCCCGATGCGGGGCTCGATACCAGGACCCTGGGATCATGACCCGAGCCGAAGGCAGAGGATTTAACCCACTGAGCCACCCAGGCGCCCCTAATGCCCGTTATCTTCTGTAAGCAGCAGGGAGGTTGCCTGCCCACCTGCATAGAACCAGCTATCTGGGTACCATGGGTATTGATGACCCATTGAGATTTCCTTTGATTCACAAATTGGAGGTGCCCTGGAAAAATCTGCTTATGAGGGAAACGTTGCCTATTAAAACTTCCTATTGACTTGAATAACTTAAGGATACTATTATTGGTACTAGTACAAAAAAACTAATACTTAAGAAATCTAGGGCGCCTGGGTGGCTCAGTGGGTTAAGCCGCTGCCTTCGGCTCAGGTCATGATCCTCAGGGTCCTGGGATCGAGTCCCGCATCGGGCTCTCTGCTCAGCGGGGAGCCTGCTTCCTCCTCCCTCTCTCTCTCTGCCTGCCTCTCCATCTGCTTGTGATTTCTCTCTGTCAAATAAATAAATAAAATCTTTAAAAAAAAAAAAAAAGAAATTTAACACTGACTTTGTTTATCAGTGCTTTCAAGCAGCCTCTTCAGAAATCAACCACATCACCAAGTAGGCTGTGCTCAACTCAGTAGGCACACTTTTCAAACAAACTTCAGGAAGACTCACAGTCAATCTCTACTTCCTGAATCTCTGGTCCTAAAGAATTTATCTTCTTACATGTAATAGGAATATCATTCTCCTTCCCTTGAAAGAGGAGCAACTCTATCCAGCATCTCACCTACCCAAATACGTAACACATACACCACACCTCAACACACTCTAACATAGGGGACATGTCAGAGGAGAAGAATGAAGTAGGTATATACCTCTGCTTCCCACTCCAACACGTATCCAGTTATGTTCTTAACGTAGGTTTTTAGGGTTACATGGTGTTCCCATACATTTGTAACTGTAGGTGAACAGATCTCTCAAATTTAAGATCTTAACCAAGGTTGATCTTTTGGAATGATTAAAATAAAAAATACCACAGTTTTGTTAGAGAAGAAATATGAAAACAATAAGAAACAAATAATTCAAACAGAATGAACACATTCTTTACCAAGGAAAATCTTCAGATCTGGGGAGAGGAAGATTCTCATTTGAGATTATTCCTCAGTGCTATCTTGATATTTCTAATGTTGTGCTTTCTCTAAAGCTTATAGAATTGAAATTTGAGAAGTTTGATGTTGAGCGTGACAACTATTGCCGGTATGATTTTGTGGCTGTGTTCAATGGTGGAGAAATCAATGACGCTAAAAGAATTGGAAAATATTGTGGCGATAGCCCACCTGCGTAAGTAGTGCCTGTATTATTTCATTAATGTTTTAGTGGCTCTAGACTTCTTTTTTAGTCAATTAACCAATTATATTGATATTTATATTTTATTTATATATAAATATATTTTTATTTATAGATTTATAATTAATTTATAAATTTATTTATGTTTATATAAATATATATAAATTATTTTATATTTATAAAATTTATCTATAAATTTTATTTAAAATTTTTAATTATTTATAAATATACAAATATATTTATTATATTTTATTTATATATAAATTTATGTATTATATATCTATATTTTATTTTCTGGAGGATTCTATGCTGTTGTTGTTTTGTTCACAAATTCTGGGGTTCCATGGCTATAGAGTCCCATACAGCACCAGCACTAAGAGTTAGTCAGCCCAGAAAGCAAAGCAACATTGATGAGTATAGTGAGGCCTCAACAGCCAGATTAACAGAAGCAGGGTTGGTGATGCCCCAGAGTCAGCTGCTAGCCAGATACCTGGAGACGTCACTGCTCTACAAAGGTGACTTCAGGCATCAGAGTGGAATGGGGGAAGTTCTGAGAAAAAAAGCAGGTGGCTGAAATTGAAATTACTACAGCTCAGGGTGTCTAGCTTACTGAGTGGGTAGAGCTTGCAACACTTGACCTCAGGGTCATAAGTTTGAGCCTGTAGAGATTACTAAAAAAAAGGGGGGGGGGATCATGGGTGGCTCAGTCAGTTAAGCATCTGCCTTCAGCTCAGGTCATGATCCCGGGGTCCTGGAATCGAGTCCTGTGTCAGCTCCCCAGGGAGTCTGCTTCTCCCTCTGCTTGCGGCTTCCCCTGCTTGTGCTTTCTCTCATCCTCTCTCCATCTCTTTGTGTTAAATAAATAAGTAAATAACATCTTTAAAAAATTACTACAGCTTGCTGTCAAAGTCACCATTCTGCCAATTGAAATACCCTTTCTACTTTGTTGCTTAAACACAATTAGATTATATGTGTCACTGGATTTTACATGCATGTCTGTGATTCCCCTCGATGCATGTGAGTTATTTATTATTATTTATTATTTATTATTCTCCTTCCCTTGAAAGAGGAGCAACTCTATCCAGCATCTCACCTACCCAAATACGTAACACATACACCACACCTCAACACACTCTAACATAGGGGACATGTCAGAGGAGAAGAATGAAGTAGGTATATACCTCTGTATATACATAATGTGCTTAAACACAATTAGATTATATGTGTCACTGGTACATGCATGTCTGTGATTCCCCTCGATGCATGTGAGTTACCGCAAAGTAGTTTTCAATTTAAATTCATTTAGCTTAAGATTGATAATACAAACAATTCTTAATACCTGCAAGTTGGTTAAAATTTGAACATTACCATACCCAAATTTGACTCTCCAGCTGAATGTGTTAGAGAAAGGCCCATTTCTAAGCTCTCAGAATAGGTGTTCCTGCTGTATTCTTCTCCTGTTGCTGCTCTAACAGATTAACACAAACCGAGTGGCTTGTAGGAACCCATTTATTCCCTTACAGTTGTGAAGGTCAGAAGTCTGAACTTACTTTCACTGGACTAAAGCCAAGCTGTCAGCAGGCTGTTTGCTTCTGGAAGCTCTGAGGGGAGAATCTATTTCCATGCCTATTTCAGCTTCAAGAAGCTGCTGCTATGTTTTGGCAGCGGTTTCCTCCTCCATCTTCAAAGCACATCACTCCTATCTCTGCTTCTGTCCCGTATGGCCTTCTCCTCTTCTGGAGTCAAACCTCTCTTTTCTGAGAACACCAGTGGTTACATTTAGGGCCCACCTAAGCAATCCAGGACACTCTCCCCTTTTTGAGATCCTTAACTAAATCATACCTGCGAAGTCCCTTTGCACAGAAGATAGCGTATTGACAAGCCCCGAAGATTAGAATGTGGACACACTTGGGGGGGCCACTACTCAGCCTACCACACACTCTTTTATTCAAAGCCAGTCCTACGCCTATATCCTCCTTCTGACCTTCTCCTTTTCTCCCTTGATACTTCCCTCTGTCCAATAGTCCTCTTCTTTTTCTCCATCATCTCCACCTTTAACCTCTGCCTCCTTTTTGTTTTTATTTCTTTCCCATAGCCTGTAAATTTAAGTTCTACTGAATTAAGGGGCAAAAAAAAAAAAAAAGGAGCCCTTTCTTGACTCTATCCTGCTGTTGCTTTTTCTGCCATATCTCTCCTTCTCTTTATATTGAAATATTTTTAAAAATTTTTCTCAAGTTTCATTTTCTAGCAATACAGAAATGAAGATAGCCTTTAAAAATCATACAGGGCAGGCTCTCTGCTCAGCGGAGAGCGTGCTTCCTCCTCTCTCTCTCTGCCTGCCTCTCTGCCTACTTGTGATCTCTGTCAGATAAATTAAAAAAGTAAAAAATAAAAAATAAAAATCATACAGGGATAAGTACTAAACAGTGTTCCTAAGTTAAAAAAAATTTTTTAAGCATTGCTCAGTTGATAAAAAATAAGAGAACTCATAAGAGGTCAAAAATGAAAAGAAACCTATATCCGAAAGGATAAGTACTTGCAGGTGACATGTGCCAGTTCTTGGTGACCTAGAACTTCACTCACAGCAGACCAGGCTTCGAGATAGGAGACGGAGCTCAAGGTCCAGGCAAGAGGTGAGATTGGATCAAAGACCAGAACATAAGTCAGGCACCCATAGAAAGTGACACCATATGGAGAATGTGACTGAACTCATTCTCCTCCCCACCAAGGGTGAAGGTAAGGAGATTGGCTGTTGGGGCTTTGGCATTCGGTAAAGGGAAGAAAAGGTATTCTCTCATGAGAATTCTTAACCAAAAACCAGTCCACATGTGAGTCTGAGGTTAGAATTGACACTACCTGACTGTACAAAAACTGTAGCCCAGAATTTAAGGTTTCCCATTTGGTAGTGCCCAGAGGGACTGAGAGGAGAAAACACAAATCCTGTCTGGGAGAAGGCATCTAACATAGGCTTTAGCAATTCCTATAAGTAAATTTCAAGGAATATAAGTTCCCAATCTAAAGAATCACAAAACATAAAGGAAAAGTTAACATAAACAAGAATCAGCAGAAATAAACAGTATAATCAGATAATAATATAATAATATATAATAATAATAAAATCAGAGGCCATATATAGTAATTATCATACAGAATGTGAAATAAATATGCTTAAAGAAATTCATACAAAATGAAGGTGCAGATTATTGGAAGTCTGACGAAGAAACAAGAGACTTTAAGATATGATCAGAATTAACAAAGAGCCTAATAAAATTTCTAGAACTGAGACATTTGATAATTTACACAGAAAACTGAATACGTGTGTTAAATAGCAGATAAGACACAGCTCCAAAAAGAATTAGGGAACTGAGAAATAGTTGTGAAGTAATTACCTGGAATATAGCATAAAAAGATAATAGATGGGAAATATGAAAGAGAGGTTAATAGCCGTAGAGGCTAGAGTGCGAGGATCTAAAATACATTTAATTGGAGTTCCATAAGAAAAAAATAGGGAATATAGGAGATGTAATGTTTGAAGAAATAATAGCCAAGTTTTCCATTATAAATGAAAGACCCCAATTATCAAGTTCAAGAACTCAAATCCTAAGCAGTATATATATTAATATACCAATTCCTACATATATATAGCAAAACCACAGGACAACAGAGAGATGTTAAAAACAGCAGAGAGAAAAGACAGATTTTCACAGAAGGAAGCCAATTAGCCTAACATCTGACTTCTCCATAGCAATAGTGGAAGTCTGAAGCTCTTAGAACAGTATCCTCAAAATGCAGAGACAAAGTAACTGTCATTTTAGAATTATTTACTCAGGAAAACCTCTCATTTATGAATAAAAGAAGTTAAAAGACCTTTTCATTTAAACAAGAGCTGAGACAGTTTTCTACCAATAGACCGTAACTAAAGAAGCTTCACATTCTGTACTTCAAGCGGAAAAGTAGCGGTCGCTGGATAAAGGACTGAGCTACAGGAGGAAACCCTGAGCAAAGATCCTGGTTCTAAGAGCTGAAGGACTCATGGGCCCTTGTGTCGTTTAGAAACAGGGTGAAGATATTATTAAGCTGTATAAGATGCTAAAGTAAATGAAGATGTTAAGTTTAGGGCAACCATTAGAGTCTTTAACTTCCAAAACAGGGGAGAAAAAACATGAAATGAGAAAGAAGTTCTTTCCAAAGGAGGGCAAGAAAAGAGAAAAGGAGAAACGTTTAAAAAAAAAAAAAAGGCAAGACAAAAAAAAAAAAAAGTGCACCAAATAAGATGGTAGAATTCTATTTTGATCTATGTGTAATCAATATAAATGCAAATGAATCAAATCATTAGTGAGAAGACAAAGCATGTTAGACTGGACAATAAATCCAATATATGCTGTTTATAAGACACATTTCCAACAAAAATAAGAACACAGGACATTTGAGACTAAAAGGATAGAAAAAGATATTGGAACCAAATGTTGGTTGAAAGAAAACGAATATAGTTTTATTGATATTAGGGAAAAGTAGATTTTAGGCAGAAAGCATTACTAAAAATAGTTGCTATGTAATGATAAAAGGTACACTTTATCAGGAAGGTATAATAACTGTAAACTTGTATGTACAGAAACATATATAAAGCAAAAAATAGGTAAACAAAAATTAATAGATCTACAAAGTTACTATTACAGTAGGAGATTCTTAACATATCTCTTTGAATAGTTGAGAGATTAACTGTCAGTTGGAGAAAGATGGAAAAATGGGATATAGAAGATTTGAAAAATAATTAATAGGTTATCTAACGGATAAATAGGGAACAAGTACATTCAGCCACTGGGGAAAATATATTTTTTAAGCAAAAATGGACACAGAGAAAAGAAAAACCCAGAATTGCCAAATAATCATTAAAGAAACTTAATTGGTTGTTAAAAGTCTTCCTAATGGGGGGGCATTCTTGGGGGAAACAGGCCCAGATTGTTTTTCTCCATGCGTGCCAACAAACATTTGAGGAACAAATGATACCAAACACTATACAGATTCTTCCAGAGAAAAACAGAGATTGTTCCACAATTGATTTTTTTTTAAAGATTTTATTTATTTACTTGGCAGATAGAGAGATCATAAGTAGGCAGAGAGGCAGTCAGAGAAAGAGGGGGAAGCAGGCTCCTTCCTGAGCAGAGAGCCCAATGCGGGGCTCGATCCTAGAACCCTGGGATCATGACCTGAGTGGAAGGCAGAAGTTTAACCCACTGAGCCACCCAGACGCCCCTCCACAACTGATTTTATTAAGCTAGTATAAATACACACCAAAACAAGGTAAGGACAGAATCCCCCCCCCCAAAAAAGAATATTAAAGATTGATCTTACTTACGAATGTGATGAAAAACAAATCTTAAAAGAAAAAATATTAGGAAGTCAAATCTAACAATGTATAAAAAAAAGCTCTAACCAGGAATTTGAGGTTGGTTTGAACTTAGAAAATACATTACTAGATTAAAGTGTGACTTGCAGATTTAATTTTGGGGGGGGGGGGGCTGTTGGAAACATTAATTATTCAAGAATACCTTTTCTTAAAAAGCTTGAATAAAAAATTTGGGGGTGCCTGGGTGGCTCAGTCAGTTGGGGAATGCAGTCTTGATCTCAGCTCATGTCTTAATCTCAGGGTTGTGAGTTCAAGTAGGCTCCATGCCCAGCTTGGAGCCTTAAAAGAAAAGGTTGCATTTCTTAAATACTTAAAAAAAAAAAAAGTTGGTATTTTTAGAAAGATTATTTTCATAGCAACTAAAAAGATATTAAAAAATAAATCTAATACTTCTATATAAGGCCTCAATGGAGAAAATTGTAAGACCTTACTCAAAGGAATTTTAAAAGACCTCAATAAATGGAGTTATATACTTTCTCATGAATAGGAAGAATTAGTGTCATTTAAAAATAACAAAATCCGTTTTTCATTAGCCGTGACAGCCTGATTCTAAAATTCGTGAAATTGCAAGGGGGTGGGGGAAGGAGAGGACACTAAGGCAGTTCTGAAGGAGAACCTGGCAGGAGGATTTGCCTTACATGATGAAGTCATTTCGGAAAGCCGTCATAATTGAGACAAGGTGGTTTTAATAGAGATAGACCAACAGACTAATGACGACAACAAAGGGAGGCCAGAAACGTTTCCACACGGTCTGCAGATGAGGCACATCACAGAGACCCACATGTCCACTAGTAAGAAAATGGCCCACTGAAAAATGAGGCAGGGATAAGTTTTACTCTTTTTTTTTAATATTTTATTTATTTGGTAGAGAGAAATCACAACTAGGCAGAGAGTCAGGCAGAGAGAGAGGAGGAAGCAGGCTCCCTGCTGAGCAGAGATTTCCCCAGGCGGGGCTCGATCCCAGGACCCTGGGGTCATGACCTGAGCTGAAGGCAGAGGGTTTAACCCACTGAGCCACCCAGGTGCCCCATAAGTCTTACTCTTATGGGTAAAATGAATCGTATCACACAAAAATCAACTACAGATGCATTGGAAACTTAAATAATTTCTACTCATCAAAATACACCTTCAAGAGAGGGAAAAGAGAAGATACAGAACAGAAACTGGTATCTGTCACATATTTGACAAAGACCCCCGGGTCCAGGATTTCTGACAAGGAGTCAGATTAGTTCTTCCCAAGATTAGTCCATAGAAATGGCATTAGATGGTCAAGGGGTCCTTCAGTCCAGTCGGGACAAGTGGTGAGGAGGTCAGGAGAGGTGTTTTGGAGGAGATTGTGCCTCTTGAAGCTTAGTCTTGAAGGGCTGGTGTTGGTCAGAGGCGGAAGGGAGGACAGAGTCATTCCAAGTTAGAAGGAGTTCTGCAAATAGAGGTACACAGGGGAGGTATGTGCTATTCTGTAACCCAAACCTTACGCTGGGGTCTAGGGGGAGAGAGGAGGCAGGAGTGCTGAACAGGGTTCCACATCCTGCAGACGCAGGAACCTTTTGGGTGCATTTAGGCCAGAAATGATGGGACCATTGCCTTAGAATCTCCATCCTTGACAAGATGAGCAAGAGAGTCCGGTTAGAAGGCTGCGGCAGGGGGTCCCAGTGAAGTTGAGGAGGCAGGAAAGAATGGTAGAGACGGACAGGAGGTGGATTAAGAAATGCTCAGGGTGCAAGATTGGCAGGACATGGTGGTTGACTGGCCGTAGAGATGAAGATGAGGAAGGCTGGATGACAGAGCAGCGACCACTAACACAGCTAGCTCTGTAAGACCAAACAGCCTCCTCCATCCCTTCCCGGGACCTGCCAGCATGGAATGAACCCGCGTGCCGAGTTCCTCTTGCCTTTCTAGTGATGTGTAACATTAATTTGCAGATGCACCACATGGCCCTCAGAACATTTATGGCTCTGTGATTCTGTCACATTCATGCCTAAAGCTCAGTAGCAATGTAACAAAAATATGTCTTTGTTACTAAAATACTCTTCCTTGAGAAAAGTCAACTTCCAATTTAACGCTCCCAAAATTAGTTCATAGAAAAGGCATTCGATGATGACTGTAATTATAACACTTGCCCAGAAGGCTGACCTGATTAGGTCTTGAGGTTTCCTTTGCCGATTACAATAAGGGCTTTTTGTAATTTTATCATTTAAACAAGTTTAACATATTTTATTGTAGTTGGGAATTGTGTTTCGTGCACATTGTTTGTATTTATTTAATGGAATGTGTTTTCAAAAGCAAGACAGAATTTTTTTTTAATTTTTAAATTTTTTTATTAACATATAATGTATTATTAGTCCCAGGGGTACAGGTCTGTGAATCGCCAGGTTTATACACTTCATAGCACTCACCATAGCACATACTTTCCCCAGTGTCCATAACCCAACCACCCTCTCCCGACACCCCTCCCCCCGGTAACCCTCAGTTTGTTTTGTGAGATTAAGAGTCTTATGGTTTGTCTCCCTCCCGATCCCATCTTGTTTCATTTATTCTTTTCCTACCCCCCAAAACCCCCACACTGCATCTCCACTTCCTCATATCAGGGAGATCATATGATAGTTGTCTTTCTCCAGCTGACTTATTTCGCTAAGCACAATACCCTCTAGTTCTACCCACGTTGTCGCAAAAGGCAAGATTTCATTTCTTTTGATGGCTGTATAATATTCCATTGTGTATATATACCACATCTTCTTTATCCATTCATCTGTTGATGGACATCTAGGTTCTTTCCATAGTTTGGCTATTGTGGACATTGCTGCTATAAATATTCGGGTGCATGTGCCCCTTTGGATCACTACGTTTGTATCTTTAGGGTAAATACCCAGTGCAATTGCTGGGTCATAGGGTAGCTCTATTTTCAACTTTTTGAGGAACCTCCATGCTGTTTTCCAGAGTGGTTGCACCAGCTTGCATTCCCACCAACAGTGTAGGAGGGTCCCCCTTTCTCTACATCCTTGCCAGCATCTGTCATTTCCTGTCTTGTTAATTTTAGCCATTCTGACTGGTGTGAGGTGGTATCTCATTGTGGTTTTGATTTGTATTTCCCCGCTGCCGAGTAATGTGGAGCACTTTGTCATGAAGACAGAATATTTCTGATAAAGGCTTGATTCTCAATGATCTCAATCACTTTCATGACAAGGATACTAACTATAGGTCACAAAGCTCACTCTTAGGTTTGTCCCATCCCTTGGCTCAGGAGGTAGTAGACTTTAAGGCAGAAAAGATCCTGCAGTTTTTCTAGCTGGTTTGGTCAAATTCAGATCTACTTCCTTCACCGACACACACACACAGACATTCCTACTCAAAGTAGCTGTCAGGTGTTGGGGGCGGCGCGGGGGGATGCAGTGCCTCCTTATTTGCTGTCCATAATGCCTGAGAAGTAGTTTGACTGAGAAGATGCCTCAAAAAACTTTAGTCAAACCGCCAGTTAACTCTGTTAAATAACCTTTTCAGGTTTTGGTTTTTTTTCCCCCACTTTTCAATTAACTAGTCTTTAAATAGAATTAGCCACATAGCATTTTTAAACCATTGTTTAAATTATAATAGAAAAAGTTCAAATGAAACTCTTTTATGTAATAGTTATCCCCTAAGACTTACAAGTGCTTCTGAGCCTCAGTTATCATCACCAGTAAATCTTTAGTGCCAGCTAATAAGCAAGCCCCCAAAATAGCTTTAAAATTAGAGTTCTTCATGATGTTGTTCATAACTACCAAAGCAATCACTTTCTCCTTCACAGCATTCTGCCACTGAGATTATAAACAGAAATGTTTCCATTTTGGGCATGCACCAGAGGTCTCATTAAATATGAAATGGAAGTCATGGCTTTTTTATCCCCTAGTGACCAGCCCACTAAGATGATCCCTCTGGCTGAGTCTTTGTGGGGTGTAGGAATTTGTTCATCAGATTTCTCCGTCTGACTCTCTTGGGCCAGTATCCCTAGCTTCCTGGCCAGCTTAGGTCCAGACTCTTTGTCAAAAGCAGCAGTGTGGTTCCCAGGTCAGACCAAAAGCTGAGGTGCTCGTGAGGAACCAGGCACAGCTTCCATGTTTACATTGGTCCCGAGGTCTACCTGGTCCTATGTTCAAATCCTGCATCCCCCACATATACTAGCTGTAGGGCCTCGGGCAAATCACTTGAACTCTGAAGTTCAGTTGTCTTTTTGTTAAGAAAGGGATAACAATAGAGTTGCTGTGAAGGTGGAATTCGAGAGTTTGCATAAAGCCTAGTGCTGAGCTGAACAAACACTCAGGAAATGTTAGCTAAGTAGCATTAATACTGAGCAGATTGAGACTTTTGCCTTTTGAAGTATTCCACATTTAAGTTTACACATACCATAATCTATTGTCAGAAATGAATGGAGAGCAGAAGTCTACATTTCAGAGAGGTGCCACTTTAAAAAAATTTTTTTTTAATGCTTTTCTTCTTTTAGGCCAATTGTATCTGAGAGAAATGAACTTCTCATTCAGTTTTTATCAGACTTAAGTTTAACTGCAGATGGGTTTATTGGTCACTACAAATTCAGGCCAAAAAAACTGCCTACAACTACAGCATCACCTGTTACCACCACGTTCCCTGTAACTACAGGTGAGTTTTTCTGTTTTGATGTTTGCACACACACTTCAGGAGTATAAGAAAAATTCTTTTGAAAAAGAAAAAAAAAAGTAAAGATACTTGAAACTAAATTAAATAAGATGAAAACCTATCAAAGGGGGACGCCTGGGTGGCTCAGTTGGTTAAGCAGCTGCCTTCGGCTCAGGTCATGATCCCAGCGTCCTGGAATCGAGTCCCACATCGGGCTCCTTGCTCAGCAGGGAGCCTGCTTCTCCCTCTGCCTCTGCCTGCCATTCTGTCTGCCTGTGCTCGCTCTCTCTCCCTCTTTCTCTGATAAATAAATTAAAAAATCTAAAAAAAAAGAAAATACCAAACGTATCTAAGGGAATAATATGACTCCATTAATGGAAGAAAAGTATAAGGTATAAGTGTGTAGAAGCTAATAATTTTCAAATGTCATCTAAGAAAATTATGACCACTTAAAAAAATTAGGAACCCTGACATAGGCATAGATCATTATAAGCCCAGTTTTTCTTTTTCTGATACTTAAAAAATTATGACTTTAGTACATAGAATTGTAGTATTTTAGATTAAAGTTCTAGGGTCTTGATACCTGTCTATTTTCCCATCTGCCAGTTTTCTGGGTTTTTGTTTTTATTTTGCTTCCCTCTGAAATGTGTTGTGCAAAATACATTTTTTTCTTTCAAAATGGGGTTAATCAAACAGAAATACTCAATGGGTTATAGTAGCTAGTTGGGAAACTCTGGAGCATGATCTAAGAAACGGAGCGGCAAGAGTGGAGCCCCATGCTGAGTCCCTACAGCCTGTCAGCTCCACCCAGTGAGATTTCAGGCATCAGATCTCAAAATCTAAATCTGGAGAAAGAAAAAGGTGGGAATGAAAGATCTAAAGTTAGGATACATGACAGTTTGAAAATGAGCCCAGCTTTATTGCCCACCATTTTCTGCTTGCACCCGAAGTCCGCCTGACTTGAGTACAGGCGCTTCTACAAAGGGCTGTTTCTTCTGACACTCCACAAGTGTGCCACCTTGTGGCCTAGAGATGGACTGCCTTACATTGAAGCCCTATTTCTTATTTCTCCAGCTCATCTCAGGGGACTCTGTTGTCCTTATTCCTTTCAGTGAATTCAATGGCTCCCTAGATTTTTATCTTCAGTCCTAAACTTCTCTGAAATTGCAAACATCAATTTAGGATTATCTCCTAGGGTTTTGTGACTGCTAAACATTTAAATTAAATTAAATTAAAACACACATTTAAATTAAATTAAATTAAAACACACCAAACTCAACTTATTTTGATCACACTATTTTCTGTTTAAATCAGCTTCTCCGCGGCTTCCCCAAGCATGCCCACAGCATTAGCAGCCACACTCTTAGATCATCCTTGAGTTCCTCTCGCCTACTTCCCCACCGCATGCCCCCCTCCGCACACAAAGCAGATCATGTCTCCCACTGGAATTGTCTGCACCTGTGCTATCCAATACCATAGCCACTGTTGGACACTTGAAATGTGGCTAGTGATGCAGAGGAACTGAATTTTAATTTAATTAATGTAAGAAGCCTCATGTGGCTAGTGGCTATCAGAATGGGCAGTACAGGCGTCAAGTTTCTTCATGCCATGTATAAGACCCTTCACACGTTGTGCTTAGCTTCTCTCTCTAGCTCCGTCGTTAGGTCCTACCACCTCTCTCCTTATGCTTCCAAGTATTTTAGAGTGTTAGGATTCTGTCCTAGGTGTGGGGATTTTTTAGAGTATTGGGATTTTTTCCTAATTTGGGGGGAAACTGTCAGTGGATTTAGGCAAAGTTCAGGATTAGATTCTCACTTTTTGAAGGTCAGTCTGGTCATTGTGAGTGAATGGATGGGAGGGTCAAGAGGCCACAGGTTCTTGTGGTTATCCAGGGAAACTGTGCTGAAATACAGAGTCAAGAAATGCTGGCTGTTGTACAAGGCAGGGGCCTTGGGAGATACTGACAGGTCTTTCATTGATGATTCATTGGATTAGGGAGATAAGGGGGGTGTCAAGAATGCTTCCCAAGTCTCTGGCTTGCTCTGTTCCAAGGATAATGAGACCATCACTGAAGCAGAGAACTGGGTTTAAGGCTCTAGTCATTAGTTAAGCTGTGGCTTGTTGGGCCTGAGTGTGTGACACTCAAGTGGACTAGTCAAGTCCAGTTTGATCCATGGTCTCCTCCAGAAGAGATTTCTGCAAGAGATTTACATTTGCAGATCATCAGTATATACATGGTTGGCCCAGGAGGAGGTCATCTAGGGAGAGGTTAGGAGAGAAAGGTGGAGAAAGGGCTGGAATTCAATCTCTGGAAGTTCCAGCTTTTTAAAAAGGAAGCTATAATGGCAAAGGAGACTGAAAAGAGAAGGGCTTGAAGGAGAGGCAGCTTGGATGTCTAAGCTTGAGAGCTTGGTGATGAAGCTCTAGGAGGAAGACATGTGAGCCTGGCACTGAGTGACAGACACAGAGCAGAGGGAAGGTCTGGGAGTGATGGAGCCACAGCACTGAGAGGACCGTGGAGGGGGGTGCAGTGAGATGGTTGCAGGTGCACCTGGAGAAGAAGGCTGGGGACCACATGGCACCTAGGGCGTGCAGGGAGAGAGTAGACAGAGAGGTTACAGGGTCAGGGTGCTCTAACGTTGATTTAAAGCCCAGAGCGCAGAGATCTACTGAAGGGAGGGGAGGAGCAGGGTGGGACATGCGCCCGTTTTGCAGACTGATGTTCCCAAGTGAGAGGAGCGGTTTCCAGAGCCCACAGAAAGGCTGTTCTTTCGTCAGACAGAGAGAACCACTAACGCCACTACTTTTTGACTCAGTTAATTAGGTATATTTAGGTGTCCAACTTCTAGAACAATGTTCCCTCTAAATGTTGTCTGAGCTCTGTCTTAAAAAATCTATACACACACAGATCCTATTATATGTACTTAACATTAAATTGTACATATTTTAATAATGTGATTCACCTGAAGTCCTTTTTTGGAGTTAAGTATAGATACAAATTAAAACTAAATAAATAATAAATTCACAGAAGAGTTCACAAATTCTTGCCCATCAAGTACAATTATGTTACAGTTGATTTGTTTAGTTCTTCCTAGCTATTGCCACGTGTAAGTGAATAACTAGCAAATATTTTGGAAACTTTGTTGATGATAATGGGAATTAACTACTTTGATTTTGTTAACTCACAGTTTTTCAACCTTGGCAGTGTTTACATTTTAGGCCAGATGATGCTTTGCTTTTGGGGCTGTTTCTTGTAGGACTTTCAGCAGCATCCTTGGTATCTACCCACTAGAGGCCAATAGCGACCCTGTTGGGACAGCCAAAACTATTTCTGGACATGGCAAAATGTCACCCGAGGACAAAAATCACCTTTGCTGGAGAACTACTGTGTTGATCTATTTTGTTTTATTTTTAAATTAGTCAACTTCCCCGTTCTTAAGATCTTTATAAGCAATGACGGGCTCAAAATAAATGTTTAATGACTAGTTACATCTCATTACAGGCATAACATGCTTTACACATGAGCAGTATTTCTACAGAGTCATACTACTCACATTTGGACAGTTGGGTATTTTTAAATGCACCAAGAAAGCTCCCTCCATCCTCAAGGAGAACACCACTCGATTCCTTTTGTAAAGTGAAGAATTAACATGTATTTCCTGAGTTCATAGTTGATGTACTGGGTTTTTCTAAGCTGGGCGCATGGAGACTGCATCTATTTTTGGTTAGTGTTTGTTATATATAAAGGAAGAAGAGAATAGGGCTAAATTTGGGTTATCTTTGATCTCAGGTTTAAAATTCAGCAGAGAGCATTGAGTTACCATGAGGAAATTAGAGCAGTAGTTAGTAGCATAAAGAATTTCTTTTGAATGTTTTCTAGTTATTTCATTGCAATGACAGCTTGGTGGTCCAGGGAAATAAATAGGAATTTTAAGTAGATGGATTCAGGTCTAAACACCAATTATACTTGAATTCATTTTCCTGAATCTTATGTCTGTCTGCTTTGGATTTAGGTTTAAAACCCACCGTGGCCCTGTGTCAACAAAAGTGTAGACGGACGGGGACTCTGGAGAGCAATTATTGTTCAAGTAACTTTGGTAAGAAATAAAACCCAGGCTTTTCTCTTTAATCAGAAACTTGAGACTGCATTCTTAATCTCAAAGGAACTGCCATGAATGTGATGGTGAAGTGTCAGTTACACTCTTCATTTACCTAAGAAAATATTTTCCTATACCCTGAGGTATGTTGACTAGTGCTGTTCAAAGTGTTGGATTTCACAACTGAGGATAATACATATACAGAAAATGTGCTTTTAATTTAACTTAATAATTTGACTCTGGAGTATGATACCGCTACCCTGTGTGCTCTCAGTGGCTCGGTGATCCTGAAAAACCCTGCACAATTTTTCTCACATATTTTTCATGTCCGAAGCACTTTTTCACACATCTGTAATTCCACCTAAGTAAATTAGAAACATATCCAAGCTGGCCTTTCTCAGAAGAAATTCAAGTATTTCTTCTGTCATGTCCTTCCAAAGTACTAAATTAAGACTTGGGAACCTGAAATCTCTTTGGGAATGACTTGTAAGTTGGAACCTAAGGAGATACTACCTAATGATTTAGAATTTCTAAGAGCTTTCTCCAGTTTAAAAATATGGCACTTCCTGTAAAAAATCACTGAAAAGCAAGAGATACCAAATTTAATTATGTGGGTTTTTTAAAAAAGGGATGTTGAAGAAAATTCTTGTCAGGAAAAGAAAGTTGCTAAAACCTAAGTATGTTACCCAGAATGAACAGTCTCCCGGAAAAGGCTTTGCTTGCCTTTTCCCATCTGAAGTGCAGACAAACTATGTCGTCTGCAAAGGCGTGAAGGCACTGAAGAACCCAATGGGCCCTAAATCTTACTGGAGTTGCCATGCCGAAATTCAAATAACAGGCATAAATATGAAAACAAATTGCTATCACACCCAGGTTAGTCTTCTGTGAGGTGCTTGAGGCAATCCCCTCCATGTCCTTCGGAGCCCCCTGAGTTCCCTTGGCTATCGACTAACATTTTTCAGTGAACACATCACCAGGAATCAAAGTAGGGCATGATAAAAATTCTGATTTTATGAATTTTGCCTGCTACCTAAGAAGTGACTTCTCACCTTAACTTAACCTCAAGGGTCTTGTCAACCAAGTCCAAAACTTGATTTAGTCCATTGTTACTCTCTTACCTGGTAAAATGACTAAATGCTATCCCCAGCGGGCCACTGGTTCTCCACCTACACTGGTAACAGGAACAGGACTCTTAAAACAGTCTCCCAACCCAAGTCCTGCACCACATGGAATGGTCACCCACAAAATGCCAAAAGCATGCCCTTGAGAAACATAGCATCTTTCCTTGTGGCTCCAAAGTGAGACTCTTTCCTCTTACATCACAATGGAAGAAAGAGAAATTACATAATGAAAAGCAACTGAGTTTTGCTAGGGTTTTTTGGTCGTGGTTTTTTTGTTTTAAAGCAAGAAAATGTTGTTTTACTCAGTTCTATACTTTATTAAATGAGATATACAAGGTAGATAAGAAAGACCCAGAAAAACACAGGTATTTACCAGTAATTAGAGATGGGGACCCATGGGATGAACCAAAGTTGAAGGAGAGAGGACAGCTAAAGAGAAAGGGGGAAAGACACAGAGAGGTAGGCACTCAGCCATACCAACAGGAAGGCTCATGTCTTAATGGCTTGAACCCTTGCCATGCAACCTCAGTATAGTATTGTGTCTAAAGACTCAAGATCTTATTGAGAATTAAGAGGTAGAGGCTCATAAGTCTCTGCCTTACTTGGTAAATGGTCCCCATGTTGGATAAAACATTGTCAAGAGTCCCCATCTCAGCAGTAGCTTGCAGGGCAGGAGACATTTCGGTTTCTGTCACAGGTAACCTGGGTAACATTATGGCTCCATGGCCTCTTTTTTTTCCAACCTGAATTTTGGGGACAAATGCACAGACTCAAATCCGATAGTTCTATTAGGGCCTTCTCTTGAACATTAAAATGTTTCCTATCAGAAACTTAGAAGAATGTACAGTGATTTTCAGTTCTGCCTACAATTACCTTCACAGTCTTATTTCCAAATGTTTTCTTCGGCAGTATTGGCTGGCACCGTGATCACAACTGTCACCCGAGGTGGAAGCCTGCATGCCACTGTCTCGATCATCAACATCTACAAGGAGGGAAATCTGGCAATTCAGCAGGCTGGCAAGAACATGAGTGCCAAGATCACTGTGGTCTGCAAGCAGTGCCCTCTCCTCAGGAGAGGTAAGGAGGAAAACTTTAGTCTTTCTTGGAGGGGAGCTCAGGGACAGAGAAGGGAACGAGAGAAAGTCTGAGCAAGTCACGGATATTTCCATGCCCTGGCTGGGCAAGGGAACTAAAATCAAGCTTCATCTGTTGGCCACTTCTGGTGTAGAAGGAAGGCTTTGGAGTCAGGCAGAATAGGGCTCTGATCCCAGTTCTTGTAACTTGTGGCAGAAGATGAGATAGTGAAAGTGATAAAAGGGTTCAAGAAGCATTTGAAGCTGGATCAACAAGGAACAAACACAGAAGGAGCAGTTCGGGGGAAAGAGAGATTCTTTTTGCACTTAAAGTTCCAATACAGTTTTAGAGGAAAATATCCAGCAAGGGGCAGGAAATTCGGAGCTGACATTCAGAAGACAGAGGTATATATGGGCTAGAATTAAAGATATGGGAATCATTTTCAGACACAGAATCATTCAATCCACACATGGAAATCAGATTAGGAGAAATTATGGAAAAAGGAAAGTTAAAAAAAGGAAAAAGTCCAGAGCCCGAGGTACATGATTTTTTTTTTTAACAAGTTCTTTAACTTAGAAAAGTAGTGAATGGTCTTTGGTTTTTAAAGAGTTTAAGTAAGTAGGGATATAAAATAAAAAGTGAAGCCTTTTTCCTTTCCCCAGAGATACTGTGAAAGTTCCTTCTAGAAAGTTCTACCTACAGAAAGCACCCACATACACACTCAAATGAGATTGTGCTATAATATTCTACTGCAGCTTCCCCCACATGATGTGTACAGATATCTTTCCACAAATAGCACCTATAGATAGATCTCTCTCTGGAATGGTGATAATGCCTGGTATTCTCTTGTGTGATATACCATGATTTCTCTATCCAATCTCGGCTCATTCCTTTCCTCAATCTTGTTACAATAACCAACCACAAAACACACACACACACACACACACACACACACACACCCACCCCTAGAGAGAGCAAAGAACATCCACTTCCCGAAAGCTTTACTGTGCATTCAGATTGTTCAGAAAAGTCTGGAGGCTAGCAGCGGAATGTTGATTCTTCAGAGGGAAAGGCTCCGTAAGAGGTAACACTTCTCCCCAGAACTGCCAGGAGAAGCAAGTAACATATATGGAGATACTTACTGGAGGGTCTCCTCACAATGCTAGCAGCCCAGCCTTGAGGAGGGGCCCCCCATGCACAGTCCTCCACACTTGCACAAGCTCAAGATCACTACAGGACAATGTTAGCCCATGGAGGAAGGATTATAACAGAGAAAAAGGATACACGTTTCTCTTATGACACACAGGAGAAAGGGAGAGTGAAGGAGACTGTAATACACGCTTGCTTTATGACATTTTTCTCAGACAGGGTAGGTCTTCAGAGTTGAACCCGACATACCTCAGCATGAGCCCCAGTCTAGGCCTAACTTAGCCAGACATACTGTGATACAAAAAAGTGTCCATCTGGGACGCCTGGGTGGCTCAGTTGGTTAAGCAGCTGCCTTCGGCTCAGGTCACGATCCCAGCGTCGTGGGATCGAGTCCCACATCGGGCTCCTTGCTCGGCCGATGTGGGACTCATCTGCCTCTGCCTCTGCCTGCCATTCTGTCTGCCTGTGCTTGCTCTCTCTCCCTCTCTCTCTCTGACAAATTAAAAAAAAAAAAAAAAAGTGTCCATCTGATAAAAGTACTTTTTCATAACTATTTGTTGCAAGGAACTGTGAGAATGCAAAGAAATAGATGATGCAACCGTGTCCTCAAGGAACGAACGTAGTATAAATGCTCAAGGTGTTGAGAAGAGTTCAAGTCGACCACAGGAGCAGAAGCCAGTGGCCCATTAGTTGCCAAAGGCCTGGGAATCCAGAAGTGTTGTGAGAGGATGAGAGGCCATCTGAGGATGAGTGTCAGGGAGCACTGCGGCCCCTCAAGGCAGGACAATCTTTCACATAAACACAGGGTGTCGTGCACAGCAGACACTCAGTAAATGCCCCAGACCCAGGGCACCAGAGGGCACGACACGACAGGATCTCACCATTCCACCCATCTTCCGAGTGTTGGCAGAGCTGGAACATGTAACTTAGTTGAATTTAGATTTTTTTTTCTGATGAGAAGCTTAAACCTGATTTTATCCTGAATAGACAGAACGTGTAGTTTTATCATTTACAGATCATTTATCTAGAGGTAGGTTATAGTCTAAATTTTATCAAAACAATACACATAGAGGGGACCTGGGTGACTCAGTCAGTTAAGCATCTGCCTGCGGCTCAGGGCACGATCCCAGGGTCCCGGGATCAAGCTCCCCCCACCCCACCCCCCAGGTTGGGGCTCCCTGCTCAGCAGGGAGTCTTTTTCTCCCTCTCCCTTTCCCTCTCCCCCTCCTCCCTGCACTTGCATGTGCTTCCTCGCTCTAATAAAATCTTTTTTTTGTTGTTTTTAAGATTTTATTTATTTGACATACAGAGAGAGAAATAGCAAGAGAGAGAACACAAGCAGGACAAGTGGGAGAGGAAGAAGCAGGCTTCCCGCTGAGCAGACAGCCTATGCAGGGCTCAATCCCAGGACTCTGGGATCATGACCTGAGCCGAAGGCAGATGCTTAAGGACTGAGCCACCCAGGCACCCCTCTAATAAGATCTTTAAAAAGAATTAAAAAAAAAAAATGCACATGGAGAAAAAAATTAATTTATGTTCTCTTTTTTTTAGGTCTAAATTACATTATTATGGGCCAAGTGGGTGAAGACGGGCGAGGCAAAATCATGCCAAACAGCTTTATCATGATGTTCAAGACCAAGAATCAGAAGCTCCTGGATGCCTTGAAAAACAAGCAATGTTAATAATGAACTGTGTCGATTTAAGCTGCATTCTGTCATTGCCTTGGAAAGATCTATATTTTTCTCTGTAGGAAAAAAAAGTCTTATATTAAATATTGAGCATTCAGAAAGATTTACTCTTCACATGATGTAGGTATGAGACCTCCGGTATCACTGGTGGGAGTTCTGTGCCTGCGCCGAGAGGAGCAGATACATGATTGAAAATTTGCAGACTTGGTGCGGCTATAGGAAACTGAATGTATCAAGCACTGACAGCGTGGAAGCAGTTTATTTATACGTCTCTGTAAAAGGGTATTTTAGAAATGAGTGGTGTGAAGATGTAAAAAAGAGATTTTATAAGTGCAATATTTATAGTGATATTTGTTTTACCTTCAAGCATTTTCTCTGAGGGGTTATATTCTTCTCTTGCATTTTTTAAGTCACTGCTTAATAAAATATTTTTAAATGATTACGTAACAGCCATTACACTTGTTTTTATAGAAAATGGGGCACTGTAAAAAGAATATTCCCTGCTTTTTACATACCAATTTGGCATGGATGTACACTTTGCTGAAAGAGTGTGCATTCCAAGAACTTCGGGGACCAGATGGATCCAGTAATGTAAGTAGACTAGAATTCTCTGTAGAACCAGAGAACATGGTATCCCTCTGGGATCGAATTCAACTCCAGAAATTGAAGCTCAGGTCTAGTTAGTGACTTGTCTAGAGCACACGTCTCCCAAGGGACAGAGCTGGCACTCAAGCTTGGAAGTCCTGATTCAAGCAAAGAAGCCCTCTCAGGCCCAGAGGAAAATCCTCGGATCCTGGCTCGGCAGCATCTGCTCTTTGTTTCTTTTGCAGCCCAAATCACAACTGGTCGTTTTATAGGACTTGAAAGTAGAGGGGAGTCTGATGCCCCAGTCCTGTTCATCCCCTGTTAACTGATGCTTTCTGCAGTTGCCTTTGAAGACTCCCTTTTTACCCAGTGGTGGAAAGAACTGGGAAAGAACTCCCCACATCTGCACACAGCTGTTTAATCTGCAGCTGTACCAGCCACGGCTGTGGCAACCAGCCCTTAGGAGGCTGCCAGCCAGGACCTGTGGAAGAGGGCCCACCATCCCCCTCTGAGGAAGGTGGAAAGCACGTCAGGGAGGAGCAAAGACTTGGATTACAAGGTCTCTCATGGTAGAACCAAAGTTTTAGAAATAAGAAAAATATTCTTTGGGTTAAAAACAATAATTCCCAGCCCTAGAAGTGACCAGACATTCAAAAGGCCAAAAAAACCCAAAAAACAAAAATGAATTTCAAAAGGAAGAATCCCTCTCTTTTGGCAGCTGACTGAGCACATGCAAGCAATGAATGCGGGCTGATTGTGGTGTCAGGAATTATTCCTAACCCCTGCCACTGGGCTGCCCCCATCCGTACCAGAAAATTCTCCAGCTGAGAACATGGATAAACTACAGGAGTCAGTGGCTGGCTTCCCTAGCCAGTGCCACCTTCTAGAAAGGCCCTCACAACCCTCTGGACATCACCGCTGTGCACAGCCAGGATGTTACTGTGGAACCCTGATTGATTCTAACCTTCTGGAGGCAAGTGAGTTCCTTTCAAGAACACATGTTATGAGGCTTTGCAGTGATGACTGAAGATTTCAGTATTTGGGGGGCATTGGGCTGGCTCAACCAGGAGAGCATAGATGTGACTCTTGATCTCCCGAACGTGAGTTTGAGCCCCCATGTGGAGTGGAGATTACTTAAAAAAAAAAAGAAATGTAGAATTTCTTCTCCTTGTCTTCTAATTGGTGCATTACAGGCAGCATGCTTGCAACTCTCAGCCTCCTACACTTCCAGCAGAAAGACTGCCATTGGTTTCTGGGTCACACTGAGGTAAAAATCGGGAAGAGTAACCCAAACTATTTATACCATTGACATCTCTGACACAAGACTTTCAACTGTTGAGGGAATTAGTGGCTAATAATGAACAGCACTGGTTTGTCTTTTAATTCAATTATTCAAAACAGAGATAAACTGAAAAATAACACTGCTCTTTTTGGTCCAACAACCATTTTTCTTAATTTCTTTCTTGTTTAATAAGTCACTTGTTTTGACTGAACTTGAACTTCCTTAGTTATAAATTGAAGGAGTTAGACTAGATGATTTCTGGGAATTATTTCTCTTTTAGGAATTCTTTTTAAAATTTTATTTTTTTAAAGTATAACTGACTAAGGTTTGTATTTGTTTTTAGTTCTTGTACTTGGGGAATCAAATATACACGATAAACAAATGGGTGACCATACTAATATATCCTGTTAGCTTAATTTTCATCTTTTGAATTCAATTTCTGTAATAAAAATATATGAATCTTGCCGAGTTTCCAAATCTTAAATTCTGCAATATAACTTACTTAGTGAAAGGTTAACCTTAGCTGGAGAAATTTACCTTCTTTTTTTCTCTTTCTGTAGGAAAGTGCTGCCAAGCTTCTACTAGATCTTCTGACTGCTTTAGTGAACTAAACTAGTAAGAAAAATCTTCTTTAAAGAAAAGCCTTATAATAAAACAGCTGAAGGGGCGCCTGCATGGCACAGTTGGTTGAGCATCAGACTCTTGATTTTGGCTCAGGTCATGATCCTGGAGTCATGGGATCGAGCCTGGCCTAGGGCTGCATGCTCAGTGCAGAGTCTGCTTGGGATGCTCTCTCCCTCTCCCTGGGCCCCTCCCTACACTTGCTGGAGCTGTCTCTCAAACAAATAAATAGATCTTAAAATTAATTAATTAATTAAAAAACAGCTACTGATTAGTAATCCTCTCTTTTTAAAATTTATTTATTTGACAGACGGAGATCACAGAGAAGCAGGCAGAGAGAAAGGAGGAAGCAGGCTCCCTGCTGAGCAGACAGCCTATGCAGGGTTCAATCCCAGGACCCTGGGATCATGACCTGAGCCGAAGGCAGAGGCTCTAACCCACTGAGCCACCCAGGTGCCCCCTGATTAGTAATTCTAATATGAGTTAAGTAATATCAAGCAGAAACTCCTTTGGCTTGAATTCATAAATATATTTATATAAGTGAAAACGAATTTTCAAAAAAAAAAAAAAGTGAATTCAAGTAGAAAACAAACATTTAAAGAAGGTGGGGGAGGAGGGAGCTTGCCCTAAGTGTTCTAAAGCCCTTATAATTGGAGAGAGAAAGATAAAAATATTAATTTAGAACTTTGATAACTTAAGTTTTTACATTAAAATATCTAGGGTAACTATAAAAGAGTTTGAAACTTTAAAACTAGCAGAGAACATAAATAGATTTGAAAATTTACATGAAGTGAACAAACTGCTAAACTGTACCTACCAACTCAAACTCAAGTAGAAACAGAATACCTAAGCAGTCCTCTAACCATTAAAGAAATTCAAACAGTAATTAAAACTTTCTTCAAATTAAGTTCCAGGTCTGGATAGTTTGACTCAGAAGGACTATGAAATATCTAAGAGACAAATACTGCCAATCTAACACATACAATTCCAGAGTATAAATAAGAAAGTAACATTCAGTGATCCTTTTTAGGAGATCAGCATAATCTTAATGCCAAGACTTCAGCAAACATAGGATCCAGTCTGATTTCACTTACAAACATAGGTACAAAAACATATTATCAGACAAAAATGCAACAAACAAAATAGGTCAGATCAAGTTGGATTTATCCCAGGAACGCATGATTGATTTTACATCAGGAAATGGATGTTCACACTACGCTGCTTTCCTAGATCTGCAATGCCAGCTAGGCAGTCTGGGGCACAACTAAACATTGACACTCATGAGTACCACAGGCCTCTCTCACTACCAGCACCCTCAGAGCTATAGCACAGGGACCAGAGCTCAACAGGATAGGGCCAGACCGGGAGCAGTTCACACAGCCACCCATGAGCTGTTTTCTTTGGCCTTCCTAGATAATGTCTGGGATGCCTGGGGCCTTGATTCACATCCGGTGGGTCCAGACACTCCAACTTGAATTTCCCATCTCCTGGGAAACCAGGGTCTCTTGTATTAACTCCATAGGCAGAGTAGCTTTCAGGCTCCTCCTAGATGACACACCTCATTGTAAGAACTACACACTCAGGAAAACCCAAAGGTGTGGCTGCCCCATCAGGTATTTAGAGCTTACTTGCAGCTCTTCCCAGGCCAATGCAATTTACCAATCTGGGTTCATTGATACCAGAAGCAACTTTGCCCAGCCACACAGTCGACCTATGTAGTATTAGATTACTGGTAAATTAAGCCGGAGTCAAATAAAGGTCGTCAACGCAACAGAACTGGGAAAGTTTGTTAAGCCCTGTTTGCAATACATATAAGGGGAGAAATCATTTGATCTTAATGCAGAGAAGCATTTGATATACTCCAACATTAATTCATGACAAAATAAACCTTAAGGAAACTAAAAATAGGAGAGAGCTTCCTTAAGCTGACAAAAAATCCCTGCAGCAAATGGTGACATATTGAAAGCATTTTAATGTCAGCGATAAGACAAAAATGCCTAAAGTCAACATTTCTATTCAAAATTGCACTGGTGGGTCTAGTTAATGTAGTAAGGAAAGAAAAAGAGATATTGGACAGGAAGAATGACTTTTTTTTTTTTTTTTAACATTTCATTTACTTATTTGTCAGAGAGAAGGAGAGAGAGAGAGCACACAAGCAGGAAGAGAGGCTGGCAGAGGCAGAGAGAGAAGCAGGCTCCCTGTCGAGCAAGGAGCCCATGTGTGACTCGATCCCAGGACTCTGGGATCATGACCCGAGCTGAAGGCAGTGGCTTAACCCACTGAGCCACCCAGGCGTCCCAGAAGAATGACTCTTCTAATGCAAAGAGTATATGCTAATTCAAATAGAAAAGCCAAAAAATCCCTGCAGGTAAGTGGTTAGAATTAATAGTTTTACAAGTTTGTTCCTTAGATGTATATGTAAGCCCTAGCCCAAGGATAAAAATATTGATTTTTTAAAAAATCTTTTATAATTAAGCATCTTGAATTAAATATGTGAGGGCCATGATCCGTACACTAACAGCCCTTTTTTAACATGGGGCCTGAGGATGTGTAAGAATGGGAGTATACTTGGGTATTCAGACAAGTAGCTCTGGGACGTACATAGAAATTTGTTCTGGATAATTTTGAAGTTGTTATTTAAAATCCTAACTTTTAAGTCATGGGGATGAAAGGTACAGCATAGGGAATATAATCAATGGTACAGTAAGAGTGTTGTATGGGTAGATGGTAGCTATACTTGGGGGGAGCACAGCATAATGCATAAACATGTTGAATCACTTCACTGTATTGTACACCAGAAACTAATGTAACATTGTGTGTCTGCTAGTCTTCAATTAAAAATATTTTAAAAACTTGACTTCTGGGGTGCCTGGGTGGCTCAGTGGGTTAAAGCCTCTGCCTTCGACTCAGGTCATGATCTCAGTGTCCTGGGATCGAGCCCCACATCAGGCTCTCTGCTCTGCAGGGAGCCTGCTTCCCCCTCTCTCTCTGCCTGCCTCTCTGACTACTTGTGATCTCTGTCAAATAAATAAATAAAATCTTAAAAAAAAAAAACAACTAGACTTCTATTTGTTTTTATAATTTGCTTCTTCCTCTAAAACACAAAGTCAACAATCAGGTTTAAAAAGGCTAAACTTTGATTATAAATATGAAGTGTTATCTTTTGCTGGAAGGATATTCCCATGGCCTTCTGATACTAAGATTAGGTTACATTTAAACCGTGAGATAGAGCTTTTGAGTACAGAAATCTATTAAGAAAATTTAAAAACTTAAGATTTCATACAGCTAGCTGCTTTATCTTACAAACAGGAAATTAATAACAACAGTGATATAATGTAATTAAGAGCCTCCTGGATGAGGCAAAGACTTGAATTCTCCTTCACAGGGTAGCTGTGGGAGAACTTTAGTTTTCTTTTCTGTAAAATGAGAAAGGCAAATTGGATCCTTTCTGAGATCCCATATAGGTCTTAAATTTTCTAGATCCTTGAATAACCAAATTGATCGGGTTATAAAGTGGCACAGAAATAAAATCAACCAGTGTCTCCATTCTGAGCCCTTGGTTCAATCTACATGGTCTGGCTTGTTATTTTTTTGACTGACTCCTGGTTTTCTGTTTATGTTTACTACTCCACAGCTCCTCTTACCCTCTTATTCTTGCTCATCTCACTTGTCTCTGTTTCTGTCCTTGGTAATAAATTAAGTCTTGAATAAACTATTCATTTGGAAAGGCAGGGACTAAGCATCTTAAGTTCCCATCTCTGACCAAGATGAACCTACCATGAAAAATTAATTCAAAAATGCAAAGCTCTAGGAATCTATCTTAATTGATAAAATAAATCGGGTTTGGGCTCTAAAGTCAGACATGATTCAATCTTGGACAAATTACTTAAAATGCGATTTTCTTACCTATAAAATTAGAAGGTTGAAGTAGGTGATCTAAGTTTTCCTCCAATCCAAACAATGAAATAGGTTCTAAAGCATAAAACTGTTAGATAGGTGTCTGACTGGACGTCAGTCCTAGTAGATAATGCTAAATTTTCATTCAGCAAACTTGTGCCATTCACCATCAACATCAAGAGAAATATTTCTGCCCAGTTTTATAACTCTAAAAAAAAAGCCTCTGCATTAAAATAACTATTAAAAAACTATTAAAATAACTATTAAAAAATGACTCTTTGCTATTTCCAATGAAATATTAAATGGGGGGGGAAATGTTTTTAAATATCTGAAATTTAAAATATTAAAATGACCCTACAAAATTAATTAAGTTTCTGGATGAATTACTGAGGCAGTTAGTATTTTCCTCCTCAAAATTCTTTTCAAATAGCACCTGATAATTTTTAATATCTTTCAATAGGAATAATTTGCCTAAAATTGAAGAATGGGTTATATAACCTTTCTAAAGAAGAGAGAGACCAAGAAACAGACACACATACAGAGGAAACTCTAGACTGCAGAATGAAGGAAATGGAGCTTACCTGTCATTTCTCTGGCTGAAACAGTTCTTTTTTTAAACATACATTTACCTCCTACATAAACCTGCTGTTTTGCTTCTTGTATTACTGTAATCTAATTTACATCAGAAGTCGTGTCTCTTAAATATGGTTATTTTTAAAACATGTAGGTAGCACATAAAATTTTTCCTAATTTTGAATGGCATATCAGAAGTTTCAAAATGGGGACAAGGGGGGCAGGAGAAGAAAACAATGTGAAATTATCAAATGAAGAGAAATGCTGTAATTGGAAATTTTTCTAAGTATATCTTTAAGAGACACATGTTTATAAACAGGACAGTGATGCCAGAAAGCTAATAAACTAGCTTACAAATGAGAAATTCAGGGCAGCCATATCCCAGTTACCATTAATATTTTCTTAGTGTAATTCTGAATTAGACCCAACTGGTTTACTCCTCTGGGCCTGCCTATAACCTCAGTCTATCTGGATTTTATAAATGTATTTTCTGAGGAATACAAGAATTTCAGTGTCAGTATAATTCCAATAAAAATCCCAACTAAGCCTTTTTGTAGAAATTTATAGGCATGTTTCAAAATTTATATGAAGAAGAAAGAAGCTAAAACAGCCAAAATTATTTTGATAAATAGTGCAAAATAATTTACCTTGGTATTTATTACCATACTTCACCCCACTGTCTTGTGTTAATGATTGGATTACTAACATGCATATTCAAGCATTGTTTTCTTTTGGAGTGAAAATGAATTTTAAGAATCTACTCTTATTTTCTTATTTAGTAAGTTGTAGCCTTAGGTATTTTTGTCAGGTTAATGAAGCATCATCTCCATTCATTAAAATTCACCCTTTTTGAGTATATAGTCTGATTAATTGTACAATCCATCTTCTCCTTCCACCAGATCTTAGTAACCAATAACTTGATTTCAGTTTCCACGTTCTATCTTTTCTAGAATGTCATTGTAAATGGAATCACACAGTATGTAGCCTTATGTGATGAGCTTCCTTTAAAAAGGATACTTTTAAAATACTTTAAAAGGATACTTTTAAGACTCACCTATGTTATAGCATAGGTGGGTAGTCTGTTCCTGTGCTAACCTGGGTAGGCTGTTTTATGTTTCCCAAAATTTTCTTCCGTGTATACTACCAGGTAGGGTGAGCCACAAGACCCATTCTCATGTGAAATTTGGAGGGCAGAAGTGAAGCAGCAGCCATCTTATTTTTTATGTAGGCATTTTGTAGTTCCCACATGGTATGACTTACCTGCTGGCTCACCTTTCAGGGCAGGGCAGCAGTTGGGCCTACATGGTTCTACCTTTCCTTGCATTCTCCTTCAGCTTCTTTGCCTCCTGGGTCAAGTATATGTCCAGCAACCTGGCAAAAGGCAACTTTTCTCCCAGGATACTCACATTATCAAAGCTGGAGACAGTGAGAAGTGACATGGGTGTCAGTCAGTCCTCATGGATTCCAGCTGTGTCTTTCTGTCTTCCACTTTCCACCTACTGTCCCTTTCTAACTGCCTATCCTGTGAACTACAGGCTCTTAGGTGCGGAAACAACAGCCTCATGGAGACTGCTTAAAGAACCCAGCTGTGTAACACAAATCGCTATATAAACATTCAGAGATGCCCACGAACATCCAGTAGTTCTGCTTCTCTAACTGAAGTCCGACACAATTTGGCATTACTGAGTAAATAAACACCCACTGTATGGATGTACGGCTTGTTTATCCATTCACCAACTGATGGACATTCGGTAGTTCTCAGTGATCCAGTTTGGGATCATGAATCCATAAAGCTGCTAAAAATGGTCACACACAGGTCTTTATGTGAACATATTACTTCAAAACATGGTATTTATAATAATAGCATGGAGGACATGGGGAGATAGAGAGGAGCAGGGAGTTGGGGGAAATTGGAAGGGGAGGTGAACCATGAGAGACTATGGACTCTGAAAAACAATCTGAGGGTTTTGAAGGGGCAGGGGGTGGGAGGTTGGGGTACCTGGTGGTGGGTATTATAGAGGGCACGGATTGCATGGACCACTGGGTGTGGTGCAAAAATAATGAATACTGTTATGCTGAAAATAAAAAATAAATTATAAAACAACTAAAAAAAACAACAACCCATGGTATTTATAAATATAAGAAATAGCTAAAAGAGTTCAATGTGACTGCCATTGGAGGTGAAAAGGAAAACAAAGGGGTCTGATGTTGATGTTTTACGTTTGAGACCCTTACCATGATTTACAAAAAACAAAAACACTGAATTGTACACTTTAAAAGAGTAAATTTTATGCTAGGTGAATTATAGCTCAATAGAAAAGTATAAAAGTACATGATAATATAATAAACAAACTCTGCCAACATATAATGTAATATCAAGTTTTATTTACCTTTTTTCTTACAATATGCTGTCATTCAAAATATACCTCATAAGTAACTCATGCATACAGTAGGCACTCTATAAATATTTTGATTTAATAATTAGTTATTTTTTAGAATGACTAAAAATCCTGATGTAAAATCCCAATTGGGAAGTGCATAATCCCATTGTAGACAAAATATATAACTTTACAATAAACATTTTTATAAGAATTTTCCCCAAAGAGGGAACACTTACAACTTGGAAATTAAAAAATAAAGAGTAAAAAGCAAAATGAAGCACAATACTAATATATTTAGCCAATGATCCCTGGATCAGTGGTGCTCACAGACCAAGGGTTACCTGCACCCTGTGGCCTTAAGACCATCTGAAATTCAGTTAAGAAGACAAGCATATACCTAATAACCTCTTAACTGGAAATACGGCAAGAAAATAAAAGCAAAAGTCTGTGAAACTTTTTTAAACTACACCCCTTACATGAAGACAGGAAAAAAATTTAAACCCTTATTTTATTTTCCAATTTTAAAAAAATCAAAGTTTTTCATCTTAAGCAGCAAGAATGATCCGTAAATAAGCAAGAAGTCACTTTTATAGAAACTATGTTAAATTCTGTGGAAAATACTTCGGGAGATTAGTTCAAGAACCTTAGTCCAAATATGAAATAAATTCTTGCCTTATAGGATCTTCCAGTGTTTACCAAAACAAAACAGGCTGTGACCACATAAGGTAAAGCATCTTCTAAATTCTTATTTTGGGTTAGCTTTATAATTATGAATAGTCACTCCAACCTGAAAAAAATTATAGCACTATTATGATAAAGAAAAATTAAAAGCCACCAAATGCCTAACCTTAGTGGAGTGCCTGTGCAAAACTATAAACATACTCAAATGCCTTGATTGCTCTAAAATGAAAAGTCTACTAACTATATTTTTCAAAAACTATATATAATCCTATAAAAATTTAAATATGTGGACTATAACAATACACGGAAATGTATATATAAAATACTATTAAGTGAAAAAAACAAAATAAAAAATATAAAGTGATTATAACCATGTAAAAGTAAATATATTATAATAACAAAAACTGAAGTGAATTTAAATTTATAGAGACATAAATAGATTCGAACATCCATTAGGGGCTTTTCCTTGTTATGTAAGATTATAACAAAATAAAAAAAATAGACCATTATTCTAGATAAAACTATACTCCTGAACAATAAATACTGAACTGCATGTGAACTCCTAAAACAGAGATTTTAAAAACCATGACTTACTACATTTCAGTTGTGTCCTATGGATTGAGATCAGCCCACATCTGCTGATCTTCATTTTACAAAACCTCTGGCAATGTGTACAATTATAACTGCCCTTCTTAAACATAAGAAGAAAAAAATTTAAAGCACTGTTCAAGTAAGAAAACCAAGCAGCATGCTAACAAAACATATCTACTTAATCTGTTTTGCTCCTGCAAAAAGCTACTAACAGAGGATTTTAAAAAACTAATTCTATATACATATTTTACATAATATATTTTGCTATAAATATTTTAAAGAATGGCTTTTACATAATTCTTCATTTTAATTTCAATAGATATCTTATTGATTTAATCGCAAATTATGCAAATGCAGTCTTTCAGATTTATTACTGAAAATTATTCTCTCTGTGGTTTAGAAAATGGTTAATTTCTTGGATAAAACATAGCATATTTAGAAGTCCGAAAGCCAAGTAAATCCCTTATTTCATTTCGGAATTTTGACAGATCCTGGCGTAGTTCATTTAGATTTTCCACGGTTGCCTGATCTGTACTTTGCATCTTCTGCCTCATGGACGTCAGGTAACGATGCACCAAGCAGCACATCACTTTTTGGTAGTTCTCATCCCTCTTTTGTTTCAGATTTCTCCATTCCTTCAAAACAAACAATTGCATGGTATGAACAATGGACATAAACCATATTTAAGCAAGGTGAGGTTTTTTTTTTTAAGCTTTTATTTATTTATTTGTCAGAGAGTGAGCGAGCACATGGAGGGGGAGTGGCAGGCAGAGGGAGAAGCAGACACCCTGCCAAGCAGAGAGCCCAATGCAGGACTCAGTCCCAGAACCCTGGGATTACATGACCTGAGCCAAAGACAGATGTTTAACTGACTGAGCCACCCAGGCGTCCCTAAATGAGGTTTTTGTTTGTTTGTTTTTATGAGGTGGGTCTTTAAAAAATATTCACAAACACATGCTTTATTAGACTGTATTTTTGGCTTTAAGTGTTACAAAGTAATATCCAACACTTATTTAAAACAAATATAGCCTGAACATTTGTTTTATTCATTCATCTGGATGCTTTACTTGATTTAACAATAGTCTTAGGAATCTTCAGTTTATAGGAAGTATTAACAAACCACAACCCACAGGCTGAACATAGCCCACTTACTATTTTTTTATGGTCTGTATAAGCTAAGAATGGGTTTTACAGATGAATATTTGTAATTAATTTGATGATAGGGAACACTAATTTTGAACCCCAATTAAACAAAATGTTATTTATTCCCCAAAGTGGAATTCCATTCTTTATATCTGTATTACAAAAAGTTATTACTCAATTAATATTAAATTGTCAATTTCACCAATAAAAATTTTATGGATGTTTGTGTTCTTTCTTGTTATATTACTTGTTATATTCATATAACATTTTTAATTTTGTCTCAGTCTGCAAAGCCCAAAATATTTATTATCTGGCCCTTTACAGGAAAGGTTTGCCAATCTCTGGTTTATAGCAACATGTATTGAATTATTTATGTAATGAGTGACTTTCAAGAAGAACTGGAAAAATATGAGATGGCTCTAGTAGTCAATCTTTATCTATGCTGACAGAATAGGTATTCTAAATATTTTCCATATTTTATTTTATTTTATTTTTATTTATTTATTTTTTAAAGATTTTATTTATTTATCAGAGAGAGAGAAGGGGAGAGAGCGAGCACAGGCAGACAGAATGGCAGGCAGAGGGAGAAGCAGGCTCCCTGCTGAGCAAGGAGCCCGATGTGGGACTCGATCCCAGGACGCTGGGATCATGACCTGAGCCAAAGGCAGCTGCTTAACCAACTGAGCCACCCAGGCGTCCCTATTTTCCATATTTTAAAACTGTGAGATAAGACTTCATGAAAAAAAAAAAGTATAGCTCTCTCTCTCACATATTGAATCCTTACTTTACGTAAGATAATATGCCATGCATATGCCATGCATTAGGGATATATGAGTGAAAAAAGTAGACAGTCCTAGACATATTTACATTTTAGTAAACATCTGATATTAGGAGCTGTTAAAACTTCCAAGTTGCAATTTTAATTTCTTACCTTTAAACTGTTTTGACGTTTAACCTTGCCTTTTGATGTATGAGAGCAAATCCACTTACTGAGGCTACTAATCATATAGCAAATAGTCTTTGGTGAAGGAATGATGTTGAAAGGTGGGGGTAATGTACATTTGTCATCAAAGTAGCTAAGCCATAACTTTGCTCGAGCAAACTTCCATTCTTTGTCCTCATGATTCTGTAAGAGAAAAATGAAAAAGTAATACAGAACATGAACACACACACACACACGGGGGAGGGGAGGTCAGAAGGAGCAAGGGAGAGAGGCAGAGAGAGAATGGGGGGGCAGAGAGAGAAAGAGAGATCATTTTAAACATTTGCATACCTTGTATGTAAAAATTTGGTTCAAGATTTGCAGTTAATATACATTACTTACATTTTAAAAATCTATATTTAATTTAAAAATAGTACTAATTCTTAATTCTTATCATCTTTGGTTGCTTTATCTATTACATACATTTGGTATGACCTGAAAGAATATGAAGTTTCTAGAAGAATGGACACTTACTGCTATCAGCTGGAAGCTCTTATGAAGCATTGCCACCAGCAGCTTGGTGAGCACAATCACAACCACAACATTGTACGTCCCAACAATAACTGCTCCAACAAAGGACTGCAATTCCTCTCCATAACTAAATCTTGTGACAAAGATTGCCACGTGTGCTAAAGAGAAAATATACCAGAACAAAGCAAAGCAAGTGCCAATGAACCTGTAAAGACAATTACATTTCTGTTTAAAAGGAAATTAAAGAAATTAGTTAGCAAAAATGAAGAATTCGTTTATACCAACATTCCACAGAACACTGATAATCTAAGAATACTTTATAAAATGAATGAGGTTGAACCCAACTGTACAGATATGCCTTACCTTAAACAAAGAAACAGACTCAAAAGGAGAATAAATTATTTTTGTTTGACCTCTTACTGCTTTTTTGTCTATTCTCAACAAAGCAGCCACTAAGATATTGGTAATGCCTAATTCAGTGTTGCCACTCCTCTGCTCAAAAACTTCAAATGGCTCTCGCTCTCATTAGCCCAAAGTCCTTACAAGTATCAAAAAAAGTCCTACATCTCCTACAACTTTCCCTCAGCTTCCCTACATCCATCCACACTGGCCTCTGGCTTTTCCCTGAACTTGCCAGCCACACTCCCATCTCAGGGCATTTGCCTTTGCCACTCCATCTACTCATGCTCTTCCTCCAGCCATCTCCTTCAGGTCTTGGTTCTTCGTATCTCTACTTGAATGTCACCTCTTGTGGAGCCACTCCCCAGTCTCCCATCTAAAATTGCACCCTCTCACACATATATCCTCCCTGACCAAAGCTTTGTCTCTTTTTATTGCATAATATATACTATACTTTTTTTTCTCTTTTTATTGCCTATATCATCTAACTATAATATAATATAAGCTCCATGAGGTAGTTTTGTTTTAGGACTTCATTCACTCAGCACTTCGAACAGTGTCTGTTACACAGAAGGTGTTAAACAAATAGTTATTAGTCATTTAATCTTATTCCTTATATAAGATGACATGTGAATATCTAAAGAATAGTTGGTACGTAACAGAAACACAACAAATGAGTAATTCCACACCCTTCTCCGTTATGTTATTTTAAAATGAGGGGAGGTATTTTCTCTGCCTCACAGTTGATTGTCCAATTTCTTTTGATACAGCAAATCAGAGGAAAAAAATTGTTGATGAAGTTCTAATGATTCTCAATTCTAGAGACCTCCTATTAAGTGCTGAAAATACAAGATTGTTTTGGCTGTAACAATGATGGACAGTTGCTACTGACATTCACTATAAGAAGGACAGAGATGTTGAATGTCTTGCAATATACAGGACTGACAGAAAACTGTCCTGCCCCAAATGCTAACAGTGTGTAAAATGCCACGAGTTCCTCTTTTAAAAGATTACAGTGGGGAACAGTGTAATATCTTAGGCCTACTAATTACTTAAGATTCTATTTAGATAAATATAACCATCAAATGATTCATGAAAAATAAGTATTTATTAGAAAAGAATGTCTTAAAGAAAATGTGAAGTTCTAATTCTTTAGGTATTAATTCATTCATAATACAATAGAGAGAAATACATTTACAAAAAATTTTAAAAGACACTCACGAATGGAAGGTATCATTGCTTTGCTGTTCACAGAAGATGCCTACACAGTCCTTCTGTTCTTTTGGGGTATAGCCTTTATCATACAGTTGTGTCAGTCCAATTGTGAAAGAAAACAAAACAAGAAGGAACATCCCAAGAAATTTTCCAAAATCTTGTAACATCTGTCCCATTGAAATCTGTAGAATATATTATATAGCTGTTGGTTAAAATTATCAGGAAAACAAAATATTAAATATAAAAGACCAGGCAATAAAAGTAAAACAAACATATGACCCACAGTCTCCTCCTTTTATGCCATCTGGTTAAGATAATGTCGTATCTTTTTTTAAATTTTTATTTTTATCTATTTATTTTTTAAAAAAGATTTTATTTATTTATTTGTCAGAGAGAGAAAGAAAGCACGAGAGCGAGCACAGGCAGACAGAGTGGCAGGCAGAGACAGAGAGAAGCAGGCTCAAGGAGCCCAATGTGGGACTCGATCCCAGGACGCTGGGATCATGACCTGAGCCGAAGGCAGCCACTTAACAACTGAGCCACCCAGGCGTCCCAATGTCGTACTTTTAAAACGTTGTAAGTCTTGTTGCCTAACAAAAAGCCATTCTAAGCATGCTATCACTCTGAGTACTGGATGGCACATTTCTTGAGTCTGGACCAGGTGTGCAGAGGACATTGCTGTGATGAAGTTAGGGGCTGAGACATGAGATTTAAGAAAAACTTAATTTGCAAGGAATAAAAGGAAAATTCTTTGCTCAAGCCTAAAGAAGCTATTTATAGCTTCTTAAAATTTACAAATATAAAATCATATGATAAAGTATTTTATTTGGTTTTTGTGACCAATTCCAAACCAATTCCCAAAAGATGGCATTTTCTCTCCAGGACTGCCCTAATCTCTTTTGCCAAGGTGGTCAATTTTCTTTCATTTTAGGTCAATTACAAGAAAAAACTATGTGCAAGCCAGAGAGTAGGTCTAGTACATCGATACATATTATAATGTACACATGTGAAGTGCATCTAGAAGCTTCATTCAAGCCTAATTTCATTGTCCTTCAATACTCCTTAAAAATCTGGGAAATAGGTACTTTTCATAAATTGTTATTTAAATTAGCATACAAATTTGAAGAATAATTTGACATTACCTTTTTGACCCAGTAATTCTATCCCTTGGAATTTAGCCAATAGATAGAAAATATACAAAGATGTGTGTATATACAAGGATTTTCACTGCAACACTGTTATAGGTAGCAAAAAAAATGAGAACATGCTAAATATTATTAAAAAGAATGAAGTATGGCTCAATGTGCTGGCACAGAAAAATGTCTATAAAATATTAAGTCAAAAAAGCAGGTTATAGGGGCACCTGAGTGGCTCAGTGGGTTGAAGCCTCTGCCTTCGGCTCGGGTCATGATCCCGGGGTCCTGGGATCGAGCCCCGCATCGGGCTCTCTGCTCAGTGCAGAGCCTGTTTCTCCCTCTCTCTCTCTCTCTGCCTGCCTCTCTTTCTACTTGTGTTCTCTGTCTGTCAAATAGATAAATAGAATCTTTAAAAAAAAAAAAAAGCAGGTTATAGAACAGTATTATAACAGATCTTGTTTCTAATTTTTTAAAGGATAAATCAGGTATATATTTTCATATAGACAGGATTTAATATGCACAGGAAAGTTCTGTAAGTTTACACCAGAAACTGTTAACAGTCCTTATCTATGGAAGGTAGGAGTAGGGATTAGAAGGCAGACCTTTTTCCTTTGAATTTTCTTTACTATATGCATTTATTACTCATGATACAAAAAATAATGTTTAAAAGTAATTCCTCTTCAAGACTTACTGGTCAATTTTATAGAGTTAATTAAATCCAGCTTCAAATAAAATGTCTCATTGCCTCAAACCTACCAAAATAATACATACCACTTACTAATGATACAAAATGGTAATGACAAGCAAGAGGCCAAACCCCTCTAACCCACTAAAAGTGAACCAGCTAGTTAAGCAGAAGAGGTGTGCTAAAATTCTTTAGGCACACCACAAGCTGCTGACCCGGACTCTGCAACACTGGAAAGGTCCAGTACGCCTGAGGTGTACATGTGCCGAGGCCATATGGTCCTTTCAGAAGTCTTGTGCTTCCCTCACCCCCCCTTGCAAAATTCTGAGAGAAGAAACAGAGAGCTTTTAGATTCAGCAAGTTTGAAATGTGTGAAAAAGAGAAGAAATACACTTCCTCTTAGTCAACGATAGCTTTATACTGAATCCCCTTGGAAAAGAAATAATTTATTCAGACTGGGAGTGCTTAGATAAAGCCGTGCCATCCACTACAGAACTTGGTAAGTTAGGACAGTAAGAATGCAGAAACTGCTTTAGATAACTACGAAAAGACTGCCTTTGAAGAAAACTTGGGCACTGTAGGTAAAATTATGAGTAAATAGGGTTTCTTAAGAGTGACTGTGTATGAAGTTATAATTTTAATTTAAAAAATTGAGTCCAAAAGAGAAGCCTGAATTTAACATTACTAAGTTGTGTTTTTTCGGAAGATTTACTTACTTTAGAAAGAGAGCGAGCGAGGGGAGGGACAAAGGGAGAGGAAGACAGAATCCTTAAGCAGACTCCCTGCTGAGCAAGGAGCCATACACAGGGCTCAATTCCATGACCATTATTAGATCATGACCTGAGCTGAAATCGAGAATCAGACACGTAACCAACTGAGACACCCAGGCGCCCCAAACATTACTAAGCTTTAAAGGGTAAGTATAATTCAATTTCAGTATCAAGATGAACAATATTTAATGAAAAAAAAAATCCACAAACTTCAAGGACCGTTCTTTAAAAGCATATTAGTTCTGACATAAGTTGGAAGAATCAGTACTAGTTACTGTGGACATCCCTGACGTTAGCACTAACTGAGTGAGCACACTAGCCCAACATGCCCGTGAAAGGCAAAATTCAAAAACACTAAATCTATTTTAGTCTGAGGCAGATTATGAGGCTTATTTATCTGTAAAAATAATAATTATGCTGTTGAAAATATTTACTTAGCAGTTTTACTCAAGAAATAGGAAAATTAAGAAATGAAAAGAAAAAGGTAATTAAAATATCAGTACTGAAGTTTACATAGAGTTAACACTGCTACACACTGAGAAAAATATATACATCCTTCCTTGTGATCAGAAAAATGGAAATGAAAGAGGACTACTAAGATAGTATAAATTAGCACCAAATGCAATTGAATGTGGTGAAACAGTGTGCTTTTTATACTGCTTGTGAGATCAAAAATTAACACATCGTTTTGCAAAGTAACAGAAATACTGAGGCACTATAAGGATCAGATCTTTTGATATGTTAATGTTCCTGGAGAGTTATCCTTAGGAAATGATTTAAAAGAGGCAAAGTCCTCTATACAGAACAGCATGAAGGACAGCAAAAACAAACCAAATGCCCAATAGGGCAAAGGCTGGTATCATTAGGGTTCATAGCAAGCGTTAAACTATAAAACTTGCTAACAAAGCAATAATAATGACAATCTCTAGTCATTCTCCTTCCAAATCTTTCTCCAGAAAAAGCCATAGTTACCTGTCTAAAAGTTCTTTAAAAAAAAAAAAAAATTATTTATTTAAGAGACAGAGCGCGAGAGCAGAGGGACAGGAGGAGTGGGAAGGAGGAGCAGAGGGACAGGGATTTCCAAGCTGATTCCTTGCTGAGTACCAGCCAGGCGTGAGAGGCTCCATCTCACCATCCTGAGATCACCACCTGAGCTGAAATCAAGAGTCAGATGCTTAACCGACTGAGCCACCCAGGCATCCTCCCTATCTAAAAGTTCTATCGAATCAAGCATTCATGCTCCAAACCTCCTTTGCATGTATGAAACTGTTCAAATTCCTGGCACAGAGGCCCTCAGAATCCAGCCCAGTCTGTTTTTTCAGCTTCATCTCCCCAACGGCTATCCACTGTCCAAGCACAAAAGACATCCTGTCTTATCTGAGCACACCATGCTTTCAGGACTCCACATTTTCACACATGTAACTCTCTGGTCTTCACCAGGCGAGCTTCTCATCCTTGTAAGGCCCAGATCAAATATCACCTTCTCTAAGCTTTCCTGACTCTCTCCAGGCACCGCCTCAGTTATGCTCCGAAGTACTTTGTTCGTAATCTCTAAAATACTATTTTTCACTTTATACCAACATGTAGGTTTGTCTCTTCCAGCAGTCTTTATGAGCAGGAACAATGTCAGTAAGCTCCAGAGCCCAGCATATTAGTTAAAATGTTGAACACATAAATACATTTCATACAACTCTACCATTTTCCAAGAGGTATCCTATATTCTTATTTACCTTGCAGGATGAGAAAGGCTATCTCTATTTTTTCCAAGTAACAAACTGCAGCTCGGGGAGATTTAGTGAATTGCTCATGGTAGCAGAACTAATAGATGACAGAGATAAAATTCAATTCTACCTCTTCTTCTAACTTCTTGCAAGAGCTTTTCTGAAACATCATTTTGTGGTTTGTTTGGGCTTTTTTCAAAGATTTTATTTATTTATTTGATAGAGAGAGAGAGATCAGGAGTATGCAGAGAGGCAGGCAGAGAGAGGAGGAAGCAGGCTCCCCACTGAGCAGGGAACCCGACGTGGGGCTCGATCCCAGGATCCTGGGATCATGACCTGAGCCAAAGGCATAACCCACTGAGCCACCCAGGCACTCCCACTTTGTGGTTCTTATCTTAGCTCTCGCATTAAAAATTTGGGGCTATGTACAATTAAGAAGGATCTTGTTCTCATGTAACAGTTCCCCCACACAGCAGGGCTTATTGAATTAATGCATGAATAAATATCCTCCAAAAATGTAATTGTTAATTAACATTTTACACCAAGTCTTTTTTTCTAACACTGTGAGCTGGGCCTTAATTTCCTGACTTATAAAATAGATGGTCATATGCTACAACAGACTTACTTACCTACATGCTATTAAAAATTTGCCAGACTTTACCCCAATCTATTTAATCAGTATTTCTGAGGGCAGAACTCAGAAATGAAGGTTTCACATGCTCCCCCAGTGATTCGGAGCCTCACCAGTTTGGGAGCTCCTAGACTACATGACCTCTAAGTTTCCAGCTAACTATAACAGCTATGCTTTTTCTTTTCTTTTCTTTTCTTTTTAAGATTTTATTTATTTATTTGACAGAGAGAGGGACAGCGAGAAAAGGAACACAAGCAGGGCAGTGGGAGAGGGAGAAGGCGGCTTCCTGCTGAGCAGGGAGCCTGATGCAGGGCTCCATCCCAGCACTCTGGTATCACGACCTGAGCCAAAGGCAGATGCTTAACAACTGAGGCACCCAGGTACCCCAACATTTATGCTTCTTCAAAGAAAAATGTCCTGGGACGCCTGGGTGGCTCAGTTGGTTAAGCAGCTGCCTTCGGCTCAGGTCATGATCCCAGGGTCCTGGGATCGAGTCCCACATCGGGCTCCTTGCTCGGCAGGGAGCCTGCTTCTCCCTCTGCCTCTGCCTGCCTCTCTGTCTGCCTGTGCTCGCTCGCGCTCTCTCCCTCTGTCTCTGAAAAATAAATAAAAAATCTTTAAAAAAAAAAAAAAAGAAAAAAAAGAAAAATGTCCATCCCCAGTATACCCTAAAATGCAAGGCACCTGAAATCGCTCTTTACTTTACTCATTGCAAAGGATAGCAATATGCCATTTATGTCTTACAGACTAGTAAGTCAAATCTAATAATTATCCAGAAAAAGCCAAATAATTCCCTAGGAATAAAGCATGCATTCATGTGTCAGACACTACATTTACTTCCCAAGTTTCCCTGTATTGTGTTTCAGGTCTGCCACAGTTAATTCCACTAACTAAAAAGCGAATGGAAGAATGGATCTAATCATTTATGTAAAACTAATCATGTGTCAGGGACTCTGCTATGAGACGCATCTTATATATCCATTTACTGATCCATTTAATCCTCACGACAATGACAGGCAACCTGAGACTCACACAGATGAAGTAACAGTAAGTTACAGAATAAGATTTTTGAACCCAGTTGGTTGGTCCTGTCTTGTCCTTTCTGTCTTATGACCCAACTACAAGTGCTAAAGGTTGTTTAATTCATTTGAAACATGTGGATGAACCAGAAGAATTTTTGAAATCTGTAAATTATTAAAGTCTACCCGAAGAAGTATTATGCAATAAAAGTTAAGGAGGGAATCGTTACTCTGCAGCACTGGAAAGAGAGGGGTGACTTAGCAGAGTGGTGAAGATCATTAGCTCTGGAGCCATAATCACCTGGGCTGGAAACCCAATTTAACTACTTGCCAGCTGTGTGACCTTGTGCAAGTTACTTAATGTCCCTATGCCTCAGTTTCTTCCTCTGCAAAATGGAAATAAAAGAGTCTGCCTCTTAGAACAATTGTGAGGATTTAATGAGGTAATAAATGTACATAAAGATCTTGGAATAGTATCCACAGTAAGGGCTCAAATGTTAACTGCTATTATTATAATTCCCGCCTTTATTTTTAGATTCTATCTTCATGTCTTTTTTTGTTAAGATGTAGAACATTACTGATCTATGCCCAACTATGACTCATATCTGCTGAAGCATATTAGCTGGGATCCTTCATAAAAGCAGAAGAGCTAACTTTAAAGAGCTGGTTGGTCTCTGGATTCAGACTCAGGTTTAGCTCTTGACTCTACCTCAGTCTAGTTCTGTGAATCACTGAACCTCTCTAAGCCTTAGATCCCCCATTTGTAAAATGGAAATAAAAAACAGCAAGGGTTGTGATGAGGATTAAATAAGTGGAAAACAGCACAGTGCCCGGTCCACATGAAATGTCCAACAAATGTGGTCGCTGAACAGATTATGCATAAGCAGCTCCAGGGACAGCTAGGATATTGTCCTATTTCTCCATCAGCTTTTTTCTTTTCACGCACCAATCAGCACTTGTTTCTACCCAAGCCCAGTCAATCAGTTTTTCAATTCAATTTGACAAACAGTTAGTAACTAGTATGACCATGTAGTGAGTAATGTGCCCGCAAAAAAAAATAAAGATATATTTTCCATCCTCAAGGACTACTTAACTTAGAAGTAACATCATCTAGAAATTAAGACAAGCTAAATTCTAACTGCCTTACAATTAAGACAAGCTTTAGGAAGTGCTCATTAGAGGTTCAAAGTATCAAGTTCATTGGATGGAGTTATTCATTAGCAGGGGAGCAGGAGTGCAGGAATGGATTTTCCAGTGGCAAGAGCCCAAAGGTGGCACATGTTCCCTTCTCCCTGGGATGCCCTAATCCCGCCTCCTTCCCACTCATCTTTCAAGACTTAATTCTAGTGTCATCTCTTCTGGGAAGTGCCTTAAACTGAAGTGACTGCCCTTTCTCTGAGCTGTCTATGACAACAATTACCACTGTAAATGTCATGCTTGCCTGTCACCCTCCATGTACTGTGAGCTTCTTAAGGAGCTATTAGAGCTTATTCATTTTAGTATTCTCAGTGTCCAGTACCTATCAGCACTCAATAAATGTTTGTTGAATAAATAAATAGAATTTCAACAAGCAGAAGAATTTCTAAACAGGGTAATAACATAAACAATGACATGGAAGTCGAAGAGCATGGGCCATGTGTGAGATCAGTGACTGGTCTTGGCCCAGATGGAGAAGAATTTCAGTAAGAGACAGAGATGAGTATATGAGAGGTGGCTACTAAGCAAGCAGGGCCAGACGTAGACAGTTACATTGCAAAGTCTACCTACAACGTAAGCTACTAATTTAAAGAACACAATCATAAAATTGTCAAGTACTAGAATAGAGGATACAATCATTGCTGAATATAGAACCATTTTATATACTCTACTATATGATATTCCTGTGACCTTCATTTGCCTAAGATAGTCCCAGTTTCCACTTGTTTTCCCAAGTTAGTATTCCCACAAGTGTCTCTATTTGGATGATAAAATATGGTTATTCTAACCAAGGGAGAGTTCTGTACCCCTAACACAGGTTGTATATCCAGTCAAAATAAAAGTCAACTTCTAAATCTGCAAGAATCTGGAAGGAAAAAATGTTAGTATATGGAAATAAATTTAACAACCAACTGCAATAATCACAGAAAAGCATTATTTGACATAGCAAGTTATATACATAAAGGAAAAAAAGTTACACTTTTGCTAAAGTAATTAACTTACTGTCAATTTTCTTTTTGCATTTCTTTTAGTTTTACATTCATAACTGACTAATTCCATTTTAATTGAGTTCCTTATGATGAACATAATGGAAAAATGTATTACAAATATTTTCAGTTTTAGAATATTTTGGCAGAATTATGCAATACAAATCTGTCATGTTAGTAAGACTACATTGGAAAACAAATGCCTTTATTTGAAAACTTCTTTAAGTAAAAGCCTGAAAGGGGCGCCTGGGTGGCTCAGTGGGTTAAAGCCTCTGCCTTCGGCTTGGGTCATGATCCCAGAGTTCTGGGATCGAGCCCCCCATCGGGCTCTCTGCTCAGCGGGGAGCCTGCTTCCTGCTCTCTCTCTCTCTCTCTGCCTGCCTCTCCGCCTACTTGTGATTTCTGTCAAATAAATAAATAAAATCTTAAAAAAAAAAAAGCCTGAAAATCTGAATCTATAGATTCCTATTCAATATTGATGCCTTGCCCTCTTATTAACTAACCAGACCTTGATTTCTTAGAGGGCAATATGCTCAATTAAAAGTACTGATCTCCTCAGACTTCCTTGTAGCTACGAAGGTTATGGTTACTGACACCAAATTCTGGCCAATGAGATATAAATGGAAACATCTGGTAGGGCTCCAGGGAAAATGATTGCTCTTGATAAAAAGAGAGACAGCTGGCCCATGCTTTCTGCCGTTTGGCCTCTGCTTTTCCCCCTTCTTCCTGCAGGGTACAGACTTGATATAATGACTTGGAACAGGGAGCCTGTGACCATGAGAACCAGTAACACTAAAAAGACTGCAGACAACCTTCTGTCTGGGAAGATCTGCTTTGTAATACCATCCTAGTTCTATTTGTATTTCCAAATCCTTCAGTTCTGAGACTAGCGTATCCCAGCAATGGTTGCCGGGGAAAGGGCAAAGGGAATGCAATTGTAAATGCAAAAATGTACCAAGAAACTTTGTGGGGTGATGCGTATGTTCTCTATCTTGATTATAGTAGTGATTAAACAAATTTACAGATTTGCAAAACTCATCAAATTATACAGTTAAGATGCATGTATTTTACTGTATACAAAGTATACTTTAATAAAGATAGGCTTTTTAAAAAAATCACTTGCTGAACTAAATCATAATATTTAAGCATGTATTATGGTTAACCTAGAGAGTTTTCAAAAAATAGGAACACTAAATATTTGTTGGCCTCACCTATATTATCTGTAGTTCTAGAACTATAAGGATAATATAAATTATCATGCTGGAGGAGAAAAACACACATAAGAGCTGAAATGTCAAATAGCCACTTATGCAGTATTTGTATGCACACCATAGTTCTTTCAGGAAGAGACTAAGTCAGAAGACCCAACTCAATAGTTCTAAGAAAAACAAAGATAATTCACTAAGAAATAATAGCATACTTTTCCTTTTTAACTCTGTAGAACTCTATTAAAAAATTTCTAGTATATAAACTGGTGGTATCATTAATTTTTAGCTTAAAAAATGCATATAAAACATACTGTTGAATCTCGACTAAAACATTCATAGAGGATATTAGTGGCAAAATTAAATCAAAATAACAGTCTAAACCAGGATTTCACATACTATTGCTTTGGATAAAAACAGAGACTTGAGCATATCTAATGAAAATTGAGTATGACATTAAATGAACTTATGTAATTATCATTTGAACAAGGTTAAACAAGTATCTTTACTTCTTTCTCATGAGCTTTAATGTGATCATATGCACTGTGAATTCCCAAAAGAGTTATATGGAATGCAGTGTTTCTGCCTTACTTCAGTCAGAGCACCTCACAGGACTTGGTTAAGGAAATCACGCCTCAGGAAACACACTGCAGGATGATAGCACAAGCCAAATAAGATCAAGTTTTTCCTACATATTTTATTTTCATATCCCTATTTGGAGAAGGTAATCATGCCCTCTACTTAAAACATCTCCTTTAAAAATGCTTTTAAAAATCTACATTCTCGGGAGCCTGGGTGGCTCAGTCAAGTAAGCATCCACCTCTGGCTCAGGTCCCCCTGCTCGGCAGGGCCTGCTTCTCTCTTCCCTCCTCGTTTGTGGTCTCTGTCGCTCTCTCTGTCTCAATCTCTCAAATAAATTTAAAAAAAAAAAAATCTTAAACAAATCTACTTTCTTAGTAAATTTTTACCTATTGAGAAAAAATTAGTATTATATGTAGAGCTAGTCATGTAGCAGAGTTGATTCCCACCTTCTAGAAACAATCACTACTACAATATGTGGAATAAAGTCAACCAATCATGGGTCCTTTCTTTAATGTAAAAGGACTTAGAATTTAGTCCTGGACTCTCACTATAATATCATACTACTCTGAGCAAATCACATACCATCTCAAAAGCCCAATTTCTTGAGCTATAAATTACTATAAAGTATGAAGTTGGACTACATGAACTCTATGAAACTTGCTAGTTCTGAATATGCTGTTTACCAATTTATTATACTTAATATTTACTAATCAAAGTGAAAGAGTATTTTAAAAATACAGCTTGTTTATTTTCAAAATCACCATTAAGAATAAATTCTTTCTGCACAACACCTCCCTCATATTTATCACTTAAAATTTTAAATATGAGATTCATTTTGGTTAAAAGCAGATTTTCATGTTTCTCTATCGTCTGAAGTACAACTATATTTTAAATGAATCTACGTCTATGGGCTGCAGGAAGAGAGTCAATGGACCAGAGCTTAATAAAAATTTGAATAACTGAAAGCAAAGGATTATCATTCAGCTAAAAGCAAAGCAGATGAACACTCAGTGTCCTCTCAATTGTTAATTATTATAAAAAACAAAGTTTAACTTGAACATCATGAGAGAACAGTGTTGCAGTGGACCAACAAGATATAATAATAATGACATCTAAGAAATTTCTTTAAGAAAAATGAATTATTTACCTGTAATGGACCCAATATGGAGCTTGTTGTATACATAAAAAAGAGACGAAGATAACTTAGAACGTTTGCAAATGCAAAAAGCCCTTCTGCCACCAGAGTAGGATGGAATGCGTCCCAATCCTTCCGATCAGCAAAATCATGAAACTAAAGTTAGGAAGAAAAAGCCAAAGGTAAATAGCTCCCTCAACTTATGAAAATAAAAGTAAATATTCTGACTATTGAAAGAAAACTAATAATTATATACCTTTTAGGGGCTCTCCTTTTATGTTTTATAAAGTCCTCTTCTTCTAATACAAATAACATTATTTTAAATAAAAGGTTTTTACATATGTGAGGCAATATCACTTACTCTATATAAAGAGGTTTTCTTAGGAATTCTTAGGTTTTAAAAATTAAATAATTTTTTAAAAAGTCAAACTTTTTATGAATGAAATGTTTACTGGTTTTCCTTAAATTTTACAACATAAACTTTAAGTATTAAGTAAAATTTAAGTATGTTTTCTCTCAGTTAATTAGCTATCATATTAAATCAACCTAGCCCTTTAACTCTAGTTTCTAGAATGAACCCTACAAGTTCTTCTCCCTTCTAAATACCAAGAAAGAGAGTGTATTATTATACCCAGACATAGAGTGGCCACACGTTCCAGTTGCCTGGTTAGTCCCAGATTATATTCCAGTTTTCCTGGCATAATGATTAATACCCCCTTTCACTCTCAAAGTGTCCTCACTTCTAGAACTAAAGAGAGCAGTGTAAGATACCAATGACCCTCAACCATTTATCTATGTTATGACCAATTTTTATTTTCTTAGTAATTTCACAACTCAAGTCACTGAAAATGCCTAACAAACATGTTCCATACTACTGATCATTTAAAGGAATAGAGGTTTTTTTTTTTTAAATAAAGTAAAATGATATAACCGGTTTTTTTTCTATAGTCTATAAAGTAGTTAAAAAAACAGAAAATCTATCTCTCAGTTCTTTGACTGTGATGCCTTAGAAGAATTCTAAACTCAAGGCTTAAACAAAGATAGTTAACATAAAATCTATTACCTTTTCTGGGCTTGGAAGAGCTTATATCTTCATAAAATTATAAGATGTGTATAAAACTAAATTTTTGTCAAATGCTAAGTTTTAAAAATAGAAGCATCAAAAAATATCACATTTATATCACCTTGTAAGCTATAGAGGATACTAATCATGATTATGAATGAAGTAAAACACTACAAAATAAATTCTTAAAGAAAAACTTTTTTCTAGCAGGTATAAAGATAACTAACACTTATTAATTTCAGTAACTTTGTGTTCTCATTTTAAGTATATATACACATTAATGAGGTATATGAACCTAGCTCAGATATAAGGAATTGGCATTTGGTAGAAAGAAAATGCCTAGACAGACCTGGATTTAAATCCAGTCTTGGTTTCTTACTGTGTGGTCTTGGATAAGTTACTTAATATCTCTGAGCTTCGTTTTCCTTATTTGCAAAATGGGGATAAGGACATCTGTCTCATAGAGTCCCTGTGAGGATAAAATGAGATAAAGTATATCAAGTGTCAACCTTGGTGCCTGGCATATAATAGGTAACCAACATTAAAAGGTAATTAACATCCTTCAAACTATTGGAAGGGAGGAAACAATGCAGACTATTCCCTTATACTGGGATAGGTTTAAAATGAAAACACATCAGATATAGATTTGGGGCAATGTAACTCTGAGTTATACAGCTACATATCTCAGGTTTTTCCTAAACAAACTTCACTTGTGTCTGCAATTAGCATAGCTAATAGTCACCTTGTTGTGAGCAACCACTTTGAGGGCAAAAGTTGCCAAATAAAGTGAATTCATGACAAAACTGAGTTGATTACGTGATTCTTCCAAAAAGTCTTCTAACCCTTCATACCAGAGTCTTTTAATGTCTGACCAAATCATCCCTAAAAAAAGGAAGGAAAAAAAATTAAATAATGCTCTTACTTTAATAATAAACTGAAAAATACTTTAAAACTCAGGATATTAAATAAATAACACTCATACCAGCGATAGCTTCATTTAGAAGAAAAAATAACTTTTTAGTAAAAAATTCTCAAAATTTGAAAGAAAATAACTGTTAAGTTTTATATGATAATATCTTTCTCAGAGAGGAATTTTAATAAATGTGAAAAAAGCATAAGAAAACAAATAAATTGATGCTAAACACACACACACACACACACACACACACACACACACACCCCACAAAGGCTCAGTTCCTGATTCTTCTCTTTACTCTATTATGCTCACTCCTACAGAGACTTTGGCGGTCTAATCTAATGGCTTTAAATATGATCTATGGGCAGATTTCCAAATTTATCTCTTAAAAACTCAATCTGTATTTATAGAATTAATAACTCTAAACCCCTCTCCTAAATTCAATTTGTATGTATTTGACTGTTCTACATCCCCAACAGGATATCCTAACATATTCAAACTGAACTTTTTAATTTCTGCCCCAAATTCACTGTACTTAGAACTCTTCCCATCTCAGTTAATAGAAACTTCATCATTCTAGTGGCTTAATCCAAACTTCCTTGAATCATCCTTGACTCTTATTTCCTTTAATCCACATATTCAGTGCAATAACAAATCCTGTTAGCTCTGCTTTCAAAATATATTTAGAACCTAATCCTTGTCACTACCTCTTCAACTTCAAGCCACCATACCATCTAGCCTGGATTACTGAAATAGCCTACCTGGTCTCCCCGCTTTTATCCTGGTCTCCTTAAAATGTATTTGCAACACAGCAACCACAGCAATCCTTGTAAAAATGCAAGTGAGATTGAAGAGGTAGCTGCCTATGGTTTCCTCTAGGAATTTGATGGATTCCTTTCTCACACTTAGGTCATTCAACCATTTTAACTATTGGGACTTCATCAAGATCAAAAGCTTTGGCACAGCCAAGGTAACAGTCAACAAAACCAAAAGACAACTGACAGAGGGAGAAGGTATTTGCAAATGACATATCAAATAAAGGGCTAGTATCCAAAATCTGTAAAGAACCTGGCAAACTCAACAGCCAAAGAACAAATAATACAATCAAGAAATGGGCAGAAGACATGAACAAACATTTCTGCAAAGAAGACATCCAAATGGCCAATACACACATGAAAAAATGTTCAACATCTCTCGGCATCGGGAAAATATAAATCAAAACCACAATGAAACACTACCTCACACCAGTCAGAATGGCTAAAATTAAAAAGTCAAGAAATGACAGATGTTGGCGAGGATGTGGAGAAAGAGGAACTCTCCTATACTGTTGGTGGGAATGCAAGCTGGTGCAGTCACTCTGGAAAACAGTATGGAGGTTCCTCAGAAAGTTGAAATAGAGCTACTTTATGACCCAGCAATTACACTACTTGGTATTTACCCAAAGATACAAATGTAGTGATCTGAAGGGGCACCTGTACCCCAATGTTTACAGCAGCAATAGCCATAATAGTCAAACTATGGGAAGAGCCCAGATGTCCATCAACAGATGAATTAGTAAAAAGATTTGGTAGATACATACAATGGAATATTACTCATCCCTCAAAAAAACTGAACTCTTGCCATTTGCAATGACATGGATGGAACTAGAGGGTATTATGCTAAGTGAAATAAGTCAAACAGAGAACAATTATCACATGAGCTCACTGATATGTGGAGTTTAAGAAACAAGACAGAGGATTATAGGGGAAGAGAGGAAAAAAGGAAGCAAGATGAAAGCAGAGAGGGAGACAAACCATAAGAGACTCTTAATCAGGGGCGCCTGGGTGGCTCAGTGGGTTAAGCCGCTGCCTTCGGCTCAGGTCATGATCTCAGGGTCCTGGGATCGAGTCCCGCATCGGGCTCTCTGCTCAGCAGAGGCCTGCTTCCCTCTCTCTCTCTCTCTATCTGCCTCTCCATCTACTTGTGATTCCTCTCTGTCAAATAAATAAATAAAACCTTTAAAAAAAAAAAAGAGACTCTTAATCATAGGAAACAAACTGAGGGTTGCTGTAGAGGAGTGGGGTGGGGGGGATAGAGTAACTGGATGACGGATATTGGGGAGGGCATGTATTGCAATGAGCACTGGGTATTATATAAGACTGATGAATCACAAACCTCTACGTCTAAAAACAATAATACATTATATGTTAATTTAAAAAATGGTAGAGAAACTGAAATATCTTTAACACAGGATTCGGTTTTGTGGTCCTTCCACTCCATTCTAAGTGTAAACCCAGATCTCTTTTCTCTTGCTATTGGGTATATGTTTTATACTGATCCAATAAACCATGTGATTTAAGCATTAAAAAAAAAAGCAAGTGTTAACTTCCCTTCTCAAAACTCTGAAGTAACTCCCAGAGGAGAAAGGATTAACTACAGGTCTGAGCTCTTTCTCCATGGGAACACAACCTCATATTACTGTCTTTTAAAGAGGTTTCCTTAGAAACATACTATGTTAAGAAAAATATGAAAGGTCAGCTGTATTCAATACTGTTATAAAAACGACTGGGGAACTACATCTGGACTGGGAGGACTCCAAGTGGATTCACAGACCCTGAAAGTATACACAGCCAAAACTATAAAAAAAATGATGAAACTGATGAATCAGTGAAATCTACTTCTGAAACTAATAATATATGTTAATTAACTGGATTTAAATAAATTTTTAAAAATAATTCATAACGGAAGTATATAATAAATAGTATCATATATATATAACTGAATCAAATTCCAGTTTCTCTATTCTATTGGACTACTGATTTGTCCATTCCCTAACGTATTTTTTATTACATTAGTGTTATGATTAATATGAGTATTCCAATTTTGTTATTAAAAAAAAATAACTGTCTATATGATTTCCTGGAGTACTCCAAATATAGTAGCTTCTAATACCTAGTAAGTTTCCAGGATGGTGAATCTTTACAATGTCAACTCATCAGCGAACAGGGTGTCTTTCTTTATTGACTTCAACTCTGTGACATTTAAAAAATTCTATCTATAAAGATTTTTTTTGAGTCTTCTTAATAGATTAAAAAAAAAAAAAGATATGTTGAGAAATATAGGCCTTGGCTTCTCTGCGTGATGTCTCTCTTAAGAGTGTGCTTGCAGTGGGAGCTACACTCTTGGGCTTCATGAGCCGTAGCTGCCGCTAGAATCCGGGCTTTTCTAGCTGGGAGTAGCCCACACCCAGCCATCGGGCCTCATCCCATACAAATGAATGTGTCCACAATAGCACTGGGAAATAGCCCCAGACTTTTATAAGAACTGCCAATAAACATATATTTGAAGCTGTAATGCTGACATGCTGTACTTCCCTGTCTTGTCCCTTGTACAAAGCTAGTAAGTAAACCAGGGCCAGGTTCTCACCTGTTGTGTACCATGAGTATGAATGTCAGCAAGAACCCAAGATCACTGCTGCTGATTGTCCCTTCTATCTCATGTCTCTCAGAGTCTAAAGTAATTTCTTGACCTACAAGGACATGTATCACTTCTCCCCTCTCACATTCTCTCCTATCAGTTTTTCCTTCCACTGCTTGTCACACTGGCCTCCTTGCTTCCTTGCTGTCCTCTGAACACACAAGAGTCCTGCATTGGGGCCTAACATCAGCTCTTCCCTCTGACTGGAAGCTCCTCACTCAGATATCCATTTGATTAACTCCTTTACTGAGTGTCTTTGCTTATCATCTACTCTGATCATCTTATTTCAAATTGCAAACCCCATGTCCTCCATTCCCAACTCCTTAACTCTGCTTCTACCTTTCTTTTCCCTTAGTACTTAACCCTTTGAACATTGGGTATAGTGTAATTATTATGTCTATTATTAGCTGACTTTACTCATCCCATTAGAGGAAACTCTTCAAGAGTAAGAATTTTTGTTTTTATTAACCAATGTCTTAAAAGTCCTGGACGATTCCTAATACATAGTGGGTGTTCAAAAAATTTGCTAAATGAATAAATGTACACAAATAAAACCCAAACACACAAACAAAAATCCCTTCCCCTTTTTTGGCCATAAATTCCTCCATAGTTAATATATTCCTAGGACTATCAGAGAATAGTATTATAACCTACGATAGTTTTATGATAAATTCATTCATAAGATCTTTTTTTTTTTTTAAGATTTTATTTATTTATTTGACAGACAGAGACCACAAGTAGGCAGAGAGGCAGGCAGAGAGAGAGGAGGAAGCAGTCTCCCCATGAGCAAAGAGCCTGATGCGGGGCTCGATCCCAGGACCCTGGGATCATGGCCGAAGCAGAAGGCAGAGGCTCAACCCACTGAGCCACCCAGGCGCCCCCATAAGATCTTTTTAAAGAGAATACGTAGTAATAAAAGAATAGAGTGCTGCAATATAACATATGGGTGGAGATCACATTGAGCCAGTCAGAAGCATCCTCTGGCTTACCAGTAGGCAGAATAATTCCCCTAGGAAGCACATGAAGCATTCTTAAAAAACTGTTTAAAACATCTTAATTATACAGTACCTATATTTTATGTAGAGAACCATTTTTAAATACTTGCAGATCTGACACAGAAAATACTTTTAAAATTTCCATTTAGATGAGCTTCTATTTAAAGTGAATACATAAAAACTATCCAAAAATGTTAAACCAAATATTTTTTTAACTCAAATGCTATCCATGGAAACATTAAACCAAAAAAGATGCTTCCAGAAATAACTGTTTTATTTCTGTAAAATGCAGTATTATACCTAAAAGGAACTCTTGACCACAATTACAAAAGGAATTGGAAAAGATTTTTGATTTAAAAAAAAAAGGTAGACAAGTGAAAGAACAATGACTACTGTCAGGTGGTTTTCCATCTTCTGTGCAACACCCCACAACAAAATGAAAATAATACACTTGACATATTCGATATTTCTGAATTGAATTAAGAGAACAAAATAATTTTAAACTATTATAATTAATGCCTCTGAATACTAGTCAATGTACTGTATTTTAGGGTCTTTTTGTTGTTATTTTTTTTTAGAATTAGTAACCAACACTTATAAGCTATAATCCCATCATTTGGGGATTCCTCAAGGCCTGCTTCTACCTCCTCTATTCTCATTTTATACTTTCTCAAGTGTCTCATCCATGCCCATAATTTCATATACAAGCAATATGTAAATTATTCACACATTGCTAACTCAAGCCTGGACTTCCTCTTGAGCTCCAGACCATGATGTCTAATTGTCTTTTAGATATCTTGAAGTCTCTTTTATTTCGATGTATCCAAAAACCATACTCCAGGTCTACCCTCTCACAGATCCCCAAACCAAATACTTTTCCAAAATACCTATACTGCTTAATAAACTCACTCTTCCTCACCTCCTATATACTGTGTATTTCCATATCCTATTGACTTTACTTTGTAAGTTATCTCTCAGATTTGTTCCCTTCTTTCTTTTTCTTTCATAACAACTCTAACTCCAAGGTACCATCAGCTTTCATCTGTAATAGCCTCCTTCTGGTCTCCCTCTATCCACTCTTGCCACAGCCCTATCCTCCTAACCATTCTCTATTGTAGCCAGAATGATCTTTTCAAAAGGCAAATCTGAAATACAAAAACAAAAACAAAAGGCAAATCTGATCATGTCACTTAAATACTTAAAAATTTCAATGGTTTTCCATCTTCTTAGCATAAAGTCCAAATTACTTAACATGGCCCACAAGCCTGTCCATGGTCTGAAGCACCATCCATTTCTACAGCTTCATCTTGGATTTTGCGTCTCTTGTTCTCTCTGCTCCAGTATTTACTCAGTACCTTCTTTGTACCACACTCCTTCTTGCCATGGTGCCTCTCAATGTAACTTTTATATCAGCCTAGAATACTCCTCTCCTAATTGTCTTAGCTGACTCTTTTATTTTTTAGATCTAGCTCATTTATCAGTTCATCAAGAAAGCCTTTCCAATTTTCCTGACCTGGTAAGATGTCCTTATAATATGCTTGCTCTCCTCGCTCCATGACCTTTACTTAGCAGCACTTAACTCTTTTGTGCTTTTCCATTTATCTGTGCAATTCTCAAGTTTTTGCCTTAATTAGGCCATAAGTTCCACGAGTGTTGCACCACATCTCATTCCTGCCTGTGCTTGGACAAAGTAGATATACTAAATTTCAAAAAATGTATTTTTAGGGACAGCTGGGTGGCTCAGTCAGTTAAGCATCTGCCTTCAGCTCAAGTCATGATCCCAGGGTCCTGGGATCGAGCGCTGCAACTGGCCTCCCTGCTCAGTAGGGAGCTTGCTTTTCCCTCTCCCTCTGCCTGCTGCTCCCCCTGCTTGTGCTCCATCTCTCTCTGTCAAATAAATAAATAAAATCTTTATTTTTATATTTTTATACTAGCTATTCTATTATATCCTAACAGTAAAAAATTAAGTAAAAGGATACCACTAATATTCCGTGTATTCACTGACACATTGTTTTCATTTTACCTATGTGTTTTTTATAATTTAACCCTACTTTTTCTGGAGAACCAAGGAAAAGAACAAGAAACAAATGTACAGAAGTCAGCCATCAATAAGCCAAAAGTCACTGTGTTCAGGGCATGAAATAATACATTGAATGAGGACGTGCCTTTAGATAAATGGGCTAATGATTCCTACATGTTTCCTTAGAGCAAGTTCAGATCTACATATTTAAGGACGCCCAGAGGGATCTAATTACATTAACAGGCTTAGAAGACATCCTTGGCAAGGTTTATTCAGATCTATTGGTTTCAAAGCAGAAGCTGTGCTGAGAAAAGTAAAACACTTCCAGGAATTTTACTAGCTTAATGCACATTATGCTCTTCTACTGAAGCAGAATATGTTAGAAAATTAATCATATTGTGTGTGCATGAGTGTTCAATAATGTCTTTGAAAATAGGGCCATCATGATTAAAAAGAAGTAACAGTAGTTTTACCATTATTATGAAATTCCGTTATAACAGTAATATTTACACTATCCCAAGAGTGTATAACTCTTTGAGTTCAGTAGGTTTCTACTTACTGCTAAGAAATATAAATGTTAATTTGATCCTTATACAGACTCAGGAAACCTGAATCTTAATTACATAACAAATAAAAGATTCTTTCTCATGACTATTTAAACAATAGGTTACAGATAAATGATATAAAATTTCCTTTATTACTAGACATATATTACAATCTTTTAGAAGTAGTTTAAATAAATAGAGGGAAAAAGTACTTCTTAGAGATTCCATTCAAAATTTTTTAAACCTATTCAAAAAACAATACAAACAAGTTTCAGATTAGAAAGCTTTATAACAAAGCAATTTGGAATTACACATGATAAGGTATAAATTAATTCCTAAATTAAAATATTAAATTTTAGATAAAAATAGCAGAAATACAGAAGAAGAAAATATTAACAAGAAATTACTTGGGGGGTGGGAGATTGGGTGAGCCTGGTGGTGGGTATTATGAAGGGCACGTATTGCATGGAACACTGGGTGTGGTACATAAACAATGAATTCTGGTACACTGAAAAGAAATTAAAAAAAAAAAAAAAAAGAAGAAGAAATTACTTAATTCCCTTTAACCGAGAATTCAGATGTGTGGTATTTTTACTTTATCTACCTAATTTTAAATGTTAATACACAATGGTTTGAATACTTTTAAAAGTAAAACTCTGATCAAATTGCTTAAAATGAACTAACTTCCAAATAAAAATTAAAATTCCAAAACATGCACATTATTTTTATAGCTGAAGGAAAACTAAAAGTGAAAATGATACAGTAATTTTCTCAAATTATTTAATAATTAAATCAATAAAGAACATATTAATCGATCACTGTTTTATACCATAAAAATACTAAATTTTAGTATCTTTTACTCTATAGAAAATAGCAAAAAGATGGGTGAGAAATGCTGAGTTTAAAAACAAGGCTGAAAAAGGAAACAATAAACAAAACTAAAACGCAACCTATAGAATGGGAGAAGATAATCACAAATGACATATCACACAGACAAAAGGCTAGTATCCAAAATCTATAAAGAACTTAACAAACTCAACAGCCTTCCCCCAAAAATCTAGTCAAGATACAGGCAGAAGATATGAACAGACATTTCTCGAAAGAAGATATACAAATGGCCAACAGACACATGAAAAAATGGTCAACATCACTTACCATCAGGAAAATACAAATCAAAATCACAGTGAGGTACTACCTCACACCAATCAGAATGGCTAAAATTAACAGCATGGAGATTCCTTAAAAAGTTAAAAATAGAACTACCCTACAACTCAGCAATCGCACTACTAGGTATTTATCTAAAGGATACAAACATAGTGGTTCTAAAGGGCACATGTACCCCAATGTTTATATAGCAGCAATGTCCACAATAGCCAAAATATGGAAAGAGCCCAGATATCCATCAACAGATTAACAGATAAAGAAGATGTGATATATATTATATATATAATACATATATATATATCTATTTATATATATTACATGATATATAAAGATAATATATGGATATATAGATAATTATATAGATAATATCCATAGATATTATCTATAGATATATAATATATAGTTATATAGATATTATCTATAAAATATAGATAAGTATAGATAAAATATATAGATATTATATATATTATATAGCTATATAGATAATTATATAGATTATCTATATAGCTATATAACACCTATATATAGCTATATATATAATACCTATATAGCTATATAATACCTATATATAGATAATATCCATATATAGATATGTAAATATTTATATATAGAAATATATGATATAGATAGATAATAGTTATCTCGATAATCTATTAGATTATATATATAATCTATATATAATGAAATATTACTCAGCCATCAAAAAGAATGAAACATTGCCATTTGCAATGACATGAATGGAACTAGAGGGTATTATGCTAAATGAAATAAGTTAGCTAGAGAAAGACAAATACCATATGATTTCAGTCATATGTAGAATTTTTTTTTAAAGATTTATTTACTTATTTGAGAGACAGTGCAAGCAAGTGTGGAGAGGGGTGGAGGGAGATGGAAAGAAAACCTTAGCAGACTTCTTGATGAGCTCAGAGCCCCATGCAGGGCTCGATCTCACAACTCTGAGTTCATGACCCTGAGTTCACAACCTGAGTTGAAACCAAGAGTTAGTCACTTAACTGACTGTGCCACCCAGGGTCCCCTTACTCATGTGGAATTTAAGAAACAAAACAGATGAACACAGAGGAAGGGAAGGAAAAATAAAATAAGATAAAAACAGAGAAGGAGGCACACCATGAGACTCTTGCTATAGGAAACAAATTGAGGGCTGCTGGAGGGGAGGTGGGTGGAGGGTAATGGAGTAACTGGGTGATGGGCATAAGAAGGTCACTTAACGTAATGAGCACTGGGTGTTAAATGCAACTGATTTATCACTAAATTCTACCCCTGAAACTAATAATACACTATGTGTTAACTAAATTGAATTTAAAAACAAAAACAAAACAAGGCTGAAGATACAGAAGGAAATAAAGGAGATGTCATTAAAAGACCATAAATAGACAATGTGATTATATCTCAACTCCCTTCCATTCCCCACAAAAAAAGGGCAAGAGTTATAACAACTGCAGGAGGTCATTTAAAATATTTATCATATAGCATAACACTCACAAAAACGATTTTCAGAAAATAAAGTTTCTTATATTTAAAAACCTGGCCATTTCTAAAATGATCTGGTTATTATTACAAAGAACTGATTCATATTCAGTGAGTCACCAGGGAATCCTTTAAATCTAAATTCCAATAATGTTTCTATAACAAAGATAAAGATATAACCTTGTAAGTTCAAAGGTTCTTTTTTAAAACTATTCATTTTAAAGAGATACAGAGACAGAGATGGAGAGAGAGCACAAGCAGGGGGAGAGGCAGAGGGAGAGGGAGAAGCAGACTCCCCAGTGAGCCTGACATGGGGCCCCATCCCAGGACCTGGAGATCATGACTTGACACTTAACATGACACTTAACTATCTGAGCGACCCAGGCACCCCAGTTCATAGATTCTTAAAAGGGAAAGTAATGTTTTAATAAAAAAAATTTAAATAAAAAAAATAGTTAACTCTTCAAATGCAACAAAGTATAATATATCAAAGTACCTAAGAAGATTCATACTCTTATACCCAAAAAAAGCATTCATCAGCACAATTTTTCTGTTTTAATGATAAATAATTTTAGAGACTGAGAATAAAGAATTTTTCACTTCCAAATAATTAAGTAATATTAAATAAGAGATCTGCTCCCTTATCAAGTTCAGGATCATTTACCATTACAAAAATGTTAGTTAAGTCTTTAATGAAAGTGTTCAAATTCTTGCTGTGCAAACAGTTTAAAATTATAAAGTGAACACACATGTTTGTAATGCCAGCAAGTAAGGGAGAACTAAGGGCTATATAAAAGGGGAATCTTTTGAATAAACTTGACACTTACCAATAATCCACAGTATAAGTAGATAGTCTATTCTTTCAAGGGCTGGCCCCATTGTGTTTTTCTTATCCTCATTGTAGACAAGAGAGTAGAGGTTTAGTAACAGCAGGAACGTGAAATATGATGCTCCATGAATAATAAATTTCATAAAAGGAGTGTGAATGATTCTGCCGAACTGAGATTTGGGAGCTATCAAATAACAAAGTGACAAAACTGGCCAAAAGATGCCAACTGTCAAAACTGTCATTATCTTCTTACAGGTGGGCTTACGTCGGTAACCTGACATCTGTCCAAACCAAACAGTGTTCAGGAACTGCTGGCAGTTAGACTGTGAGACAAACTGAAAAGAACACACACATATATACACAAAAATAAATAACTATTAATAACTATTCATTATATTAATAATTAACAATAAATTGCCTATAGATACAATTTGATAATACCATTATTTAACTTATAATCAAAGTATTAATAGTTTAAAATCAATTCTACACAATTCACATAATTTTTTGTTTTTTGTTTTTCTTATATGTAATAAAAGAGTGTAGAGTTTGAGAGCATAGACTCTGGAGCCAGATTACCTGGATTCAAATCCAGGCTCTGCCACTTAATAATTGACCTTGAGCAAGTCTTTAAACATCTTTCAGCCTCAAATTTCCCATCTATAAAATGGGGATAATAGTCTCAACCCATAAACTTGTTACAAGGATTAAATATAAAGCTCTTAGAATAGTGCCTGATTCATGTAGTATTTAAGTATTAATATTAATAGCCTACTTAGCCATTTTGCAAAATTTAATTTATAGAGACTCTCATAATGTTTGTGAAATTTCAAAGTTAACAACCACAAACCAAAAGAAAACACTTCTTTCTAGAAGAACTACTGATTCCAGTTAGAAGAAACCAAGACACTAAGATAGCAAAGCAATCCAAGCCTAAACATCAGATACATTTATGCTCCATGAAAACACTGAGAATTTCTTTAAATGTATTATACTCTCAAGCTGCTTAAAACTGAATTCTGTGTAAGAAAAAAAAATATATTGCCAAATAAGAGGGAAATTCTAGTTCAAGTATAGGAATCAATTTACCAAAGTTTACAAAGCTTCTTAGTTTACTAATTTCAGAAGCAGTATTTTCCCAATATAATGCTCAAGTTGTGAAGTATAACTTACGGATTCTGGTAACTGTGGGTACAATTATGTGATCAGGTTTGAAATGAACAAAGTGATCATAATGTCATTAATATATTAAAAACTAATTGGTCAATCTTCTGTTTTAAAATTATTTATCCTGGGTGCCCAGGTGGCTCAATCTGGTGAGCATGTGACTATTGATTTTGGCTTAGGTCATGATCTTAGGGTTCTGAGACTGAGCCCCATGTCAGGCTCCCTACTCAGCATGGAGTCTGCTTCCCTTCTCCCTCTGCCCCTCCCCACTGCTCATGCTCTTTCTCTCCATCTCTCAAATAAATAAAATCTTAAAAAAAAAAAAAAGGAATTTCCTATATACTATACTTGTTTTTGGCAGTTAAGTCTTACTTCATTCTTCTGCTCAGATTCTAGTGCTCTTAAGGGATCTTAATTTGTCTCTCAAGATGAAATACTGCAGAGAGAAATAGCTTTTCCTCCCATCAACTACCCAGTTTAGTAGCATCCCAAACTACTAAAGGAGAAACTAGTGGTTTCTCCCTTTCCCCCAATATCAAAGGACTGACTGCTGTCCTTGCCATCCCTCTTTATAATAATGATTTAATTAATAGCCACGTTAAATATGTAATTTGAAGGACAAGATTTCAACTAGAAATGTTTTAGGTCTGTGTTGGTTTTAAAACAATGATACAAATTCTTTGCTACTCCTCTCATCAAGAGGTGGGTTATCATGTTTCATACCCTTCAATTCAACAAAGCTGTGATTGGTTTAGTCAGTAAATTCTGGAAGAAGTGATACCATGTGACTTCTGAGAGTCGGTTTTAAAAGGTTATGCAGGTTCCACCTTGTTTAACTAACACCTGATTTTGATGCCATTATCTGTCATATAAAGCATCCTACTACCCAAAGCAACTATGCTGTGAGGAAGCCCAGGCTACATGTAGGCACTCTGGGCAGCCCTCGGAAGCTTCTTAGATCATCTCCTCACAGTCAACCCACCATGATGACCATGCCCTTCCATGATTCCAGTACTAATTGCTCAGGAGGCCAACCCTCAATGCATCCACTCAGCCCACGGGAGAGCTCCCTGCTGGTCTTTAGCTGCTGGCTCAGACACCAGACATTTGAGTGAAGAAGCCTCCACATGACTGTACCCCCAGTAATCTGAGCTACCTCCAGCTGAGACCCTAGACACAGTGAAGCAAGGACAAATTATCCATGCTTGCTGTGCCCTTTCCTAATTCCTGGCCTACACAATCCAAGAGCAGAATAAAATGATTATGAAATTATTATAAATGATTATGAAATACTGTTTTATGCCACTGATTGTCAGGAATTGTTATCCAGGGCAGATTACCTAAACAAAGTCTACCAACTATTTGGGAAGACATTATCCTCCCCTTTGATCATATCTAGAAATCTAGCTTAAAAAACTATATTTTCATGCATCCTTAAAATTACAGAGTATTTTCCTTTCAAATAAAAATATTACTACTAATTCTTCTTTCCTTTTCTTGCATCTTCCTTAGAATGGAACATTTGGTTACATCTGTTAGTCCTCAGGGTGATATATATATATATATCTCAATCATTAGGAAACTGGCTCTTAGTTTTTCCTTCCCTAACCAGGACAATCTCAGTCTTTCCACCTTTCTTTGGGGTTTCTTTTTCCAATCACTTAAGTTGATTTTGTAACTTGCTATCTCTTTATTCCATCATTTAATAGTATTTCATGTCTATTTTAAGTCGTAGAGCACGGAAGTAAATAAATTAACCTAAGATGTAGTCAAAATGTGTATTAGAGGACAATTTTATCAGGTGTTCTATATTGTTTCTATTTATACACATTAGTGCTATACTTCCTTTTTAAGCACACAGGTATGTTGTTGATTTATAATCTAATTACACTGATCCAAATTCTTGTGTTTAATTTTTTTCTATAAATGTTTTCCTTTTTTTTTTAAATATTTTATTATTTATTTGACAGAGAGACACAGCAAGAGAGGGAACACAAGCAGGGGGAGTCGGAGAGGGCAAAGCAGGCCTCCTGACAAGCAGGGAGCCCAGTGTGGGGCTTGATCCCAGGACCCTGGGACCATGACCTGAGCCAAAGGCAGACACTTAATGACTGAGCCACCCAGGTGCCCCATAGATATTTTATCTTAATCAAGAACCTTAGAGTATTAGAAAAAGTATAAGATTTGAAACCAGAAATCTGGGTAAGTGATATACTATGTAGGTAATATTAAAATAAACATCTTAAAATTCTTGTACCAATTTCCTCACAAACCACTGTGAGGCTCAAATTTTCAACCAAAATAATAAAAAATTCTGCTCCTAGCACCAGAAGTCCTGTATCTTGCCTTCTACCATTATGTGTCTCAGGTCACATTTTTATATTAATACAAATCTGATAACCAAGTTTTACTCCAACATCTATATTAATAATAAAAATAATGGGCCTTAGGGGCATCTAGGTGGCTCAGCTGGCTTAATGTCCAATGAGTTCAGTTCAGGTCATGATCTCAGGGTAGGGAGAATGAGCCCTGCGATAGTTGTGGTGTCTCTTTGTCCCTCTCCTTTTGCTCCTTCCCCTGCTTGTGCTCGTGCTCTCTCGTGTTCTCTCTCACTAAAATAAATAAATCAAACCTTTTTAAAAAAAAATAATGGGTCTTAGAAAAAAATACCTTAAAAGTATCATTTACCAATACCTCATACTATCAGCTAGGTATCGTTACCTACACACAAACACCTGTGTTTAGTAAATTATCTCAAAAAATGAAATTTAAAATGCATACCTTCCTTCTTCAAGTTCCTGAATCATGTATCGTGTGTGTGTGTGTGTGTTATGTGTGTGTGCGCGCGCGCGTGTGTGTGTATGTGCGGGGATTAAAAATAGGTATTTCCCTTAATAGGAAAAGATGATGCCAGTAGAATCAAATTGAATTTAGTTATCACATCATGGGCCTCTCCACCTTTGGGCTTCAATGAATTAAGAAATAAGAACCAGGAAACAGCATCTGATACTTTATGTTTAAACAGAAAGGTACTATAGAAAGCGCCATTTGTAACCAAATCAACAAAACCAACCTACGACAGACAAAATACAAGATAGAACCATCATTATGAAAGTACTTACCACACAAGATCTTATTTAAATAGCTACTATTTGGCAAAAATACTAAATTAACATTATTATTATTATAATTAAAATTAATTGTTAAAAACAATTTGTATCAACAATACTTCAATATTTCTTAAAAAAGGAAAGTAGTAAACTGTCTCTGAACCAAAATAATAATAATAATAGCAACTGCCATTTATTGAGTATTTGCTTAACGCCACCCTTGGGGTGCCTGGATGGTTCAGTCAGGTAAGCATCTGCCTTTGGCTCAGGTCATGACTCCAGGGTCCTGAAATCGAGCCCCACATTGGGCTCCCTGGCTCAACAGGGAGTCTGCTTCTCCCTCTCCCTCTAACCCTCAACCCGTTCATGCTCTCGCTCTTAAATAAATAAATAACGTTTTTATAAAAGTGATGGTAGAGTACATATCTTTAATTCTCAATTAATTGCCCTGAACCACTATACTACTATGGAGGAAATAATTCTTTTTTTTAAAAGATTTATTTATCTATTTTAGAAAGAGGGAGAGTAGTAGCAGGAAAGGTAGAGGGAAAGGGAGAAAAAACCCCAAGTAGACTTCACACTGAGCAAGGAGGCTGGCTTTATCTCATGAACCTGATATCACGACCTGAGCCGAAACTAAGAGTCAGACACTTAACCAACTGTGCCACCTAGGCACCCTGGAAGTAATGTATATATATCACAGAAAGCCTCATACCTCCTTTTGGTTATATTTGATAGCAAGTTTTAGACGACTTAAATTCATTCTTTCTTCTAGTAGTCCCCGTTTGTCAAGAGGCTCATCACTAGATGTATGGTTTAGGATAACTTCCAATTCTCGTGAATTCCGCGCTTGTGCAAGCAAATCTTTAGCAAACATTTTACATTGTCGGGCTAGTTCCTCATAATCACTCCTGCAAAATGCAATAGTTTATTATTAGAAATGTCACTTCCAGCTTCTAATTAAGTTCTTTTCAATAGAAAATTACTTACTCAGTAACATTTTAATTCTGACAGGGCTCTTCAAAATCTGAAGTCACTTGTGCTGATGGTCAAAAGAAGCTACTGGTGCATAAATTCTCTACAGCTTGGGGGGAAACTGTAACACAATTCTATTCCCTGTGTTCACACGGATAATTTTAGAGAGTACAGTATTTCCTTATACATACTGATATTCCTAGAAATTCTGTTTATAGTTTCCAACCAGCTATTAACTCATTTGCCATTATTCTCTGTCTGATGTAAAACTTCTGTCTGACGTAAAACTTCTTTCACGTTACTCATCTAAACAATAGATAATAATACTGCTATCCAATAAATATTAATATGTACCTTTAATGAGAGTTGTTTTCAATAATTGTCTACAACATGATATATGCTACTTTTGATATTAAAATAGTATTCTCATTCACTTTTAAAGTGTTTGTTTGAATAAAATTCAAGTTGGAAAGAAAAGACGCTGAAATATTCCTAGTAAAGAATTTTCTTTCATAATCACTATTCCCTGAAACTTAGGATTTAACTGCTAATTAAAGACGGGCCTAAATCGGGGTGCCAGGGTCGCTCAGTTGGTAGGGTAACTGCCTATGGCTGACGTCATAATCCCAGGGTCCTAGGATAGAGCCCCGCGTTGGGCTCCCTACTCCTCAGAGAGGCTGCTTCTCCCTTTCCCTCTGCCTGCTGCTCCCCCTGCTTGTGCGCTCACTCTCTCTCCCTATCAAATAAATAAATAAAATCTTTGGGGGAAAAAAAAGACAGGGCTATATCAACAAACTTGTGAGCAACTGAGAAGTTTTAGCAGATAATTCTCTTTAAGAACATCAGTTATATTAAAATTATGTCTGAGTGTAATAACTCGAAAATAAGTTAGGTATAAATATGAGTCAATTGGGGTCAGAAAATAATTTTTATTCCATTTTTTTCTCTCTTTTTTAAAAGATTTTATTTATTTATTTGACAGAGAGAGAGAGAGATCACAATTAGGCAGAGAGGCAGGCAGAGAGAGGGGGGGAAGCAGGCTCCCCACTGAGCAGAGAGCTCGATGCGGGCTTCGATTCCAGGACTCTGAGACCATGACCTGAGCTGAAGGCAGAGGCTTAACCCACTGAGCCACCCAGGCGCCCTTCAGTTTTTTGCTCCTTACTGGGAAAGGGAAAAACAGAAAAATTTCCCAATGGTTAATCATCTACATAATGGGATTTTCCATGAACAGAAAATTATCACTCAAAGAATTAAAAACTTTTCCTTAGAGGCTAACATTTTTCTATCTATTCTTTGGATTTACTACATAACCAAAACTACTTAAAAATAAGCAATTATATTTCTTTAACAAATGAAGTATTACTGCTTCTTAGTCTAGGAATCCAATTACAGATGAGAATATTCATCAAAAGTATGTATTATTACAAAGAGGTCTCATCTTTAGGTAAACACTGACAGACCACTGAATTCAGTAAGATTAATATATTTTATTAATCTAATTTTCTTAATCTTTAACAAATTATTATAAGACTAATAAGTGGCTGTGTATAGTTTAGGTGGAAATATAGTAGACTAGAAGCCAGGAGTCCTATGTTCTAGTTACAATTCTTGCTAACTCTGTTCCTAATTAGATGATGCTTATCAGTAAAATATCTAACCTATATATGTCACTTTCCCTGTCTACAAAAACAAGGAGATTGGGGGCACCTGGGTGGCTTAGTTGGTTAAGCGTCTGCCTTCGGCTCAGGTCACGATCTCAGGGTCCTGGGATCGAACCCCACATCGGGCTCCCTGCTCAGCAAGGAGCCTGCTTCTCCCTCTCCTCATCACTTGTGTGCTCTCTCTCATTATCTCTGTCTCTCTCTCAAATAAATAAATAATTTTTTAAAAATTGAATTAAAGTAAATGGATTTTATGATCTATGTTCAAAATCTAACTTTATTATCCGATGATTACAGAATAATCATAGCAGTTGCTTCAAATCCTTTTTGGAAGGAGCTGAATGAATTCTACTTTATATGGTAACTGAGAACTCCAATTATAAGGTTATAATAAGAAGTTCTTTAGAATTAAAAGGAATAACTTTATAACAGCCTCATATGCTAATAAAGTTAAAAGTACCAACAAGTTACATTTTAACCATGTCTTATGTTTTTCTTGAAGTATATACTTTGTGTCCTATCGAGTTTAAATAAAACAAAATTTAACTTATCCAAATTGAAATACAGGAGTTCCATACTTAAAAACTTATGAACAGGTTATTTAAAAAGTTTCTAGAACTCAGCTATCAAAAACACACTATAAACTGTTATTAAGGCATAAGAAAATTGCAAGCTTCTTGTCACCCTTCCAGGAAGAAGTCTGAATCTTTCCATCTTGTCAAGTCACTAGAGGAGTGCAATGCAAAGAGGGGGCACCTCCCAGAGCAGCTAGACAGAAAAGGAAAGGTAGAGATAGGTGTAACCTGCACCCCAGAAACCTTCCAGCAGGAACTATCAAGAAATGATCAATCTCTCTTTCAGGGGGCACAAGGGATACTTTAAAATAAGGGAAAGTCTCAAAGATTTTCCTCAAGTCTAAGAAATATAATTTCCTAAGGACTTTCATTTTTTAAATGTTTAAATTAGTAGTTTAATAGGCTACTTTTCCCAAAGCCTTTTTTTGTTCCCCCACCTTAACTCTCTAAGGGGAATTGATACCAATGGTTCTTTATGTCAAAATTACATTTAACTCTTCACTTCAGAAGAAAACTCAGAATGGGATTCATCCCTCTTAATCAGCAGTATTTCATTTTTATGTAATAGCTTCTTTTTCCAAAGCCTTTTTCTATTATCCCAACTTAACTCTCTAAGAGAAATTGATAAACAATGATTCTTTGTGTCAAAATTACATTCAACTCTTCATTTCAGAAAAAAACTCAGAATGGGATTCATCCCTCTTAATCAGTAGTATTTTATTTTTATATCTACATATTATGTGTCTCCTAATAGAAAAATCTCACCAACAGTGAAAACAGACTATGTCTGTGTGTATGGAACGTTCCTGAAACACAGAAAGCATTCTACATGCTTCTGAAAGTTATGAAGGACCAAGCTCTCAGGATGACTATAGAATCTGAGAATAAGGGGAGGCAGAATAGAGAACAGTTATAAATTTGCTCTTGCTTAAGGCTGCCACTCCCCTTACTCTTCACTGTCTTAGAACTCCTTTGGCAACATTCAACAAATGGCAAAGGGCAGGTGGAGAAAGAGTGACCTAAGTAATATCAAGGTCTAAGCCACTGAGCCTGAAGGAAAACCCCAGGTAAGTGGCGGCAAGGTCTGGTCATCTTGGATCAAAAGTAAATAAATATAAACATGAATTTGGTTTATGGAAAAAAAAAAAAACTCAGGCTGAAGAGATTCTTGAAAAAAGGATATAATTTACAATTTCCACTCATTCTCACCTGAATTCCACCTCCACGAGACTTAATTCTTTTAAATCAGCACTAAGTTCAAATGCTCTCAGAATTGGATCCTCCTCCGTTAACATTATTAGAGCTGGACTGGCCAAACAGCGATATATATCAAGACGAAACCTGTGATAAATTTTGATTCCATAATGTAAAATAAATGGATTATACACATATAATTAGTATTTTCAACCTATAATTTTCATAAATTTAAAATTAAAGTACTATAAAATTAAAAGAAAATAAAACAACTATAATATAGTTATTACAGGATATACTACATAAAGACTTAAAAAATAAGTCTTTGTATTTTTCAATCCAATTTAATTAAAAAATTTCTATTCTTGAACCAATATTATTTTAAATGGAATAGGCTAATAGCTAATACATTTTGAATATGATGTGAATGGTTATTAAATTTTTCCTTCCTCAGTGATAAGACTACATTAATATACTAGATATATATAACACATGACTCATTCAACCAGGTTATTATTTTTTTCAACCAGGTTGTTTTTTTTTGTTTTTTTGTTTTTTTTTAAAGATTTTATTTATTTATTTGACAGACGGAGATCACAGAGAAGGAGGCAGAGAGAGAGGAGGAAGCAGGCTCCCCGCCGAGCAGAGAGCCCGATGCGGGGCTCGATCCCAGGACCCCGGGATCATGACCCGAGCCGAAGGCAGAGGCCTCAACCCACCGAGCCACTCAGGTTGTTTTTTAAAGATGTTTCAAATCTTAAGAATGAAATCATTCATTTATGTATAATCTCTAGATAATGGAAAAGCATACCACTTTACCTTCTGTAAACTAGTTATGGTTCATATTCAATACCTAAATAAGAAGCACACCAGAAAATTTTTGCAATAAATCTTTCATTTATAAACATATAATTTTTAATTTATAAATTTAGTAGATATTATATAATGTATATTTCCTTCCAAACATAAATTTAATACACGCTTGTTATTAAAAAAAAAAGCAAGCAGTTTTAGGGGTGCCTGGGTGGCTCAGTCAGTTAAGTGTCTGCCTTTAGCTCAAGTCATGATCCTGGGTCCTGAGACTGACCCCTGTATCAGGCTCCCTGCTCAGCAGGAAGCCTGCTTCTCCCTCTACCTCCCCCTCTGCCTACTGTTTCCCCTGCTTGTGCTCTCACGTGTGCACTCTCTTCTCTCTGTTAAATTAAGTAAGCAAATAAATAAATAAATAAAGCCATTTAGAAATATGATGGTCCCCAATTCTCCTCCTTCCACCAACTCTACTCTTCTAAGAATAGTCAAATTACAGAGAATTATGAATATCCTTATTATTTTCAATTCACACACAAATATAATCAGACATATTATATAAAGGAACAACTTTTTCTATGTTACTACATATAGAGTCATGCCTTTTTTTTTTCCCCAAACTGGATGGTTTCCCATTTGACGGCAGCTCATCAGATCTCCAAAAATGGAAATTTCAGTTGCTTCTAATTTTTTACTTCTATAAATAACACAGCAATGAATATTCTTCAGTTCATATGTTCTTTGCACACTTAGAATTGCTGCATAAAATGGCATATGTATCTTAAATTCTAATACATGCTTCTAAAACACTAACAATAAGGAGAGCTCATTTCCCCCTACATCATTATTTTTCAACTTTCATGAATGAAAAATGGAATTTTATGTGAATTTCTTAAAAAGCTTAAGCATCCTTTCCTGTTTACTATCCATTTATACTACTTCTGTAAATTCCTGTTCATTTTCATTAGCTTATTTTTCTGATAATTGTTTATTTTTAAAAATCAATTTGTAAGATCTACATATCAAAGAAATTAGCCCTCTGTCTGGTCAAAGTATTTTAAATACATTTTCGCAGTTTATTGTTTGTCTGCATTCCCCAACTAACCCAGAGACTCATCAGGAGACAGTAGAACTCTTTTATAGGCTCAAAGTTGTATTAACATAAACTCTACCCAAATCAGTGGCTCACCTATATAGATCCTGAAGTGACCCTTAGGAATCAAGGCTAAAAAATAAAATAATCAGGGGTGCCTAGGTGGCTCAGTCAGTTAAGCATCCAACTCTTGGTTTCAGATCAGGTCATGATCTCATGAGTTGTGGGATGGAGCCCCGGCACCAGCTCTGCACTCAGCGAGGAGTCTGCTTGAAGATTCTCCCCTCTGTCTCTCCCCTTCCACTCACATGCATGCTCTCTCTTTAAAATAAATAGATCTTTTTAAAAAACAAGAATCAAAAACTAAAATAGGCACAGAGATCTATGATTATATATCACAGGGAGACAGACTTTTCAGGCCAGAAAAATAATAATATTTTTTAAAATCTTAGAAAGTACAACAGTATTCGGAGTTTCTACAATATATACTAGGCTGTCCATATTTCAAGCAAAGAAATATTAGATGTGCAAGAAAGAGTCAAGCTGTGCCTCACTAAGGAACAACAACAGAGGGGGAAAATAGACTTCATTAAAGTCGTCCAGCAAAAGGCCCAGAACAGAATACTCCTTCACAACCCTCAGAATAAAACAACACTGCCCTACCTTGATTTTGGATTCCTAGGCTCCAGAATTGTAAGACAATAAGTTTCTGTTGTTTAAGTCACCCAGTGTGGTATCCTATTATGATAGCCTTAGCAAAATAATGCAGGGCTCAAAAGTAGATCTGAAATGGCAGGAGAAAGAACTACCAAACTTGAAGATATATTGATAGAGATTATGCAAGCCAAAGACTAAAGAGAAGAAAAAGAATGAGGAAAAATGAACAGAAATTCACAGAGATATGTAAAACTATTAAATACAAGAACATACTCACAATGGGTACATACCAGGAGAGAAGAGAAGAAAAAATATTTGCAAAAATAATGGCTAACAACTTACTATATTTACTGAAAAACAATAACCTGCACATCCAAGAAACTCAACAAATTCCAAGGAGGACAAATGCAAAGAGACTCACAAACAGAAACATCATGGTAAATACGCTGAAAGTCAAAGGCAGGGAAAAAATCTTGAAAGCAACAAGAGGAAAGTGATGAGGTGTTTACAAGGAAACCCCAGTAAGACTAACAGCAGACTTCTCAGTCAAAACAATAGAAGGATAAAATATTCAAAGCACTCAAAGGAAAAAAAAAAAAAACCCATCAGATAAAAATCCTATAACCAGCAAATCTATTATGCAAAAGTAAAGGCAAAATAAGAACTTTGCCTGAAAAAGACTGATTGAATAACGTTCCTAGCAGACCTGCCTTAAAGGAAATACTAAAGAAAGTTCTTTAGGCTGAAAGCAAGTGATCCAAGATGATAATTCAAATCCACATGAACAAAAAGAACAAGTAAAAGTCGTTATGTAATTATAAAAGACACTATAAATAAATGTCTATTTCTCTTGCCTCTTAACTGATTTAAAAAGCAATTATATAAGGGCATCTAGGTAGCTCAGTCAGTTAAGCATCAGACTCTTTTTTTTTTCCATTTTATTTTATTTTATTTTATTTCTTTTCAGTGTTCCAGAATTCATTGTTTATGTACCACACCCAGGGCTCCATGCAATGGCGGCTTGGGTCATGATCTCAGGATCATGAAATCCAGTCCCATATCAGGTTCCATGCTCAGTGTGGAATCTGCTTGAGATTCTCTCTCCCCCTCTCCCTTAAATAAATAAATAATCTGTATCATTTGGCCTATAATAACACAGAGAAATGTAATGCATGTATAATGTAATCCCCAGTAACAGCACAAAGTACGTGGACAGGACTACAGCTGTAATAGACTAAAGAAATGATGACAGTAAAGTATACAACAATATGTCTGTTGACAATAAAGTAAACAACAATATGTTGTTGGGTTTATAGATGAAATAGGTATAATAACAATACCATTAAAAGGATGGAAAAGATAAGTAATTTATTAATGATATTAAAATGCCAATTAGAAAATATACACTCAATGCAAAAAAAAGCACTAATGAAGAAACAGAGGAGAAAGATGTAAGACACAAAGGAAACAAATGAGGAGACATGTGGAAAACAAAAGGCAAAATGACATATTTACAACTATATTAAGAACATTAAATGTAAATGGTTTAAACAATCCAATTAAAAGGCAGATGTTGGGGGCGCCTGGGTGGCTCAGTGGGTTAAAGCCTCTGCCTTCGGCTCAGGTCATGATCCCAGGGTCCTGGGATCGAGCCCCGCATCTGGCTCTCTGCTCAGCAGGGAGCCTGCTTCCCTTCCTCTCTCTCTGCCTGCCTCTCTGCTACTTGTGATCTGTCTGCCAAATAAATAAAATCTTTAAAAAATAAAAAAATTTAAAAAATAAAAGGCAGATGTTGTCAGACAAAATTTTTAAAAAGCATAATCTAACTCTATGTTGTCTATAGGAGATACACTTTAGATTCAAAGATACAAATAGACTGAAAGTAAAAGTCTGGAAAAAGATATACCATGCGAACCGCAACCACAGGAAAGCTGGAAAAGCTATACTAGTATCAGACTTTAAAACAAACCAAAAAAATATTACTAGCAATAAAGAGGGACATTTTATAATGATAAAATGTCAATCAAAGAAGATATAACATTTATAAACATATTTGTAACTAACAACAGAGCACCAAAATCATGAAGAGAAAATTAATAGAAATGGAAAAATAGACAACTGAACAATAACAAACACTTTTAACACCCCATTTTCAATAGTGAATAGAACTAGATAAAAGATCAACAAGGAAAGAAAAGAATTAAGCAACCAACTAGACATTGACAGAACATTCCATCTGACAAGGATAAATTATATATTCTGATACATTCTGAGATTGAGAATTCCTCTCCCGGAAATTGATAGACTAAATAGATTGAAAACCAGAGGGATAAGGAAGATTCAAATACTATGAAAGAATATATGATTGAACGAAGTTTATTGAATGCTCACTCCAAGAGTACACTGAATATTCAAGAGTATTATTTCAAGAGTACATATAATATTGTCGATGTCAAATTATATGGTAGGCCATAGAACTAGTCTTAACATTTCTTTAAAGAATGAAATGATAAAAAGTACCTTCTCCAAATTAAGCAATGATTTCTTAGCTATAATACCAAAAAGAGGTCAACTGGATGCCACCAAGCTTCTTTAAAACTTCTGTGTTTCAAAGTACACCATTGAAAAAGTGAAAAGATAACTGATAGAATGTGAAAAAAAAATTACAAATCATGTATCTGATGAGGGAGTTGTATCCAGGATATAAAACAAACAAACAACTCTTATAATTCAACAAATAAAAAAGCAGATAACCAATTAAAAAACTGGGAAATGGATTTGAATAGACCTCTCCAAAAAGATAAGCAAATAATCAATAAGAACTTTAAAGATACAATTTATATGAAATACTCAGAAGAGGCAAACCCATAAGAACAGAAAGTAAATTCAGTGGTTTCCAGTGGTTTCAAGAGTAACTGGTAATGAATGAGTACAGTGTTTCTTCTGGATGGGATGAAAGGTTCTGGAATTAGGTAATGATGGTCAATGTATAACTTCATGAATATTATAAAAGGGTGAATTTCAAAATATATGAATTATATCTCAAATTATAGCTCAATAAAGTTATTTTAAAGATTTTACTTATTTATTTGAGAAGGAGAGAGAGAGAGAGCAAGAATGCAAGAGTGGGGTAGGGAGAAGCAGACTCCCTACTGAGCAGGGAACCCAATCCAGGGCTCCATATCAGGATGCTGGGATCATGACCTGAGCTGAGGGTAGCTACTTAACCGACTGGGCCACATAGCTTCTCCTTAATTAAGCTATTTTTAAAATACAGTATCCTCTAATAATTAATTAATTTAGAAATTAAATAGAAGTCATCAGAAGAAAGAAATCTGGGAAATCCCAAAATATGTGAAAGTACAACAGCACAGTTTGAAATAACCCATGAATTAAAAGAATAAAAAGAAAAGCCACAGGCTGGGAGAAAATATTTGCAAAAAACGTATCTGAGAAAGGACCCTGCATATAAATTATATAAAAAACTCTTAAAACACAACAATAAGAAAACAATCCAATTAAAAAATAGGCAAGAGATCTGAACAGACATCTCACAAAAGAAGATATACAGATGGCAAATAAGCATATAGAAATGTACATCATACATCACTAGGGAATGGCAATTAAAGAAACAATGAGATACCATATCAATACACACACATTAGAAAGGCTAAAATTCAACCCTGACAGTATCAAATACTGATCAGGATGTGGAACGACATGAACTTCATTCACTGTTGGTAGGAATGCTGAAGTGCAGGCACTTTTGCAAGACAGTTTGGAAGTTTCTTATATTCTTACCTTATGACCCAGCAATCACACTTCTTGATATTTATCTAATTAAGTTGAAAACTTATGTCTACACAAAAACCTGTACATGAATGTTTATAACAGCTTTATTTATAACTTCCAATACTTAGAAGCAATCAGCTGTCTTTCAATAGGTGAACAGATAAACTGTAGTACCTTCATACAATGGAATATTATTCAGTGTTAAAAAGAAATGTAATATCAATCCATGAAAACACATGAAGGAAACCTAAATGCATATTCCTAAGTGAAAGAAGCCAATACAAAAAGGCTATAAACTATATTATTCCAATCATATGACATTATAGAGAAAAGTTAAAACCAGAGACAGTTTAAAAAAAAATGTAGTGTTTGCCAGGGGTTTGGGGGTAAGGGAGGGCTAAATAAGTGTAATGTAGGGGATCTTTAGGGCAGTAAACCTATTTCCTATGATACTATAAATAGAAAATTCCAAATAGAAACTCCAGAACCACGAATCTTAAGGCAAGGATATTCACCCTTACTAACTTACATTCAATATCACACTGGAGGTTCTAGCCAGTGCAATAAGGCAAGAAAAATGAAGGACTAAGGATTGGAAAAGGACTAAAACTTCCTCTACTTCAGAACATATAATCTTATATATAAAAAAATCTTTAGGAAACTAAAAAGCAAACAAACAAAAAGCCCTATTAGAATAAATGAGTTTAGGAAAAACAAGATACAAAACCAGTATACAAAAAAATCTATTTTATTTCTGTATACTAGCAACAAACCATCTGCAAATGAAATTAAGAAAGCAATTCATGTGCAACATTATCAAAACAAATAAAATACTTAGGAATAAATTGTAAAAAAAAAAAAAGCACAAGATCAATACACTGAAGACTAGAAAACATTGCTGAAAGTAATTAGGAAGGTCTAATAAAATAGAAAGATACACTATATTCATAGGTTGAAAGATTAATATTATTAAAATGGCAATTCTCCCCAAATTGGTTTAATGGAACCCCTCTTAAAAACCCAAGCAATGGGGCGCCAGGGTGGCTCAGTGGATTAAGCCGCTGCCTTCGGCTCAGGTCATGATCTCAGTGTCCTGGGATCGAGCCCCGCATCTGGCTCTCTGCTCAGCAGGGAGCCTGCTTCCCTCTCTGTCTCTGCCTGCCTCTCTGCCTACTTGTGATCTCTCTCTCTGTCAGGTAAAATAAATAAAATCTTTAAAAAAAAAAAAAAACCCAAGCAAGTATTTTTGTAAAAATTGATAACTCATTCTCAACTTTATTTGAAATGCAAAGCGCACAGCCTAGCAAAAATAAAAAAAAATTTTAAAAAAAAGATGAAAGATGAAAGACTTACATTACCTCATTTTATTTTGTTTCAAGTTTTTATTTAAATTCCAGTTAGCTAACGTATGGTATATTATTAGTTTCAGAAGTAGAATTTAGAGATTCATTGCTTACATATAACACCCAATGCTCTGAGCTCCTGGGAGGTTCAGTTGGTTGGGTGTCTGCCTTCCACTTGAATCATGATCCTGGGGTCCTGGCATCGAGTCCCATATTGGGCTCCCTGTTCCATAGGAAGTCTGCTTTTCCTTCTGCCCTTCCCCCCTGCTTGTACTCAATCTCTCTCTCGCGCGCGCACAAAAATAAATAAAAATCTTAAAAAAACAAACAAACACCCAGTGCTCATCACAAGGACCTTCCTTAATACCTATCACCCATTTAACCCATCCCCCTGTCCACCTCCCCTTTAGCAACCCTCAGTTTGTTCTCTACAGTTAAGAGTCTGAGTAGACACTTCATCAAAGAAGATAGATTAATGGCATATAAACACCCGATAAGATGCTTGATATTATAAGACATAAGGGATATGCAAATTAAAACCACAATGAGATACTACTATACTTCTGCTAAAATGGCTAAGATAAAAAAAATAACAATATAAAGTTGGTGACCATGTGGAGGAACTGAAAGCATCACATATCACAGTGAGAATGTAAAATGCTACAATCACTTTGGAAAACAGGTTAGCAGTTACTTAAAAAATTAGACATACACTTAACATACAACCCAGAAATTCCACTCCTAGGTATCTACCTAACAGAAATTAAAAAAAAAAAAAATGTCCATAAAAAGACTTATAGGTGAATGTTCACTGCCAAAAACTAGAAACAACTCAAATGTCCATCAACTAGTGAATGTATAAACAAAAGATTCATCCTTACAATGATATACTACTCAACAATAAAAAGGAATAAACTGGGGCACCTGGGTGGCTCAGTGGGTTAAAGCCTCTGCCTTCAGTTCAAGTCATGATCCCAGGGTCCTGGGATCGAGTCCTGCATCGGGCTCCCTGCCTCCCCCTCTCTCTCTGCCTGCCTCTCAGCCTGCTTGTGATCTCTGTCTGTCAAATAAATAAATAAAATCTTAAAAAAAAAAAAAAGCAACATCACATTTAAAAAAAAACAAGGAATAAACTACTGATAAATGCAATATGAAAGAACCTCAAAGTACTATGCTAAGCAAGAGAAGCTAGAGACATAAGTTAATATATTTTATGATTCTATTTATATGAAATTTCTAGAAAAGAAAAAACTATGGATTATAGACAGAAAAAGGTATGTGGTTGCTTGGAGCTAGGAATGGGAGCAGTGATTGACTACAAATGGGTATACAGAACTTCTTTCAGTGATGGAAGTGACAGAATATTGGATACTGGTGACAGTATACACCTGTATACATTTACTACACCTGTGTACATTTACTGCAAATCATCAATCTCCATTTAAAAAAAAAGGGGGGGTGTGCCTGGGTGGCTCAGTCAGTTAAGAGGTCAACTCTGGCTTTCGGCTCAGATCATCATCCCAGGGGCCTGGAATCAAGCCACAAGTCAGGCTCCACGATCAGTGGGGAGTCTGCTTGAAGATTCTCTCTTCCTCTGTCTCTGCCTCTCCACCCGCCCAACCCCACTCACGTGGCACATGCTCTCTCTCTCTCTCCAAAATAAATAAATAAATCTTAAAAAATTTTTCTTTGAGGCCTTTAGAGTTATATGATTATATTCTACATAACTTTCTGGGATTTTGGTTTCATCCACACCAAGAAGAATATGGGAATATGAAATTCTACATTGTCCAAAATACTTTTAAGACAGTAATTTCATATGGCTCAACCTAAATATTTGGACAACCATAAAAACTGGAGTAGATGAAATAAGATTAATAACATATAGGCAAAATTAATGAAGTAGGAGAGGAAACTTGAATGGACTCTGTATAGACAGAAATCAGGAGATGGAATTTCTAACTTCAACATTGATTGATGGCTATTGATGGAGACTAGTTTCCAATCTAACACCACAGTTAAGAGTCACATTTCTAGCCAATTAGATTTCTAGTCATTAAGGAGCAGAATACAGAACCTCAAACTAATCATACTGGTTAGCTCCAGAGATAGGAGGAGAACTGAGATTGGTCAAAATTAAACTTAGAATTTTTACACAGATTTGAGGATTTATTCACATATTACTTGTGTAGTTAAAATAAATAGCTTTCAGGGGCACCTGGGTGGCTCAGTTGGTTAAAGTCTCTGCCTTCAGCTCAGGTCACGATCCCAGAGTCCTGGGATCGAGCCCCGCATCAGGCTCTCTGCTCAGCAGGGAGCCTGCTTCCCTCCCTCTCTCTGCCTGCTTGTGATCTCTGTCTGTCAAATAAATAAATAAATAAATAGCTTTCAAACTAGTATTACTAGAGCCTCATAGTACACTGATTTTCTCAATGTCAAATCCTACTTTTCTAGCCAAGTTGCACAAGTTCAATTGCTTTTAAAGGTGAAGCGGGTTATATGAGTAAAGTCGAGTATACTTTGGGCTTACAGGCATTCAAACTCAAAACTATAAAAATCACTATGCAGTTTAAACAAGGCACTTCTCAACTCTTTAAAAACTTTGCCTTTCTTTGATAGACAATAAAGATTTCAAATATTCCTTTAAAGTTATTCGAAATTTCACAACACATCAAATAACTGAGACTAAAACCTAATCATAGCAATTATATTACTGAAAATGTTTTTCTAAACTACAATGGTCCATAACCCTTCCCTACCCATTTAAAATTATGGCCTCTGGGGCATCTGAGTGACTGGGTTGGTTAAGCGGCTGCCTTTAACCCCAGAGTCAGCAGGGAGTCTGCTTCTCCAACTGCCCCTCACCCCACTTGTGTTCTCTCTCAAATATAAAAATTTTAACAATAATAAAAAAAAGTAAGATAAAATAATCACCCCTAAGGGATGCCTGGGTGGTTCAGTCAGTTAAAGGTCTGCCTTTGGCTCAAGTCATGATCCCAGATCCTAGGATCAAGCCTGCAGTCTTGAAAATGTTGTCCTAGATGCAAATTGCAGCAGAGATGTGAAACAAATGCTCCTGAAGCTTGTAGAACTCTGGTCAAGTAACTGGGGTAGAGTTCATGCAACCTCAACATACAGAGAAGCAACACCTGAAAATGATCCTAACTATTTTATGAATGAACCAACATTTTATACCTCTGATGGTGTTCCTTTCACCGTGGCTGATCCAGATTACCAAGAGAAATACCAAGAGTTACTTGAGAGAGAAGACTTTTTTCCAGATTATGAAGAAAATGGGACAGATTTATCAGGGGCTGGTGATCCATACTTGGATGATATTGATGATGAGATGGACCCAGAGATAGAAGAAGCTTATGAAAAGCTTCTTGTTTGGAATCAGAGCATAAGCAAAAGCAGTAAAGATAAATTTCAACACATCAGTTTTATAAAGCAGTTTAGGTTATGGTGATTTAGCAGAACACAGGAAAATGTGTCACACTTATACGAAATTAAGGATGTTGAGTTATGTTACTAATGTATGCAACTTTAATTTTGTTTAACACTATCTGCCAAAATAAACTTTATTCCCTATAACTTAAAATGTGTATATATATATATAATAGTTTATTATGTACAGTTAATTCCACTGTTTTGGCTGCAATAAAATCGATTTTGAAATTAAAACAAAAACAAAAACAAAAAAAACCCTCCCTGCTCAGTGGGGAGTCTGCTTCTCCGCCTTCCTCTACACCTCCCTTCCCACCCACTGGCTTGTGCTCTCGGTCTCTCAAATACATGAAATCTTTAAAAATAAATATATAAATAATAAAATAAAATTACTGCCTCTCGATCTTATCATCACCTGAAACTTAAGCATCTCTAAAATTTAAAAACCAGTAACTTTATACAGACTGCCTCACTTCTTTATTGCCAGGATATTGGCTCTTCAACTTCACCAAAACCTTCACCCATATCTCTTTTTACTCATGTTGTTACCCTCTTTTCTTCAGGAAGTCTACTTAGCAATTCCAAGAAATGACTTGTAGCCAGGATATTTGTCCTGTTTTCCCAAATAGCAACAATAAACTCTCAAACTTTTCTGTAAATACACCATATCATTTGGAGTTCCCTAAATAAACCACAACCACATACTGTACTTTCTGCATAAAACAACCTTTTTATTTTTTTAATATTTATTTATTTATATATTTACTTATTTATTTATTTGAGCAGGGGTGTGGTAGGGAGGTAGCAAAAGAGAAAATTTCCCCACTGAGCACAGAGCCAACATGAGGCTCGATCTCATGACCCTGAAAGCATGACCTGAGCCAAAATCAAGAGTCACAGACTTAACCAACTGAGCCACCCAGGGGTCCCCCTTTTTATTTTTATTCATACCTAAAGACCAAGCTCATGCCACCAGCTCCTCTAAAAGCTTTCAGAACAAAGCTTTTTCCCCACCTGAAACAGAACCAGGCTTAGTGTTCTCTCTAGGCCCAATTCCTACAACCTCAGCTGCTTCAACTACACACATATTTAATAAGCATACAATTTAGAAATACTTATATTTAATATTGATAAATGATTTTAAAACTAGAAGAAGCCTTAAAGATCATTTCTGCTTGTCATTTTACAGACTAGTCATTTTAAAACTAAAAAGTTAAATGATATAGCCTTAACTATCAACAAGATCTTAAACCCCCTCCCCCAAAAACTTTCCAGTTCAACCTCTGCAAATAAACATTAAATTGATTCCCAGAAGACTTTCTCAATTTATGGATCTGTGACTATCTGTCAATCCACCAAAGATCTGTCCTTAAGGTAAGGAAGGAGTAAGGGTGAATAGCTTGCAGCTTTAAGGCTAATTTCACATACTGTAAAAACAGTTTGTCAAGGAGCTGCTTAGGACTTCCAGACCACATTTCCCATAGCAAAGGTTATATTTGATGTAATTTCAACTATATTTGATTACTACACAGGTAATATATATATGAAGACTTAAGCTGAAAATGAGATTCTTAAGTCTAACCCAGAACTTTATACAACATGCCCATGTGTGTGCTCTTGCTCAGCCTGTCCGAGTTGGAATACTTTCTTGTTCATTTTCTCCTCAGTTGTTCTTACTTTTTTGACTGGGGAGAAAGGGAAGAGAAAAAGATTTAAATATTGTGTGAAAGGGGAAGTAAGAGGTATAACAAGTTAAGTATTTAGTCAGATAGAACATACTTTTTATTTCCTTGTGAATAAGATAAGGAGGGGTATCTCCACCCCTTCCACTATATGGAAATTCTCTTAGATTAATAAACTCTGCTTTTAAAAAGTAAATAGTGTCTCCAAGCCCCACCAGCAGAAGTATAAGGTAAACCTTATTCAAATTTGAAGGCTTTTCCTAACTACATATCATTTAGTAAACACTTATTATTTTTTTTTTTTAGTAAACACTTCTAAAAAATGTAAAACTCATATTAACCAAAGGAATTAGAAGTTTAGCTTTCATAAGCCATTCCAGTACCATATTTCTTAAAAGCCGCAAAGAAAGAAAAACAACAAATATTTCACTGACATATACCTTAGTAAATTGCACATCTATTTATCAAAACCTTAACTTTCTAACCTGGAATGTCGGAGGCTATCCTTTTTGTTTTTTGCAGAACACAACGTGCATTCACAGCCAACTGCATGGGGCTTGGGTAGAGACACATCCTGTTTTAACAGCATTGTAAGAATTTCATAGTTGTTACGATGAGCAGCCAAAATGACAGGTGCAACATCCATAGTTGTTGAATACTCAGGATTCTGAATTCGTTCCATTAGTTTCTGAAAAATATTTATATAAATGTATAAAATTATTATTTGTGACTTCAAAATAATATATTTATCTGAAAATGAAATGAAAAAATCAGAAGGCACAAAGAATATAAGAATTATTTTAAAAAATATGATAAACATTTTACCAGGACTCAATTTTTTTTGAAATCTTATAACTCAATATTAATTAATAAATGCAATATAATCATGACAGACAAAAATCTTCAATAGGACACATTCATACAACTAGAGTCCTGCTTTCCTAACAAAGAAGAAGTGAGGATACCTAGAGAAATACTTTAGGGAAAAGTGTTTCATTTTCCCAAGATTATGGAAACATGCATGACAAGGATAAAGAACAAGAATCTTGGAAAAAGAATATAAAGGGAAAAACAGAAATGTTAAAAATAGGCAGAGAATAACTGCATGAGAAAAACTTAAAAATTCCAACTTTATGGAAACCTTGTCACATTAATAACAATGAAGCTACCTGAAAGAAGTAAGTAAATAGGAAGCACTCTTCATTTTGTGTAATTCTCTACATATTCCCAATCACTACCTATACTATTTCCTATTACAAATGCACAAAAACACTAACAATAATAACTACTATTCATGAGTCCTGGGACTGTTAGGCACTTTACGTTTGTCATCTCATTTAATCCCCAAAATGCCTGCAAAATTGAACATTATAATCCCCATGAAGAAACTGAGGCTCAGAGAAGTTAACGTGCCCAAGCTACACAACAGAGTGGCAAAATGCAGATCAGAACTCACGTCCATATTACACCAGAGCCTGAGCTGCTTTCCCTACATGGGCTCATGGGCCTGCTGATGGCATGACATGAGGAAGGAAACAAGTAAACAAAGAACCAGGGTTAAATAAAAAGATTGACTAATTTATGACTATTGCATATCTTCCCAATACTTCTCACTTTTTCACATGGCTTTTCCTGAGAACTGTTTGATTCCATTGCATAAGCTTATCAAGTTCATAGGGGTTTTTTGGTAATTTTTATTAATGTTTTAAAAGTAGTAAACACATATTTTAAAATATCTGAAAAATAGAGAAAAGCAGAAAGAAGTATAAAAATTCCCATATTCCTACTATGCAAAATACATTTTACAGTGTCTCCTTCCAGTTCTTTCTCTATTATACTTCCTTTTAAGGACATCTTTGGCATAAGTGATTTGGAATCAATGATTAAAAACAATGGTCCTTACTATTTTGAAATTCAAGGATGCTTCTAATAATTTCATAAAACGATAGCCCAGAATTTCTGGGAAATAAAATTCATGTGTAGACCTAGCATGTAATTTAAAAAAATTCACAGACCTATGTTCAAGATATTTTGTTTTGCTTATTTAAATAACACTACCGGGCGCCTGGGTGGCTCAGTGGGTTAAGCCGCTGCCTTCGGCTCAGGTCATGATCTCAGGGTCCTGGGATCGAGGCCCGCATCGGGCTCTCTGCTCAGCAGGGAGCCTGCTTCCCTCTCTCTCTCTGCCTGCCTCTCTGTCTACTTGTGATCTCTCTCTGTCAAATAAATAAATAAAAATCTTTAAAAATAAATAAATAAATAAATAAATAAATAAATAACACTACCACAAACATCTTTATGAACACAGCTTTTTTGAAATTTAGGATAAACTCATTAAACACAGAACCCCTGAAGTGCAATAATAGGTCTAAAGGCCATGAACAGTTTTGAAGCTTTTGATATAAATCACTGAAGTTCTTTTCATAGTTTATATTACCAATAATATAGGAATGTACCCATTTCACACTCAAGGTTCACTCACCAGCACTAGGCATGGTCATTCCCAATTTATGAGTGAAAAAATACTTTACTTTCCTTTGATTACTGGCTAAGTTCTAGTATTTTCCAACATCCTTAGCTTTTCCCCTTCTTTTACGAATAGTTTCTTTATATACTTCCCATTTATTTCCTGGAAACTTCAAATTAAAGAATTTATTTAAAAATAACAATGAAATCTAAAAATTTAGCCCTTTCTCCCCTTATTACTGGTTATAAAGAAAATTGTATCTAAATAATGTTCACATTTTTCCTAAAAAATACACTTGACTACGTGAAAAACATTAGAAGATTAAAATTCATTATTTCGTTGTTCATAAAATAATCTACATACTATCAAAAAACCTACCTGTATTTAAAAATTAAAATTTATCAAAAAATAACTTTGATAAGCTAAGAATACAGAATTCACTGAAATCATAAAAAAGTATATAAAAATATTTTACATTATCTGTCAATAAGTATTAGGATCTTAAAATATGATCTTGCTGTCACTGAAAGTACTCAAGCAAAGGCTTTTCGTTAGAGATGAAGTACAAAGTGTTCTTTCACTGAGTAGGTGAAGACTGCCAGAGCCTTAGGACTCAAGAGTCGACTGGTGGTGCTAATGGTGATGAAATAATGTCAGCCAGTTGCTCCAATACCCTGGCATACTACACCCCCCTCTCCCTGCCAAGAAAGTAAATGGGTAAAAAGGCTACAAGGTGGAATAAGTATACCAAAATGTAACAATGACTGCAAGAGATGACAGAAAATCGAATAGGATTTTAGGTATTTCTGATCATTTGGACAAGGGCTATATTCTTAGCCTTTTTTCCTGTTCCTTTTGGTTTCTTATTACCACTTAACCTAGTTGGTACTACCATCTAGAGCAAGTCATGCTTACACATACTTTCTAATACCTAAATGAAAGTAAAAGATTTTAGCTAATGTATGATAAAGTATGCAATTTAGCAGAGCTTCTCATTGTTCTCAGACAATGGCAGATAATCCACAACTAATTTATAATTCTTTCTTAAAATGGTGTTTTTCTTCAGAGGATAGCCAGTTTACACTACCAGCAATTATTTAAACCACTTGTTTTACTACATCCTCACCAATAATGAATGTTATAATTTTTAAATTTTGAAATATAACAAATATCTCATTTTAGAGTAGAATTTATCTGTTCATTAGTGACTGTCTTAAAAACTTAAAGCAATAAGGAAAATTAAAAGGAGTAAGGAAAAAATATCCTTAATTTAGCAATGAGATGACTGCTGTTAGGTAACATTTTGCTATATTTGCATATAGTTCCCTGTCTGTGCATCTTTTTAACACTGGTTCATATTATATGTCCAGTTTACGATTCCCATTTTTTCCCACCTTCCTAAGTCATATTTATTCAGGTTCCTAAATATTCTTTTAAAAATATCATTTTAATATATATGTGACTTTCACTATTTCCAATCTTTTATTTGGGGATGTTTAAATTGGGTCACATGGTTTTTTCATTGCTATAAGTAAGATCATAATTAACATTTTTCTCCCCATTTCTGAGAGTTCCTAGAAGGGGAAGCACTAGGTTAAAGAACCTGAACAGCTTTCTTATTTATGACACACTCTGCCAAACTGCTTTCCAAAATACCCTCCCCACCAATTTGTGTTAGACTCTACTACTCCTTTGCCATCAATGATAATTATTTTCAAAAATCTTTACTAATTTGCATTCAAACAATGACCAAACAATGGAGAGCCCAAATAGCCACTGACTGATGAATGGATAAAGAAGAGCTATATATAATGCAATATTACCCAGCCATTGAAAAGAATGAAAACTTGCCATTTGGAATGATATGGATGGAGCTAGAGCATATTATATTAAGTGAAATGAGTCAGTCAGACAAAGACAAATACCATATGATTTCACTCATATATGGAATTTAAAAACAGATGAATGTACGGGAAGGGAGGAAAAAAGGTAGGAGGGAAATAAACCATAAGAGACTCTTAATGACAGAAAAAAAACTGAGGGTTGATGGAAGGATGAGGGTGGGTGGTGGGCTAGATGGGTGATAGGTATTAAGGAAGGCACTTGTGATACACACTGTGTTATATGTAAGTGATGAGTCACTGAATTCTACTCCTGAAACCAACATATATATGTTAACTAAAATTTAAATAAATAAGTAAATCTTTGCTAATTTGATGAGCAAAATTTGGTATTTCATATCTCACTAGTAGTAAGTTTTAACATCTTATATTTTCTTTTCTGACACTTTTTTTGGTGTCCTTTTCTGATCCTGGTGTTTTCCATCAATTTTTCAATTATTAAGATTATGAATTTGTGCTATATTTTGAAAATATCTTTGCCAGTTATCCATCTGCTTTCTAAATTCTGCTTGATGTCTGAATTCCAGAAATTTAACTTCTATACAGCCAAAGGCTGTGCCATTGCTTTTTATGATTAGAAAGTCTTTCTACTCATAATCACTTAAATATTCACCTACCAGTTTTATGGTTTCACTGTTTATATTCAATTCTTAAATCCATTTGGAAACTAATCTGTATTTTCAACCTAATCTATAGAATGTCCAAAACTAAAAATATTGGTCCACAATGACAAAATTATGAAAATATCACTAATTTTAAAAAGGTTTCCTGAAAGCAAAATTAATTATTCCTGCAAGTATCTACTTACTTGAAGGCAATATTTTACAGAATAAAAAAAAAAATCTATTTCTTTAAAACAAAATAAATTTAGGGGAAGAAAAAAATGGCAATGGGGCAGGAGATCTATTTTGGTTCAAAAATCCAAATTAATAAATATTTAAGAGTACTAACTACTATAGTTGGTCTTGATGATCGTTTTGGTCGATGATTAAGTAGTATATCAACAGCTCCCACTACTTCAGAGTCGATTGCCACCAAAAGTGCATCTGCGGACTTTAAAAAAAAAAAAGGTTAAAAATGAAAATGGAGGATAAAAAGGTAAACTATTTATTTTTACTAATTCTTAAATAAAACTTTCTTTAAATTTAAACTGTAGTATATACAGTAATACTAAATTTTTAAAAATTTAGACTGTCCAAATAGTACATTTGCTTGCCTTAGCAGTACTTTTGTGTACCATAAAACATACAAATTTCTGTCCTGGTTTCACAAAAAAAAAAAAATCAATGGTTGCTAAAAGTGCTTATTAATGGAACAGTGCTAATCCATGAAGTATTCAAAGCTGAAATTTCTTTTCAAGACCTCTACTTGTGAACTTTGAACCAAAAAGAAAATCTTAACATTCCAGATCTTTAAAGAAATTGCCAAGAACTATTACTACTTATAAAGGATTATGTTAATTCTAATAAAAAAGACCATCAGGCAACCATGAGGATAGGGGAGCCCTCTGGTCTCAACTTTAAAATATACATGGCTAACTGAAATGTTACAAATTTGACATTAATATTAGCAATCTTATAAGTAAAAGCTGTAAAAAACTAGACTACCAATGTCCTTGGATCAAGAGGGAGAAGTGACTTTACAGTTTTACTCCCCAAATATCATTCATTTTGAAATTCTAACTTTGATGGAGGAAAAAGTAAACAGAAGCTGAGCATTTGGGACTTTCCAACCCTGCAACAAAGTCAACATTAGTTGACTTTGTTTTATGATACTTGACAATTGTGACACCAGGTTTTTGGGTTTCTTTTGGTTTTGTTCTACTCTATTTTGTTTTAAGGAAAACCATAAAGGCAGAAGGGAAACATGGGGACAAATAACGATTTAATCTAAGAAAGTGCCCTGATTACTTTCAATCTGTACATTTAAAAAACTGTTAAAATCTTTAAAAACCATTTACATCAACTTTCTCCTCTTGAAAATGAAACTATATCAGATCTTTAGTATTCTTGGAACCGAAAAGAATAATGCTTCTATATACTTTATCTAGATGTCAAAAATAGGACTAAAAACAACAGGCTTTACCTGGATACCTAAAAATAGGAAACAGCATCCCAAAGAAAGAATTGGGGGGCCAAATTCAACTATTAGGAACCGTCTATGTATTCCCACAGGAAAAACTCCCCACCCCAATGCGAAACTTAATTTTTTTATTCCTTAAAACTTTTAAAGTTCACTGGGCTGTAGCCTATTTAAATTTAGCATCATTATTCTGCTTTGCAAATATTTCTCTTCAATTTTTACCATACTTGGTCAGATGAAGCAAACAAAAAATTTATGTGTTCATTACTACTAAACATCTCATTTATGATAAATTTTAACTTACAAAGCTAACTATAGTAATGCTATGACTCTCCAAGTCAAAATACCAGTCAACTCCAACCATTCAACACAGCCATGGATCTAACTGCAAATTTCAAAAAAACAAAAACAAAAACAAACCCCAAACTATACTGAGTTGTCATAAACTAACTTCATGGGCATTATTTCCCAGAAGGAATTGTCTCAACCACTATAAGAGCGGTCTATAAAGACAGGATATTTTTTCCGCTAAATATTCTTCACATCTTTATTGAATAAGGAAACAGATTACAACTAACAAAGTAGGAAGAAATGAAGAAAAAATTACTAAAAGCCAACTACTGAAAGATAAAGTATCAGTATAGCACAACAACTATCAATACAGAGCAGTCAGAAGCAATTTAACGTAAGGACAAACATGTTAATAGCTTCAGATTACACAAAGCAAAGTAAAACAATTATATTCTCAATGATTCCCACTTACAATGGTAAAGTTAAAATATATTCAGACACACTATTTAGCAAAGAATAAGGAAAGACTCATGTTAAATCTTCCAATGCTTAAAAGGATAAGCTTCAGGTTTAAAATATTTGTGTAAAAAAGTCATGTAAATAAGGAGTTCCCATTAACTTATTCTGCACAAATTGGATGTTATTTGATAAATCAAAGGAAGTTCTGAATGCAAAAAAAGTTCTAAATTATTTAAAAAATATCTATAGGACAAAATGTCATTAGTTTTGCTTCCCAATTTCTCACAAATATATGAACATCCCTTATTTAAATTTATTCAATATGTATACTTACTACGTATTAATGAGGTTGCTTACTATATTCCTTCCCACCTCAGAAAATGTCTTTTCATTGTCATTGTCATTCAAATCCCATACTCTTTTCTCTAGGCTCAGAGTAAGAAGCTTCTGATTTCCTTTCCGAAGTTAAGTTTTCTCCCTTGGTATTCTATTTAATGCTTTTCTGTCTTCTACAGGAACTTGGTCCTTCATTTACAGAAATACCAGTCCCAACCTCCATCTCCCAAAATATACAGATACTTCCTCACTCTTTGCTACCTTGTCCTGATCCTGTCTTTCTCTTACCATTCAAGTTTTCTTCCTCTCACTTTGTCAAACTTCTCAAATCATGTATATCACTTTCTCTAAATCTATTGATGCCAGTTTCAAAATCCAGTGGCCCTTCCTACCCTTTCAATTTCTTTGATTTCTAAGCAACACATTAAAACTGTTCCTTTGTAATAAAAAAATTAAAAAATTTGAAAAAACTGCTCCTTTGGTTTTCACGACGCTACACTATCCTAGCTCCTTTAATGGAACACTTTCCTTCTATTGTCTTTATTAATGTAGATGCTCCCTGAGAAAGAATCAGCACCAGCCATTCTCTCTCTGTAATTTCATCCACTTTCATGACGCAGGTGATCATCCCATGTTGTGGACATGTATCTCTCCCTACAGATTTAATTTCCATCTGTAACTATTTATTGGAGATGCCTGATATGCCCAAAATAAACAAGGCTAAAACCCAAATTCGTATTTCTCTGCCTCGATCTTGACTTCTTAACTTCCTCTTTTTCTTTCATCCTTCTCCCAGCCACCTATGTTAAACATTTCCAAATCATCTTGGTCTCCTTTTCAATTCGTCCCTCCAAATTTAAATATTAAGTTCTATCAATTCTTCCTTCACAGCATCTTTCACATCTGCCATTTCTTCTCCTATTCCTACAGCTACTATTCTAGTTCATTACGGTAAAAACTGCTCACCCAAGCTATTGCCTTCTCCCCTTTCCATTTTTCAATCTATACTGAACACAGCCACTAGAATACTTCTCCCAAAATACCACTGGACACAACACATCCTTTCTCAAAAATCATTTAATGATCCCATTATCTATAAACCCAAATTACTTAGCGTGGCATTCTGACCCTTTTCATTCATTTTGTTTTAGTTCTTTTCCCAGATATCTCCCACTACTATCCAACCCAAATATTTTGTTCAACAGGCTAAGTCAATTCACTTTCTCAAAAATATACATTGTACCTGCCTTTGTTAACATCCTTCCCAACATCCCCTGTTCTGGAGCTATCTACAGATTTTTGAGAGTAGTTTTGGGTAGTATATAAAAGCATGGACTCTGGAGCCAGAACCTGCATTCTAATTCCAGGTCTGCCGTTTGTGGAGTGTCTTTGGGCAAGTTACCTAAACTTTGTGTACCTTGGTTTCCTCCTCTATACTTGGAAATAATAATAGTACCTATCTCATGGACTGCTGTGAGGATTAAGGAAGTGAATATATTTAAAGTCCCTGGCATACAGTATCACTATAAAAATACTGGCAATTAAATACTGGCACTCTTTCGTGAAACCTTGATAGCTCAATCCACAGGGACCTTCTCTTTCCTCTATTTCCAAAACATCTATTGCAAAGCTCAAAAGCGTAAGTATAAAACATGGTTTCTCAACAGTGACAATACTGACATTTGGGGCCAGGTAATTCTTCACTGTAGATGTTGTCTTGTGCACTGTAGGGTGTTCAGCAGCATCCCTAGCTTCTACTCACTAGATGCCAGTAGTAATCCATCCCCCAACTGTGAAACCAAAAATGTCTCCAGACATTATCAAATGTCCCCTGGCGAGCAAAATTATCCAGTTGAGAGCCACTAGGATAACTTAAGATAAAATAACACAAAAGTACTTTGTAACCTCAAAGTAATATACAAGGGTCAAGTATTACTATCACTCAGTACTTATCAAATACACATCTGCATTATTTAACTGATTTCAAACTCGAACGTACACAGTTGACCCTTAAACAATGCAGAGGTTGGGATGCCCACCCCCCACATAATTGAAAATTTGCACATAGTTTTTAACCCCCCCAAAACTCAACTACTAATAGCCTCTTGCTGACCAGAGCCTTACCTATAACATAGTCAATTAACACATATTTTGTATGTCACATGTATTATATATTGTATTCTAAAAAATAACCTGGAGAAAAGAATATTAAGAAAATCATTAAACAAAATATTTAGTCCTATACTATAAAAAATCCACATATAAGTGGACCCATGCAGTTCAAAACTGTATTGTTCAAGGATCAACTATACTTTCATTATCCAATTAGTTTTAATGTCCTAGTATGTCCTAGTATGAAACTCATGTTTTACTTATTCATTTCCACAATCGCACCCAATGGTAGGTCTTGGACATCTGTTAATTGACAGGCAAGACAGAGGTAACCTGAGACAGAACACACAATGAACTGGAAAGCGCATGGGATTTGCAGTCAGAAGATCAGGTTCGTATCTTAGCTCTGCCCTCACTTATTTTAGAACTTTGGGCAATTCATTAAAGTCTATGAGCCTCAGTTTTCTGATCTATAAAATGTAACACCTATATAGGTTGGCTATGATGTTCAAATATGATCAGGAACCATGTGAAAGAACCATGTACACTGCAGAATTATTATATACAGAGGAACATATATGTAAAAAGACAAAAATGATGATTATACCATAATACTTCATTTATCCAGAATCATCAGGGTCTTTCTTTATAACCTTGTTTTCTAGGTAACTGAAGCTTATGCCTTTAAGTGTTTAACTTTGAAATATAAACTATTTTGATGGACGTTTTCTCAGAAATACCATACATATTCTTCTAACTTCTAAAACAATAGGTACTGAATATAATTTAACTTTTCCTTACTTATTCTGGCCATTGTTGTAAATATTAATTACCATTCTAACATACAACTCCCTCAGAGATTATCAGATATGTAAGGCTGTTGACCTCTTTATTAAAGAGAGTTAGAGGTACTATGCCCCATTTTGTTTCACTCTAGCCCTCATGCCCCTTTTGTTGCCCATCTGCTAAAAGTTGAAGGAGGGCTCTAGTACTCCTATGACTGAAGTTCATAAATGGAAAACTTCATGGCAGCTACTGTGCAGAGAGGTTTTTACTTTCTGATTCTCAGTGGTGTTCTGGGTAACTAATATTTCTGGGAAGCAATTTCTTTTTCTACTCTAAATATGTAAACATACTATACTGTATATTGTACTGCATATATATGTACGCACAATAAAAATGCACATAGAACCTACTTATATTTTAAAACCTTCTGTGAGTGCTTCCTGATGTCACTCAAAAAAAAAAAAAAACCCTCACTAATTTGAAGCTACAACAGAGCAATCATGCTATTTGAAAGAAAAAAAAAAAAGTGCCAGAATTCATGTGCTCCCATCATAAGCAAAGAAAAAGAAAATAATATTAAATAATTAAATATTATTAAATTTCCTTCAGAATCTCATCTTTCAAAACTTATATGAAGGAAAAAAAAAAAGATTTATGAAGGGATGCCTGGATGGCTCAGTGGGTTAAGCGTCTGCCTTCCTCTCAGGTCAAGATCCCAGGGTCCTGAGATTAAATCCCGCAATGGGCTCCTTGCTCGCCGGGGAGCCTGCTTCCCTCTCTGCTTGTCTTTCCCTGTCTTGTGTTCTCTCTCTCTCTGACAAATAAATAAATAAAATATTTAATATATATATATATGTATTTTTTTAAAAAGACTTATATGAATGCCTGCTTTTCTACCTGAACTTATATAAAGAGAAACAGAAAGGTTTATATATTCTAGTTTTTTAAAAAAGATTTGTTCTTCTTTAGTTATAAACACTAACTTCAGACCAAAAAGGAAAACTTAATAAAATTTAACAGGAGAAAATAAAAGTAAAGTTGAAAATTGCACATTGTGAGTCAGGAGCATTTTGTTCTTATGTTTGTAAATTACATGAACCACAGAACAACCTGTTCCCCTGACACTGTCAGAACACTTGTACTATTTTTAGATATGTAACATAAATAGTGATAACATAAGTAATAAAAACAAAATCACCTTTAATAAATCATGATAATTTACCTCTGTGAGATGTTATAAAACATATAAAGGGGGGAACATAAAAATTTGGAGGGAAATGATAAGTCAAATGCACTTTTTTAAAAAAGTCTTTTTGTTTGTTTGTTTTAAAAACTTTTAGTGGCTCAAGACAAAGGGTAAAAGAAAGATAAGAATTAAAAAAAAAAGCAAAGGAAGGAAAGAAGGAAGAAAGGAGGGGGATGAAAGGAAACTAGAAAGAAAGAAGAAAACATGGCATATCTAACAGTATTTAGAAGCTACTGGTAGAATTATCTAGCCTTGTACCTGACAACCGTAGTCCAAAAGAAGCTGCAGTATATCCAAGTTTTCGTTTTCAATAGTTATGGTAACAGCATTTCTCCCAAGCACATCTACGCAATTTATGTTCAAGTCACCTGAACTGTTTTCCTCCAAAATCTTTTTAACCATATAATAGTCACCTAAATAACAATATACAAACATAATTTAATATCCAAGGCATATTAGATAAGAATGACTATAAAAACTTAACCTATTGATTTAAAACTTAGAAACCTAAACTCATTTTTTTATACGGAAATGTGCAAAGAAAATGTGATCATTTCCTTGCTGAAAACCTTGTCCTGACAAATTAGTATGTACATCAGCTACAAACACAAAAAGTAGAACAAATTTTAAATGTGCAGCTTAAAATAGAAGTTGTTAGTTTAAAATTCATAACTGATTGATTATAAGGACAGAAACTTTTAGAAGATATTTAAAGCAATAAAACAACATCCAAAAGTACAGACTGTAAACTAGAAAAATAACAAGCATAAAGGATTTAAGTTTTACATCTCAAATACACAAACACATTTACTGGTACATAATAATGGTTAAAAATAGATGTAACAACAAGCAGAGGATATTAAGAAGTGGTTTTACAGGGGAAAATCTAGTTGGAAAAGCAGTGTGTATACATGCTAGTGGTCACACATAGTAAAAGAGAAGGATGCCAGAAATTCCTTTCCTCTCCTTCCCACTCTCACCACACACACACACACACACACACACACACACACACACACACAACACATCTTATCTCATTAATGACCTGTTTACATCACCAGGAAATATTCAGCTCATAAAACTCGAAGGTAGGATTAGGATTAATGCTGGTAAAGACTAAAATGAGAATATTTCAAAATGAAGTTTCACCTGTCAGGAACATGCAGATTACCTTCTGCCTAAATACAGTTTGCCTACATCAAAACAAGTGACCCATAGGGGAAAATGAGAACAAGTACAGAGGTCATTATTTTCACCTAGTGCCCATTATATTCACCTGTTGACTGGCTAGTACAGTAATTTGGCACGAAGAATCAAAGAGAAGTGCTGATTAAATAAAGCAAGATGAGTTTTGTTTATTTGATTTAACTTTTGAAACATAAGATGAATAAACCATTTTAAATGACTTGCAAATATAGTTGTTCCTTCAAAGTCTATGACTAATAAACAGGAAAAGATCAGAGCAGAAACCACAAGGAAAAAGAAATGAATAATTTCATGATACAGAAGGAAAAAAAATCCTAAAACTGAACGAAATGTGTGAATAGGCAAAGTAACAGATTTTTGTTAAAACTTCTAACTTGCTACTATTTGTAGTCAATGACTTTTGGAAGAAGTTGAATAGTAGTTTTTTTGATGACATATTTCCTTAGTTCCCTAAAGAAGAAAACTAGTCACAAAAGAAGTATTTTCCTCACAGCACTAGTAATTTTCAGACACTTGTTCCATGACAAAAACTTACTTCACAAAGTGAAGCTTTTAGTCACAAGCTGAATGAATAGTGAACATACAGAAAGACCAGTGAAAATTAAGCACTCTTACTGGAAAATAATGTTTGAAACCTTATTTCAGGTGAATTTATTTCAGTATCTTGGTGGTAAAGAGAATGCTACCCATAAAAACTCTACATTTTCTTTGGTTTCATGATGTGTCTAGGTGAGGACTAATTTTTTATTTACTTAAGGTCTCAGTAGGTTTTCTGAATCTAAGGACTTTTGCCCTTCATAAATTCTGCAATATTTTCAGCCATTATTTCTTCAAATACTGCTTCATCCCCATATTACTCTTTTCTTCTTTTGGAACTTCTATTAAACATTACGTTGGATCATCTCATTCAACTTCTATGTCCCTAAAGATTTCTTACTGTTCCTCTTTCTCTCTCTCCTATATTCTTGATAATTTCAACTTTCCCACTTAGTCCTTATTCAATTATTTTGTATTAACCCATTCATCTTTTGACTATTTTTTTTTACTTTTTATTGGATTCCTTTCCAAATCTTTTATGTTTTCATTTCCTTAAGATTTTAGTCATTTTAAACAGACTTATTTTATTATTTCTATATGATAATTACCTGAAGGCCTTAGGGATTTAATCCTATTTGTTGTGTCTACTGACCCATTCTCGAGAATGAGTGACTGTCCTCGGAATTTTTAAATTGGGCGTTGCAAACTCATCTTCATGCAGCTTAACTGTGAGAATCCTGGCAGCCTAGTTTTAAAGCTTGTAACATCAACAATGTTTTGTTTGCTTCTTCTGGATAACTCAGAGGTTTTAATATCCCATCAGTCCTTTTTATATTTCTCAGTTTAGGTTTTTACACACCAAGGAGGTAGTATTAAACTGCAAGCCATGGGGCTCATGGGTGGCTCAGTCGGTTGAGCGGCTTTGTCTTCAGCTCAGGTAATGAACCTGGAGTCCCAGGATCAAGCCCCTTGTCAGGCTGCCTGATGGGCAGGGAGTCTGCTTTTCCTCTCCCTTTGCTCTTTCTCTCTCTCTCTCTCAAATAAAAAAATAACTCCAAGCCAACAAGAGACAGGATTACAGCTACAAATTCCTAAGCTTCTCTCTAGTCTCCCAGCACTGGTGGGTGGGTTCTTTTCTTCATCTACCCCTTTCCTACAGGTACAGTGCTTAAAGGATGCTGATTTTATGCATGGATGTTGCGCTAATTTCCCACTTTGTACAAACTCAAGGCCTTGTAACCTATTTCCATATGGGCATTGAAATTCAAATCCCTGTAATGCCTGGACCAATACCTAACTCTTGCCCCATCCATGCAGCAGCCAATGTTAGCTCACATACTCCTCTATTGCTCGGTCTTTTCCTCATTTTTGCATCATGAGTGTTTCCTTAATTTCTTGAAAGCTCAGCTGTTCATTTAAATGGATGTTTGTTATCTTTTAGCTGGCATTTCTAGGTGATTTGAAGCAGAAGGGTTTTCAAATTATCTAGTCAGCCAATTGTCAGAAACAGAAAAGTATAAAGAATTGTATAAATACAATTCTTGCAAAATTTTATAAATTTCAGGTACAGCATAGGAAAGAAACTGCTACATGTTTTAAAACTTCAGATTGCTATTTAAAAAGTAACTGTATTGCAAATGTCAATATACTCTAGCTTGAGGTTTCAAAGACTATTTCTATTACAGTCAGGGGGCTATCCAAGAAAAAAACTTAAAAAAATCATACCAAGTAAGTAATTTTCATCCCTAAAAATAATAAAAAGTTCCACCCTGCTACAGCTGACACACGCATGAAAATGAAAAATTACATGCTATACTCACAGAACCTATAAGAAACTAGAGTGGTTTCCAAGTATTCCATCTAAGTTTACATTTGCAAGCCATTTAAAACAATGTTATATTATTTATTATTAAGCCCAGAACAGTCTTAGTATTTAGGAACAGTCTTAATATGTAGGATGAGTGTATATGTAGAAAGAGGTTAGTAAATTTAAAATACATAGCAAGAAGCTAATTACAGAGCAAGGGTTACAATTTAAATGCCTTTTTATGTCAAATATATGAATGCTTTTCATTTTACATTGAACTTGCTTTTAAGGGTTACATTAAATCTTTTGTCTTTTAAAATGTAATATATACAAGGAAATGCAACATAATCTGTACCTTTTGGCTAAATGGTTCTTTTTCAGTGATGGAAAAATAAATGTTTTTAATCAATTCCACTAGTACACCAATTTAATAGCAAGCCTTCCCAGCCCCCTCTCCAAAATAGTTCCACTACTCATCTACTTGTATCCATGTATATGGCTACCCACAGTCAAAGCCACTATCCTCTCTTTCCTGGACTCTGCAATAGACTCTTTACTGAAATAGCTGCCAATACTCTAAAACAAAGCTCAACATCTTTTTTTTCTATAAAAGGCCATACAGGAACTATTTCAGGCATTACAGGTCATACAATCTCAGTTGCAAATATTCAAGTCTGCCTTCACAGCACAAAAGTGGCAAAGATTACATATACAGAAATGAATTCCAATATATTCCAATAAAACTTTATTTGTGAACACTACAGTTTAAATTACATATAACTTTAATGTTATAAAATATTATTCTTCTCTTGATTTATTCCTAACCATTTGAAATGTAAAATGTAAACTATTTTTAGCTCACAGTCCTTAGGAAAACAAGTGGTAAGGACTTGGCCTGTGGGCCACAATTTGCCCACCTTGCTCTAGCCCCTGCTCTAGTCCCACCCTTTTAATCTACTGTCCACCCAGCAGCCAGTGTGATCTTTTTTAAATTAAAATCATTCAATTCCCCAAAATCGTGAGGATTGTTAAGATTTTCCATCACACCTAAAATAAGTGCCAAAATTTTCATTGTGGCTTTCTAAGTCCTATGGCACGTGAGCTTTGCTACCATTCTCTATTAACTGTGTGCAACTCTCCTATTTACTATGATCTTTGTAGACCAATGTTTTCCAAAATGCACGCTGCAACCCATCAGGAGTCACAAATCAATGTAATGAGTCCTAACCAATGATTTTTAAAAATGAAATGGTATATAAAACACCAGGGTAATCTCATGGATATTTAGCAACCTATTCACCCTGGCCAACTGTGATAAACCCTTAAGAAATACAGTGGAGAAATGTTACAGTATCAATTAAGAATAGGCGATACCATCTCCTCTTTATTGGCATCTCACTTTATTTTCTGGCATATGATATGATGGTAAATTTTAGTATCCCTAAAATGGGAGCATTAAAGTTGATCAGTTTAATTTTATAGTATTCAAATTTTTAGCTAGTTGTTAAGTATAGGAGAATTTATCTGTCAAAAAATCTGTAAAGCTTTTCAAACCAAGTTTCTATAACAAACCTTTAGAGTGTGTCAACTGCAACATTCTATTTAAACTATTACTGAAGACATTTAAAAAAAGGATTTTATTATTAAAAAGAAAAATAAAAAAATTAACATGATCAAATTCAGTTGCTGGATCTGTAAATACAAATAGTGACAATACTGATTAAAATGTTAACTCTATAGAAAACTTCAAATTAGTCTGAATCAAATTTTAAAAAGAAAAAAATACAAGACTTTTACAGTGAAGGTGACTTAAAGATGTAGTTTTACCCAAATATGCAAAACCCAGTATTTCTCAAAATCCCAATGTTTTATAATCATATTGTTATAAGTGAAACCTTAAAAATTAAAGATACTTGAAACAGGGTATGTTTGAATATTTTTCAAGAGAGACAATTATTACTCTATGTTCTTACCCATTTATGACTGTTAATGAAGATTATTAATGATAATGAATATCATGTGGCAAAGGGAGCAAAGATTCACTCTGCTGTAGGGAATAATATTTACAGCACAGATGATGATGCTTATTTTATAGTAAGATAGTTGACAAATTAAAAATTATTAACAGTATACTCTTATAAATCTATTAGAAAAACAATTAGGAGCAGTGTTTATTTTGTAATTAGAGTCTGGTATGTGACTCTATCGTGTATGGTATATGATCTGGTATATGATCCAATTCAGTGATGTTGTAAGTTGTATAAAATTTTAGTTTACATCAAAGAGCCAGAAAAGTCCCACTAAATATATTAAGTAAGGTGTTATTAAAATGGCAGCTTAAAAAAATGGCAGCTTAGTATTACTTCTCCCAGAAATGCTCCCCATTTTAAAAGCATGCTTACGGGCACCTGAGTGGCTCCGTAGATTAAAGCCTCTGCCTTCAGCTCAGGTCATGATCCCAGGGTCCTAGGATTGAGCCCTACATACGGCTCTCTGCTCAGTAGGGAGCCTGCTTCCCGCCCCCTCCCCTCCTCTGCCAGCCTTCTGGCTACTTGTGATCTCTGTCAAATAAATAAAATCTTAAAAACAAAAAATAAAAATAAAAACATGCTTAGTCCAAAGGTATGAAGTGTTCGTGTGGGAATTCAGACATCAACGCACCCTCCCACACAATGCAGCAAATCATACTACAAAGGTAATGCAAGACCTCAGATTAGATTGAGCCCAAGGACAGCTCTTTCCATCTTTCCTGTGCCCCCAAGCTGAAATTTCTAAGGCATCCTAACTCATTAATTGCAAACAGAATTTCTGGAAAACGCCCTTAAAGGGGAGTTGGACGGTCCTAAATCCAGACCTAAGACCCTAATCCAGACTTAAGTCCTTTCATCATTTCCTTTTTCTGCACAAGAACTGGTAATTAGCAAATTAAAGGGTTAATATAGGTTTAGCTCAGGAATGTTTACTAAAAGCTGCCGGCTACTCAAGTTACATTAAAAGAGGTTAATTAACATGAACGATACCTAGTTAGGTGTTCCCTAAACCAATGTCCTAACCCTTTCTCCAGCCAGCAGGCCTGAGTAAACCACAGGCTCCCACAAATAGAAGTGGCTCATTATCACATTAACTCTCAATGAAAGAGGAAAGGGGTGGTGATAAGAATCCTACTTAATATTTCATAAAATAGCTAGTGCTTGTTTCAATTATCTTTTACCTCCGAGTTGCAGTGTTCTGTTTCTATAAAGAATATGAATGTGTTTTCTGAGAATTTTACTGGGAGTGGGGGCGGGCAACATACTAACTTATTGTCACTGGTACAGATGCTTTCACTTTTCTTCTAAATTTTATACAAAGAACCAATGATACATGACTCTGACCTACTTTCAAGATAAATAATAGCCACTACTAAGTAGCCACTACCTGGAGATCAGCACTTGCGTAGATATATTGAGCTCACTTTTCATAAAAGCCAGCTATACAAAAAATCTTTTTTTCTTTACTCCTTAATTTGTACACACCCATCCACTAACATACACATAACCATTTCATCTCCATAATTTTTGCTTTAGGAATTCTTCCTAAGTGGAATATATTATAAACATTTTGTAAACGTAGAGTAAGAATGCTAAATGAAAAGGATAAGAAACATAAATATTCTACTGTAGATTTGTTCCAGTGCTATTAAAGCTTTGTACTTTTATTGGATAAATATAATCAACGTTTATAAAACATTCATAGAGATCAAGCTTAATCTCTAGTAAATCCAAATTTGGATGTGTCTTTTCTTAAATTATTTTCACTCATTCAATTACAACTAGATCAATACAACATAACATCTAATGACAGTGCAAGCTCAAGTAGATCTGAGTTCTACCACTTTCTAGCTAATGTAACATTGGGCAAAGTGGTTGTAATATTTGCTAAGCCTCATTTTCCTCATTTGTAAAATAGGTATGACAGATCTGCCTCATGGGGTTGTCAGGATAAAATGAAATCATCTATGAAAAGCATATACACTCTACCCTAATGGCCTAAAGGCTGTTTTAGCAAATGTTTGCCATTCGGTATGAAGAAAGCTCCAATGTAATAGTGGAAGCTACAGTTACTTCAAGAAGCTTCTCGCTTTTAGACTAAAAGTGAAATACTAAAAAAGGCTTAACAATATTAGTGAACATAAACATGTAAGCAAACAAAAATATTGCTATAACTCAAATTTACTTTTTCAATGTAAATGTATACCATAAATAATGTAATTTAAGCCACTTTCCCAAATCTAAGCCAAGAATTCATTTCAACATACCTGAAAGAGGAAATGCCTATTTAATCTCACTCATTTGAAAAAATGTTTAATTTATAGACGGGGAAAAAAATGCCTATTTACCTTCCACCCCACTCCCAAAAGCTAAATCTCTCCAAGGATCTAAATGTTATAAAACAGGAAACTGCGAAGAATAGAAAGCTATTTCAACTGACACTACTGGATAGGCTACAAAACTACCATAGACGAAAATTTCATTTGAGGTCTATCATGCAATAGCCCTTAATATACATACCATACAAGTAATTTCTCCAACCACATTCCATTATGATATTCCTCTGTCCTCAGTTGACAGCAATATTAAATTCCCTTTCTTGACATACTTTCTGTTTGCTTTAAAATAACCACAGCTCAGTAAGCTGGGGTAGATGCAGCAGCCACTCACTCATTCTAGTACAACTCAGTCTTGTCCCTTCCCCTCTCAGAGAACTTTTGAGGGAAAAGAACTCAGATAACCCACGGACAGTGACTTTTGTGAGGTTATAAACATATACTCTATGTTTCTTAACATTTCCAAGACTATTCAAAGTTGTGTCCATGGTGGACTTTAACAAAGGCTTTCATAATATAATTTAATACTATTACAGAACATAAAAGGGTCTGACAAGAGACATAGGTGGACTCTGTTGATATGTTAATATGCTTTCAAAAAGCTGTGTAAATAAAATCCTATTTCAAAAACAGTAAGAGAGATTAGAAAGGCTGTGATTTATTAAAAACACACACATACAAACAAAAAAATCCTCTGTAGTTAATCTCTTCACAGTGTAAGCCTCCCTTTGGGTTTATGTTTGGAAGTTTGCAGAATTCTGAACAGAGTATTCCTAAGTGAGCATGGCCATTGCAAGGCAACTTAATAAATTTAGAAAAAGAAAAATTACATTTTCTTACATGTGGGAAATAAACGCCCTCTTAGGGCAATCAATTTCCCATTCCTTTTATTATACACACCAATATAAAGCATGCTTAAGTGAAAAGATTTTATTATGGCCATAAAAGTAATTGATTTCTAGTTTTTTGGTGTGTGTGTTTTTTTTTTTAAAGAAAAACACACTAAATACATCCCACAGTTTTATCCTGTAATTTTTTTGCATGACCATATTTCCCCGAAGGTTCAGGGGCAATAAGCCTTCTCCAATGAAAACACGAACAAAGTTCCGTAACTTAAAAAAAAAAAAAAAAAAAAAGTTTGGCACTAAGGCATAATTTCTCCAGGCCTATCTTTATCTCCACCCAGGATACTGACACACCTAATCCCATTCAACAGTCATTGAACACCAAGGCAATGGATGGCTGAAGCTAATAATACGAGTACGGGTTTAAAAAAAAGAAAAAAAGAAAAAAAAAAACCAGGAGAGAGCCCATAAACACGAGGAACCTTAAGCAAGGTCATGAAATTTTCTAACTAGAAGGTCCCGAACTAGACAAACCCTCTGGAATTCCAGAAAGAAAGAACAGAAGCTCCTAGAGGGAGACCAGGTCTTTCAGGGGGTTTCAAGCAGAGGCGGGGTCCGGTCGGCAAGTCGCTACCAAAGCACCGGACCCCACAAAGGGAAGCCAGGGCCAGAACCGCCGCCCCAGGTGCGGTGCTCGGTGGGCTGCCCCCCGGCTGCTCCCGCCCGCCAGCTCCACACTCACAGGGCAGAGGCGGTGCCGGGAGGCCCGAGAGAGACAGCGAGCGAGGCGGGTACAGACGCTCCGCGCGCGAGGAAAGAGTGCCCCAAGGTGAGGCTGAGGAAAGGGTGAAGGAAGGGTGTGGAGGGCAGGGGCGCCCAGAAGTGGAGAAAGGGGCCTAGCTCTCACCCTTGTCGCACGCCAGCAAGAAAAGCTTCTCATTCAGGGTGTTCTCCTCCTTCACCTCCCGCACATCCTTCAGCGCCATCACCTCGTTCGGCGACGAAGAGGAGGATGGGGAAGAAGGTAGGGAGGAGGAGGAGGCGCCCGAGAGATCCGTGCTCGGGTACAGGGCCGCCATCATCTCGGCCCATGAAGGGGGTAGGCCGGGAGACGGGGGCGGGGCCCCCACCAGCCCCGACCCCGACCCCAGCCCCGCCCCAGGGCTGGAAAAGGGATGAGTCGTTCCCACGGCCGCCTCAGCGCGCGGCCCGTTGGCCCCGAAGGGCGTCGCCTCCCCTCGGAGCCAGCACTCGCCCTCCACTGACAGCCCCAGACTGGTGGCGGCGCATGCGCGGCCCCGGGGCCAGCGCCCCCTCCCCAGCCGCCGGCGCCCTGGTCGAGCTGGTCCGCGCCCCTCCGGGGACGACAGAGTGGCGCGCGCCAGGGCGGCAGCCGAGCGCGGGGCCGTGCCAGGAGCCGCGGGGGCCGCACTGGGGGCGGCCCGGCCCGGGAGGAGGATGAGAGATCTGTGAGAAAGGAGCTCCGAGAGCGATTCTGCGCACGTCGGACTCCCGGGCTGTGGGAACCGCCGGCCCAGCTGCGCCGGGATATGTTCGCAACTCTCCTCACGTCATCTTCCGCTCTGCTATAGCGACGACAAAGGGGCGGGCTCGCTGGTGGGCGGGGCCGTTGTGGGGGCGGGGTATACGCGCGCCACGCCCCCAGTCCTTGCCAACCCGCTGCAGCCTCGAAAGGCTTGGAGTTACTGCTGAGGGCTAAGTGAACAGCCCAGTGCGTCCTCTGTAAATCTGAGTTGTTGAAGTAATTTCCCTGCAGTTTTCTGATGCATATAAATATGCAGCGGTATGGTTATTGAACCTTTGACGACTTAATGTGGAATTATCTAATTATTTCTTGTTTATGTCCTCTGCCTAAAGTTGAAGGGAGAGGACCCTGGTTACGCCGCTAGACTCGTGCTTGCGCGCGTGTGTTTGGGCTTGCTATACTCATTTCTAGACTATTTTTTCAACAGCTTGTTTGTGATATCAGATTGGCATAACGTTCTCGATGTCATACATTCTCATGTAATTCCAGTGTACCGACATGTAACCATTGGATAAGCACGTTTTTAGCATTATACTACCTCCATTCCAGTGGTTTCTTCACTTTTATAAATTTGATTTTAAGAGATGTGTGTTAGGCAAAAGCTAACTGAAGCACAGTAAGTACTACTTTCTTGATTTTTTTTTTAAAGCAGATTCTTGCACCTTTCAAAGCTAAGGGTAAAACTGCAACTCCTATCTTGAATAATTCTTACTGCTTTTCAGAACTATACAAAAATCAAAATTGTGCCCCCAGTACTTAGGTTTTTAAAGGCAATACATAAATTTATGTCAGAATATCTTACAGATTAGGGAAATACTTACTATTCAGGTTGATATATTCCATCTCTGTTCTTACCATCACTAACTCCCAAATACATCTTTCTCACCATTCAAAGCCCTCTTTAGATCTTCTCTAATAGGAGGCCATAGGAAGATGGCAAGATTGCCCACCTTTCCAAACATTGTCATATATTTACTTCACAATAGTCAATTATCTATTGAATCATTTCAGCTTTTTTTTTTAATCTGTAATATATCATAAGTCTTCCCCATTCTATACTGTTTCCAAGTTTGCATATTTGTAAACTTGGGAATATTTGGTGGAATGTCAAAATTGTTCATTGTTAATTTGTAGCCAGTGAAAATAGAGGTGCATTTATGGATTTGTATGTGTGCTTACTTACACTCTTTACAGTCCAAGAAATTTTTTATTCAGTAGGACAACTCTAATGCTGACCCATCCAAAAGTTCCAGAGTACTGAAGGGTAAAAATTCAGATAGCTCCAAATATAAAAACCACTTTAATCTGAAGTCTTTTCAAGCTTCTGAGTTCATGATTTCTCATCCCTAAGGAGTCCCACAGGGGCTGGATTAATTCCTTATATTCAGGGGAATTCCAACCTACTTCATTTAGTAAATAATTCTGGGAGGCAAAATTATTAGCGGACCTCCTTCCCTATTTCAGAATAAGCCAGTATTGCAACTGCATCCTGTTCTTTAGTTTTTTTGAAACGTCTCAGATGCAGCATATTCTCTCCTGCCTTGTCTGGTGCATGTTTTATCCAGCATAAATTGGGGTATTTTAGCATCCCCTCTATAATGGGTTTATTGTGCATCTGTGACAGTAAGATGATAGAATCATGAGGAACAATGGCAGTGCAAGATTCAGAAGCAGCACATTACTCAAAACAACTCACTAACCTGTGCAAAAGAGCCATCAACCTCAATCAGAGAAGAGAAAAATCCAGATTCTGATCTAGTCTTAAAAATAGAACAGATCTCCCCAAGAAATAATAGGAATGTCTGGCTGGCTCAGTCAACAGAGCATGTAACTCTCGTCCCACAATGGGTATAGAGCCTACTTAAAAAAAAAAAAAAAAAAAAAGTGTAGAAGAGATCCTATCTACATCTCCAAACTCTATGTCTCTCTCTCACTACTCTTGGGCCACATTTGCCTGTTTCTTTTACTGAAATGTATGTGAGATCATTCCTGCTTCAGAGACTTTGTTCCCTCTGCTGAATGTTTATCACCTATCTCCTCATCATTCATATTTCAGTCTAAATATCTCATCCTTAGAGAGACCATTCCTGACCACCCAAACTAAAATCTTCACCCCAATTCCCAAGTCAGTTCTATTACATTACCATGTTATTTCCCCTGCTGCATTTTATCACTGTCTAAAATTCCTATTTGTTCATTATCTCTCTCTACTAGGATATAACATTCATGAAGTCAGAGAACTCTATATTTTTCTCAACTGAATCCCCATATTTCTAGTATCATACCTGAATCACAACAAATTTATGTTAATCAGCAGATTCCCTCAAATTATTTCAGCACAAACTAAATCGTAGTAATAATGCAGTTGGACTTTAGTAAAATTCTTCATATTAAAGAACCATAGAACCACCTTCACTCCCCCCCCCAAATCTAATTTTTTTGTTTTACTAATTGGAACAAAATTATTTTTTCTGGAAATAAACTTATGACAGATTAATTTTCAAGTCTGTATATCCTTTAAATGAAATGAACACTGACACATTTGTACATACATAGAGTTTTTATTAAATATATTTTTGTGAGAAAAAGAACACCCTCAAGTGCCAAATTTCATGTAAATTGGATAACTTAGTAAGTATAATGGTGAAAAAAAATCAAAAGGGGAAACATTACTTAATCACTTAGAGCAAAAACATCTTAATTTTCATATAAGAAAACAATCATCAAAATATAAAAGGAAAGGAAATCACTTTTGTAGAAGAATATACTTCAAAGTTCCACCCATTGATGATTTCATTTAAAAAATTCAAAACACATGAGTAGTCTCACTCTTACCAACTTGTTTTAACCAATGATAGAAGGGGAGTTTAAACTACTCATTCACATGGAGATAACGTGACAGCATTTTTGTTGCATAGCGGTATTGCTCACTCTCACTCACAGTGGAAGATGGAGGAAACAGATTTCTGAATTCATTTTTTAGCAGCAGAATCTGTCTACTGATAGAAATTCACACAAAAATAGGTCTGAAGGTTAGCTACTCTCAAGTTACACAGGCATTAACCAAACACTGCCAATTTGTAGGAGGCTGTCGAAAAAACATATGAAAATATTCTATGTTGAGTATTAGCTTTGTGTTATTTTCTGCTAAAGATATTCAGTGGGCATATTCTAAATTAGAGCTTCAGTATAGATCAGAATTAACATGTGTAATATGAAACTAACAGTATAGTGTCAACGTGTCTTGAGATGCTGTAGTCAATAATTTGTTATAATTATGTGGAAGAAGTCAGTTGAAAAATAACTATAGGCACATCCAAAATGAATATTTTCTAAAATAAATCTTCATGTACCAAATATCTACAAACTGAAAAGTCGTTACACGTGTAGTGCGACCACAATAAACACTTAATGGTTGCCTGACTGACCAGTTATACATACCATTTAAGAAAACCTGGGTAATTCAGATGCAAAAAAATATATATATATACACACACACACATTTCTCTAATAACAGTCTACCAACATATATGCTGCATGTCATAGTTAAAGCTGTATTACAAACTAGCATACATAAAATATAAGTACAGTTAAAATTAAGTTTTAAGTAAAAAGCTCCTGCTACTTATATAAGAGAATGTATTTTGGTGTTTATTCAAGACTTTTAGTTCTCATATATGAAATGGTTTAATGTTAGTGAACAATACTTATCACTTAAAAACTTGAGACAATATAGAAATTTACAGAAAAGTAAAGTTCACATAGTTGGAGGAAAAAATAAAAGAACCTGGATAATGACTTTGAATACATTCATAATCAAAATTAACACATATACACACACACAAATCAAAGCACAGCAGGACATGCAAAAAAATGTTTACACTGATCTTTTTTGAACCATGAAAAAGATGAATTAGTCTTGTTTTAATAAGACTTTCAGAAAATGAAAATAATTTAATTATGAAATATCAGCTTAATAATGAGCATGTTATTATCGGTATTGACTGGTAAATTAACTGCATATCCAAAAATGTTGACAGATTCTAACTAGTATGAACAAGATATTGCATTCATTAATGAATTATACAACTAGTTAAGCATACAAATAATCAAAAACCCACTACATTTCAGAATTCTGTAAACTGTGAGACATTCAGTGTGTTTAATGTGGCAGAAAATAATATTAAATATTTTATTATTTTATTCTGTTCAGTCCTTTTCCCATTAAGCATGCAAACACAGTCATAACCATCTTTGGTTTCACTTCTACAAGGTCATCAGGTAAGGCATATATCCGGGCACCGATCTTTCGAGCAACTGAAATGGCATATCTTGAAAAGACAAGAAAAATATTTTATCAGTTATCTGCTGTGTTTTCACTTAATATATGTTAAGAATGAAATATTTTGATTAGATTAGCTTTACAAGAAAGTTAAGTTTGAAAGTCTTTAAATCATAGTCCCCATATAAATTGTATTTTTCCCCTCCCCCCTGTATAAGTTGTATCTTAAAATGTTAAAAACATGGTAACATTACCTGTAAGGTCTTACAAAATTAAAGAGCCACTGTGTTCTAATATAAACCACAAAAAGCTTACTTAGCATTGTTCAACTTGTCTTCCTCAGTTAAATTTTCTCTCTTGATCATTTCTTGACGAACTGCATTTGGTGCAATGGCATCTATTAAGTCTAGGACAGGTAAACTGGTGCTAATAGATTTGTCCTAGAAAATAAAGAATGGAGGAACATTATTAATAAATACGTACTTTTAATTTTCATAAATGGCAAATTGGGTCATCACCATATACCTGAAAGCAGCTTATAAGCTTTCTTGGTACTGAACATTCAGCTTTTCTGCAACCAGCACACAACACAAACCATTTAAAATAAGCTTTTCCTTCAATCTTTACAGAGCTTACAGTGCAGAGTTGTCACCATACCCAAACAGGGCTTGCAGATGTGACAATTCCTAAAGTATGCTAACTGCAATAAGCATTCTGTAAAACATAACTTTTGAAAGGGATTAGGAGATGAACTTTTAATTAATAGTTTTCTAAATTCTAGTAATATATTTCTTAGACCATGGACTCCTAAGCCTTCACTGAAAATGTTTTAGGATGATAAATGAAGATATTACTGGAAAGGAACTAACATTTAAGGCATTAAATTAAAGAATAATGCCTTAAATATTAATTTAAGGCATTATTCTTGTTGCGTTATATGTCCACCTTGTTTAAGTCTCCTAACAACCTCATAATAAAGAAATTATAATCTCTCTTTCAAAGAGGAAGAACATGAAGTTCATAGAGCTCAAGTGACTTGTTCACACAACCAGTAAGTACAAAACCAGTAAATGAACCCATAACTGACTATAATGCCCAAGATTCTCTCCACTTTTGAAGTCACCTCCAAGCTGATCTAAAAATGAACAACCAAATTCTAGTGGATAGAGCACTGCAGTTAAAGCCAGAAATCCTGGTCTGAACTGTTTTACCACTTACCAATACTTGGGAAAAAAAATCATTTGTTCTGTCTCTCAGCTTAGATAGTGGCCACTACTGCTTGCGTACCCAGGATCTAATCTTTCCTTAATACTTTCTTCATCCTAACAGAATTCACATCTTCGCTCTGTATCCACATCTCCCTCACATAGGCATGTGCTACAGGAAAAGCTGACCCCATCGACAGCTCCAGGGGTGATCCTGAATTAGTCTAGGCCATGAATTTCTAGGGATAAGTGATGAACTTATTCTTTTTTCTGTATAAAGCCTACAGTGCATAAACATACAGTAATATCCATGGTATTAAAATTTCAGAGGGAGGAGCTTTTAAGAAGAAAACCTCTAAAAAGACTCCTTCAATGAACAAAAACACTAGTCTGAACCAAACAGAGTAATCCCATCTGATTACAACAGTGATTTAATTTGGGCCCAATTTAATTTAATATGAGGTTCTTGTCATATTTCTGGGAGAGCTATGGAAAACCAGCAACCATTCTCCTGTATCTGAATGAGAGGATGAAACCTTTGTCCCACCCAGCAGCTATCCTAAAAGGAAAACCAGCTATAGGGTGAAGTTGACACTGTAAACGGCAAAGCAGAGATGGATTAAAAAAAAACCAAAAACCTCAGTCCTGAATGACATTCTTCAATTACTCGTTCAACCAACCCTGAAATCTAACCTACTTCTGATTTCTGCCATTTTGTACCTTTCATTTTAGTTTAAACGACTTTAAATTGGGTTTCTGTTACGTGAAGCCAAAAGCAAGCACCCTTTCCTAAGCACTACCATGAGAATGTCACAGGATTCTTGGGAATATCAGTATAAGGGAAAGCATCTACTACAGTTTCTAGCCAAATTAATAAAATTTTGAAAAAAACAGTTTGAAGCCATGTGAAGAACATTAATAGTTAACCTTTTTGGGCCATGATCTGTAAGCCACTACATTTATTAACTGTCCAAAAATGTATATTCTTTACTTTTAGAAATGTTCATTTTATGAAACAGATTTTTGAGGAGAAGTAGAAATAGAGGAGTAAAAATAACTAGGGTCCATAAGTCTTCCTGATGATGTTAATCTGGATCTAGTTTTGGGGGGGCATTTTCCTTATTTCTGAAAAATTCTGGTATTTGTTTTCTCAATGTATAGTCTGTAGATCACATACATGAAAATCATCTGACATGTTTGTTAAAAGCATAAATTTATCCCTATAAATTAATAAGTCAGGATATCTGTGGACAGGGCTAAAAACATACATCTTTTTTTATTTTTTTATTTCTTTATAAATATATAATGTATTTTTATCCCCACGGGTACAGGTCTATCAATCACCAGGTTTACACACTTCACAGCACTCACCATACCACATACCCCTGCAATGTCCATAACCCCACCACCCTCTCTCGACACACCTCCCCCCAGAAACCCTCAGTTTGTTTTATGAGATTAAGAGTCACTTATGGTTTGTCTCCCTCCCGATCCCATCTTGTTTCATTTATTCTTTTCCTACCCCCCCAACCCCCCCACATTGCATCTCCACTTCCTCATATCAGGGAGATTATATGATAGTTGTCTTTCTCTGATTGACTTATTTCGCTAAGCATAATACCCTCTAGTTCCATCCACGTCATCACAAATGGTAAGATTTCATTTCTTTTGATGGCTGCATAGTATTCCATTATATATATATATATATATATATATATATATATATATATATATATATATATATATATATATATCACCTCTTCTTTATCCATTCATCTGTTGATGGACATCTAGGTTCTTTCCATAGTTTGGCTATTGTGGACATTGCTGTTATAAACATTCGGGTGCACGTGCCCCTCCGGATCACTACGTTTGTTTCTTTAGGGTAAATACCCAGTAGAGCAATTGCTGGGTCAGAGGGTAGCTCAATTTTCAACTTTTTGAGGGACCTCTGTGCTGTTTTCCAGAGTGGTTGCACCAGCTTGCATTCCCACCAACAGTGTAGGAGGGTTCCCCATTCTCCACATCTTCGCCAGCATCTGTCATTTCCTGACTTGTTAATTTTAGCCATTCTAACTGGTGTGAGGTGGTATCTCATTGTGGTTTTGATTTGTATTTCTCTGATGCCGAGTGATGTGGAGCACTTTTTGATGTGTCTATTGGCCATCTGGATGTCTTCTTTGCAGAAATGTCTGTTCATGTCCTCTGCCCATTTCTTGATTGGGTTATTTGTTCTTTGGGTGTTGAGTTTGCTAAGCTCTTTATAGATTTTGGATACTAGCCCTTTATCTGATATGTCATTTGCAAATATCTTCTCCCATTCTGTCAGTTATCTTTTGGTTTGGTTAACTGCTTCCTTTGCTGTGCAAAAGCTTTTGATCTTGATGAAATCCCAATAGTTCATTTTTGCCCTTGCTTTCCTTACCTTTGGCGATGTTCCCAGGAAGAAGTTGCTGCGGCTGAGGTTAAAGAGGTTGTTGCCTGTGTTTTCCTCAAGGATTTTGATGGATTCCTTTCTCACATTGAAGTCCTTCATCCATTTGGAGTCTATTTTCGTGTGTGGTGTAAGGAAATGGTCCAATTTTCCCAATACCATTTGTTGAAGAGACTTTCTTTTTTCCATTGGACTTTCTTTCCTGCTTTGTCAAAGATTAGTTGACCATAGAGTTGAGGGTCTATTTCTGGGCTTTCTATTCTGTTCCATTGATCTATATGTCTGTTTTTGTGTCAGTACTATACTGTCTTGATGATGACAGCTTTGTAATAGAGCTTAAAGTCCGGAATTGTGATGCCACTAACTTTGGCTTTCTTTTTCAATATTCCTTTCGCTATTCGAGGTCTTTTCTGGTTCCATATAAATTGTAGGATTATTTGTTCCATTTCTTTGAAAAAAAAAATAAATGGGATTTTGATAGGGATTGCATTAAATGTGTAGATTGCTTTAGGTAGCATGGACATTTCCACAATATTTATTCTTCCAATCCAGGAGCATAGAACATTTTTTCATTTCCTTGTGTCTTCCTCAATTTCTTTCATGAGTACTTTATAGCTTTCTGAGTGTAGATTCTTTGCCTCTTTGGTTAGGTTTATTCCTAGGTATCTTATGGTTTTGGGTGCAACTGTAAATGGGATTGAGTCCTCAATTTCTCTTTCTTCTGTCTTGTTGGTGTAGAGAAATGCAACTGATTTCTGTGCATTGGTTTTATATCCTGACACTTTACTGAATTCCTGTACAAGTTCTAGCAGTTTTGGAGTGGAGCCTTTTGGATTTTCCACATATAGTATCATATCATCTACAAAGAGTGATAGTTTGACTACTTCTTTGCTGATTTGGAAGCATTTAATTTCTTTTTGTTGTCTGATTCCTGAGGCTAGGACTTCTAGTACTATGTTGAATAGCAGTGGTGATAATGGACATCCCTGCTGTGTTCCTGACCTTAGCGGAAAAGCTTTCAGTTTTTCTCCATTGAGAGTGATATTTTCAGTGGGTTTTTCATAGATGGCTTTAATAATATTGAGGTATGTGCCCTCTGTCCCTAAACATTGAAGAGTTTTTATCAGGAAGGGATGCTGTACTTTGTCAAATGCTTTTTCAGCATCTATTCAGAGTATCATATGCTTCTTGTTCTTTTTTTTATTAATGTATTGTATCACATTGATTGATTTGCAGATGTTGAACCAACCTTGCAGCCCTGAAATAAATCCCACTTGGTTGTGGTGAATAATCTTGTTAATGTACTATTGGATTCTATTGGCTAGTATTTTGGTGAGAATATTCGCATCTGTGTTCATCAAGGATATTGGTCTATAATTATCTTATTTGATGGGATCCTTGTCTGGTTTTGGGATCGAGGTGATGCTGGCCTCATAAAGTGAGTTTGGAAGTTTTCCTTCCATTTCTATTTTTTGGAAGTTTCAGGAGAATAGGTATTAAGTCTTCTTTAAATGTTTGGTAGAATTCCCCTGGGAAGCCGTCTGGCCCTGAGCTTTTGTTTGTTTGGAGATTTTTGATGACTGTTTCAATCTCCTCCCTGGTTATAGGTCTCTTCAGGTTTTCTATTTCTTCCTGGTTCAGTTGTGGTAGTTTATATGTCTCTAGGAATGCATCCATTTCTTCCAGACTGTCAAATTTGTTGGCACAGAGTTGTTCATAATATGTTCTTATAATTGTATTTCTTTGGTGTTGGTTGTAATCTCTCCTCTTCCATTCATGATTTTATTTATTTGGGTTCTTTCTCTTTTCTTTTTGATAAGTCTGGCCAGGGATTTATCAATTTTATTAATTCTTCCAAAGAACCAGCTCCTAGTTTCATTGATTTGTTCTATTGTTTTTTTGGTTTCTACTGCATTGATTTCTGCTCTGATCTTTATTATTTCTCTTCTCCTGCTGGGTTTAGGCTTTCTTTGTTGTTCTTTCTCTAGCTCCTTTAGGTATAGGGTTGTGTATTTGAGACCTTTCTTGTTTCTTGAGAAAGGCTTGTACCGCTATATATTTTCCTCTCAGGACTGACTGTCTTTGCTGTGTCCCACAGATTTTGAACCGTTGTGTTCTCATTATCATTTGTTTCCATGAATTTTTTCAATTCTTCTTTAATTTCTTGGTTGACCCATTCATTCTTTAGAAGGATGCTGTTTAGTCTCCAGGTATTTGGGTTCTTTCCAAATTTCCTCTTGTGATTGAGTTCTAGCTTCAGAGCACTGTGGTCTGAAAATATGCAGGGAATGATCCCAATCTTTTGATACTGGTTGAGACCTGATTTGTGACCCAGGATGTGATGTCTTCTGGAGAATTTTCCAATGCACTAGAGAAGAATGTGTATTCTGTTGCTTTGGGATGAAATGTTCTGAATATATCTGTGATGTCCATCTGGTCCAGTGTGTCATTTAAGGTCTTTATTTCCTTGTTGATCTTTTGCTTGGATGATCTGTCCATTTCAGTGAGGGGAGTGTTAAAGTCCCCTATTATTGTATTATTATTGATGTGTTTCTTTGATTTTGTTATTAATTGGTTTATATAGTTGGCTGCTCCCATGTTAGAGGCATAGATCTTTAAAATTGTTAGATCTTCTTGTTGGACAGACCCTTTGAGTATGATATAGTGTCCTTCTTCATCTCTTATTATAGTCTGTGGCTTAAAATCTAACTGATCTAAGGATTGCCACCCCAGCCTTCTTCTGATGTCCATTAGCATGGTAAATTGTTTTCCACCTCCTCACTTTAAATCTGGAGGTGTCTTCAGGTCTAAAATGATTTTCTTGTAGGCAGCATATTGATGGGTTTTGCTTTTTTTTTATCCATTTTGATACTCGTGTCTTTTGATTGGAGCATTTAGCCCATTAACATTCAGGGTAACTATTGAGAGATATGAGTTTAGTGCCATTGTATTGCCTGTAAGGTGACTATTACTGTATATTATCTGCTCCTTTCTGATCTACTACTTTAAGGGTCTCTTTTCGCTTAGAGGACCCCTTTCAATATTTCCTATAGAGCTGGTTTGGTGTTTGCAAGTTCTTTCAGTTTTTTTTTGTCCTGGAAGCTTTTTATCTCTCTTTCTATTTACAATGACAGCCTAGCTGGATACAGTATTCTTGGCTGCATGTTATTCTCGTTTAGTGCTCTGAATATATCATGACAGTTCTTTCTGGCCTGCCAGGTCTCTGTGGATAAGTCCACTGCCAATCTAATATTTTTACCATTGTATGTTACAGACTTTTCAGGATTTTCTTTTTGTCGCTAAGACTTGTAACTTTTACTATTAGGTTACTATTCTTACTGATTTTGAGGGGGGTTCTCTGCACCTCCTGGATTTTGATGCTTGTTCCCTTTGACATGATAGGGAAATTCTCTACAATAATTCTCTCCAATATACCTTCTGCTCCCCTATTTCTTCTTCTTCTGGAATCCCAATTATTCTAATGTTGTTTCGTCTTATGGTGTCACTTATCTCTAGAATTCTCCCCTCGTGGTCTAGTATTTGTCTGTCTCTCTTTTGCTCAGCTTCTTTATTCTCTGTCATTTGGTCTTCTAGATCACTAATTCTTTTTTCTGCCTCATTTATTCTAGCAGTAAGAACCTCCATTTTTTAATGCACCTCATTAATAGCTTTTTTTATTTCAACTTGGTTAGATTTTAGTTCTTTTATTTCTCCAGGAAGGGCTTTTATCTCTCCAGAGAGGGTTTCACTAATATCATCCATACCTTTTTTGAGCCCAGCTAGAACCTTGAGAATCGTCATTCTGAACTCTAGATCTGACATATTACCAATGTCCGTATTGATTAGGTCCCTAGCCTTCAGTATTGCCTCTTGTTCTTTTTTTTGTGGTGAGTTTTTCCGCCTTGTCATTTTGTCCAGATAAGAAATATGAAGGAGCAAATAAAATACTGAAAGGGTGGCAAAGACCCCAGGAAAATGCGCTTTAACCAAATCAGAAGAGTCCCCAAATCATGCAGGGGCAGGGGAGAAAGGGTATAAAAAGAAGTTCAGGAAAAAAAATTTTTAAAAAATGTATTAAAAAATAAAAAATATATATATTAGATTGGTGACTAGAACAGGGTCGCCCACTTAATTTTGGGAGTATTTTGGTCTCTTAGAAGAAACTACCTCCCAAAATCTTAAAGAATGAAAAACATATATAAGAGTAAACACAATGAAGAGATGGAATATGCCTATAAAGATGAAAAAAAATTTTTTTTTAATTTCCTAAAAAGGAGTTGATAAAGTAAGTTGGTTGGGAGAATCAAGAAAAAGTGGTCAGATTTTGCTTGGGCTGGAGAGTAGAACAACCCCAGAGCTAGATTTAGGGTATATGTTGATCTATTAGAAGTTGTACCCCAAAATTTTTAGAAGAAAAAACCCTATGTGTATACAAAAAATAAAGTTAGATACAATGAAGGATAAAATATGACTATATAATAATAATATAATGAAGGTTCAAAAAAGATTATTATAATCTTTTATAATAATGAAGGTTCAAAAAAGATTCTTACTTTTTTTTAATGAAAGGTATTGTTAGGATAAACTAGTTTAAAAACGTTAAAAGATGAGAGGATAAAAGTTAAAAAAAATTAGAAGAAAAAAAATTAAATTAAAAAATTTTTAAATTAACTGCAAGAACAAAGCATCATGGGGAGAAAGCCATGAATTCCATGCTTTGCTTTCTCCTCCTCTGGAATTCCACTGTTCTCCTTGGTAAGTGAACTTTCCAGCCAGAAATCCACTGGCTGGATTTCTTGTTGATCTTCTGGGGGAGGGGCCTGTGGTAGAGATTCTCAAGTGTCTTTGCCCCAGGCGGAATTGTACCGCCCTTACCAGGGGCCGGGCTAAGTAATCCACTCAGGTTTGCTTTCAGGAGCTTTTGTTCCCTGAAGGCTTTCTGGAGAGTTCCGGAGGACGGGAATGAAAAAGGTGGCCTCCCAGTCTCCAGCCCGAAAGAGCCGAGAGCTTGGGGCCCCACTCCTCAGTGTGCCCTCAGAGAAAAGCGCTCAATCACTCCCGTCTCCCTGGCCTCTGGCCACGCTCCGAGCTCACCCAGCTGGTGCCTGGGTCAAGGTAACCCCGAGCTGAGAGCTCACTCCTCGGCTCTGTCTCTGTAGCCAACTTCCCTGCTCTAATACCTGCGAGCTCTGCGACACTCAGACACCCCTGATCCTTCTGTGACCATGTGGGACCTGGGGCCATGCTGACCCCGTGTGGGCTTCACCCCGGTTTAGCCTCTGGAGCTATGTCCTTCAGTGGAGCAGACTTCTAAAAGTTCCAATTTTTTGGTCTGTTGCTTGGCCGCTTGCCGGAAGCTGGCCCCTCCCCCCACGGTCTATCTTCCCATTGCTTTGGATTCACTTCTCCACCATCCTACCTTTCAGAAAGTGATCGATTTTCTGTTTCTAGAATTGTTGCTCTTCTTGTCTTTGGTCTTCTGTTGGATTTGTAGGTGTTCGCAATGAATTGATAAGCTATCTAGCTGATCTCCTGCTACCTGGAGTCTTAGCCTGCTACTTCTCTGCCATCTTGACCAGTACCAGAAGTCTACATCTTTAATAAGCTTCCTAAATGCCTCTAATGTACACTGTTATTCTTTCTAAAAAAACAAAAAAACAAAAAAAACACAGCATTCTTGGGGCACCTGGGCGGCTCAGTGGGTTAGGCCTCTGCCTTCGGCTCAGGTCATGATCTCAGGGTCCTGGGATTGAGCCCCGCATCGGGCTCTCTGCTCAGTGGGGAGCCTGCTTCCCCCTCTCTCTCTACCTGCTGCTCTGCCTACTTGTGATCTCTGTCAAATAAAAAAATAAAATCTTAAAAAAAAAGAACACGATTCATGCCATTCTATTAGAAATTTAAAATTTCTATGTACTTTTCAATTTTCTATGATGATTCAAAAACATACAAGTGGCTTAATTGTGCTACAATCTGATTACTTATTTACATATTTGTGGGGTTCTTTTTAAGATTTAGGAAAATTATTTTGTTCATTTGTTTTTTCATCTTTATTGAATTATAATTGACAAATTAAACTGTAAGACATTTACAGTGTACATCTTGAATATGTGATATATGTTGTGAAAGAATTACTCTCATCTAATTAACACATCCATCACCTACATATATATATACACACATATATGTGTGTGTGTGTGTGTGTGTGTGTGTGTGTGTATATATATATATATAAAAGCATTTAAGTTCTATTCTAGCAAATTTTAATTATATAATGTTAACTGAAATCACCATGTTCTATATAAGGTCCGCAGTTCTTATAGCCAAAAATTTATGCCCTTTTGTGATATTTTAAATATTTCTTCACCTAGATGTAGGAAAGAATGATGTTTTCACCTATTCCCTTATGACTTACCTTGGGAAAAACTTTTACTGAGTTGAATGAAAGATTTAAGTTTCAAGGGCTATACTGGATCCCTTATCTTACTATTTCCAAGAAAACAGGCCTATCTTCCAACTCCTGATTTGTATATTATCAGTAAGACATTCTTCTTTTGACAAGGGAGTAGGATTTACAATAAAACCATCAGTTTAGTATGTAAGTACATTTTCATCATCTTTCCTTTCACTTTCCTTAAGTTTATTATAAAGAAATTACTTAAAGTAAAACAATGTTGAGACTCTCAAAGACAATTAGCCTAGAGTTTGGCTTTTTGATTTTCAAGAAAATGAATTATACCATCCCTTTCTCTTAATTTGAGACACATTACTATTAGAACATTCCATGCCATTGTTTTTGTGTCATTATTGAAAGCAGAAGTGGAGGGACACCTGAGTGACTCAGTCAATTAAGTGGCTGCCTTCAGCTCAGGTCATGATCCCAGAGTCCTGGGATTGAGTCCTGCATTGGGCTCCCTGCTCAGTGGGGATCGTGCTTCTCCCTATCCCTCTGCTTGTGGTCTCTCTCTCTCTCTCTCTATCAAATAAGTAAATAAATCTTTAAAAAAAAAAAAAAAAAAGAAGCGGAAACACAGTGATGTGGCAGCCAGAGTTCTCTAAAACATTCAAAAGGAACCTCTCCAATTTGATGTTCTTTATATACTGCCATTCCAGTAGTGCAGTAAGCCCCTTGTACTGAGCCCTTTAGACACACCAGGCATTTTGAGCTTTTTACATTTGTTAACTTATTTATTTTGATAACAAACTCAGATGATAGATACTATTAATATCTCCATTTTTAATATGGGGAAACGGAGGCATAGAGAAATTAATAACTTGCCCAAGGTCACACAGATACTACGTGATGAGCCAGTAGTAAATTCAGTTTTATTCATCAAGAGATGTAGTCCAGTTGTTAGTATAAAACTGCTAAGGTTTCTATAAAACACACCCTTCTCATGTGCTTCCTACTCTCCTTAGCCAGGTTTTATAGTATGCTGACACCCCACACAGTGGTTCCTATTTTCTTATTTGCTTCCTTTCCTGAACAGTGAGCACTCTGAGGACATAATGTAACTGCAGTGATGCAAAGCATCTGATATAGGGTAGGCTTTGAATATTTATGAGATGAATGAGCAGTATGTCCCTCAGCTAATAAAGTGTGTAAACTGAAGTCAAATCCAGGGTCATACAATTACAGCTTGGCTTTCAACCTGCAGTTAGATCTTGATGTGAAATCCAGCTATTCGGCTCAATTCTTAGTTGTGTGACAGTGGACAAGTTGTTTAACTTTTCTAATGCTCTTCCTTTTGCTTATAGACTTATTGAGAGAATTTAAAGGAACATAAAGTGCTTAACATGGTAGCATACAGGACTCAATGATTATTGTTATGGCTGATATACCACTTCTTTATTTCTTTCCTTTTATTTTAATTTCAGTGTTGTTAACACAAAGTTTCAGGTGTTCAATATAGGGATTCAACAATTCCATATATTATTCAGTGCTCATACACTTCCTTTTCTTGATGAGGGAAAACTACTTTGCAACTAAAAAGGATAAATTTGTCTTTTCTAAAATTTCTCAGTATAGCACTGCCTTGATTATGATAAATAGACTCTTACTAGTACCATTTATTATAGCCTTCAAATGTAATTTTGTATTTATTCCACCTGTGCCTTCTACAGGTAGAATAAAAGCCTCCTCACCCCAACTATTTTTTAGCATTTGCTGCCACATTTCTAAATTTAGTCTCTTTACAGATTTTATTACTGAGCATCTACTAAATAAATGCCAAGCACTTCTGCATTTCGTTTCTGCTACCTCTGTTCTAAGTAAAACTCCCAAGTCTGCTTTTCTTTCTGAGCTCTCTCCCTTAAAGAATTTGTATACTCTTACTATCAACTATCTCTTCTATTCAACTGATCAAGTCTGTATTCCCAGTTTAATATTTCCTTTCATCCAGCTCACTTCCTGAACATTACCCAACAAGCTTAAAACTTAAGTCCTCACCTTTTCCAGAAAGCAAATGCACCTCCTGACATTCCCATTTGTTAGTGTTATCTGTTTTCCAATTACCCAGGCCTATAAAGTTTTAATTCCTCTCTCTCCTGTGCTTCCCTAAATCAAGAAGTCAAATCCTACCTGTTCTTTTGCAATAGAAAATAGCTACCCATTCTTTTTTTAATTAACATATAATGTATTGTTTGTTTCAGGGTGATTCATCAGTCTTACACAATTCACAGCGCTCACCACAGCACATACCCTCCCCAGTGTCTATCCCCCAGCCGCCCCCTCCCTCTCACCCTGCTCCCCTCCCAGAACCCTCAGTTTGTTTCCTGAGATTAAGAGTCTCTTATGGTTTGTCTCCCTCTCTGGTTTCATCTTGTTTCATTTTTCCCTCCCTTCCCCTATGATCCTCTGTCTTGTTTCTCAAAATCCCCAAATGAGTTGAGACCATATGATAATTGTCTCTGATTGTCTTATTTCATTTAGCATAATAGCCTCTAGTTCCATACACATTGTTGCAAATGGCAAGATTTCAGTTTTTTTGATGGCTGCATAATATTTATGTGTGTGTGTGTGTGTGTGTGTGTGTATGTGTGTGTGTATCCATCCATCCCACATCTTCTTTATCCATTCATCTGTTGATGAACATCTAAGCTCTTTCCATAGTCTGGCTATTGTGGACATTGCTACTATAAACATTTGGGTGCACGTGCCCCTTCGGATCATTACATTTGTATCTTTGGGGTAAATACCCAGTAGTGCAATTGCTGGGTTATAGGGTAGCTCAATTTTCAATTTTTTGAGGAACCTCCATACTGTTTTCCAGAGTGGCTGCACCAGCTTGCATTCCCACCAACAGTGTAGGAGGCTTCCCCCTTCTCTGCATCCTCGCCAACACCTGTCATTTCCTGACTTATCAGTTTGAGCCATTCTAACCAGTGTGACATGGCATCTCACTGTGGTTTTGATTTGTATTTCCCTGATGCTGTGTAATGTTCAGCACTTTTTCATGTGTCTGTTGGCCATTTGGATGTCTTCTTTGCAGAAATGCCTGTTCATGTCTTCTGCCCGTTTCTTGATTGGGTTATTTGTTCTTTGGATGTTGAGTTTGATAAGTTCTTTATATATTTTGGATACTAGCCCTTTATCTGATATGTCATTTGCAAATATCTTCTCCCATTATGTCAGTTGTCTTTTGGGTTTTTTGACTGTTTCCTTTGCTGTGCAAAAGCTTTTGATCTTGTTGAAGTCTCAATAGTTCGTTTTTGCCCTTGATTCCCTTGCCTTTGGCGATGTTTCTAGGAAGAAGTTGCTGTGGCTGAGGTTCAAGAGGTTGCTGCCTGTGTTCTCCTCAAGGATTTTGATGGATTCCTGTCTTACATTGAAGTCTTTCATCCATTTGGAGTCTATTTTTGTGTGTGGTGTAAGGAATAGCTATCCATTCTTAACATTCCCAGTACCCACCCCCAACTCTCCTCATATCCTTATCATTTCACACCTTGAGTTTTGCCTCAACTTCCTAGGCACTGTCCTTGAATTTACACCTTTTTCCTCCAATCCATCCTGCTCAACACATTCACACAAGTACTCCTAGGAATGCTGAGGTTACTCAGCCGGTTAAGCATCTGACTCTTGATTTTGGTTCAAGCAGTGATGGCAGTGAGAAGTCTGGTTCTCTCCCTCTTTCCCGCCCCCACCCCACATGTCCATATTCATGGATACTGTGCACTTTCTTTCTCTCTCTCAAATAAATCAATCTTGAAGAAAAAAAGAAGTGTATTCCTAAAATAGTAGCTTTTTTTTTTACATTACTTCTGATATCAATAAACTTTTACTTGTTTTTAAATATTTTATTTATTTATTTGACAGAGAAAGAGATGACAAGTAGGCAGAGCAGCAGGTGGGGGGGGTGGGGAGCAGGATCCCCACTGAGCAGAGAGCCCAATGCGGGGCTCCATCCCATTACCCTGAGATCATGACTTTAGCTGAAGGCAGAGGCTTAACCCACTGAGCCACCCAGGTGCCCCAATAAATTTTTATTAAGGCAAGATTCCTCCACAGTCTTGACCCAGACTATATCTAGCACTACACCCTTACAAACTATCCTCTCTAGCCAAACTACTACTTGTAAGCTTCTCAGACTTGCCTTTATTCAAGATGCACCCTCTCCTAGCTTGTTATGAAAATTCCAGTTATGAAAACTCTGTTCTTTCAAATAAATGATGGACACTTTGAGGGCCAAATTATTTCTTATACTCTATACCTTTACCTATAAATGTTACTTAATAGTAAGAGCCCCAAAAATATTTGTTTCTAAATATCTTCTCATTGTATTTAAGTATATACATGCTTATTATTTTTTATCAAATAATGTAAAATGCATAAAATATCATTACAAGTTTTAGTGAGTAACTATCACTTAGGGGATTTCATATGTTCCCTTTTCTATGTTTTTGTGTTTTATGTCTAAAACAAATCATGGACTGAAAACTTGTTTCATTTTTTTTATAAGCAACAATAAAAACTCAAAGTCATTAGTTCCTTCCAAGATGGCAAAAAGAGAAACATACTTGAACTAGAACTCAAGCAACATCTCTGCTATATATTCCATCTGTCCTGTTAAAACTTCTTTGAGGCTCAGTATTTATTAAAGATTGAATTTATCAATTTCTGGCATTTCTCCTGCTCTAAAATGTTGTTAAATATATAGAACAAAGGCAAAAGAAAAAACTAAAGAGGGTTAGATAACTCATAAGAGAGCTTAGGGTTTCATTTGTTTGCACTCTTACTCACTAAAAACAAAACCACCAAATTGCTGATTTCTCACATATCATAATAAAATCACAAACACAAGGCTCACTGAATTAATGTGTACAAGCAGACATGCTTATTTGTAGTTAACATCACGTTGCATGCAAAAGCGAAACACAATGGAAATGCATGAAAATTAGTGGGTATGTATGCACAGATTACATTTTTTAGTGCTTTATGAATCATCCACGAATGCTTGGAAGTGAGTGTTAAGTGCTATTATGAAGCCAGATGACAAGATTTTTTTTTTCCTACCAGTTTTCTCAATTCCCACTTGAATCGCTTTGGCTGGCTCTGTTATGCCTTGGAAATGATGTCAATACAATTCTGAGTCTGCTGCTAGGGAGTACAAAACATTATAGGTCCTATATAAACAATGTTGTTGTTTTTTAATCTTTCTTTTTCATTTGACAATTGTTTTTTTGGCTCTATTCTATTTCTTTTTTAAGATTAGATGACCAGAGTCTGATAATATTAACCTGCATTGACTCTCAATAGGACAACCAATCAAAAATATAAGAATTCAAACTATATTTTTGCTTTACAGATGCCAAATAACTAGTAAGCCTAAGTTCATAACTTGTGTTTCTGATATATAATGCTAATGTAACTCTGGACCTAAACCAGTGTAATTTCCAATAAAAATTCCTTCCTAACCTTAATTTCTTACAAAAACAAAATTTTAAGTAGCTTTTGATTACCTTGAAGCTGGATATAGAAGTATTTTTTTTTGCACTTTTAAGAGTCTGATTGACCCATTTAATAATAATTTCATCATTTACTTTTTCACCCTCTCCAAGATCTGATAATACATTCAATGTGTACCTGTAATAGAAAAGATGTATATTTGAGAGTGAAAGGGATGAAATTTGCTCTCACATCATTTATATCAATATTTAGATAAATATTTAAATATTTTGGCTCTAATAAATATTTCTAATATTAGGTATTTGCACTTAGTCACAGTCACAGTCCAAAGTTGCAAAGCTCAGTAATCAAAAACAAAAACTATATATGGTGTTTTACAAAAACAACTCCTTACAAATACAAAGGTATTAATAAAAGTGATTGATTCTAGAGATTGACCCACTTTTCAACAAAATATATTATCAATGGTAAATCATTTACAAACATTTTACATTGTAAATTTTTCCATTTATTATTCTCAAAAACTGCTAAACATTTAGTTCATATGACTTACTGAAGGAAATAGTATTGCTGTAAACGTATCAGCCTTTACCTTCTCATCAGCTGCCATACCAATGCCAGAGTAAGTGTTGACTTCCCTTCATTTAGGTCCTGCCCAGCAATGCCAACCAAGGAGAATTTAGCTGTATTCTTCCCAAGTTCCACTGCATAGTTACAGTTTTCAATCTATAAATAATAAGTAAACATTCTGATATAAAAACATGTTTTTAAAAATATATCTCTTGATTACACCAGCTCTGTTCAGTCAGTTGAAAAATAACTGAGGATACCTTCTATTTATATGACAGAATATCATTTCATAATAACACTGAAATTAAGGAAATAATTATTATTCCCATTTTATAATTATTCCCTTTTTTTTTTTTTTTTAAAGATTTTATTCATTCATTTGACAGACAGAGACTACAAGTAGGCAGAGAGAGAGGAGGAAGCAGGCTCTCTGAGGAGCAGAGAGCCGGATGCGGGGCTTGATCCCAGGACCCTGAGATCATGACCTGAGCCGAAGGCAGAGGCCTTAACCCACTGAGCCACCCAGGCGCCCCTAATTATTCCCTTTTTATAGCTGAAGATATCAAAGCACTGAACAGTTAACCTAGACAGAGAAACAACTGGCTAAAAAGTTTTAAGATCTTACTCTTAAAGTTGACTGTCCAATTGGGCGCCTGGGTGGCTCAGTGGGTTGAGCCTCTGCCTTTGGCTCAGGTCATGATCTCAGGGTCCTGGGATCGAGTCCCGCATCGGGCTCTCTGCTCAGCGGGGAGCCTGCTTCCTCCTCTCTCTCTCTCTGCCTGCCTCTCTGCCTACTTGTGATCTCTGTCTGTCAAATAAATAAATAAAATCTTTAAAAAAAAAAAAAATAAATAAAGTTGACTGTCCAAGATTACATAGTTTATTTGCGACAAAGCTGTGACTAAAAACCTAGGTTTCCTACATTCCATTAATAGAGTTAAAAGAAAAGATGAATACCCAACTTTTGTAGCAACATGGACGGGACTGGAAGAGATTATGCTGAGTGAAATAAGTCAAGCAGAGAGAGTCAATTATCATATGGTTTCACTTATTTGTGGAGCATAACAAATAGCATGGAGGACAAGGGGAGTTAGAGAGGAGAAGGGAGTTGGGGGAAATTGGAAGGGGAGGTGAATCATGAGAGACTATGGACTTTGAAAAACAATCTGAGGGGTTTGAAGTGGCGGGGGCGTGGGAGGTTGGGGTACCAGGTGGTGGGTATTATAGAGGGCACGGATTGCATGGAGCACTGGGTGTGGTGAAAAAATAATGAATACTGTTATGCTGAAAATAAATAAAAAATAAATTTTAAAAAAGGCAAAAAAAAATACAGTTTTGTTTAAATTTAAAATTAAGGAATAAAGAAATTGTTTCATTAAGAATCTAAAACTTCATCTCCCATTTCTCCATCCAGATACTACTCATCTTCCAAAATTTAGCTGTTAACCCTCATTCTTCAACAAAGTCTTATTAACCCTAACTATACCAGCTGATAAAAATCTATCCCTTATTGAACTTCCAACAATGTTTATATTGTAATGCTTATGTACCACATTCTACTTAGCAATCCATGTACTTTCTTTTGTCAACCACAGGACAGGCTCCTTTAAAAAAAAAAAAAAAAAGATTTTATTTATATATTTGTCAGAGAGAGACAGAGAGAACAACCACAAGTAGGGAGAGTGGCAGGCAGAGAGAGAAACAGGCCCCTCACTGAGCAAGGAGCCAGATGTGGGATTCAGTCCCAGGACCCTGGGATCATGACCGGAGCCACAGACAGACACTTAACCAACTGAGTCACGCAGCATCCCTAGACAGCCTCCATTTAAAGGGCAAAACCTATAACATGTACATCTATATCATACTCTTCTCCACCCCCTGACCAGAACCCATCACAGTGCCCTGCCTACAGTAAGAATCTTACAAATGACCACCGAGTAAATTATTTACTTACCTACTTCTTTCTGGGGTTATAAGTTCAGTTAAGTCTTTTCTCTAGCAAATTTTTTGTCTATTCAGTCTATATAGATATTTATTATCTCCAGTTTTTTATCTCGGGGTTATATGTGTATGTGTGTGTGTGTGTGTTGTGTGTAAATTCTTAGGTATTAGAATCCTTTTCTCCAGTGAAATTGTAGGCTCTCATAATCTTATAACACCACCAGTAGTAAAAAGTGCTTACTAAATATTTTTTGGAATAAACATTTAATTAAGAAAAACAGTATAAACAGTGTAACTGTTTTCTTCTGATTTTCTTTCCCAAGTTAGTTATGATTTCATTACAAAACAATTCAATATGAGATACATAGATACATTTTTTTTTTCCTAAGAAGGTATTTCTAGGAAAGGTGAGAAAGGGAGCAGACAATAACAGAATTTGCAAAAATAAATGGGTATTGTTCCTTGAAAAAGAAAATCCAAATTTCCAAAGATAAGTTTGTTACAAATAAAAATTCACGAAAGATCCTTTGGTCCTGCTATAGCATCTGCCTGGTTCTCTCAATAAGTTTAATAAGATCTTTGGTAGGTATACATTTTTTCAAAATATAAGGAAACAATATTTTAAAATTCTTTTTCCTAGTAATTATATTAAGTTATGGATTTATTTGGCCTATTAAAAATATATGCCATAGAAATGCACAGAATTGAAAAACAACCAAATAGATACCCAGTTTATAGAAAATAGCATCAAAGTTCAGATTATGTAACAATGTGAACAGAAGAGAGAAAATCCAGGATATTTTCCACTGACACCTGTTTCAATGGCAGAATTTTCTACCAAATGTAATAATAATCATTTTCATGCAAAATGTGTTTCCATGAAGGGCTGTCTATTTTATAGTTAGTTAGACCAAAATTCCTAAGAGGAATGATGGTGAGAAGGGTGCTCAGGGTTACTAGAAGTCTAAGATGTGGGAATGACTAGCAACAAAAGGGTCCCTAGAAATTGATGCTCATATAAGGAAAAAGAGGTGTTCTGTTTTTTTATTAACATATAATGTATTATTTGTGTGAGGGGTACAGGTCTGTGAATCATCAGGCTTACACATTTCACAGCACTCACCATAGCACATACCCTTCCTTCCCAATGTCCATAACCCAGGCACCCTATCCTTATCCCCCCACCTCCCAGGTGTTCTATTTTTTTGGCAACAGTTGATTCCAAATTTGGCAAAACTTCTAAGATCTAGAGAGGTACCAAACTAGAGAAAGAATAAGAAACTCAGTTCTAGAGATAAGTCATGCTTATGGTACTACTTAACACTCTAAAAATGGATCTGCTCACTGAGGATGTAAATATAGAAAGTTAAGAGCAGTGGGCCAAGAACTGAGCCTTGCAAATTCTAGAGTTGTCAGGCTCAAAAATGAGGACTAGGTAAGAATAAAGATAAGAATAAACACAAAGGAAGTAAGAAAAAATTGGAGAATGCAGTTTCATAGAGTTAATGGGAAAAATGATTATCAAGTACTTCAAATGCTTTGGGAAAAGTGAAGTTTAAATCATTTGGAAAATGAGAAAAATTACATGAAAGGATACAGGTTTCCAAGTGAAAAGAAATACTGGAGAAATAATGAAGAAAGACTATTTAAGTGGTGCAGCTTTATGAACTTTACAAATGAAGCAAAGTGATGAGTGCCCAAAGTCCATAAAATAATCCTCCATGATACTTTGTCATGAAAGTACTGCTTCATTTTTTAAACACCTTGAATTTATTACAGCCTTATGTTTCATTCTATAAGCAGCTGGTATTTGTTGAAAGGAAGCATTTTACATATGATTCACTTGTGACATCTCATAATTAATATTCCAGATAAAATAAGTAGTTTAATTTTTGTTTACCTGTTAAATTTTGCATCTGCTTACTCCTAAAGGAACTAGAAAAAGAACATAGCCCATAGTCAGTAGAAGGAAGGAAGGAAAATAATAAAGATCAAAGCAGAAATAAGTGAATAAGAGGCTTAAAAAATAATAGAAAAGATTAAAAGAAACCAAGATTCGGTCTTTGAAAAGGAAACAAAATTGATAAACCTTTATCCAGACTCATCAAGAAACAGTCCTCGAGAGTCCTTGAGACAGGAAGCAAATAAAAGGAGTCCTTGAGAGAGGACTCAAGTAAAATCAGAAATGAAAGAGAAGTAATGAGTGTACATCACAGAAAGACAAAGGATTGTAAGAGACTACTACATAAATTATATGCCAACAAATTAGACAACCTAGAAAAAATGGATAAATTCCTAGAAACATACAATCTTCTAAAACTGAATTGGGAAAAAATCTGAACAGACCAGTAAGTAGTAATTAAATTAAATCAGTAATCAAAAATCCCCCAACACTTGAAGTAATGAACACTAGGTGTTGTATGCAACCAGTGAATCACTAAATTGTACCTCTGAAACTAATAATACAGTATATGTTAAATTGCATTTAAATTTTTAAAATTTTTTAAATATCCCAACAAACAAAAGTCCAGGACCAGATGGACTCACGGGTGAATTCTACCAAACATTTAAAGAAAAAAGGAGGGAAAGTAGGAAGGGAGGGAGGGAGGAAGAGTTAGTACATTTTCTTCCCAAACTATTCCAAAAAATAGAAAAAGACAAGAACAAGTATTGGTAAGGGTGTGGAGAAAAAGGAATGCTGTGCACTGTTGGTGGGAATGTAAGTTGGTGTAGCCACTGTGGAAAACATTATGGAAGTTCTTCAAAATATTAAAAATAAAAAACTACACAATCCAGTAATTCCAGTACTGGTATTTACCCAAAGAAGATGGAAACACCAATTCAAAAAGATCCCTGCACTCCTATGTTTATTGCAACATTATTTACAATAGCCAAGACACAGAAGCAACCCAGTGTCCATTGATAGACGAATGGATAAAGAAGATGTGTGATGTGATACACACACACACACACACACACACACACACACACAATGGAGTATTACTCAGCCATAAAAAAGAATGAGATCTTGCCATCTGTGACAATATGGATACCCTAGAGGGTATTATGTTAAGAGAAATAAGTCAGCCAGAGAAGGAAATACCATTTCTTTTAGTTTAAGTAATACCATTTTTAGTTAAGTAATACCATTACTTTTAGTTTAAAATGCAAGCTCTTTAATCTGACAGTCAGGGTTCTCAACATCTGGCTCCAATTGAAATTTTAGGGTTCATACTTACTTCTTCCTATTGGAATCCTCTGTTACAGCCAACATATTCCCCCCAATTTTAGTCTTTTAGTTTAAGTAATACCATTTTAGTTAAGTAATACCATTACTTTTAGTTTAAAATGCAAGCTCTTTAATCTGACAGTCAGGGTTCTCAACATCTGGCTCCAATTGAAATTTTAGGGTTCATACTTACTTCTTCCTATTGGAATCCTCTGTTACAGCCAACATATTCCCCCCAATTCCCAGAAATGCATTTTATATGTCCCCATCACTATCCCTTTTCCTGATCCTCAGCCTCACCTCTAGCCTCCTTTCTGAAACCCTTATTCCAATACCACCTCCTGCATGAACCTCTCAAAATAAATGAAAACTGTGGCCTCTTCTTCCTTAGAACTCATAATACTTGCTTCTATATATGTTGCACTATATTACAGTTGTTTGTACACACATCTAATTTGTTTAGGCTTCTTGAAGACCAACTCCATGCTTTGTACTATTTTATATTCTGCATTGCACTGTACAGATAGTAGGTAATCAGTAAATGTCTGTTGAAAGATATTAACAAATAACCAGTAAAGATTTGGCAAGTTCTGGGGATTATAATTCAGGAAAGAGATATGATGCACCTCCAAGAAAATTAAGTACAACTTGTTAAAGACAAAAGCAGTTACATAAAGCGAACTGTCTTCATCTTTCCAAACATTTATTAAAGCATGTTTATAAAAGGGCTCTTAAGGGGCACCTGGGTGGGTGGCTCAGTGGGTTAAGCTGCTGCCTTCAGTTCAGATCATGATCTCAGGGTCCTGGGATCAAGTCCCGCATCGGGCTCTCTGCTCAGCAGGGAGTCTGCTTCTCCCTCTCTCTCTGCCTACTTGTGATTTTCTCTCTGTCAAATAAATAAATAAAATCTTTAAAAGGGCTCTTAAGCTTAACACATTTTGGTTTAAATCAGAATCATGGGAACAGCCACATGTTACTAAGCTTTATGAAACTCCAAATCCTTGGTTTCATATTAGAACAATAACAACATATCCTTGGTGATTATCTCATTCACCTTCTTCATGTTCCCTCCAAGAGCAGGATAAGGAGGTTTGTTGACCTGGCTCCAGTCGACAGGCACACGGATCATTTCATAAAGCTGAAAGACCACTAAAGCATCTGCAAGGTCACTAAAACAAGAAGAAAAGATGATAAAGGAGGAGGAAATTTTATTAAGCACAATGAAGGTAGGCTTAGGTCTTCAAAAACACAACACGGTCATTTAATGCTTAAAAAATGACAAAGACAAGGGTGCCTAGGTGGCTCAGTTAGTTAAATGGCCAACTTGTAATTTAGGCTCAGGTCATAATTTCATGGGTCATGAGATCAAGCCCCATGTCTGGCTCCATGCTCAGCAGGGAATCTGCTTGAGCTTCTCTCCCTCTGCCCCTCCCCCACTCGCTCACGTGCGCGTGCTCTCTTGCTCTCTAAAATTAATCTTAAAAAAACAAAATGGATCATTTGACTCAGAACTTCTTTTTTTGTTCTTTTCTCAATTTTTAATTTTAAAGTCTAGCTAGGTAACATACAGTGTAATGTTGGTCTCAGGAGCAGAATTCAATGGTCGACCCAGAATTCTAATCTAGGAATCTCTCCAAAAATTTTAATATATGTTTACAAAATTAATAAGTACAAAGACATTCATTGCCACATTATTCATTAATTTGGAAGCAAATTAAATGCCTGGCAGTAGGGAGCTGCTGAATAAACTATCTATACCATGGACTCCTGGTCCATAGTAAGAAATAAAGTCTATCTCTATGTACTAACATGAAAAGTTTTATAAGATTACATTTTAAAAAGCAAGTGGCAGAACACAGCATACAGTTTACTATATATAAAACTCATTTTCAAAATTGAGAGTATTTAAGTACCTATATGTGCTATGGACTGTTAATAGCAATACCTCTGGGCAGGAAAAAAAGGATTATGGGAGATGTAAGCGAAGTATTATCATGTTTTAATTCATTCTACATAGTCACATATTTCCTGAAACTTGTTCAGTGAGAATACATTCATGTATTACTTATGTATTGTGATTTTTAAAACTTTTTAAAATATACAAAATCACAATAGCTACAAAGTAGGCAGCTGTTCATGTTAAATAATGAGGATTAAGAGGAAGGAATTTATGAGCAAGTTGGCGTTACTGAAGTAAGAATAGTTCTACTTTGGATTCAGAAAAACACATTCTTCTGAGATGCTCAAAGTATATCCATTGAGTCTGTTTTCAATTCTGTATGCTAAGGACATAAAGCAACAGCAATTGGTTTTTTTTAAATTGTTGACTCTATGATGTATTTTGTCGTTTTTCTCTCTCAACAACTTGTTCACCAAGTTTTTTTGCTAAGATTCATATGAAAGTTACTTTGCAACCCTGGATGTACACCCTATGGCAATGAAGGGGACTGGACCCTGTGCTGAGTGATGGAAAGATAACATCTATTATGAAGGCAATTAAGAACTGACTTGGTTATTTATAAAAGCACATGGAGAGTTTCATATAAAAAAGTTACTAAAGGATTTGTATCTGCTCTGAATTTTTCTTTTTTACTTTAAGTGAATTCACTTTTACTTCTATTTGGTGAGCTATTACTCATGTTTTGCAAATAGGAAAACTGAAGCCCAGAGAGTTGAAATGATTTCCAGAGAATTCAAGATGTATTCCTGAACCAACCAGTCATAGAAAAATTCTAGGACTAACAGTTCTTCAAATATATTAAATAACTTGTACGGGGAGAGAATTTTCATTTAAAATCAATCTAAATTATGCTAATGCTTTGGTTTGCTTTAGATCTGGTGTACTGCAGAAGAGTGGTTAAAATAACTTAGGGTTTAGGAATATGATCCAGACACAAATTCATGGACACATGGTTCTGGTGCCAACTAGACCTCTGGCCACTATTTTTCTGTATATGACAGTTCTCTTGAGGGTTATGTTAACTTTTGAGAATTTTCTGAATTCTCTTTTCCAAAATAGAATTACATGTGCCTAGAAGTCCTATGCTAGTACTTCAGGACTTTGAGTAAAAAATGTTGTCAATTCTCTCCTCCACTGTCAACCAAGGAGGACTCTGGAGATCATGACATTTATGAGAAAGTTACCATGGGTCTCACTCAACAGATCTTAGTCCCCTAGTATGAAATTTACTTTTTAATTTAAAAAGAAATTTACTTTGAAAATTACGTGCTTGTGAAAAAAAAAAAAAAAGGCAAGTATATTAAGTCACTAAGATTAAAAATAAGTCTTCTCACTATTCTCCATCCGACTAACCAGGGTGCATACAGTTTGGTATTCATCCCTTCCAGGTTCTTAAAAACTCCATATACAAATGTGTGTATACTCAAATTTTCTGCAAGAAAGAAGTTTAATCCCAACATTTTTTTTATGCTATAAATGCTTATATTAAGAAGAGTTCAAATAAACAACTTACCATTACACTACAAGGAACTAGAAAAAGAAACTCTTCCAAAATTTAGTAGAGGAAAGAAATAATAAAGAAAGATCAGAAATAAATAAAATAGAGACCAGAATAAATAATAACATAACACTGAGTATAATGACCAGTTTTTCCAAAACAAATAAATAAACAATATTAGCAATGCTTAGTATACACTCAATTTTAAAATAAAAATGGAATCATACAAGACCTATTCTTCTTCTTTTTAAAAAAGATTTCTTTATTTTAGAGAGGGGGTGCAGGGATGGGGGTGACAGAGGGAGAGAGAATCTTAAGCAGACTCCCCACTCAGTGTGGAGCCCCATACAGAGCTCGATCTCACAACCCCAAAATCACAACCCCTGAGATCACAACCTGAGCTGAAAGCAAGAGTCAGGCGCTTCACTGACTGTCCTACCCAGCTGTCCCTGACATATTGTTCTTTTCTCTCAAATATATATTATAGACATTCTTTTACATTATTCTATAAAGATCTTATCCCTCTCCTCATCATTTATCTGTACCCCCAGTATCTGATTCCTTTACTGCCTTCCTACTATAATAAAAATTCTAGTCTAAATGATATTTATCTCTGCCATCTAGCCAGAATTTACACACTTTTAAAGGATTCATCAAATATTAGTCCATCACATCAAAGCCAGTTACCATAAGGTAGTACTGGTTCTAGATTTTTTTGGAAATATTTTATTTATTTATTTGAGAGAGAGAGCATGAGAGGGGAGAAGGTCAGAGGGAGAAGCAGACTCCCCATGGAACTGGGAGCCCAGTTCGGGACTTGATCCTGGGACTCCGGATCATGACCTGAGCCAAAGGCAGTCGTTTAACCAACTGAGCCAACCAGGAGCCCTGGTTTTAGATTTTTTTTTAATTTTTAATTTTTTTAATCTTTAAAAAATATTTTATTGGGGGCACCTGGGTGGCTCAGTGGGTTAAGCCGCTGCCTTCGGCTCAGGTCATGATCTCAGGGTTCTGGAATTGAGTCCCACATCGGGCTCTCTGCTCAGCAGGGAGCCTGCTTCCTCCTCTCTCTCTCTCTGCCTACTTGTGATCTCTCTCTGTCAAATAAATAAATAAAATCTTTAAAAAATATATTTTATTTATGTAAGAGAGAATGAGCACAAGTCAGAGGGAAACGGAGAGGGAGAAGCAGACTCCCCACTGAACAGGGAGCCCGAAGCAGGGCTCGATCCCATGACCTTGAGATCATGACCTGAGCCAAAGGCAGATGCTTAACGGCTAAGCCACCCCAGTGCTCTAGTTTTAGATTTTTAACAAGACTTTGAATATACACCAAGAAGCAGAAATTACTATATCATAAATCTTCAATTAGCCAATGAATTGGTCTTTTGTGGCATTAGACTTAAGTTCAATATTTAAATAATAATTCAGTTATTGTTCATTAAGGAGTTTCCTTAGTGTATAAATTATTAATATACAATTTTGCAAAAGTTGAGTTCTTATCCAGTTTTAAAGGCAGGCTGGTAGCTCCTATAATAAAGAGAGAAGGAAGGTCTCTTCTTATACAAACCTAGAAAGACACATTGTTAGCAGTACCAGATAGCACAGAAAATGTTCAGTAAAATATTTTTTAGTCCTACCAATGTTGAAAATGTGTTGTCATTTTAAACAAGAAAGAGTAAGATAAATCACAATTACTCAGGGAAAGCAAGTTATTTCTGCAAATTAGAAGCAAATATCTGCAACAAATTACAGGAAAAGTGAGGTAGATTTTGGCACAAATAGAAAGTGTGAATTATAATTTAAAATACTGATCATGGGGCGCCTGGATGGCTCAGTGGGTTAAAGCCTCTGCCTTCGCCTCAGGTCATGATCCTAGGGTCCTGGGATCGAGCCCCGCATCGGGCTCTCTGCTTAGCAGGGAGCCTGCTTCCTCCTCTCTCTCTCTGCCTGCCTCTCTGCCTACTTGTGATCTCTCTCAAATAAATAAATAAAATTTTTAAAAAAATAAAATAAAATACTGATCACAATGATAAGAACAATTTATAAAATATTACTACTCTATTCTACTAATTTTTACTTTTCTGATCAATAATTATAAAAGAGTAAGAGGGATTATCTTTACCAAATTGGTTGTTTACATCATCAGAAACTATAACTACCATCATATTCTGATCCTTTTAAGAAATACCATCCTTTTTTAAAAAAATCCATTGTATTGTCAATTTCTAGGATCCTGAAATCCTAAATGTTGGCTAAAATTCCTGTGATTTTTAGAAAATGTACTAATGTAAATGTACCTAAGGTGTGAAACTAGAAAAGTTGGACTCTGGCCATAAAACTAAAACGCAATAAAATATTTACCTGTACAAATGATTAATGTATGGGTTGACCCCCAAGGAATTCATCCAGTTCCGAAATGTTCTCTCTTCCTTGCTCTCTCCTAGAGTAGACACAAGTTTGTACTGATGATTCAGGGAAAAATGCAGTAAGAAATATATTTTAAACCATCCTGGCAGGTGTAAACCAGCCAAACGTACTTTTCAGTGGTTTCTGTGATACTGCCATCTTTTGGGGGGAAAGTAAGTCTTATCGCCAAAGTCCCTTCCCTGCCCTATCTATATAGGCCTCCATTTGCTCTAAAGTTCTCTATCTAGAGTCCTTTCTTTGATGTCTGTGAACTACTGAGTCATGGGTTTCTCTGTCCAGAAAGTGACAGAGAAACTTACATGGTCTTATCTGTAGTTATGATTACATGCAAAATGGACTGGCTAAAAATTAAAACTCTTTTAGCATTCGGGGTAATATCAGCACAGTAACACAAAAGAAAAGCTGTGCTTTTCCCAATGCAGTGTTTCTAAATTTGTACAGGTTTTTATTTTACACAAGGAAGTTTCCTGACATACAAACTAACATTTTAATTATACCAAACAGCAATGAAGGGGAGACGGGATTATAGGTAATACAAGAATAGGCAATGAAGGGATATAACTATTTTACAGGTTTCATGAGTTATTTTAGATTGATGTAGCCCCCACACAGGGTGCTAAGAGAAAGACATCTATCTAATCCTAGAAAGTCCATAGACCTCAGAGATCACCTCAGTTAGAGAAACTCCTTGCAGGCACTCTTATTTAACCTGTGATTACCTAACCTCCCTGAGCATTCCCTTTGCTGCAGTGCTCACACCATCTGCAAGAAAAACATGGGCTATCATGTACCACAAAGTAGCAGAGAGTGAATATACTCTCCTTGCCATGTCTGCCCTCTGTTCATCCCCTAGACTGCAAATAATCCCAAGTGACTATCTGTAGTATTATCTGTTTTCAGCAAAGGAAGGGAGCAATGGAATGTCCTAACTTACACCTCATCACCAGACTTGTGAAAAACACTTTGTGAACAAACATTTACACCTATCATCACTTCTAAACTATAGGCAAGTTCAGGTCACTCTCTAGACTTTGACTCATGTGGGATTCCCAGAACAAGGATACATCTAAATCTATAACCATCTGAGCTCCAGAGACCCATTCCTATGGAGCTTCCCCTGCAATCATCTTCAGAATAAGGGCCACAGGTAAAATAACCCTGCACACTCAGAAGAGAAACCAAACCTTGTAAAATATAAAGGATTCTGGTTTTTGTGATGCTGTTCAGGAAATAACCTGTCCACTATAATTTCGTTTGATTTTCTATGCTACTACCTAATGGTGTTCCCAGAATCTACTTTAATTATTGATCTATTAAACAGTGTAGCCATATAATTTAAATTCCATTCCCTTGGGCCCGCATAAGGATTGGGAGGGAGACAAACCATAAGTGACTCTTAATCTCACAAAACAAACTGAGGGTTGCTGGGGGGAGGGGGTTTGGGAGAAGGGGGTGGGATTATGGACATTGGGGAGGGTATGTGCTTTGGTGAGTGCTGTGAAGTGTGTAAACCTGGTGATTCACAGACCTGTACCTCTGGGGATAAAAATATATGTTTATAAAAAATAAAAAATTAATTAAAAAAAAAAAAAAGGTAACTGACCAGTCTGCTATATCTGCCACTATCACTTTATGATAAATAACCTATTTGAAAACCATTTAAAAAAGAACCAAGTTAAACCAAGTATTACTAGAAATCATGCTTGCTCTTTGTAGGAGTTATTAAACAAGTACAAATTATATATAACTTTCCTCAAAGCAATATAAATATAAGCATACTATCATCAACAGTTTGATGCATGTGACTTGGATTTACCTTTGAGCTGCTTCTTTATTACAGTCTGTAATGGGTTTTTCTCTAGTAATTATGGAAATGTTACATTATTTCCTTCTGGGAAAATCCAAGTTATGTTTTAAAATTAAAAACACTAATAATGTAACAATAGTCTCATTTTTAATTGAAATAACATCCCAATTCTGCTGAACCTGATGGTACAGCAAATAAGATTTAAAAAGACACTAGTATTTTGACTGAGTTCTGAAACTGTTACGAGCTTCAGGGTGTCATATTTCTTCCCATTGTTCTCTTATATTGTTACTATTTTCATTTCTGATGCCTGGAAAGTAAAATAGATTATGTAAGTGAGCATTTATTTATCTAACAGCATTTCAAGTTGTCTTGGTAAATAAATGCTCAAAGCCAAAAGCACTACGCATTTGTGCAAGAGCCATGGTAAAGCATTACAAAAACATATGTATTCCAGATTGTGAATGTTGTTCATATTGCAGACAACTAAAGCAATCTTAGAAGTAAAATGTTCACTGCTGACATAAAAGATAGAAAGACTATAAAACATTTCAATTTTAGGGCCAAACTGATATCTGCAATTGATAAAAGTTCCAGAAAAAAAATAACAAATATACTACAATGAGACTACTAAGAGGAAAGAAAAAGAACTAACATATATTTAACACTCACTAAATGTGCTAAGTGATGTTTTCCTCTTTCTAACCTATTACTGAGGACATACTATATGCTAAACTCTTTCCTTCATGAAAGGTCATTTTAACTTGCTCTTTAGTTCTTCAAAATTAGTACTACTAATCTTGTTTTGTGGATGAGAAAAACAAAGCTCATGGAAGTCATTCAGATACTAAATGGTGGACCCATAATTTGAACAAAGTGTAATAACATGACCTATGAATTTTCTATCACCACAAATGAATTCTGAGATGGCCTCTCTATACAAAGTCTACATATTTGGCTCAGTTTAATATGAAGGTTTTTTATTTAGTTGGGCTTTTAATTTTCTCTAATTCCAGACAGATAAAATTCTTTGCAATGAGAATATGAATATGGGTTGTGATAAGGTCAAGCTTCAACTATCATAAGGATCCATAAAAACAAATTTAGAGAGGAAAAATTCCAATTGACAGTTGAGTCAAATACATTTTTGGCAGACGTATCAAGGATATACATATGTTCTAAATAAAGATGATTGATAAATATTTCCCATAGTATCTTCTTATATAAATAGAGGAAATACTAATGGAAATGTTTAGCAATCCTATTCACACTGAAAAATTCCAAAAGCATGCTGAACACTAGCAAAAGAATTCAAACATGACAAATAAGAGAGCGAGCAAGTTGGAAAAGATATCTAGCAAGAACTCGGTGACTATAAAAAGCAGATCATTTTTAATATGCCACTCTAAACAATGCCTTCTCTTGTAAGATACAGAGGGATTTTGAAGTTTTCCAGACTGATAAAAACCTAGCACTCTTCCATTTTATTTATTTTTTTTTAAGTTCTAATCCCACACCCTCAATTTCTCTGCCAAAAAATCTACTCCTTTATCTATTTCCCCACTCAATTACATACCTTTGTGGAGAATATAGTTTTTTTTTTTATATTGAGAACATAATCTTTATCTTCCCTCTCAATTACATATCTATGTAGAGAATATAGTCCTTATTTTACTAGACCTCGGGAAGAGTGAATTGAATTAATCATATTCCTCAAAGAACGTGTTTGTTAAATCTGAAACTTCTTTCATTAATCAAGAAGATGCAATTATAAAGTGTTAAGGATATTGGAACTCTGGTTGTGGCAGTCAAAAGAGAAGATCGTGAAACTTATTTCTCATTCTAACCCCCTCCCAGGGAAGGAAGGGAGTAAGGCAGGTTCTGTGAGAGAAAGGACACTGCAACATCAAATTCTCCCAACCAAGAATCCTTACTTGAAGACTGCCTTCTCCAAACCAGGGCAACTGGTGAGACTATTTTAGGATGGGCCCCTCCCTCTGACTGCTGCCACTGTTTTCACCTTTAGTTCTGATACCAATGTGGGTTTGGGTATGCATGTGAGAGTATGATAACAAAAAAGAAGACAGGCTAGGAAACAAAGATAGGGAGAAAGAACTAGATAACAAGAATGTTTTTGTCATTATGACAATTCATATATCGTAAGCTTCAGTGACATTCAAGAAATGTAACATAGCTAAGTAATACAAAATAGAACCTAAACAGATCCTTTACTAGTGATAAAAGATAAGTGCGTTTGTTTAAAGGAGAGGAATATAGGCTTTACATCATGAAATCTAATTGTCAAAACTGATTTTTGGTGTGTTTACATATACAATATCCCATCATTATAGAAGGCAAATTCAGTGGAGAGTTTACATAATCAAGCCTTGATGTGCTGTTCTAATTCAGTTTCATTTGTGTTCTTCCTTGTTGTCGTTCTTTAGGCATATTAAGACAGAAAAAACACAGCATGAACAATGCAAAAAATAAATCAGATAGAATCAACCCAGATAGAAAGAATAAATGGTACTAATAAAAAGAGGGTTCAGAATGAACATATTTATAGAGTATAGAAAAGTACTAAATACAGTACCTACATTAGGAGGGGTCAAATCTGCATTTCACAAAGCAAAACAGGAAAGTATTATAAATTATGAGACAGATAACAATAGCCCACACACAACAAGACAAGTAATGAATACTTAAAATTTTTTCATGTACCTTAAAAACATTAAAAAGAGAATAATACTGGAGTCAAACTGTAGCTTTTAAAGGAGGAAAAAAAGCTACAAAATAATTATTTTTCCAATAGATAATTCATTGTCCATATTGGTGGTGGAGTTATGTTATGTGGTCATTTAAGAGACTACTTTAAATGTATGATAGTTTTTACTAAACACTGATGGAGAGATGACAGACAAGTAAGATTTACCCCAGCATTCTCTTTCAACAAAACCAAGAATGACTTTTCTTAATATGAACTTTTTAATGAATGCACATGCCTACACACTGCATCTCCCACCACAATCCCCTACCTCTGACAGCAAAGTAGGTCACTACCACAAGAAGATACAAACAGTGAAGCAATTAAAGGCAGAAAGAACATACCTTCCAATAAATTCATATCGATGTCATTATCAGGCTTGTGTAGGCATGGGTATGTGTTAAACAGATTAGCTACAAAAGCTAAATTAAGTTTAGGATTGCCTGAAACCACATCTGCAGGAGTAACAAACTGTCTGCAGCCCAGTTTATCTGCTTCTTGAAGCATGAATCCAGCACGCTTTAGGTCATTTTTCTCCTAAACAACAAAATAGAACAAAAATGGTCAAGGTGGGTGCCTGGGTGGCTCAGTGGGTTAAGCCTGTGCCTTCAGCTCAGGTCACGATCTCAGGGTTCTGGGATTGAGCCCCTGCATCAGGCTCTCTGCTCAGCAGGGAGCCTGCTTCCTCCTCTCTCTCTGCCTGCCTCTCTGCCTACTTGTGATCTCTGTCAAATGGATAAATAAAATCTTTAAAAAAAAATAAATTAAAAAAAATGGTCAACATTAAATTGCCAACATTGATTGGCATAATTTTTTATTGACATACGTATTTAAAAGCAAGCAATTTTCTGGAAATATATTAAATGATAGATTAAAACAACCTCTCAAATTTTGTATCAGTCAGCTCCTACTGGTCAATTATAGATAATTTGGTCAAGATCATATATCAGAACACCTTCTGGCTGAGAAATTTAGTTATCTCACCCATTTTACTCTGAATAATATTTCCAGTAGACTCTTTTCTCAATGAAAAACAAGTTGGGATACAAATAGGAAATTATTAAAATTAAAAGAACAGGACTTTTCACAAGTGCAAAATCCTGGAAACAAACTAAATAACTAAATGCTTGTCAACAGGAAAGGAGACAAATAAACTGTCTCATATTTACACAGTGACACTGAACAATGTGAGTGACCCTTAGCCATATATGTTCAAAACAATACTAGGAATTTAACTACTTTTTTTTTTTTTACAAAAAATAAATTAAAAGTAAAATAAAAAATTTAATTTTGTAAGGGATATATTTGGTTGAAAGAAAACTACATAAAAAGAGAAGCAAAAGGACAATGAACATAAGACTGAAGATGGTGATTATCACATTAAGGTGAGGCAAAAAGATGGAATAGAGAAGAAGTAGAGAGCTAAACACAAATTAATATCAAGGTCTTAGCTTTCTTTTGGATTGATGGTTCATACAGACTTGTTAAAATTTTTAAACAACTACAAACAAAAATAAATAAAAAGAGGCAGGCACATCCATGGACCCATGATAAGATTATATTATGACTAAGAATTATATATAACTTGTCTCATTTTGTGTATTAGTTACAAAAAAGTAAAAATGTAAATGAAATCAGAGAAAGCAACGCGTTCGATCCTATTAAACAATATAAAGTTCCTAACGTAGACATGAACATAATATATGGACCTTATAATATGTGGACCTTATTCAGATCTTAATTCAAATAAACGAGAAAGAAAATTTGATATTTAAGAAGCAATTGGAAATGTCAATGTTGACTAAATTTTTTTTAACATTTTTATTTATTTATTTGATAGACAGAGATCACAAGTAGGCAGAGAGGCTGGCAAAGAGAGAGGGAAGCAGGCTCCCCACTGAGCAGAAAGCCTCATAAGGGGCTCGATCCAGGACCCTGGGATCATGACCTGGCGACCCAAAGTATTATAGTTTTAAAGTTTCTTTATCTTCTAGAAATACATATTGAAATACTTATCAATGAAGTGATATGATGTCTAGGATTTGCTTCAAAATAACACAGGACAGGGGTGCCTGGGTGGCTCAGTGGGTTAAAGCCTCTGCCTTCAGCTCAGGTCATGATCTCAGGGTCCTGGGATGGAGCCCCACATCACATCAGGCTCTCTGCTCAGCAGGGAGCCTGATTCCCTTCCTTTCTCTCTGCCTGTCTCTCTGCCTACTTGTGATCTCTGTCTGTCAAATAAATAAATAAAATCTTCAAAAAAAAAAAAAAACACAGGAGAGGAAGGATAGGTGATAAATGATTAAAGACTGATTATGAGTTGATAGTTGTTGAACCTGGAGGATGAGCACAGGGTAGTTCATTATACTGAGTGTGTGAATTGCTTTATTATGTTTAAAAATTTCCTTAAGTTTAAGTTCTAGAGATGGATATTGGTGATGGTTGTACACACTGCAATTGTACTTAATGCCAAAGAACCGTGTACTTAAACATCGTTAAAATGGTAAAAAAAAATTAAAAAAAATTTTTATTTAAAAAAAAACTTATTTTTTAAAAAATAAAAAAATCTTTAATTAAAAACTGTACTTACATTAAATCCTGAAAGGTCAATGGCAATGGCAGGTTTATCACCCTGTTCACCTTTAGGTGCAATCTGATTAAGCAGATGAAAATAGGCTCTTGAATCCTTCAAGGAAAGACATGAAATAGAATTTTTTAAATGAATAAAATCATCATTTGATTTAGGAAAATAGTATCAAACTGAAGAAATTGTCCTTGTCTTAAAGAATGGAATAACTTAGTAACTTCTTACCAACAGGCTCCTGAATGCACTATGCTGGTATCACACCTCACAGCTTCTAGCAACACCATTCCCTATACCTGGAATACCTTTCCTCACCTTTTCATTTATCAATACTCCCAAGCATCCATTAAGATTAGGGTCAAGATATCAAATAAAGGGCTAGTATCCAAAATATATAAAGAACTTATCAAACTCAACACCCAAAGAACAAATAATCCAATCAAGAAATGGGCAGGGGACATGAACAGGCATTTCTGCAAAGAAGACATCCAGATGGCCAACAGACACATGAAAAAATGCTCAAAATCACTCGGCATCAGGGAAATACAAATCAAAACCACGATGAGATACCACCTCACGCCAGTCAGAATGGCTAAAATTAACACGCCAGGAAACGATAGATACTGGTGAGGATGCAGAGAAAGGGGAACCCTCCTACACTATTGGTGGGAAGGCAAGCTGGTGCAGCCACTCTGGAGAACAGCATGGAGGTTCCTGAAAAAGTTGAAAATAGAACTACCCTATGACCCAGTAATTGCACTACCGGGTATTTACCCTAAAGAAACAAATGTAGTGATCCAAAGGGGCACATGCACCCGAATGTTTATAGCAGCAATGTCCACAATAGCCAAACTATGGAAAGAGCCTAGATGTCCATCAACAGGCAAATGGATAAAGAAGATGTGGTGTATATATATATACAATGGAATACTATGCAGCTATCAAAAGAAATGAAATCTTGCCATTTGTGATGACGTGGATGGAACTAGAGGGTATTATGCTGAATGAAATAAGTCAATCAGAGAAATACAATTATCATATGATCTCCCTGATATGAGGAATTTGAGAGGCAGAGTGAGGGTTTTGGGGGTAGTGAAGGAAAAAATGAAACAAGATGGGATAGGGAGGGAGACAAACCATAAGAGACTTTTAATCTCACAAAACAAACTGAGTGTTGCCAGGGGGAGGGGGTTATGTAGAGGGTGGTTGGATTATGGACATTGGGGAGGGTATGTGAAATGGTGAGTTCTGTGAAGTGTGTAAGCCTGACAATTCATAGACCTGTACCCCTGGGGCAAATAATTCGTTATATGTTAATAAAAATAATTAATTAAAAAAAAGATGAGGGTGAAGTATTAACTTCTGGAAGCCTTCCCCCATTTAACTCAGACTGGCCCTGTGACCTGTTCTGAACAACAGAATGCCGGGCAAGTGAGGTACTGGGGCTCCCAAGCCCAAGACCTAGGAGCTTCTGCTTCCTCCCTCTTGAAGTGAGTCTCCATGGAGGAAGTCCAGCTATCTGAAATGATCACGCTATGAGGAAGCACTAGCTAGCCACATGGAAAGGCCTCCTGGAGACTCTGTGAGGCACAAGACATGGGAGTGGTGCCCTTGTGCACCCACCCTCCAGACCAGCCCAACTGACAGCTGAATGTAAGTGACTTAGTGATCCCAAACAAACGCATCTGAAACAGAACTACTTAACCAAGCCACATTAACCAACAGAATCATAGAAACGATATTGTCATTTTAAGCTATTAAGTTCTGAGTGGCTTGTTATATAGCAATAGATAAATGAATTATCTGTCTCCTAGATGTTTATCTCCCTGTATAACCGGTGAGCTTCTTAAGAGCTAAATCTTCACATCCCCTATACCTGGCATACATCCCCATAGGAGGGGTTTAATAAGTATCTGATAAACTGAATTTTAAAGTAAGAGAGCCCCCCAAAATATATATTTAAATGAGCATATAATAACTGAAAGCAGAGAAATATAACGTCACTTCAAAGAGATTGTCATCTAAGCCCATTATGACAAGAACATAGTCTGACTGAAGGGGTTAATATATCTAGAGAGAAAATACAAATAAATGCCAAAGCTGATTAGTCTGGGTGGGGAAAAAAGCATAGAGAAGAGGGAGACACAGGGACCAAGTATGCCAGTGCATGTCTAGGGAGTGACCATGGAAGAACTGTTAGGCACACTGAATGTCACAGGCTCCTTGACAAGCTCTTCTGATAAGGGAGGGAAGTATTTCAAGCCATTTTGGTTGAGAATCATACCTGAAGAATTCCTTTGTCTACTGATTCCCTGTGCCCTCAGACATCTGGTCTCCTGTTAGCTTGTTATTGGCAAAGTGGGAGTAAGAGTGTTGAACTGGTCAGGCCCACAACGACCTCTAGTCCAGTGAACAGACAAATTCTCAGTCCAAATTAATAGACTGACCTCCTCATTATAATTTAATCTCTTTGTGGCATATAAAATGGGAAGGAATGCTTTAATCTGCTAGGGCTAGTATCTCCGCACAGCCAAGCTATATTTCTTCTTAAATACCAGTAAACCAGTTTTTCTTTATTGCAAAAGAAGATTTTGTCCTTTTTATATTTTTTAAGATTTTATTTGAATTGCAGTTAGCTAATACACACTGTAATGCTAGTTTCTGGTGTACAATACAGTGTGATTCAGCACTTCCAAACAACAGCTGGTGCTCAACAATGCTTAATCCCCATCACCTATTTCATCCATCCCCCCATCCACCTCCCTTCTGGTAACCAGCCATTTAAACCAGTTCTTTTTTAAATAAAAAGATTTTGCAATTATATTCGGAAGATCCACCTCAGACAGAGAAATGCAAAATTTCATTTTTTTACACTTTGGCCTTATGCATTAAACTTCAGTTTGAAATTAATTTTGAACATGTTTTGATTTTTTTTTTACATTCTACATCTTTCTTTTATATCACAGTTATGAACATTAAAATATAAACCTTAATGTCTTGGCTGAAGTTTTTGATGTTGCGCCATCCTGCATTGGTCAGATGGTAGTTCACCCATCGCAGCAGTAATTCCTCTGGAGAAAGCTTCATCAGCTCTTCTAGATCCTCACCTTCATTTAGCAATGCAATCAGAGCTGAAAGGAAAACAATAAAATATAAATTCTTCCCAGAGTAAGTATATGTTAATGAAAAGCAAATATTTTTGATGAGCTTACCTTCATTCCTAGAAATCTCAATATCAGCCAAAAGACCAACTTTGATGATCTGCCAGAGAAGTCCCAAGACCAAGTGAGGTTTTCCTTCTTTGAGATCCTGGGCCCCAATGTTGACCACTCTACAACCAATGGCTGAGGCAGAATTCAGGGCTAGGTTTAAGTTTTCCTGAATTGCCACAAAGAAAATTACCTGTGAGAAAGTACTTTCCAAAGTCTTACTGACAAGTTGCAAAGGTAAATAAGAAACAAAAGATTGTGAAAATTCAGATTTTGAAACATAAGTAGTATTTATACAAGCAAAATACTACTACAAAAGAAAAAAAAAAAAAACCCATAGCTTTAACCAGGACTTTACTACTTGATCTCATTCCCTTGCTTTCATAGTTACTGTACGTCATTTTCATCCCTTCGTTTTTCTCTTCTTTCGCACATCATGATACTACATAAACCCATCATCATGAGGTAAAAAAAAAACAAAAAACAAAAAACGATATTATCACAACTTTACAACCTTTTATAAATGAATGAGGCTTCTTTTGGATAAAGTTTCATGGGAAACTGGTAGTATTCTAGCCAATCTATTCCCAGAGCTCTAAAATTACTAAAAAAACAAGATAGATTTAATATCCACAGTAACACTTTGCTCCTTCCCAGAGATCTTTTTTCATTCTACATTAGTATACTCTTTCAAGCCTCCTAACGATCTACACTATTACCACCTACTCATATTGGAAGAATGTCATCTCTAAAAAGAAATTGTAAAAGTTTTAGCTCCCTCAGACCCATCCTGTAGTTATTGCAAAACAGCTACAGAATATTTTTTCCTTATTTTCTTTAATGCACTGCATTCACACATTAAAAAGTAAAACCATTAAAAGTAAAAGTAAAACATTAAAAGTTAATGTACAACATTAAAATATTAAAAGTAAAACCAGACAATAGGTTTGTACAGCACTGATAAATGCTGTATTTCAGAGTCAGTGCCATAAAAAGTTATGTGACACATATATCCTAAAATAAGACGTATGAATATTTTCAACATTCTAGACATTAAGCAAAGCATCCTGACACAAGATGTGAAAGAAAATAAACCTATGGCAATTGCAATCAGAAATGTGCTTCTTCAAGAATGGTAGTTTCTGCTAGGAATATGCAATAGCGGGAGACAAGAAAGCCATGTTAGTCAACATCCAATTCATACTTCTCAAAGATACAGGAAATGGGAGTATCCCCTTGGATACTCCAGGACTCACCATGTACCACCGCACTAAGGTTGTAGCTTCCTTATAAAAGAGGCTTAAAAACTTTAGCAAAATTAAGGATTATATTTGTCAAGAGAAAGGAGGGATCACTGGGAATCATATCCTGGTTCTGCCACCGAGTAACCTCTCAGTGCCTCAGTTTTCTCATCTGTAAAACTGTAGTATCCACTGTATTTTAAAGGTGCCAGGAAAATTCAGAGAGATAATTCATGCAGTTGTTTAGAACAGTGACTGCCACAGTAAGTACTTAGTATCTGTTGATACCTGGCCCTGCTCTAGAGATTTTGAGGGGTGAATATTTTATAATGTGGTGACTACAGACTCCTACACTTTAACAAGACCTGAACGGAGAAGCTGACTACAGAACAATATAGCGAAAAAGAATAGTTCAAATTCTATGAAATAGTAAAATATGGGGAAAAACTATACAGTGCTTTTATTTTCACCAAGAACAACAGCATCAAGAAAATACTCACTAATAAAAGCAACTCAATGATTACAATAATATAACCTGAATACTAGTATCTTAAGTAAAGTTCATCCAAAGCACTCTGAACAATGTTTGTTTGCTTGTCTGTTTTAACTGGCTTCCACGCTGGGGCTTGAATCCATTAACACCAAGATTAAGACCTGAGCTAAGATCAAGTCAGATGCTTACCCAACAGAGCCACCCAGGCACCCTCATTCAAAGCACTTTGAATCTTTATTTCATTCAGTACAAAATACAGATGAATTTTTATTTAATAAAACCTAGTTTTTATAGGCAACTGAAATTATGTTAAATCTGACATTCTACATGAGTGGACCCTGAAGGCATTATGCTAAGTGAAATAAGTCAGACAGACAAATATAAATATTATATGACCTCACTCATATGTGAAATGTAAAACAAAACAAAGCAAAAATTACCAAACTCATAGAAAAAGAGATCAGACTTGGGGTTACCAGAGGCAAAGAGTGGGAGAAGGAAAAACTGGAGGAAGGTGGTCAAAAGATACAAACTTGCAGTTTTAAGATAATTAAGTACTAGAGATGTCATGTACAACAAGATGACTAGCTAACACCACTGTATGGTATGTAGCAAAGGTGTTAAGAGAGTAGGTCCTATGAGTTCTCATCTCAAGGAGAAAATTTTTGTCCTTTTTCTCTCTTTTCTTTTTATTTTACCTAAATAAGAATGTGCATGTTAGCTGAACCTATTGTAATAATCACTTCACAATATATGCAAATCAAACCATCACACTGTATGCCTTAACCTCACAAAGTGAAATAAGTCAATTATTTCTCAGTACAATTGTGGAGTAAAAGAAGTTTTACCCGGGCCTGAGAACCCACTAATAAAGGCCTTACACTTTACAACACAGTAACATGATTATTAGCAAAGGGCAAATACTTACAGAAATAGTGAAAGGGGTGAGCTTTTTCTTATTAATGGCTCTTTCGTCAATTGTATCTGGTTCAGATAAGTTGATCATTTTGCTACAGAGAAAATGGCAATAATTAAGCTTAAGACTCCCAGTTTAAGATAAATAATTTAAGCTAAATTATTTAAGACTTTTTAGTTTGTTTTTGCAAGTAGACAAAACAGTTATAACAATCCACCTCTTTAAAATATACTGTGATTCATGTCAGGGACTTACTTTTTAAAATCTTAGAAATATTCCGTAACCTAAAACAAATTCCGGTTTAGGTTACGGAATATTTCTCATTCCAATAGTAATCTTAGTGTTTCCTCATAATATTTTTAAACTGTCTTGCATTTTCTTTATGTGAGTCCTGTCTCTATTTAATGATCATCAAAATTCAGCAGTCTGAAATGTAAAACAAACTCTCAAGAATCCACGTTCCATAAAGTAGCAGCAATAGTGTCAAAATTACTGTTGTTGCAGAAAGAGTCAGACACATGGGCTTTCTAAGATTTCAATACCACAAACATTTTAAGAGAAATTAATGTAAAATTTATCTCCAAATTTTAGAACATATTTTATATTTTAAAATAAAGATAGGAAAATACCAATTCAATTTGTAATAGGAACTTACTCTGAAGATCAGAAAAAGAGATTAGAACTGTAGATGGAAGTCAAGGTATATTTTACATGTTACTTAAAAACTAATATCCTGTACTTGTGAGTAGGTTGGAGCTTTTTTTTTTCTTTTTAAGTAAAAACACAGAAAAAAAGACTGAAAGAAACATGCCAGAACATTAATAATAGCCAATTATGGGTAATAAGAACATCTGTGATACTTATTCTTATTTGTAATTTTTCTAAATTTTTATAAAAAAAAAAAAAAGACACCTCCTTTGTACAAAGAAGTATACTGGGACTATAGTACACACCACAGAGAAAGACATGCCCCTAAAGAGTTTACAGGCTAATGAGCAGAAACATACTGCAAGGAGCCAAGGGTATGACAAGACTGATTTTAAGCATTAATTTCATTTAAGCAAAATGAGATGTATCTTTCTCTTACATTTCCTCATGTTCCTGTCCCAGTCAATAATTCCTTATTGAAAGTGAAAAAAGAAACCCTGTGAACATTTTTAAATACATCAGAGGAATAACTCAAAACTGGCTTGAAATCAATAAGGAAATAGAAAAGGCATGAGAAAACTAAGAGACTGCATTTGGAGAAAAATTTTGGAAAGCACCTTGTACTTAATTTTCCGTGTAATATAAATTCTTCAATACCTATATAGCTACTCGTTCCCTGAGTTGTAGTTTTTACTGAATGCTCATCAATGGAAAGAGAAAGAACGTATTTCCCTTAACCTAATGTTCAACTCACCAAAGAAGGATACCATCTGCAAGTGATCTGAAAAGGCTGCCATCACTGGGATTCATGGGTAGGAGATGTTTACAGTCAGGGTCATCCGCCAGGGCTTTGTTGATCCAGTTAACAAAAGCTACTTTTTCTTCCTCTGAAAAGAGAAAATCTTCATCAGCAAACCAAATTTCACAAAATTAACCACACTACAGAGACATACTTTTTAACTTCTGTTCAAAGATAATAAATGGTTATTATTAAAGCTCTGCTAAAATACTACCAGGTTTAAGAGGGCATAAGGATTTAAGGAGAAAGGGGAATTTGTTCCATTTTTTCATCTGATGTTTTAGGAGACAGTACGGTACACAGCTTAAACGAGCACAGTAAGTATTTGATTTGATTCTAAAATCCTTACTAAAATATATTGCTTCTGAAAGCTAATCAATCAGAAGCCAACCATGAGTGGTCAGATCAGGCACACATACCAGGATTTAAAAATACAAGCATCAGGAGTGCCTGGGTGGCTCAGTGGGTTAAAGACTCTGGCTTCGGCTCAGGTCATGATCCCAGGGTGCTGGGATGGAGCCCCACATCGGGTTCTCTGTTCAGCGGGAAGCCCGCTTCTCTTCCCTTCTCTCTCTGCCTGCCTCTCTGCCTACTTGTGATCTCTGTCTGTTAAATAAATTTTTTTAAAAATCTTTAAAAAAAATTAAAAAAAAATACAAGCATCAGATTTCCACAGCAATAAATTCCACAAGCCCCACCAAAATGTACGGAGTTGTGATTTGGGGCTTATAACAGAAATACTAATTTCAGTCAAGAGCTATCTGAATGAATGAACCACCTCCATTTCTGTGGAATTTCTACTACAAGAAGACTGATACAAATCTAGATACCAGCTCTACTCTCAGCCACCTGCGTCCTCAACTTCTCAATACATGGTTTCTGGTGTGGGCACATTGATATTTAGGCCGAAAAAGTTATTGAGCTAAGCAGTTGGGAAAATAGAAAGAAACTTGAAAGAAAAATGTTCCCTGGCTTTATTATTACTCTGCAAATATAAAAATCATTTAACAACCCAAATCTTCAAAGAAAATAATTCCCATTTCTATCACAGAGTAGCATATAGTGAGCCAAACTGCCCCAATTCCTAGAATTAAGTAATTTTATAAGGGCATATTTGACAGGCACTCCCAAAATGTAAGCCATCACACAAACACACACACACACATATACAATATCAAAAAGACACATTTACTAATATTTATCTTTTGTACATATCATAATCTGCCTTTTTAACTTCTTGCTTCACCAAACATACCTACTCAGAGACTTAGAATCTAGGAATTTAAAGGTCATTAGAATATTGTACCTTACCATCAAGGACTTCTTAGTGTAATGACAAAAAAAGATATACAAAGAAACCCAAAATAAGGGAAATAAACAAACCATAAGAGATATAGGCAGGGTTTTAGAGAATTTAAAGAACAGAAGAATCACTTCCAGTTGGGGGGTGGTCAAGAAAAGGCTTTATGGAGAAAGTACAATGTGTTTGATTGTTTTTTAAGATTTTATTTACTTATTTGAGAGGGGGGGAGGAGCAGAAAGACAAGCAGACTCCCCACTGAGCAGGGAGCCCCAAGCAAGGCTGAATCCCAAGACCCTGAGATCATAACCTGAGCTAAAGGCAGACACTTAACCAACTGAGCCATCCAGCTGCCCTGAGAAGGTACAATCTGAATGACAGATTTTTTTTTTTTTTTTAAGACAGATTTTTAAGATGCGGAGAAAAAGGAAAGATGTTCCAGGTATAGGAACCAGGAATGAGATAATATTTCACAACGGCTAAGATGGTCATAATAAACAAAAGGGACAATAACAAGCATTGATGAGAATATAAAGAATTTGGACTTTCAAACATTGCTAGTGGGGATGCAAAATCGTGCAACCACTTTAAAAACAGTTTGGCAGTTTTTAAAAATATTAAACACAGAGTTACGAAAAGCCCTAGCAATTCTACTCCTAAGTATATACCTAAGATAAGTTAAAACCTATGTTCACACAAAAATGTATACCAAAGTGCTCATACAACAGTATTAAGAATAGTCAAGACAACCCAAATGTCTATCAGCTGATGAAAGAATAAGCAAAATGTGATGCTATCCATAGAAGAAAATAGTGTATGGCAATAAAAAGAATGCAGTACAATATATATCACAAGAGGTAATGTTATGCCAGTGAGGGAGCCGGTCAAGTGAAAGGCCACTGCTCTATGATTTCATTTACAGGAAATTTCCACAAGAGGCAAATCTATAGAAATAGAAAGTAGATCACTGGTTGCCAGAGGCTGCAGGAAGGGAGAAATTAGGAGGGTCTGCTAATGAGCATGGTGTTTCTCCTTAGCATAATGAAAGTATTCCAAAATTAGATGGTGGTGATGACCATACAACTCTGTGAATATACTAAAAACCACTGAACTGCACATTTTCAAAGGGTGAATTTCATGGCATCTCAATTATATCTCAATAAAGCTGCTCTTTTTAAAAAAGCTATTAAATGAGGGCACCTGGGTGCCTCAGTGGGTTGAGCCTCTGCCTTCTGCTCAGGTCATGATCTTAAGGGTCCTGGGACTGAGCCCTGCATCAGGCTCTCTGCTCCGTGGGGAGCCCGCTTCTCCCTCTTTCTCTGCCTAACTCTCTGCTTACTTGTGATCTCTGCCAAAAAAATAAATTAAATCTTTAAAAAAAAAAAAAAAAAAAGCTGGGACGCCTGGGTCGCTCAGTTGGTTGGACAACTGCCTTCGGCTCAGGTCATGATCCCGGAGTCCCGGGATCGAGTCCCACATCAGACTCCCAGCTCCTCAGGGAGTCTGCTTCTCCCTCTCACCTTCTCCTCGCTCATGCTCTCTCTGTCTCTCTCTCAAATAAATAAATAAAACCTTTAAAAAAAAAATAAAATAAAAATTTAAAAAAAGCTATTAAATGTTCCATACCTCGTTCTAGATAATAGTTACATGGATAACAATTTACACATTTACATATTCATGTATTAAAAAGTCATCAAGCCACACACTCAAAAATAGTACACTTTATGTTCTTACTGTGTGCATCTTATACTCCAACAAATCAGTAAAAAAAGAAGAATCTATGGTGACAGATATCAGAAAAGTGGTCCCCTCTGGGAAGAAATAGTTACCATTCGAGGCATGAAGGAGCAATTGAGGGAGATGAAATATTTTCTCTTGATCTGGTGGCATCTACATAGATGTAGGTACAGGATGTTGCCACATGTAAAAATTCCTTGAGCTGTCCAGTTAAGAATTATAACATTTTGCTAAATGCATATTATATCTCAATAAAAAGATTTAAAAATTGAAGAAGACGTTTCATTAGAATGGGTAGGCAGAAATGGAGTTAAGGAGTGAGCCCCTTTCAAAAAATGAAGGTAGCAGTTATAATTCACTGCCTTTACCACACTTCTGGAAAAGGGTAGAAAAAACTTAAAATGGGTGGGAGAAGTGTGAGTATACTGTTACAGAAAAATCCAGTTGAAAGGAAGAGAATCAAGAGGATAATTAACAGATTCAGATCTCAGAGGAAAAGGGAGAAAAGGTTACAGTTCAATCAATAATTTAAAAAGCACAGTTCAGGGATGTCATGATTCCAGGGTTCTTGAATTGAGTCCCCTCTCGAGCTCCCTGCTCAGTGGGGAGTCTGCTTCTCTCTCTCCCTTTGCCCCTCCCCCTGCTTATTCTCCCTCTCTCTCTCTCTCTCCCTCTCTCAAACAAATAAATAAAACCTTCTAAAATAAAATAAAAATCAAGTTCTACTTATTTTAATATAAGCAAAATGAACTTGACCAAAGCTTCTCAAACATCTTGACCACAAAAAGTAAAAAGTAAGCTTAACATGGTAAGACCTCTCATCTTAAGAGCTGACGTGACTCTGGATTTCCCATTGGGCAACGTTCCAATGATTCTATCAGATCTAGCAAATCAGATTCTGTGCTCTCTAGTCACCTAGTTGCTTGATAAAAGATGATTCAGGAATCTCAGCTCCTGGAAAATGTAAGGGAAATGTCCTAGAAATAAACCTCTCCACAAATTCCTAGGTCGGGTCTAAAAATATACCCAACTCACCAGTCAGGATGAAAAATCCATTCAGAGTTCATCAATGAACATATTCAGTGCCGAAATATAAACAATTTCTATTTTGTTGTTTCTAATCTCCTTGTGTGCTGTGCCTGACACATGGTAGGAAATCATTGATTTCACTGATTCTATGATTTTTCATCCTGACACCTCTGAAATTGAGATGCATTTCAAATTTGATGGCACACTATAGTTTAGTCTGATTTTCCTTCAATGGTACATAAAACAACGGTATGAATTACAAATGAATGGCATCTTAGATTTGATGAAATATCACACTTAGTGAATGAATCAGTGACTGAAAGGTCAAATTTAGATTGGCAGGTTACCTGCGTAAGAATGCTGTGTACCCTCACTGGAAATGGATGAGGTTCCTCCAATAGCAGTAATTCCTTCTCTCTTATTAATTATTTTGCGGAATGTCCTGCTGATGTGTTTGCTTTTTAACTCTTGTATCAGCTGGAATGGAATATAAGTAAAATTGAACCTTGACCAATCATAAAAAACCTTACAATGTGACAGATAATTATTTAGACTTCTTTATTTGGAATGACATCAAAAGAAATCCTAATCAGGTACTCTCACCCTTATTGGTTAGCTCTTGTGTCATTTTACCCAGCGTACAAAATGTACAAACATTTGCACCCCAAACACTAGAAGAAATTTTGTTATAATTAAGCTTAAATTAAATACACTGAAATTATTCTCCTGTGCTTGCCACAACATTTTGTCGTGCCTTTTGAAAACTATAGAATAACTCACTACGTGACAAAGATTTTTAATGCTTTAATGAGGATTATTTTCCTGTCTGAGCATTGCAAATGTATATATGTTTTAAAATCAGTAAGTCAGATATTGTAGGAAATAAGAGAGGCTTGGAGAAATACCCTCTTTCAATCACTCTCATGATTGGCTAGACTGAATTTAATCAGTACTCCAAGTAGCAGCCAGAGTGCATTTTTAAAATTTTGAATCTGATCATGTGGCTTCACACTCTCTTCTTCCTACATCACTGGCTTCCTATTGCTCTTATGATAAAAATGAAAATCCTGCAAGACCCCACATGACCTGACCCCAACTTACTTCCCTAGCTGCATTCCATACACTTACCATCTCGCCCTATTCACACTCAGCATTTTCCAAGTGCTTGAGAAGATCTACCATCCCTAAAGCCACACAGGGCCTCTACAATAGGCTGTCACTTCCACTGGCCTTGCACATCATTCAGGTCCCCCACTCAACCCCTTTGATCTGTTTAATATCTTTCTTCGGATCTCAGCTCAGTCTTCACAGCTCCCAGGACACGTTCCCTGAGTTCTCCAGCCTCACCACCAAGTTCTATTTCCATATGACACATACAGTCATGGTTGTGGTGCTGGAAGAAGTGACAGCCTTTGCTCAGTGGGCAGGTGGCAAAGGCAATGTGGCCAAGTCATCCATCCCTCTTAGCCAGTGAGTCTGAAATACATGATATTCAATATTCAGTTCTACAACCTATTTTTCTTTTGTTGGTTGTGTCATGTTTTATTTTTCATCCTGTTCAGTTCCCTGAGCCTTGAGGTACTTTAATAATGAAACAATGCTATCATAGCTAGCACCAAAATTTACCTGGTGGCATTTGCTGAAACTGAAGGTCTAACTTATCACAAGAAAATAATTAGTTTCTAGGAAGTATAGCTCCCATATCTTAGCTATGTCGGTCACCAAAAAATATTCCATTTCTCAAGACCAAGTACTGAGACATTAAAACATTCTGTACACAGATAGTCAATAAGCACTGAACTCAACTGTAGTTTTATTAGCACATGAGCTATGACTGCCAAAACCTGACTTCCAACAACTTGAGAATAATTTTTCCCTTTCTTTTATGAATTATTTGTGGACACTGTTGTTACCATCACCATCATCATTATAAAGCAGTGCTTTTTTCTGGTCTCCGCAGCCAGATTTAATGAAAGAGAGTGATGACATTATTAAAATTCTGCTCAAAGCAAAAAGATCAGTACCCAGGAGAGGAAGGGATTACTTACTGACACAAACTCTTGAAAATTGATTTTGCCATCTTTGTTGTTGTCAGCAACTGCTAGAATTTTCTCCACAATCTCGCGCACCTTGTATCCAGGCAGAGGAAGGCTCGCTTCCTTAAACAGGTCCTGAAGTTCATAATCACTAACATATCCACTGTTGTCAATATCTGTAAAGATAAATTATGAGCTGTCAACTATCACTTGCACTCTTCATCAGAGGTGCACACCCCGCAGGCCTCGTGGGAGATTCACAGGCAGGTAGAAACTTTCCAGTTTGTTCCACAAGTTGCAGTCACCTTTTCTCTTGTATCTGAACTGTACAAGTAGTCTATGCACTTTATCAAAAATCTCATATTGAGATGGACTTTATCCACACAGATTTAGAACTCCATGAGTATTTTAAGTACATGAGCATAAGTATAAGAGCATGAACGTTGCTCTGGCAGATGAAAAACTCAGGCTTAGCATATGACTAAATTCAAAGAACTAAGCATTGACAAATCTCAGATGCCTAGAAGAAACAGCAGCAATGGTCATGAGGGAACACCCACCCAAATTTTAACTTCTTCACAGAACTTATAAAATGGATCTGTAGGTCTCACATTCTGTATAAAATATGTGCATCATGTTTGTGTATTAAATACAATAAGGTATTTCTGCTATACATTTCACTTGGTGGCAGTTCTGTTTCATTTGTCAATAATTCATTGCTTCTTCATTATGTATTTATGATACCATTATGTAGGCTGAATCATGTTTGATGTCAATTTGACATTAAGTATTCAAGAAATAATTTCACACCTGTATTTTGACTTTTGAAAATAGGTTTCCAGGCATTTTCATGTTATCACTGAGGTGCCCTTCCCCTAGGTTTTCCCTGGAGATTAGATATCACTTCTTGACACAGAACAAAGGCAACACAAAATACTCCCGACCAGAGTTGGCAACAGAGCTCTGGATTGTTTGGTTAGTTGCCTGGATCCACCTTATTATATAGGCTTTCTTGACTCATCTGCTAATAGTTGCTTTGTTTCCTCTATTTCATGTTTTCCTCTCCATAAAAGAGCCATCCTCACTATAACTCACTTAATAATAAAGACAGAAACTTTTCTTTTAAACTCTTGTATACAAGTTTTAGAATTAACAGTTTAGAACAATGGAAAGTTTCTCAACTAGAATCTACCAATAACTAAAATATTGCTATAACCTCAAAAGTCAGTCAGAAACCTTGATATTGCAATAATAATATTATTTTCTCTGAACTTAGAGCAAAATATCATTATTTAATATATCACAAGTTTAGAATTGTTTCCTATAATTCTGAAATAGGCAAATAAACTACCTGGCTTACTTCTTTACCAGTACTATGGCAAAGAGTATTTAAAAATAAATATGATTAAATAAATAAATAAATAAAATAAACAAGATTGAGGGGCATCTGGATGGCTCAGTTGGTTAAGTGTCCAAATCTTGATTTTGGCTCAGGTCATGATCTCTGGGTCATGAGACTGAGTCCTGCATCTGACTCCTTGCTGGGCATGGAACTCGCCTAAGATTTTCTCTCTCCCTCTTCCTGCTCATCTCCCCCACCCTCACAGGCAAGATTGAGGAAAAGTTGTTTACTTACTAACTGCCATGCTATACTAACAAGAATACTTAGGAGCTAGAGCTCTGAAGATGAGTAAGTCTGTGTGCTTAAATCCCAGCTCCATCCCTATGGCCTCTGTGGTTTGGGTATGATGTGACAAAAAAATAATAAATACCATTTAATAAGCACATATTCTGTGCCACGTGATTTGTTAAGAACTTATCTCATAAAATCCTATAACAACCTTGAGGTAGTTAATAATATAATTCTTATTTTATTTTATTTTTTTTTTTTTAAAGATTTTATTTATTTATTTGACAGAGAGAAATCACAAGTACACTGAGAGGCAGGCAGAGAGAGAGAGAAGGAAGCAGGCTCCCTGCCGAGCAGAGAGCCCGATGCGGGACTCGATCCCAGGACCCTGAGATCATGACCTGAGCCGAAGGCAGTGGCTTAACCCACTGAGCCACCCAGGCGCCCCTATAATTCTTATTTTAAAGATGAGGAAATCAAGGCTTAGGTTAAATCATAAAGATTATAGTTTAAAAAGAAACAAGACTTTCTTATAATTCAACAAAAATAAATAACTTGATTAAAAAGTGGGCAGAAGAAATAGACACTGAATAGGAATGAAGAGACATTTTCCCAAAGAAGTTATACAAATGTTCAATACACATATGAAAAGATGCTCAACGTCACAAAACATTAGGGAAATGTAAATTAAAACCACAATGAGATACTGCTTCACACTTTTGATGGCTATTACAAAAAAAAAATTTTTTTTAAACAGAAAATAATAAGTGTTGACAAGGATTTGAAGAAATCGAAACCCTTATGCACTACTGACGGGACTGTAAGATGTGACGCCACGACAGAAAACAGCATGATGGTTCCTCGAAAGATTAAACTTATAATTACCATATTATTCAGCAATACCACTTCTATATACACAAAATAACTGAAAGGAGAAATGTGAACAGATATTTGTATACTCAAGTTCATAGCAACATTATTCACAATAGCAAAAAGGTAGAAACAACTCAGGTGTCCTTCGACAGATGAATAGATCAACCAAATGTGATGTAGACATAAAACAGAATGTTGTACAAGATGAGGAGTTGGTATTTAATGGGTTTGGGAAGATAAAAAAGTTCTAGAGATAGTGGTATGGTTGTATAATAACATGAATATATGTAATGTCACTGAACTGTATACTTAAAAGTTACTAAAACAGTAAGTTTTGTTATGCTATTTTACCAAAATGTATAAAGAAAAAAAAGAAGACAAATATTTTAATCTGTCATCTCACCTTTGAGACCCAAAAAATATCCCATGTAGTAAGGTTGGATGGGCACGATACTGAGTTAATAAGTAGCAATTTATCTTGTCAATAAAAAGCTAGTACATATTGTGCTAGTGTCAGCACTGCCCTCACATAGAGCAAATTATCTGGCTGTAAGATTTGTTCCATCAGTGAATTATTTATTCAAAATATCATTAAATAAATATTGCAGGATTATATGTCCATGAGTCATAAGGAGTAAAGCTAAACAAAGAAAACAGATTACTCATTCATCCATATTTCACTAAGACTTAGGTAGCACCTCTGTTCAAGCTACCAAACTGCACTATAAAATAACAGCAGTAGCAAACTAGGAGATACATTTCTATTACTTCCTCTGTTTGAATGCTCAAAATGAGCAGACCAGTCCAAAAATTGCCTTTTGTCTTGAAAAGATTCTGGGCACTGCATACAATACTCTATAAAATTTATTAATAACCTTCTAGAAATCGTATTATATTCATGCCATGCTCTACTGACAAATACACCATCTTCAAAATAAAGAAAAGATCAGAATTAAGGCATTCACTGTGAGCCTAATTCAGCCACCATGTAGACTGTGTTTGGAAGGTTTGAGTTACTCTGGAGATGACTGTGCAGAGAAAAGTAGAAGAGCCCAGGGATTTGTACAACTCACTTTACTTAACAGCAATGATTTGTAAGTTAAGTTATAAGGTCTTAACAGCTTTACTTTTGGGGGGGGGGGGGGGTTAAGAGCTTTCTTTTTTAAGCTGAAATTGTTCTCTTTTTATTGGTCTCTAAAATTCATTCTGTACTGCATTTCATCTACATGAATTTTAGTAGTTATTCACTAAGTTTGCGAGAAATCTAGGCACGAGACCAACTGTGATCATTATATACCCTCTCTGGTCTACCATCTGACTGTTTCTCATGGATTGCTCTTCTATACCAGAGAAGGAGCCTACTGTGGGAGGGGCAGTGGTGTCACAGTTTCAATGTCCTTTCACTATGCTCACCTTTCATTTGCATGCTTTTGCAGACTACAGCAAAAGACAATATTTATATCCCTGTTTGCCACCAGTTTCCTAGGAACCAAGTGCAGAAGAATTGTAATCCAACAGAGTATGAGGGAATATTTTGGGAAGAAAAATACAAAGCCGTCAGATGATAATGTCATAAAGACAAAACACTGAATGTCTTTAAAAAGTGAAAGAAGAAAAACCAGGATATGCAGCCTTTAAAAACAACCCGAAGTTATTTTTTAAATTATGTGTGAGGAAGAACGAAATTATGACATATGACCTTTAAAAGCAATATTCAGATTTTAAAATATTCTGCATGAAGTAAGAAAGTGTCATTGGTAGTGACAAACACATGAAGACCAGAGTTCAGTTTATAAACAAGGAAGTGTTTCTATATTTTCTCTCTGTAATGAGGATATCATGTTAGGCATATTCAGTTACGCTGTCATTCATTAACCTGGATTACCTTAGGCCAGGAAATTATCAAAGAATTCAAAGTCCAGTTCTCCTAGAAATTTAAGCCAGTCTTAGTTTGTCTTTCAGAAAGAAAGAATGAATCCAGTAAAACCTGGATAGGAAAAAAAGGAGGGGGGAATAAAGCCAGGGGCAAATGAGTGGTAGTAAAACCAACAAAAGGTATTGTTCCATTCCTGGAAGTCTGATATCAAGCAGAATAGCAATGTCATAAGTAGTTTTTCTCAAGCATACCTATTTTATTAAATGCTTCTTGTAGCTCTTCCAGTTCCTCCCGTGAAATGACAGTGGTATTGTTTTCCATCTTTGGAGAAAAGACTACCTTCGAGTCCTTATATCTAGAAAAAGAAATGTTATAAAAAGAACATTAGCCCTTTGGAAAATTTTATCTGGGATACAGAGTACACAGGCAGTACACTGTCTAGAAAAAACACCTGAGAGGCCTGGCTGACAAGGAACAAAAAGGAACAGAACCCCGGGAACACCATTTCCCAGAATAGGTGGGCCAGAAAATAAAAGAGTTAGTACGGGGAAGAAACACCTGTCATTTACACCTTGTGCTTATACAGGGCATAGATGCTTCTCAATAGCCTGTACAATTTTCATTTACATTTTGCCCCACTATTTCAGTAAAATAAACATTTCAGGTTTGAGAGAAGTGTAGCATTTATAATTGTAAAGAAAGTGGTCAGAAAGTAAAATTTTTTTTTTAAAGATTTTATTTATTTATTTGACAGAGAGAGATCACAAGTAGGCAGAGAGGCAGGCAGAGAGAGAGAGAGGAGGAAACAGGCTCCTTGCTGAGCAGAGAGCCCGATGCAGGACTCAATCCCAGGACCCTGAGATCATGACCTGAGCCGAAGGCAGCGGCTTAACCCACTGAGCCACCCAGACGCCCCCAGAAAGTAAAATTTTAAGACATGACTGAAGTCCACATAAAGAAGAAAGTAAGCATGTAATTTCTGAAATATAATTTATTCATTAAAATTTTTCACTGATCATTTAAAGGTCATAAAGATCATAGTGTGTGAAGCCCTTGAAGAGTATTATGGCTCATGTGTCATTTGTGATCTATATACCATCTTGCTTAGGAATTTTTGGTGTTCTTTCAAAATGACAGATTTCTGAATCTTACAGTTATTCTGGGGCCTGGTTTAATTAAATCTTTGGGTTTGAAAAAATATACTACTGCCCACTATCTAATTGTACTCTGTTTTTAAAAAAAAATCTTAAGAGCTCAAGTAACAGAGCTGATGAAGGGGTAAAGGGAATTCATCTTACTCCCCAGATGCAGTTTCTTACATCTTAATAAAATAATAAAATTTTATTGACTTCTCACTTTTAGAATGTTTCACTATAGTTAAAACTATTTATAGGCATACTTATTTTGTGCTGAAAGAAATGAAACACATCATTTAGAAATTTTAAGCATAATTCCCTAGTTCTGCAAAATGCTAATTCTGTCACAGCTGACTTTGAATGTGTGGTTTTGGTCATCCTGCATATCCTTTCCCATATGCAAAATGGTTTCTATCCCTTGCCTCAAGTTTTATAAATAGTGATCCAAGGGGCACCTGGGTAGTGGTTCAGTTGCTTAAGTAACTGCCTTAGGTTCAGATCATGATCCCAGGATCTCACTCTCACTTTTGCTCTCAAATAAGTCAGTAAAATCTTTAAAACAAAACAAAACAAAAAAAACCCACAGTGATCCAACCTTCCCAACTGCACTCCACAGAAAGGCTTGCAAATTAAGAGTCCTTCTGTTTAACTCACATTTGAAAGGATAAATATACCTGGGGTTCTATTCTTTTTGCTCATGATTATTTGAATTTATGTGATTTGTTAATTACATAAACTCTTGTTATTTTCCCACAATTAGACAAAACTAGCACTTAAACTTATTGGGAAACCAATTACCCATACAATATGTTTCTTATTTTTAAAGCTTTATTTTTATAAGTAATAAAGTTGCTTCAAGTCCTTTGGTATTTAAATGAGAGAAATAGAAAAATATAGAGCTATCTTCAAGATACACTCCTAAGTGCTTGTTTCATCAGCACTGAAATTGGAACAATTCAGAGAAAATTAGCATGGCTACTGTGCAAGGAACACAAAAATTCATGAAGTGTCCTGTATTTTTTTTTTTTAAGAAAGTTATACCTTTTTTTTTTTTAAGATTCCATTTATTTACTTGACACAGAGAGAAAGAGAGAACAAGAAGAGGGAGCAGCAGAGACAGAGGGAGAAGCAGAGGGAGCAGCAGAGACAGAGGGAGAAGCAGACTTCCAGCTGAGCAGGGAACCCAATGTGGGACTGGATCCAATGACGCTAGGATCATAACCTTAGCTAAAGGCAGACACTTAACGGACTGGGCCACCCATGTGCCCCAATATATACTTTTCTTTTTAAAGATTTTTTTTGACAGAGAGAAAGATCACAAGTAGGCAGAGAGGCAGGCAGAGAGAGAGGAAGGGAAGCAGGCTCCCTACTGAGCAGAGAGCCTGATTTGGGGCTGGATCCCAGGACCCTGAGATCATGACCTGAGCTGCAGGCAGAGGCTTAACCCACTGAGCCATCCAGGCGCCCCCAATATATACATTTTAAAAGAAATCTGCCTCTGTAAAATTTGTAAAGTTTTGGAGGAAAGAATTCTAGCTAAGTCAACTCATATTTATCAAGCACATAACTTGGCAGTCCTGAAACACTGTAGAGTGAAGTTATGAGAATTTACTTTGCAATTTTAGGAAACTATCACTTAACCAGTGATTCCCCCCAATGGGGCAGGTTATGTTGAATTCTGTAAATAGATATACCTTCCCATAGATTTTGATGTGTACCATGTATTTCTTCAGTAATTCCAACACTGCTTTCCTCCTCCGCTTTTTTTTTTCTTAGCCCATATAATTTTAAAAACTTTCTTTCACCAACTAAAGCCTTTTTTTATCCTCTCTCCTAATCCTCGAGCGTATCCTAACACAACCAAATATATATTTAGAAACTTAAGGGAGTATATTCTAAGGACCGACTCAATTTAGATAAAATTTAATCCAATCTTTTATCCTCCCTCAAATTTCTAGCCTCCCTGAACCTTTAAAAGCTTTAGCAGGATTAGTCTAAGCAGCCATTTCCAATTTATAGGATCTAGAACAGTTTCAGAGAAAAGGCATTAGGAACAACCCTGAGACCAATAAGATTCTGATGCCTTTCAATCAACCGTAAATCTTCCAAATGTGAGGGACCAAAGCTGTTTACACGGGCACCTTTGGGCTTCCCGAGCTATTCTGTTTTCTTTCCTCCCATTGTGGTCCTATCCCTGATCACCTGATATTCTAGAGTTCTTGAGGTAGCTGCTGACCCAGCTGAGGCAGCTGGCCCCCTACTCTATCTTCCAAAATTCCCTTCTTCCCTTACTTCCCCTTTCTCTAGTAATACAAAATATAAAGGCAAATATTTACTGAGGGCTCTCAATGGGCCCGCAATTCTGCTACCATCCTCACACACAAGCTTACTATGCTGATGGAACCAGCATCCTCTCTTAAATGTAAATTAGAGGGTTGCAGAGATTACTTACCTAAGGCAGGCAGACAAAAGAAGAGATTCAAAATCAAATCTGTTTCTAGTGCCTCCAAGCTCTTAAATTCTACATGTAAATTAACATCCCTATTCTCTCACGGCAAGCATCACGGGTAGTTTTAAAAAAGAGATTGATAATTTAAGTCACGCTTAAGTATGAGTAATTGCTAAATCCTTACACTGCTCATCAAATTTGTATTTTAAGGGCATACTTACTTTTTTTTTTTTTTAAGATTTATCTATTTATTTGAGAAGGAGAGAGTGTGCATGTGCGTGCAGAGGGAGAGGGGTAGAGAAAGAGTCTTAAACAGACTCCATGCTGAGCACAGAGCCTGACAGGGGCCTTGATCTCACAATCATGAGATTACAACCTGAGCCAAAACCAAGAATCCCTCCCTTAACCAACTGCACCACCCAGGTGCCCCCTAGAGCAAATTTTTATTTTAAAGCAAATGCCTGTTTTCTTTAGAATAATGGATGAATACATTATTATTTAATCAATAGAGTATACACCATTAAATAAATCAACCACATCTGTTTCTTAAGAACACAGTCATTGCAAAAAGCAAAGTACTAGAGGATACAAAGAGTGTATGTCACAATTATTATAAATTATAAAAACCCAAAATACTGAATTTGTTATGTATGTTGCCAAATATAGGTGGTAAATCTTAAAAATATATGGGAATGACACACTAACTCAGAATATTGGTTGTCCTATGGAGATGGAGGCAAGGGACACAGCTGGAGGCTGAAGGTCAATTTATTACATTTTTTAAAAGAAATTTAAAGCAATTACGACAAAATTTTTAACATATGTTCAAACTGAGCATTAAGTATATGAATATTGGTTAAATTGTTCCTGTACTTTTCAGTATTTTTGTTTTAAATATTTCATAATATAATTGTTTAACTTTTAAACTCAGTAAAAAATGGTATGTAAATAAAATAATAAAGATAGCACAAGAATATATTTGAACAGGAAAAAATTTCCCAAAGCCCCTCAGGACATGGGGAAAAAAATTTTTTTAAGTACTTCATTACCAAACAATCAAATAGTTAATATTATTGTGGCAGAATAATTCATTCAAATATCAAATTGTGTTTATTTTCCACCTCCCCTGCCTTCCCAGTCCCACTCCTCAACTAAGGCAATAACTACCTCTTGTCTTAGGATGCTGGCAGCACAGAAAGCAAAACCAGCCTGGGATCTGTGGTTCCTTGAGTCCGTGGGTCGAAGTACAAACTTCCTTAGGATTTACTTAGGCTGGGTGTGCTTCGAGTGGGGCAGCGGGAGGAGGACATCTCTGAGAAGCCACTAGATGAGGAAGAGAGAGAGAGAGAGAGAAAGAAATTACCCTGGTGGGGAAGGACAAAAATCTGTGGATGCCATCAAGGAAGACTGTGGCCACAGGGGTGGCCAAGATAGGGACAGACAAGGTGCAGCAGAATCTCTGCGGAAGAGATGCACAGAATAAGCAATGGGCGTTTCCCAGGTGGACACTGAAGACTAATGACCAAGGACAGAAAAGCTTCCTCCAAGCCTTTGCTCTGTTGAAGACCTCAGACAACAGAGCCTAAGGGGCAGATTCCAGGGACCTGAGAAAAACCTGACTGCACAGGCAGGATGAGGCATCACAGTCAAAATAAATTTGCTTTAAAGAACATAGATAAGGGGCACCTGGGTGGCTCAGTGGGTTAAAACCTCTTGCCTTCAGCTCCGGTCATAATCCCAGGGTCCTGGGATCAAGCCCCACATCGGGCTCTCTGCTCAGCGGGGAGCCTGCTTCCCTTCCTCTCTCTCTCTCTCTCTCTCTCTCTGCCTGCCTCTCTGCTTACCTGTGCTGTCAAACAAATACATAAAAACTTAAAAAAAAAAAAAAAAGAACTACCTTGGATCAAAGGTCAGAGCACTGCAGTATCTCTGGGAGTATGTAACTCTATGGTATCCTGTATCCTCCTCCCCTTCTTCAACTGTTCTCTTATCTTCCACAACCCTCCTCTTTTCCTATTATGTGCTACTCTCAGCTCCCCATTACAAGTTTAAAGATCACAAGGAAACTGGAATAAATCACTATGGGGAAAAACAAATAGCTAAGATATAGGAATTAATTAAAGGGTTTTCTTTTTAGTTTAAAGGAATCCTAGAGAATACTTTCATTTTTCTGTATTTTCAGCAATCTCTTTCTTCAACCACATTTCCTAACAGGGGGAGCATCATTCATTTTCCAAAAAGCAAACACATTCATATTCCATATCAACCTGTTACTTTATCAAATTTTATCTAGTTAACTGGAATGCCTTTAATATATATGAACCAGGAGACAACTGACTTTGTTAAATATCAGACTCCTACTCTACATGCCAGACTGACCCCTCTTCGGACAAAGCAAGCTATTAAACACAGGTACGATAAAACTCAGATTTCTCCTGAGCATCCTTCTGCAAAGTAAAGTCAGAAGGTAGTATGATCCCCACCAGAATACCAATGTAAAAGCATGTGGTGAGTCAACAAGTACTCTGAATTCAGAAATGGGTTCAGACAAAAAAAAAAAAAAAAAAAAAAGATTATATAGAAGGATTTCAAAAGAATAACTTTTTCAAGGAAAGACACTTATTGAAATGGAAGATGTGAGCACCACAACTGACCCTCACTACTCAGTGTATGGGATTTGGTCACCCAAGCACAGAGGTTCAAATGTTACTTGATTTGTGCAACTGAATGAATGGATGTGAAGGGTTAGAGTTAGCTCACTGAATGCTTAATCAGCATGTAGGAAAAAAACCTGGTCTTTTCTCACAAGGCCTTACTCCAGACTTCTCTGCATTGATCCTGACTAACCCAAACAGTGCCAACTCTGTTCGGAAACCCCAGCACACAAAGCTGTGGTAAGTGCAAAAGTGATGAGGGATGGCCTAGGCAGAGGAGGACCATGGGTAAAGTTTGCCTCGCACTCTGCTCAGCTCCACCCAGATGGGTGACTAGTGAATCCACCATGCCTTTCAAGGGAACCTGGAAACATTCTGTGTTTCTCTAGAAACACTCCCATCAAATTAGCTCATTCTAAGAGCCAAAAGAAAACATTTTGTCTCCCTCTCTCACTGTTTCGCTTTCAAATAAATAAATAAAATATTTTTTAAAAAAGAAGGAGGGGTACCTGGCTAGTACAGTCAGTTGAGCATCTGTCTTCAGCTCAGATTGTGATCCCAGGGTCGTGGGATGGAGCCCCGCATCAGGGTCCCTGCTTAGCAGGGAGCCTGCTTCTCCACTCCCTTTGCCTGTGTTCCCTCTCTGACTGTCTCTCTCTATCAAATAAATAAATAAAATCTTTTTAAAAAGAAAGAAAACATTTTGTCTCTTAACGTGTCAAAACCCAACCAGAGTTAGCACCACTCACCACATCCCTGATGCCAGTGAGGGATATTTCCAAGTGATGGCTCCTCTGAGAGAAGAGGAGCCAGCAGGTCAGGAGACCATTAATCACAGATTCCTAGCTAAGGTAACTGGATCTGCCCATTATCCCAGGATCTTTTCCTTCTCACTTATTATTTATATCCCATCTACTCTCCCACTCTCCCACCCCCCACTTTAGGACCACTCTGGCTCTCTCAGAAAATTCAACAACCAACACACCATCAACACACACAACATCTCTCTATGTTATATACCAAATTGCTATCCTATAGTTTTATAACATTTCAATACTTCAAGTATCATTTCCTGAACATGTTCTGTTTTCTTTTCCAATAATTATTTCCCTTCTTCTGATAACAGCACCAATTTTAGTTTTGGGGTTCCACTCATTCCATATAATCCATTCATAGCATTTGAGTGAACCTCTAATTCCAAGCCAATCAGCACATCATACTCTCTAGCCAAAGGGATTTGGTTTAGCAACAGGCATATAAGCCAGCTGGAGCCAGTGAGACATAAAGCTTTTGTGGAACTTTCTGAAATGAGAGTCCACAAACTCCCCTGGATCAGCTTTTCATGAAGAAGTAGAGACCAGAGCAGCTGCGCACATCTTGCCTCCAGGAGGGGAGGACCTAGGGACTAAGAATGAAGCCAAAACCAACACAGCAGAAAGCAGAGCCAGTGAATGAAAAGAAAACGTGACCCGGCAGGGCTGAATGCAAAATCCCGCCGTGCTAAAAACCCTGATGATTTTAGTTACTTGAAACACATTTTTTTAAGCCAGTTAAACTGGATTTCTGTTGCTTGCAACAGAGTCCAAACTGATATATAGACATAGTTTACAAAAAGAAAATAAAAGGGGGGGTCAATTCCTCAAATGATAGAAAATATTTGAACTTTCTGATTTGGCAAAGAAATTTAATCATATTTTCTAAGTTTACATCTAAATAAGTATTTTTTTGTCATCATTTTTTTTTTTAGGTTTTTGCGGGGGCAGAGAGGGAGAGAAAATCTTAAGCAGGTTCCATACCCAGCACGGAACTCAACGCAGGGCTCAATCTCACGATTCTGAGATCATGACCTGAGCTGAAATCTAGAGTTGGATGCTTAACTGACTGAACCACCCAGGCCCCATTTTTAATTTTGGGGTTTTTTTTTAAAAGATTTTATTTATTTATTTGACAGAGAGAGAGAGAGATCCCAAATAGGCAGAGAGGCAGGAGGAGAGAGAGGGGGAAGCAGGCTCCCCGCTGAGCAGAGAGCCCGATGCGGGGGCTTGATCCCAGGATCCTGAGATCATGACCTGAGCCGAAGGCAGAGGCTTAACCCACTGAGCCACCCAGGCGCCCCTAGGTTTGCTTTTTTTTTTTTTCTGAGTATGGTCGACACACAATGTTACATTAGTTTCCGATGTACTATATCATGACTCAACATCTCTATATGTTATGCCTTGCTCACCATAAGTGTAGCTACCATCTGTCACCATACAGTGCTTAACAATATCATTGATTTTTGTCCTAATTTGTATTTTACCACCACCACCACCACCACACCTAATCCCAGAAATTCAGTGCATCAGTGAAGTATAGAAGTCCATTTATGGTTGCTCCCACAGCGCTGAAGACTATATTCCTAGCCTAAAGGCCTTTGGACTTACGGCTTCTTTGTTCCTTTTTTCCCTTCTCTATATCCAGAAAGATCCTTCCCATTTCTCCTAACTCGTTTCTTGTTAAAGATGACAAACTGAGTAGTAATATATTATGAGGAATGGCAGGTCTTTCTGTTATGAAGGACGGCAGGCAATCTAGCTGCAATAACAAATACTCAAAGGCAACAAATCATTACAATCAGGAAATTACTAATGCATTGCACATAGGAAAAAAAAGAAAGAAAGAAATGTACCTAATACATGACAGTAAAAATAACAGACACCCAAGATGTTTGTAGCTTCACCCAGTAGCTCACAAAACAGGGCTCCCCAAGTATCAAAGTTCCTATAAGTTAGTTCAATTTTCAAAGGGGTGCTTGACCTACCACGGGACCTACTGCTGCATGGAACAATACTGTGCTTCCAAGTACAAAGGGAATAAGAAAGATGTATGGCAGACAGGAATTCAGGAATGAATGAGGCTTAAAAACAAACAAACAAACAAACAAAAACTCCCTATTGGGGCGCCTGGGTGGCTCAGTGGGTTAAGCCGCTGCCTTCGGCTCAGGTCATGATCTCAGGATCCTGGGATCAAGCCCCCGCATCGGGCTCTCTGCTCAGCAGGGAGCCTGCTTCCTTCTCTCTCTCTCTCTCTGCCTGCCTCTCAGTGTACTTGTAATTTCTCTCTGTCAAATAAATAAATAAAATCTTTAAAAAAAAAAAAAACTCCCTATCTAGTCTTTTTAAAAAATATTTATTTAGTTATTTTTAAGTAATCTTTACATGCAGTATGGGCTCAAACACATGATATCAAGAGTCTCGTCCTTTTCCAACTGCACCAGCCAGGCACCCCTGATCTAGTCTTTAATAGCATTTTTATACATGATTAGATATCCAATGTAGTTATGGCTTCTCAAAGAAATTGACCTGAAATAGACTTTAAGTAGGAATATTAGAAACAACAGATTTATCAAATCTATTTGCTGCTATTATTGTTTTGGCTTTCCAATTCACACTATTTCCAAGAGATGTCACCATATTGCTATCCAAAATTATACAAGCTGCTTAATTATTTTCTATTTTTAAATTCAAGAGGAAGAAAACATTCTAAAAGATAATGTACCCCATAATTAAATTTTCTTTTGTTGTTGTTGTCATTGTTGTTATTCCTTTAAACTAGACTTTAATCTCCTTCATCAGATTTTAGCCTCAATATACTTTAGCTGTAAACCTATCTGTCTAGACTCTAATCCTTCCCTGTTAACAATTCTTCTTCCCCATTTTACCCTTTGAAAGACGTTCTCTTTCTTCCAAGGCCTCTTCCTGATTGTCCCTTAACTCTCCTTCATGTCATTTCCTGTCCTGAGAAACTCTATTCTCCTACATCTAATTCTTCACATGCCCTCCAAGCGGAGCGCGAATTCCACCATGAATTTCCCCATTGGCCACATTTTGTCTCAGCACATGTTTACTGAGAACATCTAAGGCACTAGGTGTTGTTCCAAGTGTTGGAGGCAATCTAATGATGACTAACACACAGCATCAGCTCTCAAAGAATTTATAATCTAGTAAGGGAATCAATAAACCACAGAAGACAGTAATGGCAAACACATGAGACACCTTTACCCATTATAAATGCCACTTATTAATCCCAGTTCTTTCCAAAAAGGCCTTGAGTTGCCTCTGGATCCGTTTTCCAACATGGCCTGATATAGCCCCTACTAAAGAGTCAGCCCTCCAAATGAACTAGGATGTCACCTTCAGAATTATTATGCAAGCTAGAATGAAATCAATAGGAAAGGAAGAATCTTCCAACTGCTCCCAGTCTTCCAAGAAGACTTTCAGAGGAGGTACTGTTTGAGCTGGACCTTGAAAAATGAATAGTCAGAGAAAGATGCAAATCCCAGTTAAGGGAGAAAATTCTTAGTGGTCTCCCCAGAGAACACTCACTCTGACAGAATGGAGTTGTCTAAGTGTCAATATTGAATAACAGTACCTTATCTAATTTTTAAGTTTTTTGAGAGCAATGGAATATCTTCTATTTCTTCTGTAATTAAAAATATTACAGTGAGGGTGCCTGGGTGGCTCAGGTCATGATCCTGGAGTCCCAGGATTGAGTCCCACATCGGGCTCCCTGTTCAACGGGGAGTATTTCTCCCTCTGCTCCTCCATCTCATACTCTCTCTATCACTCTCTCTCTCTCATTCTCATTCAAATAAACAGAATCTTTAAAAAAAAAATTACAGTGATAAGATGATGCAATACAACATAAATACTCAAAAATCACTTTTAACCTCTTGGTGACAATAATGGTGAGTAATCTTATTCAAAACATGTCACTCCTCTGAAAGCCTTTTTAAAAAATAACTGTTTAATATCATTAGTAACTGTTTCTAAGTCCTTCCACAAAAGAGCATTACAGTTCTTCAGTTTATTGCAAATATAGCTTTCTTTTTTATAAATATCTTTCTTTTTTAAAAATCAGCCCTAATGTTGAACTTATAATACAAATTCTCAGCTATTAGCACTACACCATAAAACACAATCAAAAGTATCATCTTTAAATAAAATGAGTTTATCTTTTTGCCTACTGGGAATTTCAACTTCTGACATGAAAAGTAACCCCTGCCATCTCCAAAGGTGCCTACATGCTACACCTCCTATTGGGAGCAGGCCTGTGTTGGCCAGCCTACAGACTCTTCCTTTTTCCATTCAACTAGGTCAACAGTTCACTCCTAATGCACCTCAGAAAACAAGTGATCTTCTCACTGTAAGCCATACTCACTAAAAAGGAATTTTCTATTATTTCCAAAACTCATAGCTTCATCTGTATCTTCTTACCTACTGACAATGGACACATTTAATCTGCCTACTTGGTATTTGTGCCAGTTAAGGTATTTTCACTGTAAACCGCAAAAACTGATTCTGGCAAAATGTGCCAAAATGGAATACCCTGGAACATGCTGGTTCAAAAAGTCAGGGAGGGCTAAACAAGCAGGCTCTGGAAGGCCAGGAGCCAGGCAGTTCTAAGGAGCTCCACAGTGGAAACTTTCAGAGCTTTTAGAGCTGTCTCCAGGTACCTCAACCACCACCAGTTGCAGATGACAGTCTAATCCCCAGGACATCAGTCTGATTGGCAGAGCTCAGGCCACATGCCCAACCCTGTAGTCAGGGGATACCAAGAAGACCTAGAGCTATAAAGAATCTCTTTGGCCTGGGTTCATTTGCTTTCTGCACAATCTCTGTATTTCCAAGAGGCAAAAACCAAGGTTTAAATCTGACTCCCAAGCAAATGCAAGCATGCTATTCTAATAGTTTTCTCCTGAACTGAACTCATCCCACCCAATTAAGAACATCTGGGTGTTGGGGCACCTGGGTGGCTCAGTGGGTTAAAGCCTCTGCCTTCAGCTGGGGTCATGATCCCGGGGTCCTGGAATCGAGCCCCGCATCGGGCTCTCTGCTCGGCGGGGAGTCTCTTCATCCTCTCTCTTTGCCTACCTCTCTGCCTACTTGTGATCTGTCTGTCTGTCAAATAAATAAATAAAATCTTAAAAAAAAAAAAAAAAAAGAACACCTGGGTGTCATATAAACAGGACTCATTAAATCTCCGCCAAACTCTCTATCCAAAGAAATCACAAAACACAACACTCAACAGCAGTCCAAAAAGGCAAGGGAGACTTCCCTTATCTCTCTGACAGTAATAAACATTCTTGGGTACTCACCATAGGCCAAGCACTGTTCTAAGTAGTACATAGACTGTCTCAATCTACACAGAAACTCCCTGAGGTTGGTAATATTACAACTCCTATTTCACAGTAAAGTAATTGAGGTCCACGGCTTTGCAATAAGTGGCAGAGCTGGGATCCATGCCAAGAAGTTTTCCAAGTCCAGACCCTAATTATACTTCATAGTGGTGGTCTCCATACATTCCCCTCTACCCCTACATCTCATGTTATACACCCAGTGACGACTTCCTATTAGAACCTGCCTAGAACCTGGCTTTCCGGCATATAGTTAGCGTGAAGTGTGGACAGTTTTAAAGAGGGTCTGAGACAGGTTAGTTAATAAAGAGAGTCAGAGTTGGTTTTTGCAGGTTGTAAAATAAAGTGTCTCAGAGTTTCAACTTCTGAAAACACCGTTTTAATTATCTATGTGCAATATGTTTTACTAGAAATCCAGAGAATGCATGGAAGGATTTAAATGAGCTTTGTGAGAATTATATGAATTCTTTTACATTACCTTTTTTTCTGTCTCTACAAAAGTACCTTACTCTTACTTTCTATGTATTATATAGTCACTGGAAATTATACATGAGGGAGACTCCCAGACTGTAACTGCCTATATTGCCAAATATTTCATTCAGAATAAATGCCTCAACACAAATGTCAAAGAGCTATCAGAGAACAGGAAACTGAGTCACTTCCAAGGGCTCTGGAATAATCCGGGCATTACTTCCTAGTTTATAATCCTTTCCCCACATCTCCACCCAAGAATTTCCATGTAAATGATTCACAACAACACAGACATTCTTGTCCAGCTTGTGTCCAAGTAAGCTGATGAGTCCTATCCAGGGTGTTTCCAGGTTGGGGTTTGAACTTTAACCTCCAAAGCACACATTGGTTTAAATTTGAAATGTTTCACTTTGTACATAAATTAAAACTTTTCAGGAGTTGAAACCCTGAGGCACTTTGTTTTACAACCTATAGAAACCAACTCTGACCCTCTTTATTAACTGACAAAGGAAGAAGGAATTACCATACATGTGTCTGTTTAGAAATCCTAAATTTCTATCAATTATGGATAAAAATTATTAGTGCCAAAAAATGATATTTTCCAACAAATGCAAAGGATGCCATATTACAAAGAATCAACATTGTCACCACAGATTTCTTAAAGAATATAATAATTCACAAAACTATGGTTTTATCATTCTTTCAATAGCCAGCATGCTACCATGGAAGGATTCTGCTAGCTGAACATAACAGGTCAGAGCCATTCCTACCCACAGGAGATGGACACCTCCACAGTGCAAGTGGATATCTGCCCAAGCACTGTGAGGTTATCTGAACTTTTTGCTGTGGAGAATGGGAGGCAGAGCCCACTACCAGCTCTGGAAATTTTCTCATATCAGAATCTTGGCCTTAGAAAAATTAAACAGCACTCTATTTTTTTTTTTTAAAGATTTTATTTATTTATTTGACAGAGAGAGAAATCACAAGTAGGCGGAGAGTCAGGCAGAGAGAGAGAGAGAAGCAGGCTCCCGCTGAGCAAAGAGCCCGATGCGGGGCTCGATCCCAGGACACTGAGATCATGACCTGATCCGAAGGCAGCGGCTTAATCCACTGAGCCACCCAGGCGCCCCAACAGCACTCTATATTTATTGAGTATTTTATACTCTCCAAGCATCCATTTTACCTCTTTAACCTCTTATTAGACACAGGTCTCCCAACAAAGAAACGGAGACTGAAGTTTAATGATTTATCACATTTATAAAATCCAGTCCACACTTCTCCACAGATGACAGAACGGGCATCTAGACAGGAATAAAATGCTGTACTCAGAGTTCTAGAACAAACCTTTGACAATGCTGGGTAAGAGTATTTACATCAAGAAAGGACTCAGAGTAAACACCACTGAAGACAAATAACAGCCAAAACTAGAACACACTGGCATTAATGTTTCTATGTCACAGGTTATATAGCTTTAGAAATAAAGAAATTAACAAGAGTACAATGACTGCGAGAGGTTAATTGCCAATAGTTTAATGAGTCAAAAGCCATCAATGATACAGAAAATCTGTATAATAAATTGTAAAGCTATAAAATTTTCTGTAACTCTCAAATTATAATCCTTATTTTCCTGAATTAAATCAAAACTACCTCAAAGACCTACTCAATACGATCACTTGAGAAGACCAACACTAGTTGTTAAATAAATCCCTCTCCATTCTCTGAGCTATACCAGGACTCCAGAGCTTACAGGAGAACAGGGGAAATGGGGAAGACACTTTCTGACACCACCACCTTCTGGGCCCACGTCAACCATTCAAAATCGCTAGCATCCACACCCCCAATTATAAGCCTAGAAACAGTGACCCTTCCTTCCAAAGGTTAGTCCCAGTCATCTGAGACATCTCCTGTGTATGCAGTCTCCCAAACTGTAAGCCTCAAAATCATCTTGACTCCATTATCCTCTCCCTGCAAAAAAAAACGTAACTTACCACCAAATCCTACCTCCAAATTCTGGAATACCCCTTCTTCCTCATCTTTACTTCTCACTACCTTAGTCCAGCACTCTGGTGTCTTGTGAGGGCTACTTTAGCAGGTTCTGCTCTCCCTGACTCTCCCCATCCAGTACTTGGCTCTTACTCTGTGCCCATCCGCTTCAACATATATACCCTCAAACAGAGCCAACCTAACAGAGCATTTAATGAGAATTATTTTACTTAAGATTTTGTGGAAACGTGGAGAATAAAGTTCATGTTGCCCACAGCTGGACAAAATTCTGCACGTTTTCCTTTAATTAACCCACCCAATCTTTCTCCCAAACTCCTCTCTGGGATAGCGCCTCCTTGCCTGTCACAACTCCTGGACCACCCCCTTTAGGTTTCAGCCTCCCACTTTCCAGGGTATTTCTTTCCTTAACCTCCACTCCAACCACTTTTCTTATGTTGAGCAATTCAACTCTTGGCTCAACTTCCGTAGTTTGCATCACCCTGTCACCAAACACACCTTCCACTGAAGGATCCAGTAGGCAGTAGGGGAATAGCAAGTAACAAAAAGGACAAGTGAGTAGCCACTCTAGCCCCTATGACTAAGAAAATTTTCTAAACTGAAAAATCGGTGACCTACTGAAAACATCCTTTTAAAATGGTCACTAGGGGCGCTTGCGTAGCGCAGTCGGTTAAACCTCTGCCTCTTGGTTTTGGCTCCGTCCTGAGTTTAGGGTCTTGAGAGATGGAGCCTACATCGGGCTCCGTGCTCAGCACAGAATCTCCTTGAGAGTCTATCTCCCTCTCCCCCTGCCCTTCCCGCTCATGCTCTCTCTCTAAAGTTGGTAAATAAATCCTAAAAAAAAAAAAAAAAAAGGTACAAATAAAACAGCCACTAAACTAAATGGAAATTAAAATAATAATGAAATACCATTTTTTTTTTGCCCAGAAAATTAGCATCCATCCTTTTAAAGAATAAGAACCAGTTGGAGCAATAGTTCCAGGAAATATACAAACCCACTGTACTGGATGCAAATTGAAACAAATTTTTTGCAGGATAATTTAGTAATAACAGGACCAAAGTCTCAAAAATGTTAATGAAGGAATCCCACTTGCAGTAATTATTCTACAGAAACAAGCTGAAATCAGCAGAGAAATATTGGTATAAATATGTTCATTTCATCATTACTTATAATAATGGAAAACCTAAAACAACCTAAATTTCTAAAATAGAGGATTTGCTTAATAAAATATAGTATACTCTTATAATAAAAGTCAGGCAGTCATTAAAAGTAATGTTCTTTAAGAATATGAGGAAAAACTTACAATATATTATCAGGTTAAAATAAAGAGGATTATCAATACATGTAATATATTCCCAACCTGTTTAAAGTATATATCTGTGTAAGGAGTGGATAGCCAAAATGATAGAGGCAACAAGTAAGCTCCTCCACCTGTTTCAAACATATAGAAATGCTGGATAAGGGGAACCCGGTTGGCTCAGTTGGTCAAGTATCTGACTCGAGTTCAGCTCAGGTCACAATGTCAAGGTTATGAAACTGAGGCCTGCACTGGGCTCTGCACTGGGCATGGAGCCTACTTAAGATTTCTTCTCTCCCTCTCCCTCTGCTTCTCCCCAACTCTCTCCCTCTTAAAAAAAAAAAAAAATTGGGTGGATAAAATAAATATCTTTAAATTTTTTCAATACATATCTAAGCCCAAGCAAGCAAAAGAAATCTCCTGGTACCAGATATGAAGTGGGATATCAAGCAAGAGCAGCTCCACATTCACATCTCAAGGGACAGGAGTTAAAACCTATGAACACAGCAGAAACCTGGAAGTGGAACATAAAACTGGAAAACAGGAGGGCCATCCTCTCTGTAAAGAGGGATGCTCAACATAGAATCTATATAGAAAAAGTTACACAGGAGAAATCAGAACCCCAAGTCTGCCCTGCATGTGGGTGTGAGGTCTGAATTTCACATCACCTTACTGCAGGAACCTATGAAGCCATATGGATCTTGCAGGCAGAAGCCAAACCGCCCATAGGCCCAACTCTACCACCTAGAGCATTAACTGAACTCCACTAAGGAAAAGAAGATATTCGATCAAGCCCCCATCAGGCTCTCTGCTCAGCAGGGAGCCTGCTTCCTCCTCTCTCTCTGCCTGCCTCTCTGCCTATTTGTGATCTCTGTCTGTCAAATAAATAAATAAAATCTTTAAAAAAAGAAAAGAAAAGATTCTGGAGATAGGCTCACAAACATTACAAAATCATTTAAGAACCCATCATGATAGAAGACAATAAAAGACTTCTAAACTGGAAATCATGACAGAAACTTTAAAATAAGTAGGGCTGAAATAGAAATAAGGGATTCACTTAAAAGTAAAAAACAAGACACAATTTTTTAATACACTTAATAGTATTTTTTAAATGAACAGGAGATACTATACATAAAACTGATTACAGGAGCTGTTTAGGGGGTGAGGACAGTGAGATTATATATATCTAATTTTTTCCTATATAGTTACCTATTTTCCACAATGATCATATATATCTTTTATAACAGACAAGAAATGAAGGAAGGAAAAAAAGTGAAGATTCAAATTTAACCATTCCTACATGACAGCTAAAAACAATTTTGAAGGGGTGCCTGTGTGGCTCAGTCGGTTCAGCATCCAACTCTTGATTTCGGCTCAGGTCCTGATCCCATGGCTCCTAGGATCGAGTCCTGTGTCAGCCTCCAAGCTCAGCAGGAGTCTGCCTGGATATTCTCTCCCTCTGTCCCTGGCCCCACTTATGCTTGCTCTCTCTCAAATAAATAAATCTTTAAATAATAATTTTAATAATAATTTTGAAAACTGGAGGGGATACACTTTGATGTACTATTAGAACAAATCCATGCTGGTATCTAATGGAATGCCCCTATATCATGAGATACCACCCCAGCCCACACCACATGTTCTAGTCATACTGAGCACCTAGCAACCCTGGATCCCTAGCTCTTCTTTAATACCAACCCTCTGCACATGCCCTCTTCCTGGAATTTCTTTAGCCTTTCCTTGCCCTGTAAATTCCTGGTAATCATTCCAGATCCAGGTAAAAACCATTCCCCTCTGGAGTCTTCCTCAACTCCCTCAGACCAAAGAGCTATGTCCCTCAGCAATGACAACAAAAGTCAGTCAACACTCTGGTGAACGCCAGTGTGCACACTGTGTCTTTTGTCCATCCTACCTTCATCAAGGACTATGCATTTGGGGATGTAAGAAACCCATTTTCTCAGATTATCTCTGAATACGGAGTGTCCAATACATTGCTTACCCATAGGAGGTACTCAACAAAAATTTGTTATTTGAATGCAAGTGCAGAAAATCATTAAAATCCTCTAAGTATAAGCTTAGAGGAATCATCTGCTCAGTATAGTTTTTCTCCCTTAGCCTCAGAGAAGTGAATTAGAGTCATCTACCTACTGTTGGCTAACATCTTCTTGTAAAATTGCCATCACAAATACTACTTGCCAGGTCTTTGATTTTTCTCCCTTGTATTATATACTGTCCCTGATGTGCCATGCATGTAATTATACTCATTTATCTTCCCCATTCTATAAAATTCTCCCAGCTGATTTTAATTTTTTTAAGTTTTATTTTTTTATTATTTATTTTTAAGTAATCTCTATGCCCAATTTGGGGCTCAAACTCATGACCCCAAGATCAAGGGTCCCATGCTCTACCAACAGAGCCAGCCAGGCACCCCTCCCAGCTGGCTATAATCAAAACCTTAAGTCATTTGCATGTAAGAGACATGGTTGCCCTAGGCTTCCTTGGACACCAGAAATACATGTAGAAAGAACAACATAAATTGTCTCTCAATTCAATCAAATGAAGTAAATAGTTAATGATGACTTAGGGTTCAACACTATGTTGAGATATACAAGATAATAGATTTATTTTCTGTACTCAAAAAATTTAAATTCATTAATTCATTCAGCCAACAGATACAGAGGACCACCTATGCTTTTAGCCCAATGGAAAGCACTTGAGAAGAGCATCAAGACATTTAATATTTGGTCTGGGCATTCCAAGAGCTTACAAACTAGTTGTGGTGGTGGGCGGTGGGGGTGAATTTGTGAGAAACACAAATAGAAAGTTAAATAGCAATGTCAGTATTATATGTGTAATCAATAAAGTTCAGAAAAAAATGTTAAAAGATGATAAAATGATGTTAAGATCATTTTTAAGATGTTATAAGAGGTGTTACAGGGTAGATGGTGTGGTCTGGACACAAAGAATTAACAGAGGAGAGAGAGGCTTCTGTATACCCAAGTGATCCAGAAAGTGTTCCATGGAGGAGTGGAAACTGGGGAGAGACATGTGATCTCATGTATAACAGGGTAAAACTGCTCAATAATAACACTGTTTTACAATCCCCCTGCCACATACCCTCCACCATTCCACTGCTAAGCCAGGTGGATTTGAAGGGGATTTGGGAGTTTGTTGTTTTTTTTTTTTTAAGATTTTATTTTTAAGTAACCTCTACACCCAAGGTAGAGCTTGTACTCATATCCTGAGATCAAGGATTGCATCCTCTACCAACTGATACAGCAAGGAACCTTTGGAATTGAGGTTACTAATGAAGGGACACCACATGGGCTACAGACCAACAGGGAATTCACTCTTCCGCAGATATCAGCAGGGAGGGACATCCACAGCTGGGACAACACAGGAACCTAAGTCTCACAAGAAGGCAGTATCAGAGAAATAACAGTCTTAAACTAAACTCCCTACCCTCAAACCCATGCCATGATAAGATGAAATTTCTGAAAACTTAAATACCACCCAGGGAAGAAGACAACTGAGTTCAGCCTTAAATGACTGTTTTACCCTGTATGACTAGAACAGTCTTCCACTATATGGCTACTAATAATAGAAACTATGCTGATGTAGGAAAAATAAAGGTATTTTATACTCACTTCAGTTTTGAGGCCGAGAGTTGATCCTTGCATAAAAATCAAACCTATTTTACAAAGCAGGAAAGAATATCTCATGGGGAAAAAAGTCTCTTCAACAAAGGGTGTTGGGAAAACTGGACAGCAACATGGCAAAGGAGGACACGGACCACTTTTTTACACCATAATATAAACTCAAAATGGATTAAAGACCTAAACAGGAGGCCCAAAAACATAAAAATCCTAGAAGAGAGCACAGGCAACAGTAACTTCTTTGACATTGACCAGAGCAATATTTTTCTAGACAGGTCCCTTAAGGTAAAGGAAATAAAAGCAAAAATAAACTATTGGGACTACATCAAAATAAAAAGCTTCTGCACAAAGAAGGAAACAGTCAACAAAACTAAGAAGAAACCTACCAAATGAGAGAAGATATTTGCAAATAACATATCTAATATAAAGTTAGTATCCAAAATATATAAAGAACTTATAGAACTTACTACCCAAAAAACAAATAATGCAATTAAAAGTGGTTAGAAGACATGAATAGACATTTCTCCAAAGAAGATCATTAAATGGCCAACAGACATGTGAGAAGATGCTCAACATCACTCATCATCAAGGAAATGCAAATCAAAACTACATTACACCTGTCAGAATGGCTAAAGTCAAAACCACAACACACACACAAAAAGCAAGCTTTGGCAAAAATGTGGAGAAAAAAGAACACTTGCACACTATTTGTAGGAATGTCAACTGTGAAAAACAGTATGGAGGTTCCTCAAAAAGTTAAAATAGAAGTACCCTGCAATCCAGTAATCACACTACTAGGTATTTACTCCCAAAATACAAAAACACTAATTCAAAGGGATACATGCATCTCTGTATTTATTGCAGGTTTATTTACAATAGCCTAGATATGGAAGTAACCCAAGTACCCACTGATAGATGAATAAGGGAATGTGGTGTGTGTGTATACATGTCTGTGTATAATGGAATATTATTTACCCCTAAAAAAGAATGAGCTATTGTCATTTGCAACAAGATGGATGGAGCTAGAGAGTATAATGATAAGCAAAAGAAGTCAGAGAAAGAGAAATACAGTATAATTTCACCCATATGTGGAATTTAAGAAACAAAACATATGAGAAAAAAGAGAGATGAACTAAAAAGCAGACATTTAACTATACAGAATAAAGTGATGGCTGCCTGAGGGAAGGTTGGTTGGGGAGTAGGTGAAATAGGTGACAGATTAAGATGTCCATTTGTGATGAACAATTCACGAATTGTTGAATCACTATATTGATCACCTGAAACGAATACAATACTTAATGTTACCTGGAATTAAAATAAAAGCTTCTTTAAATTTTATAAATTTTTAAAAATCTAAAATAAGGTAGCATATCATTACATTCCAAAATGAGCCTCAAAGACACAGATAGTAGGGCTGCATTTTAACATGGGAATACTAACTCCACACCGAGGCAGTCTTTTTTTTTTTTTTTTAAGATTTTATTTATTTATTTATTTATTTATTTATTTATGTATTTATTTGACAGACAGAGATCCCAAGTACGCAGAGAGGCAGACAGAGACAGGGCAGAAAGCAGGCTCCCTGCTAAGCAGAGAGCCCAATTCGGGGCTCAATCCCAGGACCCTGGGATCATGACCTGAGCCGAAGGCAGAGGCTTTAACCCACTGAGCCACTCAAGCGTCCCCTGAGGCAGCCTTTTTAAAGCAGGTATCGTTCTGCCAGCCCTGAAATATCATTATTGACCCTATGTTCTGAAGACCATACTCACAGACCAGTTAAGTGGGCCATGGGTTGTTAAAGATGCCAATCCTTCAAGCCAGCATTTCTGCCTTAACAGGGCAGCGGTCCCAGACTTCCTTCTCAGCACCCTGTGCCCTCTTGCCTTCTACTCAGCTATGAAACCTGACAAAATCCAAGATGCAATGCTAGGTTTCCATCTCACCAGCTATGCAATCTTGGGTAGCTGAACTCTCTGGATCTCACTTGTAATACTGTAAGTGATAATACCTACACCTCATAAGCTTGTCAGGATCAAATGGAAGAGCATACGTGAAAGGACACACATTATTGCCTCTTCCAGGAAACTATATGTTTTAAACTACCTTTGTTATTATAGAATAAAGAGCTGTATTCTGTTTTTTTTTAATTTCAGAATCTCGGGGGCGCTTGAGTGGCTAAGTCATTAGGCGTCTGCCTTCAGCGCAAGTCATGATCCCAGGGTCCTGGGATTGAGCCCCAAATCAGGCTCCCCGCTAGGAGGGATGCCTGCTTCTCCCTCTCTCACTCCCCCTGCTTGTGTTCCCTCTCTCTAGCTATGTTTCTCTCTGTCAAATAAATAAATAAAATCTTTTTTAAAAATTTCAGAATCTCAGGCAAAGTGAGTCAACAGGGAGGAACATTGTGGGAGAGAGGTCTCCTGGCCCCAACACTCACACCCGTACACTAATTGTACTTGATCACACCTAATGAAGCTGGCCAGCCTCTTCAGGAGCTGTGACAGCAGGAGAGTGAGAAGAGGAAAAAGAATGGAGGTAGATAAAGTTTGCATTTAAAGCAGTTCCTTATTTTATATAGAGATGTCAGGAAGGATATTCACCTATGATAAAAAGTAATGGCACAGGGGCACCTGGGTGGCTCAGTGGGTTAAGCCGCTGCCTTCGGCTCAGGTCATGATCCCAGGGTCCTGGGATTGAGCCCCGCATCAGGCTCTCTGCTCAGCAGGGAGCCTGCTTCCTCCCCTCTCTCTGCCTGCCTCTCTGCCTGCTTGTCATCTCTCTGTCAAATAAATATATAAATAATCTTAAAAAAAAAAAAGTAATGGCACAGTGATGGGATTTTTGGATAACCTTTAACTTTCTGCTTTGTTCTTTTCTTTAATTCATATACTGAAAACACACACATACTTTAAAACTACAGTTAATTTTGGGGGCTAATGCCTTCATAAGCTTTTCATACAGCACTATTCATAATAGACAAGACAACCAAAGTGTCCAACAACTGATGAGAGAAGAAACAAAATGGGATGTTATCCATAGAATGGAACATCATTCAGCAATAAGAAGGAATGCAGTACAACATAAGTCACAACACGGAGGATCCTTGAAAATACTATGCCAGTAAAGGAGCATAACTTAAACATAAAACTACTTACCCACTTTTAAATATCACATTTTACATCTTCTCCCATGATCTCACAACTTTTTATGAACATCTTTTTAAAACTAAATATTTATTTTTAACAGCTTTATTAACAGCTTTATTTATATTTATTTCTATTTAACAGCTTTATTAAGATATAATTAACAGGGGAACCTGTTAACTGCTGTGGCTCAGTGGTTAAGCATCTGCCTTCGGCTCAGGTCATGATCCCAGAGTCCTGGGATCTATCTAGCTCTACAACAGGCTCCTTGCTTAGCAGGGGTACCTGCTTCTCCCTCTCCCTCTGCTGCTCCCCCTGCTTCTGCCCTCTCTCTGTCTGACAAATAAATAAAATCTTTTTTTTTTTAAAAGCTATAGTTAACAAACACTAAAGTATACCTATTTAAAGTACAAAATTTGAAGTTTTGACATACTACACACATCACTATAGTCAAGACAGTGAATATAACACTCCCACAAGTTTCCTCACACTCTCTGTAATACCTCACTCCCATCTCTCCCTGTTGCTGGGCAACCAATAATGTGGATGATGTCACTACAGTTTAGTTTGTATTTTCCAGAGCTTTTAAGATTTTATTTATTTGAGAGAGAGAGCAGGGCCAGGGAAAAGAGAGAAGCAGGCTCCCTGCGGAGCAAGGAGCTGGATGCAGGGCTCCGTCCCAAGTTTATCTTTCCAATCCTGTTACTTTTAACCTACCTATGCCTTTATATTTAAAGTGCAGTTTCTTCAAGGCAATATTTAGCTGGGTCTTGTGTTTTCACCCAATATGAACTATTTCTGCTTTTTAACTAGGGTGTTTAGACCATTAACTATCTATCTATTTATTTATTTATTTATTTATTACCATTAACCTTTTAATGTGATCATTAAAATTTTATTTTAAAATTTTTAATTTTAGTGCTCGCTTCGGCAGCACATATACTAAAATTGGAACGATACAGAGAAGATTAGCATGGCCCCTGCGCAAGGATGACACGCAAATTCGTAAAATTTTTAATTTTAAAATAAATTTTAAATTTTATTTTATTATTTATTTGATAGACAGAGATCACAAGCAGGCAGAGAGAGAGGAGGAAGCAGGCTCCTCACTGAGCAGAGAGCCTGATGCAGGGCTCGATCCTGGGACCCCGAGATCATGACCTGAGCTGAAGGCAGAGGCTTTCACCCACTGAGCCACCCAGGCACCCCCCCTATAACTTTTCCTATAGTGGGGATCTGCTGAGGATGAATTTTTCCACTTTACATGTCCGAAATGTCTTTATTTCATCTTTTTGTTTTTTTTTTTTTTAAGATTTTATTTATTTATTTTATAGAGAGAGATCACAAGTAGGCAGAGAGACAGGCAGAGAGAGAGGAAGAGAAGCAGGCTCCCTGCTGAGCAGAGAGCCCGATGTGGGACTCGATCCCAGAACCCTGAGATCATGACCTGAGCCAAAGGCAGCGGCTCAAGACACTGAGCCACCCAGGCGCCTCTCATCTTTATTTTTGAAAGATATTTTTGTTAGGTGTAGAATTCTAGGCTGACAGTTTTCCTTTCAGTGTTTTGATGATGTTTCTCCACATTATTATGCACATTTTCAACAAGAAATATATATTTTTATCCATCTTCCTCTGTATGTAATTATATAAGTGGTCTTTCTCTCTGGTTTAAGATTTTATCCCTAAAGATAAGATCCTTTATCCTGGCTTTAAGCAATTTAATTACAATGTGCTTTGATGCAGTTTTCTTCATGTATGTTTTGCTTTATACATACATGAATTGACCTTTTTGGGTCTAGAGGCTCATACTTTTCAGCAAATTTAGAAAAAAAAATTTTAAGATTTTTATTTATTCATTTGAGAGAGAGGGAGAGCACAAGCAGGGGGAGCAGCAGACAGAGAGGGAGAAGCAGGCTCCGTGCTGAGCAAGGAGCCTGACTCAGGGCTAGATCCCAGGACTCTGAGATCATGACCCAAGCTGAAGGCAGTTGCCCAACCTACTGAGCCACCCACATGCCCCAAATTTGGAAAATTTTTAACCATGATTCTTAAAATATTTTTTTCTGTTCCCCCTCCTTAGGGACTCTATCTATATACATGGATCTTAGGTCACTTAAGTCCCACAGATCACTGATGATACTTTTAATTTTTTTGTAATTTCTTTATTCTGTTTCATTTTGGATAGTTTCTATTGTTATGTCTTCAAAATCACTATTCTTTTCTTCTACAATGTCTGATATGTTCTTAAGACCATCCAGTGTATTGGCATGTTACAGTGTATTTGGCATGTTACAGTTTTCCTCTATCTTTATCTCTAGAAGTTCAGTACAAGTCTTTTAAAGTATTTTCAATGTCTCCACTTAACTCTTCGAAGCATTTGGAATACAGTTGTAATGACTGTTTTGGTGCCATTATCTGGTAATTCTAATATCTGTGTCAGTTCTGGGTCATTTTTTGGTTGACAGACTTTCCCCTATCATTATGGGTCACATTTTCTTGCTTTGCTCATATATTTCATGCTCAGTATAAAAATCTAAAACAACTGCTGTACTTGGGAGGTATCCTTCTGGACTATTTTAATTTACAAATTATATATATATATATTTACATATATACTATATATATAGGTATATAAGTGTATATATGTGTGTGTGTGTGTGTGTGTGTGTGTGTGTATATATGATTTTTTTAAATGGGATTATGCCATAGATTTTAAACACTATTTAAATAGCTACTATATTGGGAAAGGCAAATGAAAACAATAACCCAACATCTTAAACAGTCTCCTCTCCAGAGTGGTGTATATCTGAAAGAGGTGAAGATATGCATACTCTCTAACACACAACTCCACTTCTAGAAATTTATCCCAGAGAAACTCTTATACAAATATACCAAAATAAAGGTAAAAGCACACCACTGTTAATAGTATTTAAAAATTTGGGGCATCTGGATAATTCAGCCAGTTAAGTGTCTGCCTTCACCTCAGGTCATGATCCCAGAGTCCTGAGATCGAGCCCTACATCAGGCTCCCTGCTCAGTGGGGAGCTTGCTTCTCCCTCTCTCCCATGAATGCTCTCTCTTGTTATCTCTCTCTCTCTGACAAATAAATAAATAAAATCTTTTAAAAAATAATATCAAAAAATTGGAAACCACTTGAATTCCTGCATCAGGTAACTGGATAATTACAGAATATTCACTTAGTGAAATACTACATAACAGTTAAAATGAAGTGGATACTGGTTTTAACATGAAAAATTTATGTTAAGTTAGGAAAAGTATACAGCAGCTATCATTTGTAAAAAAAATTTTAAAGCATTTAAAACAGTATATTATTAATGGAAAACACTAATGGAAAAATATAGATGGTTGGGGAAAATAATTAAAATGCCAACTTCAGGACTGTCAGTGAGGTACAGGATTAAAATGGGCAAGAGCCTTCAGTCATCTGTCTAATGTTTTACTCCTTAGAGAAAACAAAGAGCTGACGCATAAAATAAATAGAAAATTGCTGACATTTCTTAAATCCGGGTAGAGAAAATGTGTGTATATTGTATTATTCTCAGTATTCTTTTGGATGTTTCACTATTTTATAACTAAAAATATGAAAGAAAACTTACACAGAATAATATTATACTACAACTGTATACAGCAGTACTTTCCATCATGCATTTTATTTAATCATCCTCTTCATCTGGTTTTAAGAATATACAGCAGAAAATCTAATCGGTTTTTAAAGAAAATTAGGTAGCAACTTTCCTAAGTTAAAATTTCAGTTTATAAATACAGAGCAAAAGCTGAAGTGTGTGAGGCTTTGATCTATGACTTAAATAAAGAGCACCTAGAATGAAAGGCAAAATGATGAACAGGGTCTAAAACAGACCAGCCCAGACACAGTTACACACAAATCTAGAATAGCATAATTTTTAAAGTTCATAATATCGACCATATGAAGAGAATCTACTATGTGTCAGGTCCTTTATATAAATTATCTCTAATTTTTTTTTTTTTAAATATTCTCTACACCCAAAGTCACAGCCCTGAGATCAAGTCACATGCTCCACTGACTGAGGCAGCCAGGTACCCCAAATTATTTCTAATCCTTAAAACAACCCCCAAAAGTAGAAGTTTATATCTATTTTTACTGATAGTCACTCAAGCTCAATAAAGTTAAGTAACTTACCCAACACCACTCAGCTAATAAGCACTAGAGTCATATAATCCAAACAGCAGTGTCAAGGTCCATGTTTCCACTACTTCATATAAGGCTGGGCCCAGGAAAGTATTGGGATCTGTGACAAGGGAATTTAACCAATCTTCTTACAGAGCCAAACCGACACCCAACATGTGCAATCTTTGGAAATATTACTTTAGTTAATTTCAGTACCTTAAAATAACATTGTTTTACTTGTATGTTTTCATGTGAGTCTGTTTACTCAGTTAATATAAGTGTCTCAGTGCAAACACACTAGACATTTCCATCTTAGCTAATAATAATGACCTAAATTTTTTTAAAAGATTTTATTTATTTATTTGACAGAGAGAGATCACAAGTAGGCAGAGAGGCAGGCAGAGAGAGAGGAGGAAGCAGGTTCCCCGCTGAGCAAAGAGCCCAATGCAGGGCTCCATGCCAGGACCCTGAGATCATGACCCAAGCCGAAGGCAAAGGCTTTAACCCACTGAGCCACCCAGGTGCCCCATGACCTAAATTTTGTGAAAGAAAACATAGATTTGAAACTGATTCTTCATGGTGGGCCAAAACCAAAGACTAAGGAAGACTATCATGACATTGAAGAAGTAGGTGCCATTATCGGGGAAAAAAGTGTCTCACATTTAAGTGCTAATTTAATTTCTTTTTTAGATTTTTTGCTGAGGGAGAGAGTGTATGTGGAGTGTGGGAGCAGAGAGAGAGGGAGAGAGAGAATCTCAAGCAGACTTCCCGCTTAATAGGGAGCCTGACCCGGGGATCCATCTTACGACTTTGAGATCATGACCTGAGCGGAAACCTAGATTCATATACTTAACTGACTGCACCACCCACATACCCCTGCTTTCTAATTTATAAAGCACTTTCACACATGTTATCACTTTTGACCCCCATTAATCCATTAATTAGAACCAAAGATAATAATTTACTATGTAATAATATGATCTGTTTCCCTATATTATTTTACTCCCATTTTATAAATAAGGAAACAGACTCCAAGAAATCAACCTACATAGCCTAGGTCATCTGCTGCTGGGTATCAAAGCTGGTACTGCTTTCAGTGTGCTTGAGTCCCAGTTCAATAATCCACACTGACTCTTGAATGTCTAAGAGCAATGAAGACATGAAATAGGATGTCAGGGAAACCAAGGAATCAACTTTCCACATGATATTCAAGGAAGAGATCTGAGCCTCTTTTATATAGACATTGAAATCAGAAGACTCAATGTAGAGGTTTATAGGACAATTCTATATATGGTTCTTTTTACTTTTTTAATCCTAACTTAACTCCCAATTCTCCCTTTTTTCTAATAAGTAAAATATTTACATATTAAATTCAATAAGAATTATCACTCATAAGTAAAATAATGTCATGAGTACATAATTAGTAGGAAATATAGCATGGCATTTTCAAGTTTATGGTTATATTAAGCATTGCTAAAAATATGATTTGCATAATAGTAAGGTCACAAAATGCTACAGAGAACTGAAAACATGCAAAAGTAATGAAAATACGGTCAGAAAGGAAACATAAATTTATATTAATAGTTTACATTAGATGGTCTTTTGATTTTTAGCCTTTTGAGCAAAAGCTATGGCCACTGCACCCAGAAAAATGCACACAGCTCTGAATTTTGCACATGACTTCAGAGAGTCTGTAGATGTACCGCCTACCCTTAAGCCCATTCACAGACCTTTGAGAGGTCTACAGGCTCCAGGTTAAGAACTCCAAACCCAGATGCTCTCAAAAAGTTCTCTCGGGAAGAAAACATTTTAAGAATAATTTCTTAGAGAATATGTGCTCAACAACTTACTTCAACATTTTCAGTGAAAAAGAAGTGATTCGGCAAGGCTTGCTGGTCTAAAACTGAGCAATCAATTACTGTGCCTCATGAAAGGCAAACATGCACACATACAACCATAACTCACGTCTACTGATAAACATGTACAGACAGAGCTATGTGGGAAGAATAAGGAGGAAGCAAAACAGAGGCCTAACAGAGATTTTCCTGAGAGGATAATGTTTAAGCTGAGTGGGCCTTGAAGAGTAAGGAGACTTTGAAAGTTGTGTTTGGGTATCACATATATTTCTAAAATCTTGACTTAAAAAGCATATCCTAATATGTCATTCATATTTCTGAAAATTATTGCTTATAGAAACAACTTCCAAGCAGTCAGAGTTATTTATGAGAATGAGTTAATAGGTATCTACAAAAAAATAAACAGACAAATAAATAAATGGGATAAAAATCCCAGATTAAAAAAAAAAACCTTAGAAGTCATCCAGTCCTGGGGCACCTGAGTGGCTCAGTCAGTGAGGCACTGACTCAGTTGGGTAAGTGCCTACCTTTGGCTCAGGTCATGATCTCAGGGTTCTAGTATCAGGCACCGCATCAGGCTCCCTGCTCAGCAAAGAGTCACTTGCCCCTCTCCTTCTGTCCCTCCCCCTGCTCATGCTCACTCTCTAATAAATAAATAAAATCTTTTAAAAAAAGAAAAAAGTCATCCAGTCCAAACCCCTCTATAGGTAAGACTGAGGCCATACTCTTAGCTCCTCAAAAGATACCAAGAATAAAGGTTTCCCCAGAGGGCAAGAAGTGAACATTAGGAAGCAGTATCAAGGAACTAAATTCGATTTACAAATATTTAACATACTTATTTTCTCTAGCATCCTAACTTGGTCCTTATGATGGAGGATCCCATGTCACAATAGTTTAAGAGACCCCCAAGAGAAGAGTGAACATTTCACAAAGCAGGAGCTAGACAGTGGGCCATCGCTCCTTTGACCACTTCCAGTGTTTCTGACATCCTGAAATTTATGTATGCCTCAGTGAATGGACTGACAAATGACATAACTTAGCTGATAGCAAGACTATCGCCACTAAATGGGCAAGTACCTTTAAATGATGTTCACAGAGAAACTGGGTACTGAAAACACACTAATAATACAAACCTACAAAAAATGGAGGAGCAGATACCTTCACTCCTAATGAGTCTTCACCAGCTACATTAGAAAATAAAAGAGAGGTGAATGTGACCACAAGTTGGACAAATGATCCAAAATCATCGACTACATAAAATAGTTTCACACTGTCTGTGACAACAAACAGTACCCTGAGTGTATATTGTACCATATCAGTTATTACAAATACATTCCTTGGAACTGGTGTATACACAAAATGTCTTTATTGATGGGAGCAGAACAATGAAAAACCCTGGAGGCCACTGTTCCAAGGACAAAGAGCTCAGTGTCCAGCCTCTACTGGAATAGGTAAAGGGAGAATTCTTCCCACCATATGCTACTTCTGGTTAATGACAGCATCTTTTCTATCCTGTGAGACTGAGAACTAGGTTGGAAACATTTGGAAGGAAAGAAACAGAAGGAATCCTAAAAGCCTCAGTTCTAATACAAGAGTATAGTCAGAAAAGGCCAGTAAATGTTTATAATTCTTAAAGCAATTCAGGCCCAGACATAGCGAGCATTAGAGATTAAAATCAGAAAACAGAAAAAAACAGGCAGCCAAGCACTCAGTGGACTATATTCAGGAGTTCAGGATGCATGCCTGCAGGACATACCTAACTGCAAATGCCACTCCATTCTCCATAGGCTCCTATTCCTAGGATCCTTAGCAATAGGGCCTTTTATAGCACTGAAGCTAAGTCAGCGTGAACTTGGACTTTTTTAATGGCTAGATAAGGCCACACCATTAGTAACATTTGTAGCTATGCAAAGTAACATAATAAGGGTAATCAAATATCATGCTTTGGGTGGTAAGCTGATCTAAACTAAGGATCATAAAGGAATGTTATCCCCCTCCTCTGCAAGAACACAATTGAGCATTTGGCTGCTTCACTATGAAAGGACTAGCACAGGGGCACTGCCTTTGTTGGGCTTCAGGCAAATACAGGAAAGGGAATTCTGGCTCCTTGGAAAGCCATAAAGGGTGTCTTAAGAACTAGGTGAAATTTGTCCATGTTACTCACTTTCCAGAGTTCACTGGTCATGATGTGTTTCTTTCTCTCAGAAGAGCCACAGAGTACTCTACTCCATGATCCATACAAATAACCCGAAATGGTCGACTGCTTCACAAAGCTGAGCAGGTAAGTCTTAACTTACTAGGGAGGTCTGAGAGCTCAGGTCACTGCACAAAGGAAAAATACTTAACTTTTCAGAAGCTGGCCCCTTTTAAGAAAACCCCAGAGTCTTTAATTCTTTGGCAGTAAGAGCTGTGCAAACTGCCAGCAGTATCAGTATCCAACTTTCCTCGACATGCATCATTCAAGACCTTCTCAGCTTTACATGGGCTGGGAACTGCTCATTTTCTGTTTTACTAAGAAAAGAGCTCAAAGGAGGCTACCACAGCTTCCAGGACTTTGTAGGTGAAAGATCTATGGCTCTCCAGTCAATTTCAGAAACCTTTAAGAATGTTCACAGTGAAAGGCAACATGTTTATCTTTACACTATATAAGGAAATTTCCTGAAAGCCCTCGGCTTCTTCCCAAATTCACTGAAACATTAGGGAGAAGGGGAGTTTTTAAACAAGAGCACTACCTCCAAGGACTTTCTGGTACTTAAAAATGTAGACGAGCAAAAATAATGATAAAGAATTAATTTTAACTAAGGTATTTTCTTCAGACTCAAGATGGTTGGGTATTTTCTTTTCTTTTCTTTTTTTTTTTTTAAGATTTTACTTATTTATTTGACAGTGAGAGAGAGATCACAAATAGAGAGGCAGGCAGAGAGAGGGGGAAGTAGGCTCCCCACTGAGCAGAGAGCCTGATTCAGGACTGGATCCCAGGACCCCGAGATCATGACCCGAGTTGAAGGCAGAGGCTTTAACCCACTGAGCCACCCAGGCGCCCGGTTGGGTATTTTCTTAACATGTCCCGATACTGGCAACATCTTCTATTACCATTTGTGTTAGTTATCTGTGAAATTCCTTTAGAAGAAAAAAAAGTCTTGCTTATCCATGATAAAACCATAGATTGGAAGAGCTGTTTCATTAGAGTAAAAGAATCAAGCTTCAAAGCAATTATACATATACATTCTGAAGGGTACAGACTGTGTCTTGGCCCATTAGCATGTTTCTAAGAATTTATATACATTTCTAAAGGAAAATTAGTCAAATCAAAAATTATGAATTGAATTTTTTAATCCAAATCTGAGTAAACAAAAACAGCCCTTACTTATCTAACAAGTATTACTTAAGGTAGAAATAGTTTTCAAAACTGAAAAATTGGGGGACCCGGGTGGCTCAGTTAGATAAGCATCTGCCTTGGGCTCATGTCATGATCCCAGGGTCTTGGGATCAAACCCCACATTGGGCTCCTTCTTCAGCAGGGACTTTGCGTCCCCCTCTTTCTCTGCACCCTTCTTGTGTTCTCCCCCCCTCACTAACAAATAAATAAAATCTTTAAAAATTCAAGAAAAAAAATAATTAAAAGAGAACGAAGAACAGTATGACTCTCACACCATGATTACTATTTGCTTTGATTATGCAAAGCCACCTAGAATCCCAAAGCAAGAATGCACTAAAACAAAACAAAGCATGAGGGGGGTTAATCTCATTTTAACAAACATAAAAAAGGCAGTTCCAGAATCTGAGGCCTGATTATTGCTATTAACATAGGGAAAAGACTGCATACCTGCTTCTGTTGGTCTTGTCACCTGAGATTTGGAGGTCCAAGGAAACAACTCAGAAGATTTAAAATAGCAAGTAAGCAAGGCCAACTGAAGTATTCTGCCTACTACTAAGATTTTAATCTCAAAAGAACTTGGTCTCAGGTAGAAAGGCCAATTTGCAACATGGGCGTGGTTTGGAACTATAAAAAAATCAGGAGACAAAAATGTAGATGATATCACCATTTGTTTGTTTATGACTGTGGCTTAAATTATACCTGGATTTATTTTCTTTCTTTCTTTCTTTCTTCCTTAGATTTTATTTATTTATTTGTCAGAGAGAGAACACAAGCATAGGGAAAGAGAAGCAGAGAGGGAAGCAGGTTTCCCGTTGATCAAGGAGCCCGATGTGGGACTCCCTGGGATCATGACCTGACACTCACCCAACTGAACCACCCAGGTGTCTCTATACCTGGATTTCACTTTAGTCTTTAGATTCCACTCAGGCAAGTCTTCTTCCTCGGAATACAACTGTCCTATGAGATCTTATGTTATTTTTATACATATTCGTTTGCCACTTCAAATTTTGAAATGGCAACTTTATTTTCACCTTGTGGACAATCATTAAACAATTAAGTATACATTGAGATTCCTGGAAATAACTAGGAAATTGTGTTAAACTTAAAAACAAAATAAAACAAACCCTACATCCTACTGAATATTTATTTTAGAGTCACTGAACTAATTTTAAGGAAATGTACAAAATCACCTTTGAATAGTAACTGGAAACATTATATAGAGTTATATACTGTTAAAGCTAGAAGTGCCTCAAAGGTTATTGTCCAATTCTACTTTTTAAGTGTGGTAGGAAAAGGTTCGCTTATAAAATCCATAATCTGTTTTCACTGAATGACTAATTCTCTGAAGAGGAAGTGTGAAACACATTTTATGATGCCTCCACCAAAGTAGAGAACAACTGTTATAAAACTGCTTCACAAAATGAAAAAAAAAATGAAAGCTTGGTATGGTACCAGCCAGTTAAAAAAAAAAAAAAAAAAAAAAGAGTACATATTGTATAATTCCCTCTATATCAAATTCCAGAAAATGAAAACTAATCTATGGAGACAGAAATCCGATGAATGGTTGCCTAGAAGAGGGGCAGAAGGAGCAAAAGACTGAAAGGGGATGTGAAGAAACTCTGGGGAGAAATGAAAATATTCTGCATCTTGATTGTGGCGATGATTTTGTAGGGCATACATCTGATCAAAACATACCAAACTATCTGCTCTACTATTCCACCACAATGATTGTTAAAATACACGGACATATATTTAAAAGGCACCTGTACTGAAGGCGGCCAAAGGATGGCAAAACTAGGATTAGGCCAAAATATCAGAAAATTTCTGCAATAATATAAAGAAATATGTACTATCCCAGTGGTCCAGAGCCAACCTGGGCTCCCTTGGGAATACTAAAGTCCTCTCCACTAGGCATCCAATTCAGGCTGAAAGTACATTTGGGGCGTGGCGTTGTCTTTAGGGATTTCTACATAGAAAGTTGCATGAAATGACCACTAACGATTCTTGCATCAAGATTTACATTATTTCAGTACATTATTTCATTTATGGATGTTTGTGACCCTGCTGCTGACGGTGGACTCCTGCTAACTTCTTGACTAAAACTGGGATTTGCAGTGTCTAATTTCCCCCCGGGACTTCACAGGAAAAGTCTGTTATCTGCCCAATGCATCCTTTGTGTGTGAGGGGAGAGAATATGTACGAAATATTTTATGATACCAATAAAATTGGTTTTCAACTTTTTCTACAGGTTTTTTTTTTTTGTTTTTTTTTTTTTAAGATTTTATTTATTTATTTGACAGACAGAGAATACAAGTAGACAAAGGCAGGCAGAGAGAGAGGAAGGGAAGCAGGCCCCCTGCTGAGCAGAGAGCCCAATGCGGGACTCGATCCTAGGACCCTGAGATCATGACCCGAGCCGAAGGCAGCGGCTCACCCACTGAGCCACCCAGGCGCCCCTTTCTACAGGTTTTTAATGAGACTTCAGGTTGGCTAAGTAATTTCCAGGTCTATTTGCTTTCTGAATTTTAAAGTTTGGTGTCTTTTCCTTTTCATTTTCTGCCTTGTTGCTGGCTTTTAATCATCAGAAATTCCTTTCCCACTTCTTAAAAAAATTAATTTCAAGTTAGTTAACATACAGTGCAGCACTGGTTTCAGGAGCAGAATCCAGTGACTCATCACCCACATACACCACCCTGTGTTCATCCCAACAAATGCCCTCCTTTCTACCCATCACCCATTTAGTCCATCCCCCACCTACCTTCCCTCCAGCAACCCTGTTTGTTCTCTACAGTTAAGAGTCCTATGGTTTGCCTCCCTTTCTGTTTTTATCTTATTTTATCTTTCCTTCCCTTCCCCTATGTTCATCTGTTTTATTTCTTAAATTCCACATATGAGTGAAATCATGATATTTATCTTTCTCTGACTTTTTTTTACTTGGGATAATATCTTCTAGTTCCATCCACACTGTTGCAAATGGCAAGATTTCATTCTTTTTGATCACCAAATAATATTCCAGTGTGTGTGTGTGTGTGTGTGTGTGTGTGTGTGTGTGTGTGTGTGTATGTACCCCACATCTTTCTCCATTCATTGCTCAATGGACATTTGGACTCTCTCCATAATGTGGCTAATGCTGATGGTGCTGCTATAAACATCAGGGTCCATGTGCCCCTTCAAATCAGCATTTTTTATCCTTTGGATAAATATCTAGTAGTGCAGTTGCTGGGTCATAGGGTAGTTCTATTTTTAACCTTTTAAGGAACTTCCATACTGTTTTCCAGAGTGGCTGCACCAGTTTGTATTCCCACCAACAGTGCACAAGGGTTCCCTTTTCTCTACATCCTTGCCAACATCTGCTGTTTCCTTAATTTTAGCCATTCTGACATTCTGATGGTATGTTGGTTTTGATCTCCATTTCCCTGATGATCAATAATGCTGAGCATCTTTTCATGTGTCTGTTGGCCATCTGGATGTCTTCTTTGGAAAAGTGTCTATTCATGTCTTCTGCCCATTTCTTAACTAGATTATTTGTTTTTTGAGTGTTGAGTTTGATAAGTTCTTTATAGATTTTGGATACTAGCCCTTTATCCAATATGTCATTTGCAAATATGTTCTCCCATTCTGTCAGTTTTGGTTTTGTTGATTGTTTCCTTTGCTGTGCAGAAGCTTTTTACCTTGATGAATTCCTAATAGTTCATTTTTGCTTTTGTTTCCCTTCAGATGTGTCTAGCAAGAAGTTGCCGCAGCAGAGGCCAAAGACACTGCTGCCTGTGTTCTCCTCTAGGATTTGAGGGATTCCTGTCTTACATTTAGGTCTTTCTTTCATCCACTTTGAATTTATTTTTGTGGATTGCATGAGAAAGAGGTCCCGTTTCATTCTTTTGCATGCAGCTGTTCAATTTTCCCAACACCATTTGTTGAAGAGACTTTTTTCCTCCTTTTCTGCTTTGTCAAAGATTAGTTGACCATAGAGTTGAGGGTCCATTTCTGGACTCTCTGTTCTGTTCCATTGATATATGTGTCTGTTTTTATGCCAGTACCATACTGTCTTTATGATGACAGCTTTGTAATAGAGCTTGAAATCTGGAATTCTGATGCCTCCCACTTTGCTTTGCTTTTTCAATATTACTTTCTCTATTTGAGGTCTTTTCTGGTTCCATTCAAATTTAAAATTTGTTTGTTCTAGTTCTGTGAAAAATGCTGGCATTATTTTGATAGGGATTGCCCAATGCATCCTTTTTAAAGAATGGATACTGTGTGGTTATTTTCTGATTTTTGAAAAGTAATATGTAAAGTGGAAAATATTTAGAAAATAAGAAAATTTAAATTGCTCTTGAGCACACCATTCAAAAACAATGAGGGGACCAGTATGTTATGAATTTCTAGTCTCTCTTCTACACACATGTACATGAATATATTTGTTTCACAAAGATCTTTCAATATATAGTTTCAATTAATATTAGCAAGAAATATCCCCTATCATTAAGCAATTTTTTTAAAACATGCATTCAATGCTTCATTAACAGTCCACATTATGACTATACCATGATTTCTTTAAGCATTCGTGTTGGTAACTAAGGTGGTTTCCAATGTTTTAGGTTTTAGAAACAATGCTCCTGTACCCTTGAACACAGAAAATGAATGGACAATGAACAGCCCTGAATTCAACTTCTCTAATATTTTATCCACTCCATATTATTACAAGCAATTTCACTTTCCACTCTTCTGGGAAGTGCTGTGGTAGACAGTTAAATGTGCAGTATGGTGGCTGCCATTTTTGCTGACAAGAGCTTTTCTTGAGTACCTACTATGAACCTCAATCACAATTCATGAGAAAATATGCTAATTTGATCTCAATAAAAACTATGCACAAAGTGATGCAGTGCCAAGGCACCATTCAGGGTCAAGTGCATGGTGCAATTTTAACAAATAGTGAATATTGGAGTAAAGTATTGTTTGAACCAGGCAACTGGGTAGCCCAGTCGGTTAAGTCTCTGCCTTTGGCTCAGGTCACAATCCCAGGGTCCTGAAACTCAGTCCTGCATTGGACTCCCTGCTCAGCAGAGAGTCTGATTCTTTTTCTCCCTCCACCCCTCCCCCTGCTCATGCTCTCTCTTGCTCTCTCTTAAATAAATAAAGTATTTTAAAAAGTATTGTTTGAACCAATATAAGAATTTAAGAACCAATATAAAAATATAAGAATTTTTTCTTGTATCTTAAAAATAGATCATTTCTCAAACTTTGCAAATTTCAGGGCAGCAATTACCCTTGAGAGTAGTGACAACTGGAAGGAAGCAGGAAGGTATGGGGGGTGCTGGTAATAATTCTGGTTTCTTGATATAGGTGCCACCTTCATGGGAATATCATTTTGTTAAAATTCATCAAGTTACACACTCAATTTGTACAGTTGTCTGAATGTGTACTGTATGTCAATTAAAGATTCAGAAACGGACAAAAACCAAAAGGTCTACTCCCTTTTTCCCACCATACTCTGCTAGGTAATCTGACAGAATATGAATTTATATATTTAGTAAAAGATGAACTGGATGGGGTGCCTTGGTGGCTCAGTGAGTTAAGCCTCTGCCTTCGGCTCAGGTCATGGTCTCAGGGTCCTGGGATTGAGCCCCACATCGGGCTCTCTGCTTAGCAGGGTAACTGCTTTTGTCCCGCTCTCTTTCTGCCTGCTTCTCTGCCTACTTGTGATCTCTGTCTGTCAAATAAATAAATAAAAACTTAAAAAAAAAAGGATGAACTGGAAATCTTCTAACAATCCCAGTTCTATTCCTTAAATTAGACATTCTCAGCAATATCCTTTTGTTAACAACATAAAATAATAAATACACATATCCTTCAGAATTTTGGTGTATCGATAATATAACCACAATCATTTAAATTTAGTATTTCAAATCAATTCAATAAGTAGTTCTGAGTCCCTACCACATCAAGGGTACCTTTAATGCTGTGCAGATTTATGGAGGAAGACATCAGAGAGAATTTGAAATGTCCTATGAAACACTGGCAGATAACAGAGATTCTTTTATCCTTTTAAGTCACCTACTGGGAAAAATGAGTTGATGCCATAACTTTCAGCGCCTTGGAAAATGTCTCCTTGAACTGGTGAGTGTCGAAACTTGTCACTCATGTGTACTATTATAGATAAACTGGAAAGAAAGACAGAAGGGCAGACCAGGCAGGTGAGAGAGCATGAACAAAGGAGTGGAAGCTTGAGAGCATATGGGCATGGAATGAGAAACTAAAAGCAAATATCCTGTTTGAATGAGTGGCCCTACTTCATGTCATACTTTTCTTCTGAATCTAAATTACCAGAAAAGCAGGCAAAATGCGAATTACTTCCTCCTGTGACACACAGAGATAAGTGTCACCGTAGCTCTACTTGACTATACAGAATTCCTGAGATATCCTTTCCAAAACTACTTATTTTGGACTCTGGCCCTGAGATTATTTCAATTCAGAAAAATATCCAGTTAAATCACATTTTCTCACACACATCAACATTAATGCCTGCAACCCCACTGGCAGTGATAACCACTGCTATCTTTTCTGTCAACAAAGGCAGACAATGTTTGAGTCAGTGGCAGGCAGAATAATTCCCCCCCAATATGCCCATGCCCTAACCCCCAGAACCTGGGAATATGTCACCCTTACACGGCTAAAAGGGACTTTGCAGATGTGACTAAGGGCATGGGCCATGGGATGGGGCAAAATATCCTGGATATTCTAGAGAGACCCAATCTAATCCCATGAATTCCTTAAGAGCAGAGAACCTTCCCCTGCAGAGTAAGAAAGATGGAGGAGGAGGAAAGATTCAACGTGTGAAAAGGTCTGGACCCTCTGATGCTGGCTTTGAAGATGGAGTAAAGGGCCATGAACCAATGTCATCATAGGCGACATCTAGATACTTGGAATGGCCTTCAGTTTATATCCAGTAAGAAAATGAAGATATCCAGACTACCATCTCAAGAAAGTGGATTCTGCCAACAACCCGAATGAGCCATGGACAAGATTCACCCCCCAGGACCTTCAGAGAGGAACAACCCTGTCAACACCTTTAGTCCAATGATAAGACCCATGTCAGACTTCTGACCTACAGAAAGTAAGGTAATCAGTGTGTTGTACAAGTCACAAAATTTTGTTAGGGAAGCAACAGAAAATTAATACAGGCTCACACAGTTTTATTCAGAACAGGATGTTCTGGGTCCCTGGGTGGCTCAGTGGGTTAAGCCACTGCCTTCGGCTCAGGTCATAATCTCAGGGTCCTGGGATCGAGTCCCGCATCGGGCTCTCTGCTCAGCAGGGAGCCTGCTTCCTCCTCTCTCTCTCTGCCTGCCTCTCTGCCTACTTGTGATCTCTCTCTGTCAAATAAATAAATAAAATCTTTAAAAAAAAAAAAAAAAAAGAACAGGATGTTCTTACCACCTTGGCCATGAATGGCCCACAAGAGAGAACAGCTATCATTTAAAAGAGAAGCAGAGGGAAAAGAATAGTGTGTCTGTAAGGAAGGGTTTGGCTTTGACTTTCCTTAAATAAATTTTTTCTTCCATTGGATATACACATATATTGGAAGTTAGTCAAATATTTAGGTTAGCAGCTGAAAAAGAAAAACACCACAAAAATGAAAAGATTCAAGATCCTGCCAAGAATGATGAATAGGATGCCTTACTCTTAACCCCACCTAATAGACTGGGACCCAGAGATTACTGCAATAGATAGTAAATGCTGCCCAGCAATTAGGTAAAGTGGTTCTCATTAGCAGTCATAAATTCAACCTGTGGAGCTTATGCTAAATGCAGATTCCTGGGTCTCAGCCCCAAAGGTTATCACTCAGAAGTTTTAAGGGAGAAACCAGAAACATGGAAAAGATCAAAATTCAGAATTTCTAATTTTGTCCTCTAACGAATGATTCATACTGCGGAAGTATTCCCACCAACCATTCTCTCACCAATCACCAAGGACCTCTCCTCTTCTGACCTAGACCCAGCGCAGTTCAGGAGGTACCCCAGGAGCTAGCCCGTCTAGCAAACTAGGTGGTTAAGAGACGTACATCTTGGTATAAACAGACTTAGACTTGATTCTGCTCTTGCTCTTACTGACAGAATGTTCTGGGCAAGTCACTTAAGGTCCCTGAACCTGTATTTCATTTGTATAAAGGGAATGACATGTCTTACCTACCCATATAACTGTTACCCAAATTTAACACAATTCTTGAAACATAGTAACTACTCAGTTGCTGTGTCTATTAATAACACCATTAATTCCATTTTTAGATGAAGTCTAAACAAAATACTTATAAGCAGAGGTAGTTTGAATTCTTTAGCATTTTTCTTTCTTGTATCTGTAACTGGAAAGATTAAGTATTTAACGGAAGAAGCTTCCACAGTAAACTGCATGGAATTGAGTAAGTTTATAAGAGGCTGTATTGTAGGGGGAAATAAATAAAAGAAACCATAATATCTGTATCTCTTTGAGGCTATATATGCCCAACAAGGTATAATTTGATTTCAAACCTCTAAAAAGGTTGGTACAAGCAAAAAAAAAAAAAAAAAAAAAAAAAAAAAAAAAAAAAAAACTTTCCCACATATAAACAGCTAGGAAATTTATCTCTTTATTCATCTTAGAATATAAAATGCCAGTTATGTAGATTGTTTGAAACCAGCCCTATCACTGAGTATTTTAATGGCTAGTGAGACCTCTGCTCTGGTTTGAAGACTCTGAAAATAAATCTGAACAACCTGCTCAAGGTCACAAAGCAAGATAAATAGTTTCAATGTCCAGGTGAATATGAAGAACATACATAATCATGTCACTGAGCAATATACACAATTCAGTAACATGAAACAGAATAGACACAAACAAGAAGAAAAGAGCCCAGCGTCACTGAGTCCATGCTAATGAGAAATGATACTGTCACAGTCAAATGGCCTGCATTTGGGGTCACAACTAGAGAAATTAATCAGAGACTAAAAACTTAATATAAATACATGAAGACTAAATTATGAAGAATAATACTGGAAGGAATACAATACCTATTCCATTATTTTTCTATGATATTTTAGTGTTCTCCCTCTCCCTGCTTGTATTCATTCTTTTGCCTCTCCTTTATTCTTTAGAAAAAAGGTAGGCACTGTTAACAGATGAGAAAAGAGGCAGTTAAAGATTCTTGCTTGCACCTGGTCCTTCTCAGACTACAGTCCTCTAAAGAGAGCAAGATTATCAGCTAGGGGAAACCCATTCTCCTATCTTGTGTTTCCATGAGAGCCTACTGTGAAGGCAGCACTCTTGGCCTCTTCTCTACATTCTTTTCTTATCCTTCCCAAGGGAGGGGCACTGATTTATCTTATTGGTGCGAAGGTAAGTGTCTTGAGTTCATTGACACTTATTCCTCTACTGCAATGATTCTCAAACTTTAACTGCAACAGAATCATAAGACTTTCAAGCCCCACACCCCAGAGTCTCTCCTTCAGTTCATCTGGGTTAGAGACCACCAATCTACATTTCCAACAAGTTTTGAGGTAATGCTAATGCTGCTTGTGTAAGGACCGCTCTGAGAACACACGGCTGTACTGAAGGGGGCTAAAGTGTTCGATGTCATTATCCTCACATGGCTTACCCTTTTCCTCTTTAGCAGTCGCTTGTCCTCAGGACACAAACTCTCCCTTTCAACCCAAAGGCAACTGTGTCCAGCCAGTCTGCCTGGAATGGGATGAACAGAATTTAAAACTTGGGGAGAAAATGCATGAGGAAGACCATTTGGTCATAGACTGTAATCATGGTCCAGTTTCATTGGCAATAAAGTTGGTATTTTAAACTGAGAGGCCTCTATTTCTCAATCAGTTCAGAGAACAAAGAGAAATAAATTATCAGCCCTAGATCCAAGAGCATCCAGCATATGACCATGGGAATGAGAAGGAATTTCAAAGGCTGTAACTTCATTTTGGAAGCAGAGTGACTTGCCTTATCTAAGTCCTAATGCTGAAGCCAAATGACATCAAGTGTGCATACTGAATAATGTTCTTGCTCTTGAAGACTATGCAGGTATCACCAAAGGGCTGTAAATGGAGAGAAGATATAGAACCTTCATGAAATTTAGCCTAGATTATTTCTTTGGGTAGATCACCAACAACAGTCCAGACCAGGTTGGCTGGCTCAACAGCTCCCTCCCCACCCAGCTAAGCAAAGCCCGCTAGGACACTTCTTGACCACCCCTTCTGCCCATTTTCCATCCTTGGGTCTGGCAGCTCTGCTTCCATGCTATGTCCTACCCATCCTACAAATACTTCTTAGTCTTAGCTCTCAAATGACACCCTGGTTTCAAACCCCAGTGTGTAACCAATTTTGCTCCATCTCTGCTCAGCCTCACTGAGCTCCTGGAGTCCATAACAGGATTCAACATCCTCAGGCACTCTTTCTTTGGGATAGCAAATGGCTTTCCTTAAGAAGAGCAGAAAATTAAAATGCAATCTCACAGCAAACAGAAAAATAGAGAAGAACAGTGAAACTCATGCCAGGTCTTGCAGGTCATAACCTCCCCACTCCTGGGGCACCCATCTCAGGGCTTTTGTAACTTCTTCTTCACCACCCTAACAGGCCTGCCTGGCTACCAACAGACAAAATAGCACCCAGGGGCCACATCCTGCCTGGACACATGTCTTCTGTGGCTCGTTAAGTATCTTTTAAATTTTGGAGTGAACATATGAAAATAGAGGATTAACATAAAATTCAGATTTCTATTTTCTCTTTTAAAAACAGGAGGTCAGGGCCCCTGGGTGGCTCAGTTGGTTAAGTGACTGCCTTCAGCTCAGGTCCATGATTCCAGGGTCCTGGGATGGAGCCCCACATTGGGCTCTCTGCTCCGTGGGGAGCTTGCTTCTCCCTCTCCCTCTGCTGCTCTGCCTGCTTGTGCTCTCTCGCTTTGTCAAATAAATAAATAAATATTTTTGAAAAATAAAATTAGGAGGTCTAGGAGCACTTGGGTGGCTCAGTCAGTTAAGCACCTGCCTTCAGCTCAGGACTGAGCCCTATGTCAGGCTCCCTGCTGTGGGGAGAGCTTGCTCCTCCCTCTCTCTCTGCTGCTCCCCCTCCTTGTGCTTTCTCTTGCTCTCTCTCCCGATCTCTGTCAAATAAATTTTTTTTAGGATTGAGAATATCTTCCATTTAGCATAATTTGTTTTCAGATAAGTAAATGGAAGGAATTAACAATTTCAAATGCATTAAATATAGAATGCAACTTTAAGAAAATACTAGAACATTTTATGAAAAAAATTACATGTCATACATTTTGAACACAATATTTTATCAGAAAAATACCAGCAACACAATATTAGAGACAAAGGCAGTTGAAAAAAATCAATTAATCACCTATTATCTATCTATAATGAAAATAATTTGTCAACCCATATTATATACAACATTCAGATAACCAACATAAATACAATTTAGATTTTATTTAGGACTTTAAAAAAATAACATAAAATAAAATCAGGAGGTCTAGCAATACTGACCCTTTTTTCCTACACAGTAGCACTGGGTTAAGCCACAGACAGCTGTGCCCTTTCCATAGGTATAAACAGTTTGCCACAATCCTATGATCCCTGGTTACTCTCATTTACCACAGAGCATATGTAAATGAACAGTAGTAAAGCATGAACTCTACTACCTGCTATTGTTAATTTCCTGAGCTACTCCTGAACTCAAATTATTTGTGCTGTGCTGCTGAGACAGAAACACATGTATTTTGTTTCCTCTTCAGCTGGTACTTGTTTCCATTCTCAGTCCTAAAGCCATAATTGTAGGAATCATAAGTAAAAGGACAAGTGCTTATCCCAAAGTGGCCCAGACTCATGGAGGGTGAGGAGAAAGACAGTAAAGGCACTCGAAATAAAAAGGCAATCCCCTTTCCAATGTCTCTAGTTCCCTAAAAGATCAGGACTCAAGAAAGAAAAGGTAGCCTTATCCTTGCTGTTATAGGAAGAAATTCCATAATCAGAAGCGACCAAATATAGAAATTTATGGAACATGTAATTTTAGATTATATATAAGGCAAATCAAAGTTTGTTGTTTTTGGAAAGACCATCACCTGGCAGGCCTTTTCATATAGAAATAAGCTACACCAAAAAAGAGAAAAGGAGGGGCACCTGGGTGGCTCAGTGGGTTAAAGCCTCTGCCTTTAGCTCAGGTCATGATCCCAGGTCCTGGGATCGATCCCCTGCATTGGGCTGTCAGCCTGCCTCCCTGCTCTCTCCTTGCCTCTCTGCCTACATGTGATCTCTGTCTATAAATAAATAAAATTCTTAAAAAAAAAAAAAGAGAGAGAGAGAGAGAGAGAGAAAAGAAAGAAAGAAGCTACACCAATGAGAAAGGAGAATATTTACCTACTTAGGAAATGATCATAGTGCAATAAAAGTGTACAAAGATCTCTTCTTGTCTTGAATCATCTGTTATTTGCATGTAAAATAAACTGGTTGAAACTCCTGCTAAGCCACCAACAAATGACTGCTGTGTCACAGACACTTGCCCCAGAGTGGCACAAGTTTAGGTACTTTTAAATTCCTGGTCTTTGCCCATAAGATTAGATTAGTGAGTTGGTGTCAAGGGGAATATTTGATTTTTTTTTTAAATATTTTATTTATTTATTTGACAGAGATCACGAGTAAGCAGAGGGGCAGGCAGAGAGAGAGGAGAAAGCAGGCTTCCTGCAGAGCAGAGAGACCGATGTGGGGCTGGATCCCAAGACCCTGGGATCATGACCTGAGCTGAAGGCAGAGGCTTTAACCCACTGAGCCACCCAGTTGCTCCATGAATATTTGATTTTTTAAATCCTTCCTTCTCTTTCTCACTTCTCTCCTTCCAAGGACAGCACTTAAGTGGGAAAATAAAATGTGTTACAATTTCTCTCCTTAAGACTTCCCAGAACAAGAGGTGCCTGGGTGGCAGGGGGCCTGCTTCCCTCTCTCTCCGCCTGCCTCTCTGCCTACTTGTGATCTCTCTCTGTCAAATAAATAAATAAAATCTTAAAAAAAAAAAAAAAGATTTCCCAAAACAAGACTGGATTCTATAGTCCTTTTCCTCCTGATTCAACATAAAACAGATCCCAAAGTGAATCAGAAATTTTCAATAGCCCAAGAATCTTACACAGGTTGTGCTGGCTTTGGAATCTAATAACCTTTCCACTGATTCAGAGGAAGGAACAATGCAGGGAGGGCTAAGGCTAATTTGTGGAATGGCCGGCCCACTGTGATGACTAATGAGATTCCTTGGGGATAGAATTACAGAGTACTTCCACATAATGTTTCACAGGCAGGACAGTTTTTGAAAACTTTATATACAAATATAAAGATCTATATTGTGATTTTGAGCTGGACATGATAAAACACTCTATTGTAAATCTGGCCTTATCTAGATTCTCAGTGATGATTCAGTTAGTTGGGAAAAGAGGAAGATCTCAGCACACTGTTTATGTCAAATTGGAGTCTGAGCTGATTATCTTTGCTCACAGACAGAAACAAGCTAAAATTACATCAGTGAAAACTATTAGAATACTTGCTTCCTAAATGTTTCCTTTTTCAATTACATACTTGCTCCTTAGGAAAAATCATTTTTAAATTTTAGTCACCACTTCTATTTTCTTACACTGTAACAATTTTAAGGAAAAAGCAGTTTAACTACTTTAGGGGCACCTGGGTGGCTCTGTTGGTTGAGCATCCAACTCTTGGTTTGTGCTCAGGTCACGATCTCAGGGTCATGGGATTGGGCTCCACGCTCAGAGCAGAGCCTGCTTAAGAATCTCTCCCTCTCTGTCACTCCCTGCTGTGTTCTCTTTCTCTCTCTAAAATAAGTAAATAAATCTTTACAAAATAAAGGAATATCTCAATAAATCTAAGCTTTGATCATCATCATCATCATCACCTGAGGAGTTATAATGCAAAAAGGTAACTTTTTCTTAGAAGATTCCCTTTATTCCCTTAGAAGAAGAAGATTCAATGAACAGCCACGTACTTCCCCTTCCTTCCAGCAGCATCACATGATTAGTTCTAATCAATGGGCTGTGAGTCACACTAAGCCAAAGCAATTCAGAGCTAGTATGTGATCCTTTAGCTCCTCTTCACCTGCTAAGACAATTTGGAAGTCCCAGGTTAAAACAGCAAAATCACAAAAACCAAGAAATTGGTAGAGATTTCAGGGCTATTTGTTACTGCATGATAGCCTATCCTAACTCATACAGAAAGTATGACCAGAAAGAAACTTTGTGTTAGTCTGTGATCAACCCACTTGGGCCATTTATAAGGATTAGCTGTATCAAGCAGGGAAGTTTTCCAAACCTTCCTCCAGACCTTCTGTGTTACTTTATTATTTCATTTCACATGCATTCACAGGTTATTACCACTCTTTTTCAAAGGTAAGTACTTAAGACCAAATCCTCCATGCTGCTCACTTATTAACAAATTCAAGATCTTACTGAGACATACCATGAGCAATGCACACAAAGCAATGTAACCACTGACAGACCTTAGCTGAATATGTTGTTCTCCTACATGGCTGCTTTCCTGTTTTAGGACCCTCAGGCTTCATTTCAGGAGACACATGCGGCAGTGGAGTTAGTAGGCCAGACAAGATGTCATAGTGACGTGGGCAAAGCTGGCTCTCCTTCGTTAGCAGTCCACAAGTATGCTGTTAATTCGACAGGCTGATTTCAGTGGGGCCTTGAACAGAGACAGATGCTATCTCCTCCAGCTGGCAGTAAAAATATCCAGTATGATAAGGACTCAAGCCTATGCCCTTCAAAACATTACTGATTTAAAACCTTTGGGAACTCTGGAGCCTGGCCTGGACAACAGTAAGGTATAAATTTCCACAGCCCCGGATGCAAATCTCAGCTCAACTACTGACAGCTGCCTGAGTCAAGCCACAAGACACAGCACAGCATCCCCAATACCCAGTTCCCTGCCCCCTTCACAAGGCATCTGTCAGGCTTACAGGAATTGATGGTGGTCACAATACTGACTACATGTTGAAACTTGGTGCCTCAGAACCATAGGATTCTCTTTTTTTTTTTTTAATTTCATTTATTTATTTGTCAGAGAGAGAAAGAGAGAGCAAGCAGAAGCAGGGGGAGCAGCAGGTAGACGGAGAAACAGGCTCCCCCCCTCCCTGAGCAGGGAGCCTAATGTCAGACTCGATCCCCGGACTCCTGGGATCATGACTTGAGCTGAAGGCAGAGAGTTAACTGCGCCACCCAGGCATCCTAGAACCATGGAATTCTTAAAGTCAATCTACATTTCTATTAACTTTATGTTTTATTACAAGCAAAACATCATTCTTGGGTACATTTAAAGCAGTGAAAAATGTGTCTGGGGTTTTACCCTTAGACTAGATGCTCCTTAATGACAGTCACAATAATAAATTCTCCTACTTTATCTGATCGTCTTCCATTGTGATCAAGTCCTTGCTAGAAAAAATATATCTTGAGTTACAGGTCTGTTCATTCTCCAGAAGAAACTGGATTTTTTTTTTTTAATCCCTAGGAATTTCCTATTAACCGTATTTTTGCTGACTTCCAGTTCTGATCGTGTATTTCTATACTCCAAGTAAACTGCACTCATGTAATATTTTTAATACTAAAAACCAATGTCAATGCAGCCTAATCACAAAAAAAGAAAAATCAGACAAATTCCAACAGAGGGGCATCCTACAGTGTACCTGACTTCTACTCACAACTCTGAAGGTTATCAAAAAACAAGGAAAGGCAGGAAAACTATCAGAGCCAGGAGAAGGCTGAGAAATGTCAGCTAAATGTAATGTGTGACATCTTGGTGGGATCCTGCAGCAAAAACAGGACTTCCCGTAAAAACTAAGGAAATATGAATAAACTACAGCTAATCATAGTGTAACAATATTGGCTTATGAATTATAGCAAATGTACCACACTAAGGTAAGATGTTAATAGGTAAACTATTAGTGTGTGTCAGTGTAGGGGCACATGGGAACTCTTCATAGTAATTTCTCTGCAAATCTAAAACTATACTAAAAAATAGAGCTTATTGGGACGCCTGGGTGGCTCAGTTGGTTAAGCAGCTGCCTTCGGCTCAGGTCATGATCCCAGCGTCCTGGGATCGAGTCCCACATCGGGCTCCTTGCTCCGCAGGGAGCCTGCTTCTCCCTCTGACTCTGCCTTCCACTCTGTCTGCCTGTGCTCGCTCTCACTCGCTCTCTGTCTGACAAATTAAAAAAAAAAAAAAAAAAAAAAAAAAAATCTCTAAAAAAAAAAAAATAGAGCTTATTAATAAAAAAATGTTAACCACAATGAGATGTCACTTTCACACAAAAACGGCCAATATAACCAAAAAGATAAATGGCAACCCCTGGTGAGGATGTGGAGGAACTAGAACCTTCATACATTGCTAGTGGGAATGCAAAAATGCTGCAGTCACCAAATAATAAAATAAAGTAGCAGTCATATTGGAAAATAGTCTGGCCATTTCTCAAAATGTTAAACAAGTTACCATGTGACCCAGAAATTCCACCTCTAGGTATATGCCTGAGAAATGAAAACACATGCCCCCCAAAAAACTTGTTCACAGCAGCAGCAAAATTCATAATAGCCAAAAAGTGGTAACGACTCAAATACCCATCAACTGAGCAACAAATAAGATGTGGCAGGATCCACACAGTGGACTATTATTCAGCCATAAAGGATGAAATTTTAATACTCGAACATGGGTGAACCTCAAAAACATTATGCTAAGTGAAATAAACCAGACACAAAAAGCCACGTATTGTATGATTCCATTTATACGAAATTTCAAGAACATGTAACACAAAGTAGAATTGTCATTGCCTATGCAGGGGGTGGGTAGGAAATGAGGAATGTTAATGGATACAGGATGATAAAAATATTCTAAAATGGACTTACAGGGACGCCTGGGTGGCTCAGTGGGTTAAAGCCACTGCCTTCAGCTCAGGTCATGATCCCAGGGTCCTGGGATCAAGCCACGAATAGGGCTCTCTGCTCAGCAGGGAGTCTGCTTCCTCCTCTCTCTCTCTCTAACTCTGCCTGCCTATCTGCCTACTAGTGATCTCTGCCTAATAAATAAATAAAATCTTTAAAAATATAAATAAAAAATGGACTCACACATATGAGTGATTTGAATGGTACGTGAATTATACCTCAATAAAGCTGTTATTAAAAAAAAAAAAAAACAACTCATCATGTGCACCAAGATTGCTGACAGAACACTTTTTAACCCTATTCAAGACAAAGATTTTGACAATGTCTTGTTAATATGAAACCATGAAACCATTAATTTCCCTGATATGTCTTGCTCCTTGATTTTGTAATATCCTTATTATAATGCCTAAGAGCATAACATAATGGAAAGAACATGCACACACATGAGTGACTTTTTTAGATTAAGTAAGCAACATATATAAGGCTTCCTAAAGTGTGCCTGAGATATGAAATAGGATGCAAAGAATATTCCCATGATATATAATAAATTAACTTACAAAAATGAGCATCACAGTGTACTGTTTTAGTATACTTCCTCAAAATGTAGTCATTTCCTCTGAATTACTAGAAAATAACAATGCTTTCAGTTCTCCCGTTATTTATTGTCCTAATCCTATGAGAAATTTAATACTAACCCTGCAGAAAACTTCAATTAGCGCTTAGTCTCCCATAGCACAATACATATCACGTAGGTAAAATATAACTCAGTAAAAATTTAGCAAGGTGAATTTTTTTTATTCTACACATTCCAGATGTATATTAAGAAATACAATAATTTAAAAAATGAAACTACTTCATTCAAGTTGAAAAAGATGAATTTTTGCCCATATTAATCCAGCCTAATTTCATGAAGCAAGAACTGAATCAGAGTTCAACAACAGATTTGAACTGCATGGGTCGTTATATGCAGATTTTTTTCAATACAATACTGTCAATGTATTTTCTCTTCTTTATAATTTTCTTAATAACATTTTCTTTTCTCTAGCTTATTTTCCGGTAAGAGTACAGTGTTATAATACACATAACCGCCACAATATGTGTTCATTGACTATTCATGTTATCAGTAAGGCTTTTATGTCATTGGTAAGGTTTTTGGTCAACACTAGGCTATCAGTAGTAAAGTTTTTGGGGATTCAGAAGTTATATGTGGATTTTTCACTGCAGGGGTGAATGGGGGGAGGAGGTGAGCAACCCTAACCTCTACAATGTTCAATACAGCACTACTGTACTGCTAACGTTAGACGAATTGTGAAACCTAAGGTAGAATAAAATTACTTTTGGTTCTTGCTTTATTTAACTGCAGGGAAAAAGGTATCTAAGCCTCTAACCGATCAGTGTATTAATATTCATTTCTCTGAGCATCTCTATCAGCCACTTTCCTACTCCTAATCAGATTCTTCCTAAGACAATATAAAACACTTCGAGAGGAATATAACCTCAATTTTTTAATTTAAATTCAATTAAGTAACATATAATGTATTATTTGTTTCAGAAGTACAGGTCTGTGATTCATCTATCTTATATAATATCCAATGCTTATTACAACACATAACCTCAATTTATATGTGTCAGTTTACTTCAGAGGTGCAGTTTTACACACAACATTATCCACATGTAAAACATTATTAAATATTATTTAAGTCATTTCTAGAATTAGTTTAGAATGCATGTGAATCTACAAAGATCCTTGGACTTTGAACTCAAGCTGTGCTGTTGTGCCTCATGGATAAACCTGGGTTAGCTCTTAAGATTTACAGCCAGTAAAACAGAAGGGGACTTAGCAGTCTAAAAAAAAACCAGGGGGCGCATGGCCTGCTCAGTCAGTAGAGCATGTGACTCTAGATTCTGGTGTCGTGAGTTTGAGCCCCGCACTGGGTGCATAACTTGTAAGTAAGTAAGTAAGTAAAATAAGGCACCATGGCTCTTAAGTCTCTATAAGTTAAGTAGAAGGTAGAAAATATTAGGTATACGACAGTTGGGGGTGGGTATAGATGCATCCATTCGTTAACTCCTTTTTATATATTCATTCAACAACTTATCAATTTCCAACTATGCAACAGACAATGGGGATACAAAGTTAGAAAGATACAATCTTGCCCTCAAGAAGCTCTCACCAGGGGATAATGTCAAGGAGGAGGTATGGAGCACGGGAGAAGCAGCAGCAGCTCATACCCTAAACGGCCATCCACATCTTAGCCCCAAGAATTTCAAATAAATCTTAGTGTTATTAAATTTTTTTAAGTGACCTGTTAAAAAAGTTTTTATTTATTTATTCCTTTACTCTCTATACCACAACATGGGGCTCAAACTCAAGATTCGGAGATCAAGTGTCCCATGCTTTTTAGACTGAGCCAGCCAGGCACCCTGTTGGAAGATTTTAATCTAAAATGTGTATGGTACCTTTTAATTTAACTATTTTATTTTACTTAATCCACAACAAAATACAAACCACCACTAGGTTCAGATAGGCTGCATGCCTTTCCCACCTCTTGAACCTCTTAGCTGTGGATTGTGGGCAAAGGAGAGTCAGTCAGCTCTGTCCCACTCACTCAGTACATTGCCTCTTTTATCAGTCAGCTAGCAAATGGTAGCACCAGGGTGGCAATTTCCACTCACAAGTCCACTGTTTTTTGCTTTTCCCCCCCATTAGTCCTCAGCACAGGATACTTTGTAGGGCATATACACAGAAGATTCTTAAAATCCTTAATGAGACAGAAATGTCTTTCTCATTTGTAGCCATCTGCCAAAGAGCTAAACAAAAGGGACCACTTGGCCTTAGTGCCCTTTAATCCTCAGCACTAAACCAGTAGACATTGCCCCATTTATAGCTGAAGCAATTCTGAGGAGACACCACATTGTCATTCACCTTTACCTTTGGAATCTTTCAGCACTTGGGAGTCAGCCTGAAAGATCTGCTTAAGACACCATATTTAAATCCTTAGCCTTAACTTTTCAATTCCCTTGTCTTCCCAGAACAATCCAGAACAAGCAGTATAATTGCTCAACCCAGTAATGTATTTTTGTCTCATTTTTATCATTTGTCTCTGAGAAACTGAAATTAGTTGTTCTTTACATTTTACATATTTCTGAAAGACACAGAAGCCGTTAATGATAGATTGATTTTTACAAATCCAAAAGTTGACTGAAATACACATACTAAAATCAGAGCCAGGGAAAAGCATTTTTACGTGTTTATCCAAGAGTCTGAACTATAGATAAATGCACTGTAAGAAATAGGGTTCCTCCTTTTCTGTTTGTGTTTTGATTCAACATGGACTACAGAATAAAGCCCAAATCCCACAACCTCATACTCAAAATGCTCCACAGCCTTCCCTAAATGCCTTTCCAGTCTCATCTCCCTGCACTTCCCCCAAATGAACTAGAATATTCACCCTTAGCTGCACTTGCACTGCCCTGCCACACCTCCATTCTGCGGTTCAGTTGCCCCCGTGTCTGGAACACGTCCTCCTCTTCCTCTCCCTAGTGACTGGTGAGCACCTGCCATCCTTCAATGCTTCCCTCCTTCAAATTCCCCTCCCTCCATTATTTGCTTTATATAGACAAATGCTCCCTTATTTCAGATGGCTTACAAAATGCATAAAACATCAGAAGACAGTATTAATCATCAATCCCTTAACTCTGTCCTTGCTTGCCCTAATTGCTACAATGGAAAGTGAGCCTTCCTCCACCTCAGGCCCATCTCTCTTGGTTTCTATCATTCCTACAACATGTGGCACCAACTGCCCTGTGCTGGAGCTAGGAACTCATTCCTCTTAACCCTCCTATAAAACTTCAAGAGGGCAGAGAAGGAACTTTCCGCCATTGTGTACATCCTACCTTTCAGCTCAGAGCTTACAAACTATTCCAAAAATATTTGTTGAACACAGTTTAACATTACATCCAGATTACCAAAAATAAAAATCCAAGCATATACTCTGTGAATATACTAGTCATTCATACTTGGTTTGGGGTCAACACCTAACTTCCTCTAACTGATGCTGGCTGTTCAGCTTTCCATGGGTGGAATGGCCATACTGGCTAAACAGCAGTTATTTATTTAAAAGTATGTAATAAAAGCAAAGGACTGATTTCTTGGGAGAACAAGGTGGGTGGGGTATGGAACTGATAAGGAACTTCCAGGGAACAGCAACCACTTAAAGAAGACTAATTAAAAAACAAAACAATGGGGTGCCTGGCTGGCTTAGTTGGTAGAGCATGTAAATCTTGATCATGAGGTCATTAGTTCAAGCCCTACGTTGGGTGTAGAGATTACTTAGAAAATAAGCTTAAACAACAACAACAAAACCTGAAACATCAGTTTTGTGAAGATAGTACAGTTTCAAAAGAAAACCATTTCTTTCTAGCTCATCTATCACACATTCCCTTCATTCTAGTCCATGGTTTCTCAACGTGTGGTTACCAGATCAGCAGCCTTGGCCTCACCTGGAACTTGCCAAAATGAAACTCTCCAGCCCATACCAGACTTAAAGAAGGAGAAACTCTGGAGTTGGGACCTAGCAATCTGTTTTTCACTAAGCTCTCGAGGTGATTCTTAGGCATGCTCATGTTTCAGAACACATTCAAGTACCTGCAGCTTCCTGAATAGGCCAGCTCTTTCTAGTCTCCATGTTTTCTCCCCTACTGAACCTTCTCTAAGGAATGCTTTTTCCTCCATCTATTCTCTGTAGATTGAACTTGTGTTTTCAAGGCTGGGCTCAAAAATCTTGACACCTTCCTCAACCCACTGATCAGAATTAACCGCTCTCGACCTGGGCTCCCCCAAAGCTTCATTCTGCCCTTTCTCCCAGTGATCACTCTTGTCCCAGGCTGTCCATGTGTCTGCCTGCTCCATCTGACTGAGAACGCATGAATGTAGGGACATGTCTCACTCACAGCCTAGCCTCCAATTCACCTCCTTTTATTCAGCTGCAGCCCTTGGATTTTTTCAGAGGAAAGAAAATTATTCTTCTGCAGCAAGACTCTAACTGACAATGAAAAGACTGTTGAGAGGCATCCAAACCCTCTCGCCCTAATGGAGATTAATAAATATCTTATCAAGAGGGATCTGGGGGCACCTGGGTGGCTCAGTGGGTTAAAGCCTCTGCCTTCAGCTCAGGTCATGATCCCAGGGTCCTGGGATCGAGCCCCACATGGGGCTCTCCGCTCAGCAGGAAGCCTGCCTCCCCCTCTTTCTCTGACTGCCTCTCTACCTACTTGTGAGCTCTGTTAAATAAATAAATAAAATCTTTAAATTTTTTTTTTTTAAAAGAGGGATCTGAAGTTTAGGGGGCAGTCGTTGAAGGCACCTCTGGTAACAGAGAAATCCCTTAAAGAGCTCCATAGTCAAGACTTAGCTACAAACTTACTTAGGATCTTCTAAAAACCAAATATAAATTTGAAATTATTCCCTCTGATCAAAGAATATGGATTGAAATGAGCACAGATTTGGAGCTAGACTGAAGATCCAAGAGGACAGGATCCTGCATCTGTCTTGGCTATGACAATGGTCCCAATGCTGAGCCCTGACAGTTTGTCAAATGCTGTGAAGATACAGATGTGTGTTCCATCCCTGTCTTTCCAACTAGGTAACCTCAAGCAGGCAAGTCATTCTCAAAGTCTTGGCTACTTATCAGTGAAAGGCAGCAAGGTCAGAAAATTATTATAACTATCAATAAATACCTTACTCCTTACCTTACAGTTTCCAAATTGCTTTCACATTCTCTGTCTTATGTGATCATTAAACATGCAGCTGCAGAAAAGGACTCCTTTCTCATGGGGTCAGACTTTGACCTCCCATCCATGCCCCTGATCATAGGCCAATGGATTTCAGATATCTACATTTTAAATTACCCAGCTCATGTTGATTGATCACTACTCAGTCAGAGATTATCAAGTTACCTTTTTCCATTGATCTTGAGTTTAACTTGGGCTGTATGAGGATAAGAAAAGGGATAAAGCAGGGCGTTAAGCCTCTGCCTTCAGCTCAGGTCATAATCTCAGGGTCCTGGGATTGAGCCCCGCATCGGGCTCAATCTCAGGGTCCTGGGATTGAGCCCCGCATCGGGCTTTCTGCTCTGTAGGGAGATTGCTTCTTCCTCTCTCTCTCTCTCTGCCTGCCTCTCTGCTTACTTGTGATCTCTCTCTCTCTCTCTGCCAAATAAATAAATAAAATCTTTAAAAAAAAAATAAAAAGAAAAGGGATAAAGCAAATAGCTATTATTGTTGTTTTTCCAAAATTAATTCACTTGCATGACAACTTTGCTAAAAAGCATCATTGAATTTATGTGAGCTGTGTTTCACAGCTGGTACCATGAACATAGTGCCAGCTGTTAACACTGACCTGATAACACTTAAACTCTGCCAGAACTAGGCCACTCTTAAAAACACCATCTGAACCAAAAGAGTGTCCCAGTGAACCTAAAGCTGAGGAGAGAGGAAGGAAAAAGCAGACTTCATCAGGACAAAATGCTGAGAAAGCCTTTGGATTAAAGAATTCAGGAGTCTGAGAAATTTGGGTTTATTACCAAAGGTTATAAATACTAACTTGATATTGAGCTAAAAGTTCAATTATGTACTAACTTGGTACTGTATTCCCACCAAATTATTGATAAATAGCAATTAAAACCTAAGCAGAGACCCACTTATCAAACCTCAAAATTCTACTTTGCATTGATTTTTATCTATAAACAGTAAGTACACTTCGAGTATATATCATCAAGGACAAAAAAAGGACAGCAAATATAGCTACCAAGAATGGCATTTAAGATGACAAAGTGAAATGAAACAAAAACTTTCCTTGTGCCTTTGATCATTCACTGTAAGTGAGTTGGTTCTGAACCTGCTTTTCTTTTATTTCAACAATTTAATCTAGGTTCTGAGCACCAGCTATGGAAACAATGTGTGAATTCAGCCAGCACTTTCTATCTAATGCATTCAAACTGTTTGATCAACATCAGTTTTAGGTCACAGATTGTCATGCATCACTTTGGATTTTACAATTGTGATCTGTGGGATAGGTTTACTCTTTAATTCGTAGAGTGCAGAGGGCCCTACATGAGCATTCATTGTAGGGAAGAAGGTTTAGGCAAGACGACCTTGGCCCAAGGCTTAATTACCATGACTGATCCTCTTCCACACATTTACCAATGTTTCGATTCCAAATTCAATTCAAATTCTATTTTGACAGCATGATTACAATCTCGTTTCTTGGTTCTCCAACAAATTGAAGGAGATTTCATCATTTCTTAAGTTTAAAAAAATGCTTTATTTCCTAGATCTTTAAACAATTTGAGTCTTTCAATAATAAAATAAATAGGGTAAATGCCAACCATTCCCCTAAAAACCTTTTGCTTTTTATCACGAAGAAGGTCCCCCATAAACCTTTCACCTTACAAAGACATCCAGCTACCTTACTATTGGAAAAGACAGTTTCTCATATCTCCTCTGTGGATGGCTTGGATTTTTTGAAGGAGGCATGTCTATGTGAAGTGAGTTATCACCGAAATATTCCCGTAGCTTTATAGTTCTGAATTTCTTAAAAGTTTCTTATAAAGTCTAAGTCCCCTCACACTGGACTTTGTGAGCAAATAACCTGAAACTTTCCTAAAAAAATAAAATACTCTCTGATAAGGAGCACCTGAGTGGCTCAGTCAGTTAAGCGTCTGACTCTCGGTTTCAGCTCAGGTCATGATCTCAGAGTCCGGAGATGGAGACCCACATTGGACTCGATGCTCACAGTCTGCTTGCCCCTCTCCCTCCCCCTACAACTTGTGTATAGGTGCTCACACTCTTTCTAAAAGGTAAAATCTTTAAAAAAAAAAAAAACTTTCTGATAAAACAAGTGTTTGAAACAAGAAACTCTATAGTCATCACTCTAACACACACCCTTTCTGTGCCCACAATGTTACTAAAAGGCAACTTGCTTTTACAGAAGACATGTTACATACTTCTCACCAAAAACAGCCAGTAAGTACTTTGAGACACAGGAACACGGAAAAGAAGACGATCAAAGCTGACACAGCCTCACGTCTCATGATCTTTTAGGTCAGCAAAATTTCTAGCAAACTTGTACAGCCATTTTATGACCTATAAACCTGCCTACAGTACAAAGGCCTCTTTCTCTTGGTCCCTGATTTTCATCATCATCAGAAGAAAACGTGGATTTGGATCTTTGTTCAGGGAAAGAGCTGGGTGGTAATGATGAGTTCTTGGATGTTGAGAAGAATTGAAATGGGCGGAGGCCAGAAGCCGGTGGCCTTTCCTTTCCTATCCAGTGCACATGCCCTGGGAAAGCACAGAACCAGGAAAAGGTGAAGCAGAAGCAAGCAATGGAAACAGGACTTAGCACAGGGAGGAGAAGAACGCTCTCAGTGGGATTCCATTTCCAGACACGCATGAGGGAGTAATAAGGTTCATCAAGGAGGTTGAGAGGAGGCACTTTCTCAAGGGCAACTCACTGGTCAAATCTGGGGACTGCCAGTCCTGACTCTAAATTATTTGTCTCTGACCTGGGGCCTTCCCTGAGGTCTCTACACGCACCTTCAACTGCAACAAGTCCACACTCATCTCAGAACTTACTGATCTTGAGGATCCCAGAAGAATGAGTTCAGGTCTGGATTCTCCCTGGGGGTTTTGACCAGGGTTCAAAGACCTGAGATCAGGATAAGGGTCAAGACCCACAGTTATTCAAAGAGCTTCCAGCAGTAAATCCTGCCACCCCAGGGGGAAAAAATCATTACAAACATGATCACCTGAGAGTCCTTAAACTCATACACAAAGTGAATTTCACACACCCCCAACTCAGAGGCATCTCCTGGATCTCTACACCAATTCACCTTCATTACCACTGCTCTACCCCCTGAAAGAGGACAGGAGCAGAACAGAAATAGCTTTATGGTGCATCCAGAGAAAGAGTTGCTGATCACCTTATAATGCCTTGAGGGTAAAAGGGGAAATAAAGACTAGGTGGAATAATTTTTAAAATAAAAACAAAAACTGGTAAGATTCACCACTGCTGTTTTGTTTTCAGATTAAAGTCTGGCTGAGAATATTGAGTTTCACCACAGCTAAAATCTGTCATCATTCTCAGCATCTATTAGAGTTACCACAGATAAAGCTTTGCATTTTGTTAAGATATTTAATTAAGTTATTTGAGCTCTCCATGCCTGAAGACAGGCAGGCCTGGGATCAAAACTTACCTCAACATTTGTCAATTGTATGACCTGAGAAATGTAACTTTATCTAAGTCTCAGTTTTTCCATCTGTAAAGCAGGAGTAAAGACTTAATGACATATCACTTATAAAGTGTTTAGAACAGTGTCTAGTGCATGGAAAATATTCTATAATCCTAGTTACTAATATTACCATTATTATTTTGAGAAAGATCCAGAATACAGTCATTTTATAATAGTGCTAGGGTATATTATTCTAGAATGCAATCTTTGGGGCATTTTTTTAAAGTGTATGAGACATTATCTTCAACATACTACCTGACTTTGCATTTGGTTGTCCAACCAATTTTGACTATACCACGATTTAAAAAAAAAAAAAAAAAAAGTAATCCCTCTATACCTGGCCAACCCTTCCCCTCCCTCTGGCAAACCATCTCTCAAGCTCTGTCTCTCCTCTCGACCACTCTCTCTCCCTGACTCCTTTACAAGAATAAGCATCACTTACCAGTTGAAGCTGGTGGTCAACTACACTGTGAATGTTAGTGTAAAAATGCACTATCAACAGCTCCGTCAATGCTGTGCACAGCCCAATGAAAAGGTTGTGTTTTGATTTGCAAAATGGTATCTGCAACATCTGTTCCAGGTAAACAAATATCTCAAACCACCTCTTGACCTTATTTTGGGTTCAGAAGCATTGTCTTCTGTCTTATTTTTCCAAGTGGAGAATCTGATCACAATTCTCTCTCAACCTTACCCCCACAGCCATTGCTCTTCACCTCCCAGTAGTGTAAAATATATCTCCCAAATACACTCGCAGTCCAAGGACTTTGGGCCCCTATGTTTGTGTCTTCTGTTCCAGAGAAGGTAAGCTACCACGTCCTTTCCAGACTCCTCCTCAACTCCATCGTGCAGATGCCCAGGACTGCAGCCTCACCCCCCTCACTCTATACTCAACCTGGAAATGACCAGTCATCCCTTGGGTCTCAACGCTTCCTATAACACAGACATCCTCCCATTGGCCACCAAGTTCTCCCATTTAGATTGGCCTCTGAGGGTTTTCGATCCACAGTACATCTCTAACTGGAGTGCCCTGTTGCCGATTCAAATTAATCTTGAGGCAAATAACCTCAAAAAGTTAGAGATAATGAAATGAGCTAGTAGTGAAGAGATGGTGTAGCCAGAGCCTCTGTTCACACTAACTAGCTTAGTTAAGCATAACTCACTTTCTCTTCTTATAATGAAGGGATGGTCTGGATAAGGCACTACCTGATAGCTCTAAGATCCTAAATGTCCACCTTCCCCATGCCAAAAAAAACACTTATTTATTCATACAACAACTACTGAGCATCTAATACTGCAGAACTACATGCCTAGCATTGTGAGGGATTAAAGATCATCCCCACAAAAGCTTGTCATCTAGAATATATCAACTGTAAGAAACGTTAAAAGATAAAGTCACAATCAGAAGTACTTATAAGGTAAAAACATTATAAGCCCATTATCAACACACCAAGCCTGAAACTGATTTTCAATATGTCTTTTCTTCTCTGCATCTAGTCTTTTACCAAAAGCTTTTTACTTTTCCTTTACATCATTTCTTAAATCTGTGCTTTCCACTAAGCTCTTAAGGGTCACATGCTTAAATGCAGGCTTGGGCAACTCTCCGCTCTGTTACGATTTTACCCCTTCACCAGCACTCCCCAAACGGATCCATGAGCTCTCATCAAAATATGAGAATCACCCCCATTAGGCTGTTTGACTTGGCCACTGTCCTGCTATTCCACTAAGGTGGCCTCCCCCGTATTACACGATATCCACCTTAAATCCCTATACAAGGGGTGCTTGGGTGGCTCAGTTGGTTAAGCGTCCGACTCTTGGTTTTAGCTCGGGTCATGATCTCGGGGTCATGAGATCCAACCCTGCATCATGCTCTGCACTCAGTGTGGAGTCGGCTTCAGATCGTCTCCCTCACCCCACTCTCTATCTCAAAATAAGTAAAAAAAAAATCTTTTTAAAAAATCCCTTTACAAAATGAGCCATACTTCACCTCCCACAAACAGTGGCTGAGAACATACTTAGTGCTTGGTGCTGGATGGGATGTCTAAGTCATAGGTTTTAAGTTCTAAGAGCTTACAAACTGATCAGGAAGTTGACACGTGCTAAAATATAATAATCAGGAATACTAAAGATGATGCAGACACCAGCAGCACAGACAACAGTAATACATGCTATAGGGTTTGGAAGAGGGAGAGCTACTTTCTGGCTGCAGTAATTAAGGAAGTCTTCAAGAAGAGATCACACCTGAGTTACACCTCGCAGTGTGAGCAGAACTTCAGGAAAGGAGGCAAAAAGGCATTCTGAGGCAAAAAGGCATTCTAAGCCAAAGGCCAATGTGACTGAGGCTAGAAAGGAGGGAGGTTTCAAAATCAGCAAATTTGTAGGTGGGGCTTGAATGAGAGGGCACTTTTTGAAAGGTTTTTATAGGGTTCAATCAAGCTTAGTAATAGGAATGACTAATTTTCAGATTAAACCAGAGTAAAAGAAGGTAGAAGAAAAAAGTAATGTTTAAAAATCTACCCAAACTGTGAAGAGAGTATTATCAGGGGGATGGTAAAAAGAGCCCTAAAATCAGAAAACCTGGGCCCTAGGCCCAGCTTTGCCAAGGAGGGGCTCCAGCAGCCACAGCAAGTCATTTAACCTCATTGGTCTCGGTTTTCTCATTTGTAAACTGAAGCAGCTGAACTGGCTGACCTCGAAGGTCTCTAACAGTCCGAAACTAAACCAACTGTATATTATTTCTGCCATTAAAACATTCATCATGGGAAGGGGAGAAGCTGGAGGGAAATGCAGATTTGTGTTCCTTTTTCATATAGGTTTCTCTTCCTGAACTAAAAATTTCTTTTTTCCTAAACTCATTAATTCGCTATATATGTCTCCCACATCATAAATTTAACTTTACCTAAATAAAGTTCAGTGTGTGCCCCCTGATCTAAAATTTTATGACTCACAAGTTATCCAAGAAATTTGTGCAACGCAGCTGTAGCCTCCCACAAGTGTATCCAATACCGCAGCCCCAGGGTAAAATATCTGGGTATGAGCCGTAAAATGTGATAGGGTAAATAAAGGACAGAAAAATGAGAACTCTTGTTGCTCATCTAAAATATCGCTTTCTTTTAATAGCACCAAATTAAACCTGAAATAACCGTAATGTAGAAAAGTAAGGGGCAGGGGTGGGGAATCTTACATTTTAAAAAGTTTCTACTTTAAAATGCTGCTGAAACGCGTAAAGTGTTTGGCACTGAAATTCGCTGAAAGTTGACATTTTTTACGCCGCATCCAGAGGCCTCCTGCTCCAGGAAGGCAGCAAAACCAGAAACCACGAAAGCGATTTCACTTCAGCCCTATTGATCCTATGCACCAAAAGACCAAAAGCAAATAAAATCACTCAACAGAATTCGAGTGGAACAGGCTGGATCAGAAAGCCTCGGCAGCAGCCACCCAAAGTTTAAAAGCGACAGGGGGATATAGAAAAGTTAACAAAATGCCTAACTTCAAGCAGGGAATCATAATTCAGTTCACAGGCTTACTGTGTAAGCAGCATAAATGCATGATTTAACACCTGCCCGCACTCCATGCTGCTGGGACTAGGCAGGTGCGCACCCAGAGGTCTGAGGACGCCGCACTGCACAGCCGGGCGCGGGGAGCCGCCTCTCGAAAGAGGGAAATCGGAAAGACTCCCCTCGAGCCGCTGTGCGCCAGCGAAGAAGTAAATCTTTGTTTTCTACCTACCGTTCCAGCCTTCCTCTCAAACCCCACCGCCGCGACGCGTACCTGCCGCAGCCGTCGAGCCCGCAGCTCCGGTTCGGGTTCCCGAGCACTCCCAGCTCCACTCTGCGGATACCTCTCCGCGGCCGCCGAGCTGCTGCGCTCGCGCCACTACGCATGCCCGGCCGGCATCCAGGCCAGCAAACCCTAAATCCATTTGCCAGGTTTTAGCTGCGGCTCCTAGGGGAGAGGACCCAAGCCCTGGAGCCTGAGTTCCGCCCTAGAGTGGAAGACAAGTTACAGATGCTGGGAGGGGTGGATGGACGCTGCGGCAACGTTATCCCTATTACCCTCAGTTACTCAGTACGTACTCCACCAAACCTAAAGCTAACCATCTACATAATTGGAATGAGCTTAGCTGAGTGGTCCTAAAACTTGAGCGTGGATCAGAATGAGCGGGAGGGCTTGTTAAAACACAGATCCCGCAACAATTGTTTCAGATTCAGTTTGCCGACAGTGAGGCCCGAGGATTTACATTTCTAACACTTTCTTAGGGGAAACATGCTACTAGTTCTGGGACCACACATTGCCAACCCCTGGTCTAGAAAAAAGATATTTGATATTAAAACAGGAACGTTCTTTCAACCCCCCACACTCCCCTTCTAGGATTTCACATAACATTTCCTCTTCATTTAATGGCCACACCTGTTTTAAAAATACATACATACATACATACATACAGCTCACGCTCAAACAAAGGTGGGACATTTCCTCTAGCATGTGAGTCAGGTAAATGGAATGCATCCTAAAGAGTTTGGGCATACTTTTTCTGTAGCATAATCTATAGCTGTGGTCCCTTCAACTCTCCAGGCAACAGGAGAGTTCCTGTTTTGCTGCCTCATTAACTCAAAACCCTGTGTACCCCCTTAGTGTCTAGGGCAATACCGGGTATCAGGGGGACCAGAGAGATGAAGAAGAAGGATGTTGAAATTATTTTAGGAACCCAAAGGAAATGATAAGCAACTAAATATAGAAGTAAGTAAGTCAATAAGGATTTCTACCTGCTTTCTAACTAGAGAAATCAGTGAATTTAGTATCCTTATCTAAACCCAGATAAGGACTACATAAATTCTCACAAAGTATTTCTTTAAAAATCAAATACACCTCTGCTGTATAACCTAGCCATTCCATCCATAGGTATTACCCCAGAGAAATTAAAACATACATTTACACAAAGACTAACACCAATGTTCATAGAAGCTTTTTTTTTTTTCCACAATAAGCCCCAAACCAAAAGAAACCCAAATGTTCGTCAACAGATGACTGAATAAACAAAATGTGGTACATCTATGGAGTGGAATAATACTCAGTAACAAAAGGAAAGAATTATTCATACAGGCTTCAACATAGATAAATCTAAAATCATTATTATGCTGAGTGGAAGAGCCCAGAGACAAATGTATGATTCCATTTATAAAAGAAGTCCAAACTAACCTATAGTGACAAAAAGCAAATGAAAAATCACCTGGAGTCAGGGGTGGAGGGAGGGATGAACTGCAAAGGAGCAGTAAAAATCTTTTGGAAATGATGGGAATCTTATCTTGATTGTAGTAGAGATTTCACAGGGACATACAGCTATCACAATTAAACTACATACTTTAAACTTATGGAATTCATTTTACATAAATTATTTCCTAATAAAAATAAGAAAAAAATTAATCAAATATTCCAATGAGCTCTTTACTTACTGGGAATATTGATCAAGATAAATTCATGAGGAAGCATAGACCCTAGATATGGTGTAATCTGATTTGAAAGGAAAACAAAAAATAAAAAAAGAAAGAAAGAAAAAGGAAAAAAAGAAAAAGATAAAAAGAAAGAAATCATCCTCTGTAGAAAAGCAAAAAAACAATCAACATAAAATGTCTGAAACAACTCATCTCTAAAAATAAACAACCCCAAGATGTCATTTGTAAAGCTATTGCTGATTAAAGTATTTCCCAAAAGTAACTCCAATTAGAAAAGAGAAAATAAAGCACATCATTATAAATGCACAGCCAAGGGTACCTGGCTGGTGCAGCTGGTTAAACATCAGACACTTGGTTTCAGTTCAGGGTGTCATCTCAGGGCCATGAGATCAAACGTCACATTGGCCTCTCCTCCTGCCCCCTCCAGCTCATGCTCTCTCTCTGAAATAAAAATAAAATCAAGAAGACCTTAAAAAAAAGAAGAAGAAATACACAACCAGGGCATAATAATTATAAAGAAAACCATTACCTGATGAACTGATTTTATTTCTAACAATAAGAAATAAAGTTTCCAAACTATGTTTCCAGGAGCCTGGGGTGTCATGGAGATGATAAATAAGCAGGACTCTGGGTCAAGGACCCCAGTGCCAAGAGCACACTACTTCCACATTGGATTATTCTCTGAGATTTTATTATTAAAGAGTTCCACTGATAATTAAAAGATCAATAGTTTGAAAGCAACAGAAGTAATGGCATCACGTAGGAAGAATTCACAAAGAGAAGATGCTATATTTGGTGGGCACAAGTATTCTGATCAGCAAAAACGTACATCTTAGTTATAATACCTTATGTTCCAGTTTTTCCATAATACTCCTGATTTTTAATATTTATTTATCACATGAATTTATGTCTAATCATGTGCTTCAACTAATAAAATCACCAACATAAATTGAAATAGGGATAATTTTCTGGGTCTTCTACAGTTTATATAAAATATTAGTAATATATTAATATTAATAACAACATAGCTAAGAATTATTCTGCTCCTAGTTTGTACCAGCATTTATTTAAGTATTTTACATTGTTTTCTCATTGACTATCCATGACAACCTTAATAAGCAATCCTCATTTTATAGGTGAGAAAACTGAGCACAAAATACTAATTATTTTTCTCAAAATAACACAACTAAATGAAAATCAAATAAAAACTAAATTGAAAAGTGCATTTTGGGCGCCTGAGTGGCTCAGTGGGTTAGGCCGCTGCCTTCGGCTCAGGTCATGATCTCAGGGTCCTGGGATCGAGTCCCGCATTGGGCTCTCTGCTCAGCAGGGAGCCTGCTTCCTTCTCTCTCTCTCTGCCTGCCTCTCAGTGTACTTGTAATTTCTCTCTGTCAAATAAATAAATAAAATCTTTAAAAAAAATTAAAAAAAGAAAAAAAGAAAAGTGCATTTTATTTAAAGACAATCTTTGCTAATTTCACATTTTCCAAGGAGCTTCTGGATTATTAATTTATTTTCCAGGGTTAATGATATTGAGAAGGAGATCATAAAGAGCAGAATTTCAATAAAACAATTAATAACAAAATCAAAGAAACACTTTGATAATAATACTATAATAGTAGGGGACTGGAACACCCCACTCACTGCAATGGACAGATCATCAAAGCAGAAGATCAGCAAGGAAATAAGGGCTTTGAATGACACACTGGACCAGATGGACACCACAGATTTATTCAGAACATTCCATCCCAAAGCAACAGCATACACATTCTTCTCCACCACACATGGAACATTCTCCAGAATAGATCACAACCTGGGTCACATTTCAGGTCCCAAAAGTTTGGGATCATCCCCTGCATATTGTCAAACCATAATGCTTTGAAACTGGAACTCAATCACAAGAGCAAAGTTGGAAAGAACTCAAATGCATGGAGGCTAAATACTATCCTACTAAACAATAAATGGGTCAACCAGGAAATTAAAGAATTTTCTTAAAAATTCATGTAAAGAAATGAAAATGAAAACACAACTATTCAAAACCTTTGGGATGCAGCAAAGGTAGTCCTATGAGAGAAGTATATAGCAATACAAGCCTTTCTCAAGAAATAAGAAAACTCTCAAATACACAACTTAACCCTACACCTAAAGGACATGAAGAAAGAACAGCAAATAAAGCTTAAGCCCCACATGAGAAGAGAAATAATAAAGATTAGAGCAGAAATCAGTGAAATAGAAACCAAAAGAATAGTAGAACAGATCAACAAAACTAGGAGCTGGTTCTTTGAAAGAATTAATAAGATTGATAAACTCCTGGCCAGACTTATCAAAAAGGAAAGAGAAAGGACCCAAATAAATTAAAGAGGAATTAAAGAGGAGAAATTAAAGAGGAGAATTAAATTAAAGAGGAGAAATCACAACCAACACTGAAGAAATTAAACACTGAAGAATTAAAGAGGAGAAATCACAACCAACACTAAAGAAATACAATTATAAGAACATATTATGAGCAACTACATGCCCCAAAATTAGACAATCTGGAAGAAATTGATGCATTCCTAGAGACATAAACTATCAACACTGAAACAGGAGGAAATGGAAAACCCGAACAGATCCATAACCAGCAAGGAAATTGAAGAAGTAATCAAAAATCTCCCAACAAAAAGAGCACAGGGCCAGATGGCTTCCCAAGGGAATTTTACCAAACATTTTAAGAAGGATTAATACCTATTCTTCTGAGGCTGTTTTGAAAAATTGAAGTGGAAGGAAAACTCTTTTTATAAGGCCAGCAGTATCTTGATCCCAAAACCAGACAAAGACCCTACCAAAAAGGAGAATTACAGACCAATATTCCTGATGAACATGGATGCAAAAATTCTCACCAAACTAATAGCTAGTACAACCCAACAGTACTGGTACTGGTGACCACTTGGTCACCATGACCAAGTGGGATTTATTCCTAGGCTGCAAGGTTGGTTCAACATCCACAAATCAATCAATATGATCCACTACATAATAAAAGAAAGGACAAGAACCATATGATCCTCTCAATAGATGCAGAAAACCATTTGACAAAGTACAGTGTCCTTTCTTAATTAAAAACCTTCACAGTGTAGGGATAGAGGGTACATACCTCAATATCATAAAAGTCATCTGTGAAAAACCCACAGCAAATATCATTCTCAATGGGGAAACACTGGCAGCTTTTCCCCTAAGGTCAGGAACACGGCAGCAACGTCCTCTATCACCACTGCTATTTAGCATAGTACTAGAAGTCTTAGCCTCAGCAATCAGTCAACAAAAATCTTGAAGAAATAAAGAACATACAAGAAATAAAAGACATCTGAATCAGCAAAGAAGTCAAACTCTCACTCTTTGCAGATGACATGATACTCTGTGGAAAACACAAGAGACTCCACCCCAAAACTGCTAGACCTCATACAGGAATTCAATAAAATAAATGGAATTTATTTATAAATTCAATAAATAAATAAACTCCATTCATTTAAAAAAAAATAAAGTTAATGCCCAGAAATCAGTTGGATTTCTATATACCAACAATGAGATAGAAGAAAGAGAAATTAAGGAGTCGATCCCATTTACAATTGCACCTAAAATCACAAGATATCTAGGAATAAATCTAACCAAAGAGGCAAAGGATCTGTACACAGAAAACTATAGAACACTCATGAAAGAAATGGAGGAAAGACACAAAGAAATGGAAAAATGTTCCAAGCTCATGGACTGTAAGAACAAATATGTTAAAATGTCTATGCTACCTAGAGCAATCTATACATTCAATGCAATCCTTATCAAAATACTATCAACAACAAATAATCCTAAAATTTGTATGGAACCAGGAAAAAACCCGAATATCCAAAGGAATGTTGAAAAAGAAAACCAAAGCTGGTGGCGTCACAACTCCAGACTTCAAGCTCTATTACAAAGCTGTCATCATCAAGACAGTATGGTACTGGCACAAAAACAGACACACAGATCAATGGAACAGAACAGAGAGCCCAGAAATAGACCCTCAACTCTATGGTCAACTAATCTTTGACAAAGCAAGAAAGAATGTCCAATGGAAAAAAGACAGTCTCTTCAACAAATGGTGTTGGGAAAATTGGACAGCCACATGCAGAAAAATAAAATTGGACCATTTCCTTACACCACACACAAAAATAGACTCCAAATGGATGAAAGACTTCAGTGTAAGACAGGAATCCATCAAAATCCTTGAGGAGAACAGAGGCAGCAACCTCTTGAATCTCAGCCACAGCAATGTCCTCCTAGAAACATCCCTGAAGGCAAGGGAAGCAAGGGCAAAAACGAACTATTGAGACTTCAACAAGATTAAAAGCTTTTGCACAGCAAAGGAAACAGTCAACAAAACCAAAAGACAACTGACAGAATGGGAGAAGATATTTGTAAACAACATATCAGATAAAGGGCTAGTGTCAAAATCTATAAAGAACATATCAAACTCAACACCCAAAGAACAAATAATTCAATCAAGAAATGGGCAGAGGGCATGAACAGACATTTCTGCAAAGAAGACATCCAGATGGCCAAGAGACACATGAAAAAGTGCTCCACATCACTTGGTATCAGGGAAATACAAATCACAACCACACTGAGATACCGCTTTATACTTGTCAGAATGGCTCAAATTGCCAAGTCAGGAAATGACAGATCTTGGTGAGGATGCAGAGAAAGGGGAACGCTCCTACACTGTTGGTGAGAATGTAAGCTGGTGCAGCCACTCTGAGGAAGAGTATGGAAGTTCCTCAAAAAGTTGAAAATAGCGTTATCCTATGACCCAGCAATCACACTACTGGATATTTACCCTAAAGAAACAAATGTAGTGATCCGAAGGGGCACATGCACCAGAATGTTTATAGCAGCAGTGTCCACAATAACCAAACTATGGGAAGAAACTAGATGTCCATCACAGACGAATGGATAAAGAAAATGTGATATATATACAATGGAATACTATGCAGCCATCAAAAGAAATGAAATCTTGCCATTTGCAATGACGTGGATGGAACTAGAGGGTATTATGCCGAGCTAAATAAGTCAATCAGAGAAAGACAATTATCATATGATCTCCCTGATATGAGGAATTTGAGAGGCAATGTGTGGGGTTTGGGGGGTAGGGAAGGAAAAAATTAAATAAGATAGGATTGGGAGATAAGATAGATAAGAGACTCTTAATCTCACAAAACAAACTTAGGGTAGCAGGGGAAGGGGGTATGGAGAAGGTGGTTGGGTTATGGACATTGGGGAAGGTATGTGCTATGGTGAGTGCTGTGAAGTGTGTAAACCTGGAGATTCACAGATCTATACCCCTGGGGCTAATAATACATTATATGTTAATAGGGGCACCTGGGTGGCTCAGTGGGTTAAAGCCTCTGCCTTCAGCTCAGGTCCTGGTCTCAGGGTCCTGGGATCGAGCCCCTCATCGGGCTGTCTGCTCAGGAGGAAGCCTGCTTCCTCCTCTCTTTCTCTCTGCCTGCCTCTCTGCCTATTTGTGATCTGTCTGTCATATAAATAAATAAAATCTTTAAAAAATACATTACATGTTAATAAAAAATAAATAAAATGGTGCTCTGTCTACCATGTAGAACAATTCCAAATAACATCAGCATCACTTCAAAGCATTTTTTAAATTATTAAAAATAAAAATAAATTTTGAATTATTAAATAAGTAATTTAAAAATTACTTAAAATGAAAATTTAGGGAGTGACATCACAAGTTGTTCCTGACATTGCTCTCCCCTCACAAGAAGAACAACCAACACTTATTCAAGAACAAGAAACCACTGAGAGAATCCTAGAACACAGGGGTTAGGTTGAAGCACCCCATGCACCCAGAGACCAAGACAGACTACATTAGAAAAGAGATGCAGCTGCATGTTGAATGCATTGCCCCTCCCTCAGGAAAGTTCAATAAGACAGGCCTCTCCTGAGCTTTCAGTTCCTCTAGTGGGAAGAAAGAACCCAGGAGGGATAATCAGCCTTCCCCCATATTGTGGATCACTTTTGAGGAGGCCCTACTCCAATCTTACACCACAGGAATTACATGGGAGTCTGGGGGGCCCAGCTAATGGGAATCTGACTGTGATGGAAGAGGAAGGGCTTGCAACAACCAGCATATGGATCTTGGCAGACAGAGTTCATACCTGCTTTGTGCCAAGTAGTAATCCTTACCAGTGGTTTTGTTCATCTGCAGAACCAGGTCAGAGACACACACTGACCAGGGAACTCAGTGAAGAACAGATGTGCCTGATTTGGATCCTCAGATGAGGAGTTTTGCTGGCCCTAGAGCCCACTTTGCCTATGCCAAAGAAAGGAAATGAGCCACAGCCTCACCCACTTTGGAGAGTGACTTCCAGTCCCATCTGACCAGAAGTGCTGGTGAAAACAGCTGAAAGCTGTGTGGCCCAGTGGCACTCAACAGAGAAAAAGCAGACAGAGCTGACAGTTTGCAGAGCAAAGCCAGTGGTTCTATTAAACCAGAAAATTTGGGGGACAGGTTGGCTTGAGCTTGGACAAAAAAGAGCTTTACCAATTTCAGAGCTTCTTCAGCTGCACCTGGCAGGAAATCTAATTCATAGTCCTGCTCATTGCTGATTATAGCTTTCCATCTCTCTGATCAAGTAGCTTAACCAGAGTACAGAGGAAGGTGCATAGCCCATTTAACAGCCCTACATACAGTGGCATTTGAATAAAGAACACAGCCTGTGACATACCCCTCTGCAGAGCAAAACCAATGGCCTCCTCACTTGAAATAGTCAGGTCTGATTAGGGCCCGCAAACAATGAAGTGCACAGGCCCTGGGCTCTGGCCTGCTACCCTGCCAGGGCAGGGAAGCTAATTCATAGCCCCACTTACTAGTGAATATACCCAACCATCTAGTAAGACTGACTAGAGAATTCAGGCACCAGCAGAGCCCATCCTTTAATCTTCCTTGAGTAGGGAGCCAAGCCTGCAATCCTACCCAGCTGCTGTCAGTTGGTGACATGCTCCCCCATCCTCATCATCAGAGCTCAAACATTTGCCTCCTCCCAAATTAAACCATAATAGCAGGCCCACCTGCCCAAAGACATTACAAGCAGACACACCCAGAAATCCAAATTGAGCTGGTAAAGAACTATCTCTGCCAAAGCACACCTGTGGAGTCTGGAAGGGAAGCCCCATTTCTCACATTTACAGATACCAATATACAGAATCAAAGATCACAACAAAATCAGGTATGTACAATACCACCAAAGGAAATCAATGAAGGTCCAACAACTGACTCTAAAAAAATGGACATTTATGAACTATGAGACAAAGAATTCAGAATAATTTTCCTAAGGATGTTTCATGAACTACAAGAAAACACAGACAACTAAACAAAGCACAAACAAAACAGGAAATTTGACAAAAAAAAAGGAACAATTAAACAAACAAACAAATAAAAACACAGAAATCCTGGAATTGGAAAATATAATAAATTAATTGAAAAGATTAATGGTTTCAAAAATAGACTTGAACATCCAGAAGAAAGAATCAGTGACCTGGAGGATAGGACATTGGAAATCCCTCCATCAGAGGAGTGAAAAGGAAAGAAAAAAAAAAGAGAGAAGAAAGAAAGAAAAAGAGTAGGGGCACCTGGGTGGCTCAGTGGGTTAAGCCTCTGCCTTCGGCTCAGGTCATAATCCCAGGGTTCTGGGATTGAGCCCCACATCAGGCTCTCTGCTCAGCAGGGAGCCTGCTTCCCCACTCTCTTTCTGCCTGCCTCTCTGCCTACTTGTGACCTCTGTCTGCCAAATAAATAAACAAAATCTTAAAAAAAAAAAAAAGAAGAAGAAGAAGAAGAAAAGAAAAAGAGTAAAGAAAGCCTATGGCAATTATTAGGATACAATGAAAATAAACAATATTCACATTATGGGATTTCTGGAAGAAGAAGAGAAAGAGAAAGGGACAAAAAGCATATTTAAAGCAATAATGGCAGAAAACCTCCTGAACCTGAGGAGAGAAATGGACATCTAGATCCATGATGCCCAAATAACTCCAAATATGTTGAACCTAAATAGGGTAACAATGAGATACATGATAATTAAACTGTCAAAAGTCAAAGACAAAAAGAATTTTATTTTATTTTTTTTAAAGATTTTATTTATTTATTTGACAGAGAGAGATCACAAGTAGGCAGAGAGGCAGGCAGAGAGAGAGAGAGAGGAGGAAGCAGACTCCCTGCTGAGCAGAGAGCCTGATGTGGGGCTCGATCCCAGGACCCTGGGATTATGACCTGAGCCGAAGGCAGCGGCTTAACCCACTGAACCACCCAGGCACCCAAAGAAAGAATTTTAAAAGCAGCAAGAGAAAAGGGTAGTTACATATAAGGAACCCGCCATAAAATCATGGTGGGTTTCTTAGTAGAAACTTTTTAGGCCAGGAAGAGAATGGGATGACATATTCAAAATGTTGAAAAAAATAACGATTAACTAAGAATTATCTAACAATGCTGTCCTTTGGAAATGAAGTAGGGACGCTCCAAACAAATAAAAGCTGAAAAAATTCACCACCAGACCTGCCTTCCAAGAAATGCTAAAGGAAGTTCTTTGAGTAGAAGTAAAAGGAGGCTAATTAATATCATAAAAACACAAAAAAGTAGCATAAATCTCACTGGTAATTGTAATATAGAAGTGTTGTTAGATTCTACAATATGGTAATGGTGGTACATAACTCACAACTCTAAAAGTTAAAAAAATGGGCTTAGAAAAAATAACCATGAATACAATAATCTATTCTTAATTACACAATATTAAAAAATGTAAATTGTAATAGCAATAACTTAAAATGTGAGGAGGACAAGAAATAAAAGTGTGACGTATATAAATTCTATTAAAATTAAGCTGTTACCAATTTTAAAAGAGGTGTTATAAGTTTAATGTATTTTATGTAAACCTCGCAATACCCCAAGAGAAAATCTTGTAGTATACACAGAAGAAAACAATGAAAAAGTCAGAGCATACTGATACCAAAAGACTTCAAAACACAGAAAAAGAAAGCATGAAAAGAAACAAGGACCAATGGGTCTACAAAACAACCAGAAAACAACTAAATGGCAATAGTAAGTCCTTACCTATTAATAATTAATTTAAGCAAATAGATTAAATTCCCCACTCTCGAAAGACATAGAATGGCTGAATGGATTTAAAAAGAAAGATTTGACAAATGATGCCTATAAGAGACTCACTTTAGCCTTAAAGACACACATAGACTAAGAGTGAAGGTACAGAAAAAAAGCCATTTCATGACAACCAAAAAAAAAGTAGGGGTAGCTATGCTTATATCTAGAAACAATCCACTTTACACTACAAATGGTAAAAAGAAAAAAGAAGGTCATTATATAATAATAGAGGTTAGAATCTCAAGAAGATATAACAATTATAAATATTTATATGCCCAATATCAGAGCACCTAAATATATCAAACAAAAACTAACAGAGTTAAAGAGACAAATAAATAGTAATACAATGATATTTGAGGACTTTAATATCCCACTCTCTACAATGGACAGATCATCCAGACAGAGGATCAATAAGGAATCTGTATCTTTGAACAACTCTATTGACCAAACAGACCTAACGAACACACATACAAAACATTCTATCGAGGGTGCCTGGGTGGCTGAGTCAGTTAAGCCTCTGCCTTCAGCTCAAGTCATGATCCCAAGATCCTGGGAAGGAGTCTTGCATCAGGCTTCCTGCTCAGCGGGGAGCCTACTTCTCTTTTCCCCACTACCCCAGCTCGTGCTCTCTCTCACTTTCTCTCTCTCTGTCAAATAAATAAATAAAATCTTTAAAACAAAACATCCTATCCAACAATACCAGAATACATATTTTTCCTAAGCACACATGGAACATTTTCTAGGAATGACCATATGTTAGGCCACAAAATAAATCTTTGCAAATTCAAAAAGACTGAAGTCAAACCAAATATCTTCTCTGACCACAATGACGTAAAAACAGAAATCAATAAGAAGAAAACTGGAAAATTCACAAACACGTGGAAATTAAACAATACTCTCTTGAACAACCAATGGATGAAAGAAGAAATTAAAGAGAAAATAAAACAGTTCCTTGAGACTAACAGAAATGGAAACACAGCATACCAGAACTGCTGGGATGCAGTAAGAACAGTTAACACTATACATTATATTCAGAAGCAAGAAAGATCCCAAATAAACATACTAACTCTATGCTTTAGCAAACTATAAAAAGAACAAACTGAGCCCAAAATTGTTAGGATAAAGGAAATAATAAAGATAAGAGGAGAAATAAATAAAATTAGGAACAGAAAAACAAAGAAAAGATAAACCCTTAACTAGATTAACCAAGGGAAAAAAGAAGGACCCAAATCAACTAAATTATAAATGAAAAATAACATTATAATTGATACCACAGAAATTCAAAGAATCATAAGAGGCCACTAAACACCAACAGGCTGGACAACCTAGAAGAAATGGAAATATTCTTATAAACACACAACTCACCAAGACTGAATCAGAAAAAAAAAAAAAAGGGAAAATCTGAATAGGCCAATTACTAATTAGGAGATTAAACCAGTAATTAAAAAAAAAAATCTCCCAACAAAGAAAAGCCCAGGACCAGATGGCTTCAATCTTGAATTTCACCAAACATCTAAAGGAAAATTGACATCAATACTTCTCACATTATTCCAAAAAATTGAAGAGGAGGAAACACTGTCATATTCAGTTTATGAAGCTGAAATTATCCTGGTACCAAAACCAAGAAAAACGCTACTAGAAAAGAAAACTACAAGCTAAAACCCTGATAAATATAGATGCAAAACTTCTCAATAAAATACTGCTAAACCAAATTCAGCACCACATTAAATAAATCATTCACAATGATCATGTGGGATTTATGCTTGGGATGCAAGGATGGTTCAATATACACATATCAATCAATGAACTACATCATATTAATAAAGACTGAAAGAAAAGAATCATATGATCACATTAATTCATGCAGAAAAAGCATTGACAAAATTCAATATCCATTCATGATAACAACTCTTAACAAAGTAGGTATAGAAGGAACATATCTCAATGTAGTAAAGCTTAATATATGACAAGACCACAGCTAACATACTCAGTGGTGAGAGGATGAAAGCTTTTCCTCTCAGAGTGGGAACAAGAGTAGGAACAAGTGCCTACTCTCACCACTCCTATTCAACATAGTACTGGAAGTCCTAGGTAAAGCAATTGAGGCAAGGAAAAAAAAACAGGTAACAGAATTGGAAAGGAAGAAGTCAAATTGTCTCTATTTGCAGATGATATGATATTATATGTAGAAAATCCGATTCAACCAAAAAACTAATCAGTGATTTCAGTAAAGTTGCTGGATAGCAAATTAACATACAAAAATCAGTAACATTTCTATACACTAAAAATAAAATTTCTGAGAAAGAAATAAAGAAATAGATCCCATTTACAATAGCATCAAAACCAGTAAAATATTTAGGAATAAATTTAACTAATGAGGAAATGATCTCTATACTGAAAATTACAACATTGATTAAAGAGACTGAGAAGACATAAAGAAATGGAAAAGTATTCTGTGTTCATGGATTGGAAGAATTAATATTGTTAAATGTCAGTACTACCAAAAGCCATCTGTATATTCAATGCAATCCCTATTAAGATCTAGTGGCATTTTTTACAGAAGTATACAAACAAAGACTCCTAAAACTTATATGGAACCACCAAAGACCCTGAATAACCAAAAAAAAAAAAAAAATCATGAGAAATGAGAAAGAGCAAATCAGGCAGTATCACTTCCTGATTAAAAGCTAATATTCGGGGGCGCCTGGGTGGCTCAGTGGGTTAAGCCGCTGCCTTCGGCTCAGGTCATGATCTCAGGGTCCTGGGATCGAGTCCCGCATCGGGCTCTCTGCTCAGCAGGGAGCCTGCTTCCCTCTCTCTCTCTCTCTGCCTGCCTCTCCATCTACTTGTGATTTCTCTCTGTCAAATAAATAAATAAAATCTTAAAAAAAAAAAAAAACTAATATTCGGGGACACCTGGGTGGCTCAGTTGGTTGGACGACTGCCTTCAGCTCAGGTCATGATCCCGAAGTCCCGGAATTGAGCCCCGCATGGGGCTCCCAGCTCCACGGGAAGTCTGCTTCTCCCTCTGACCTTCTCCTTGCTCATGCTCTCTCTCACTGTCTCTCTCTCAAATAAATAAATAAAATCTTAAAAAAAAAAAAAGCTAATATTCTAAAGGGAGCCAAGAATACTCAATGGAGAAAAGACAGTCTCTTCAATAACTGATGCTGGGATATTGGATATTCACATGTAAAAGAATGAAACTGGACCCATATCTTATACCACTTATAAAAATTAACTTGAGGAACACCTGATTGGCTCAGTCAGCTAAACATGTGCCTTCGGCTCAGGTCACGATCCCAGGGATAGAGCCTTGCATCAGGCTCCCTCCTGGGCAGGGAGCCTACTTTTCCCTCTCCCTCTCCCTGCCGCTCTGCCTACCTGTGCTCTCTCTCTCTCTCTGTGTCAAATAAATAAATAATTTAAAAAAAAATTTACTTGAAATGTAATAAAGACTTAAATGTAAAACCTGAAACCATAAAACTCCTAGAAGAAAGGATCATAGTAATGATTTTTGGATATGCCATCTAAAGCATAAGCAAAAAATAAAAAATAAACAAGTGGGACTAAATCAAACTAAAAAGCTTTTACACAGCCAAAAAAAAAAAAAACCATCAATAAAGTGAAAAGACAGCAAATTGGGGAACGTACTTGCAAGTCATATATCTGATAAGAGGTTGATATCTGCAATACAGAAAGAGTTCATACAACTCAATAACAAGAAAACAGGGGCACCTGGGTGGCTCAGTGGGTTGAGCCGCTGCCTTCGGCTCGGGTCATGATCTCAGGGTCCTGGGATCGAGTCCCACATTGGGCTCTCTGCTCAGCGGGGAGCCTGCTTCCCTCTCTCTCTCTCTCTCTCTCTCTCTCTGCCTACTTGTGATCTTTCTCTGTCAAATAAATAAATAAAATCTTTAAAAAAAAATAACAAGAAAACAAACAACCCAAATAAAAATTGGGTAAAGGACTTGAATAAACATTTCTCCAAAGAAGATATATGAAAGGCCAAATGGTACCTGAAAAAATGCTCAACATCACTAATCATTAGGGAAATGCAAATTAAAAACACAGTGAGACACTACTTCACTCCTGTTAGAATGGCTACTTTCACACATATGACAGATAACAAATACTGGCATGGATATGGAGAAAAGGGAAGCTCTGTGCACTGTTTGTGAGGTTGTAAATTCCATAGTATCTATATAGATACTATGTATAGTATCTACAGTATAGTATCCATAGTATAGTATATATAGTATATACTATATATACACTATATAGTATATATATATATATAATACATATAGTATATGTATAGTATCCATAGTATAGATACTATGGAAAAGACTATAGAGGATCCTTAAAAAGTTAAAAATAGAGCTACATATGATCCAGCAATTCCACTTCTAGGAATACATTCTAAGGTAATAAAAACACTAACTTGAAAAGATATCTGCAGTCCTATGTTCATAGCAGCATTATTTACAATAGACAAGATATGGAAACAGGTAACATAAGTATCCACTGGTGGATGAATGAATAAAGAAATTGTGATATATATGTGAATCCTACCATTTCTGACAATATGGATAGATCTTGAAGGTATTACGTTAAAGTGAAATAACCAGGACAGAGAAAGATAAATATCATATGATCTCACTTATATGTGGAATTTAAAACAAACAAAAAATCCCACCAAATTTATAGAAAAAGAGGTGAGATATGTGGTCATCAGAGGTATGAGGTAGTAGAAGGGAAGTGGAGCAATGTGGCCAAGAAGTACAAACTACTAATTACAAAATAAATAAGTACTAGGGATATAATGTACAACATGATGGCTACAGCTAATACTGCTGTATGGTGTATAAGAAAGTTAAGAGAGTAAATCCTAAGAGTTCTCATTACAAGGAGAAATTTTTTTCTTTTATTCTTCTTTCTTTTCTTTTTATTGTCTCTATATAAGATGGATGTTAGCGGAACCTGTTATGGTAATCATTTTATAATATATGTAAATGAAACCATCATGCTCTATGCCTTAACCTTACACAGGAACATTTCATTTATTTCTCAATGAAACTAGGAGAAACAAAAGTTATTAAAAATTATTTAAAATGCAAATTTTCGAGCACCATGTACCAAGGAGGTATATATTGAAGTCCATTCCAGTGTAAAAAGGAAATTGAAATTATTTATATTTTTATCTCATTTCCTTAAGACTTCTATTTTAGGGATACCTGGATGTCTCAGTTGGTTAGGCATCTACTTTTGGCTCAGGTCATGATCTCAGAACCCTGGGATTAAGTCCCACATCAGGCTCCTTCTCAGCAGGGAGACTGCTTCACCCTCTGCCTGTTGCTCCCCCTGCTTGTGTGCGCTTTCTCTCTCTGACAAATAAATAGACAATCTTTCTTTAAAAAAAAAAATTACTATTTTAGTGTATATTTAATGATGTGACTTATGCAATAAAATCCTGACAAAATACATAAGTGGAGTTAAAAACATAAAATCTGTGCATTATCATGGAACTTGCCCAGCTGGGCTACCAGAATTTCAGCATCTGAGAATGGAGAAGCCAGTTTCCTCTTATTTGGGTTGTGGTGCCACCTCGTGGTCATTTTGTCCCCTAGTTTAATCATCAATGAGGACAATTCTATACACCAGCAGGCTGAATCCTACAAGGCATAGGCTGGTGCCCCCTTATCAACTTGAATGAGACATTGGGCTTAGGAAATACCAAGGTCTCAAGGACACTAGGACCCACCTACCTCAGCCTCTCTGCTTCCTGCCTCACTCTCTCCCCCCACATTCCACTCCCCCTAATGATAAAAAGGCAGTGAGAAGAATACAGACCCCAATCAACAGTTGTATTTTGTCCAAATTTACATTATTAGGAATTTTATGTATACTACAACATAGTGCTAAATATATGTGGTTAATAAATATGTACACATTAGGATGCATATATTTTAAAAATTTCAATGATGCTGTTGAACAATTTTAAAAAGTTGGGAGGGTCCAGTGTAGAGAATAGACAGATTGGAAGGAAAAGCCTAAAGGAAGAGGTAAACTGGAATGCTATAGGAATAAATGTGATGGTCTGAAACTAGCATAGTGGTAATAGGATTTGGAGGGAAGTAGATTGGTTTGATCACTTCAAGGCAGAATTGAATCCTTATCTTTAAGAGATAGAAACTGAAATATTTATAGATAAATTGACTTGATGTTGGAGATTTTCTTTAAAATAATCCAATTAGGGTAGGCCTCGGTGGCTCAGTTGGTTAAGCCACTGCCTTCGGCTTAGGTCACGATCCAGGTTCCTGGGACTGAGTCCCAAATGGAGCTCCTTCAGCTCCGCAGGGAGCTTGCTTCTCCTTTTCCCTCTTCCTACTTCTCCCCCTGCTTGTGCTTTCTCCCTCTGTCAAATAAATAAAAATCTTCTAAAAAAAAAATAATCCAACTGGGGCGCCTGGGTGGTTCAGTGGGTTAAGCCTCTGACTTAGGTTCAGGTCATGATCTCAGGGCCCTGGGATCGAGCCCCACATCGGGCTCTCTTCTCAGCGAGGAGCCTGCTTCCCCCTCTCTCTCTGCCTGCCTCTTTGTCTACTTGTGATCTTTCTCTCTGTCAAATAAATAAATAAAATCTTAAAAAATAATAATCCAACTAAGAAGAGGGGTAATGGGAAGGGCGGTTATAGATGAAACAGACTGGCCATATACACAATTGCTGAAGCTGGGCAAAAGGCACAAGGTGGTTCCTTATTCTAGGCCCTCTGTTTTTATATATACCTGAAACTTTTCATAATAAAAAGTCAAACAAAAATAAAGTACCTGTGAAAAATTCAAGATAAAAAATTCAGTAATAAGTTAGACTTGTGAAACATATAGCTCAGAGAGAGATTTGGGTAGAAGCAAAGAATTTGGGAGTAATAAGCAGGTGGAAAGTTCACTGAAGTCTCGAGTCAATGCAGGGCTCTGGAATTAAAAAAGAGAGAGAGAAAGTAAGGAAAATTAAAATCCTAAGGAATAACAGCAGTTAAGAAAATGGCAAAGGAAGTGTTGCTACCAAAAGAGTAACATAGGCCAAAGGAAGAAAATATCCTAAGATAGAGGCATTAATCTACAAATTTAAGTGCTGCTGAGTGGTCACGAAAGAAAAGGGCCTATCAACATCTTTTTAATTTACCCATACATATGAAAGTTATTGATGACTTTGGTGAGTAGCACTTAAAAGGAGGCAGGTGGGACACCTGGGTGGCTCAGTCACTTAAGCTGCTGCCTTTGACTCAGGTCATGATCCCAGAATCCTAGGATCGAGTCCCACATCAGGCTCCTTGCTTGGCAGGGAGCCTGCTTCTTTCTCTGCCTCTGCCTGCTTGTGCTCTCTCTCTCTCTCTCTGATAGATAAATAAATGAATAAATAAATAAAATCTTTAAAAATTTTTAAAAAATAAATAAAAGGGGGCAGGTAGGGCAGAGAGAATAGCTTATGTAGGTTTAAAACTTGAGTGGGAGGTGAGGAAGTACAATCAGCCTATATGAAAAACTGAAAAAGTTTGATGGGGGAGAGAAGTATATGGGTACCTCGAGGGATGATGTCTGCTTGGAATGACAATTGCTCACTTATTCATTTGCTGCTTAAGTTTGATTTCTTGAAATAATCTGCTATCCTCCTTTTGTTCTGCACCCTCCTGCCAGATGAGTGTAGCTCTGTCACTTCATACAAAATCTTCCAGTGCCTCCTTAGTTTTTACTGAGGTTTGTACAAGTAACTCAGTTGGACTACTCTAAATGTTCCCTAACATTAGCTGAAGGGGGCCACCAGTCTCTCCCTCCATATGCTTTTGCTCTTACTGCTGCCTCTAATTAGAAAATATTCCCCTTCTCCAATCTTTGATCCTGCTCTTCCTTCACATCCCATCACAGATGTGGTGCTGTTCTCCCTGAGCCCCTTCCTGCTCCACCTCCTCTCCACAGAGTATACTTGATCTCTTCCTATTCTATTTTTCCAGGGCATGTTTTTTATATCTCTCATTGCATTCATTGGATTGTGCTTTGCTTTTCATTTTCTGAATTCTGACAATGTCCTTCTACATCTACAGTTTGCAGCTACTTGAGACACTTTATCGTCCTCATCTTTGTGTCATAGATGTACCTAACAAAATATCTTGCACAAAAATAACTTTTTGAATTAAATTGGATTCCCAAAGCTCTATTGTTTCCAATGTTTCTAAGTATACTGCCTTTTAGAATTCTAATGCTATTCAGCTATTGCCTTCCATATAGCATTGTAATTTTTATAATCTTTCTTCATATAATCTAAAAATAATACTTAACATTTGTTACTTTTTAGTGCATAAACACTTTCATATATGTAATCTAATCCAAGCTTTTAAAAAGTATATTTAGGGGTGGCGTAGTCAATTGGGTGTGGGACTCTTGGATTTCGCTCAGATCATGATCTCAGGGTCGTCAGATCAAGCCCAGCATGGACTCCACTCGGAGTCTGCTTGGGCTTCTCTCTCCCCCTCTCTAAAATAAATAAAATAAATCTTTAAAAAGTCTATTCTTTTAAACATTTTGGGATATCATATCCATACAGATACAGTCATGTAACATTCACCCAGATGTAACAAATATTACATTTGTCATGATTAATTCAGATCCTATTAGAAGAAAACCCTCACAGATATGTTGAAACCTCATAATTTCATTCCCTTCTCTCTTTCCCTGGGGTGGGGGGAGGGGTACTACTCTCTTGGAGTTGATATATATCCTTCCCAACCACGTTTTTATTATGTATGTATGTCTACATAACTCACAGCCTTATTTTGTGGCTTTAAAATGATATGTGATACAATAGTATTACATATCCCTTTGCAATTTGCTCTTTTTACTCATCATTTTCAAGATTTATCTTTATTGGCATGTATTGTATACTTATTTTAACTAAGAAATGGGTCCACTATATGACTCTATTACCTGTTATTTAACTTTTATCATAATCTCATGAGGTAGATATTAATTCCATTTGATAGATGAAAAACCAAAGTGCAGAGAGGTTAAATAATTTTACTGAGGTCATATAATTTCTAGCAAATGGAATTGAGAACTTGTGCAGGGTCTCCAACTCCTAATCCCATGTTCTTTTCGCTATAGCATTCAACTATGTAACAAATATTCAGTGAACACTGTGTGCTAGGCACTGTTTTAGGTCCTGGGTATCTAAGAAGTGAATAAATCAGGTAAGATACTGCTCCCAGAAGCTTAAAGTCTAACTGGAGTACACAGTCAATAATAGAACGTGATAATTTGGTTCCAAGTGCTATGAAGAAAAATAAAGCAGAATGGAGTGAGTGTAACTCTCTAGTGAGTGTAAGTGCGATATTCTTTATGAGGCTCTCTGGTGACATTTCAGCAAACATATGAAAGAGAGGAGTGCTCAAGATCATGGCAGAAGGAAAAGCAAATGCAAAATCCCTAAGGCAGGAGCATATTTGGCTGCCATTTCATCACTCTGATTTATTTTTATTTTTATTTTTATTTTTTTTTAAAGATTTTATTTATTTATTTGACAGAGAGAGATCACAGTAGGAGAGAGGAATGGAAGAGATCACAGAGAGAGAGGAAGGGAAGCAGGCCCCCCGCCGAGCAGAGAGCCCGATGTGGGACTCGATCCCAGGACCCTGAGATCATGACCTGAGCCGAAGGCAGCGGCTCAACCCACTGAGCCACCCAGGCGCCCTATTTTTATTTTTTATTTAAAGACTTTTATTTATCCACTTGAGAGAGACAGATAGCACTAGATGGGCTGAGGGAGAAGCAGACTCCTCGCAGACCAGGGAGCCCCATGCAGGAGAGGTCCTGGGATGGAGACCAGAGCAGAAGGTAGACGCTTAACCCATGGAGACACCTAGGCGCCTCTTGATATTTTTTAGATACCCTATCAGTTATTTTTCTCATGTACTCTGGAACAAATGCAAGCACACTGCATGGCTTTGCCTGAGTAAATACCTATTTTTGACATGTTAACAGTCTCTTATGATGGCCATTGTTCAAATAAACAAATTGCATTGGCTTAGAAAATGTCTACAGCCCGAATCCATTTATTTACTTTAAAAATTAAGCCTACTTGTGATCTCTGTCAAATAAATAAATAAAGTCTTTAAAAAAAAAATCTATTTATAAAAAAAAAAAAAAATTAAATCGTGGGTGGCAGATGCCCATAATGGTGACATAAACACAGTACTGATGTTGATTTGATGAGACACATATAAGAAGTTCAAACCCCTTTTTAAATATTAAAAGCTGGTTGGGAATATCTTCGAGAAAGCCTGACTTGAAGTGGGAAAGAACCCGCTGAAACAGGGAAGACAGGGAGTCTCGTATCTCTCAGAAAGGATGCCGGGAAAGTGACAGAAATCTGAGGGCTTTCCGACAAGGGGAGACCTAGTATCTCGTCAGTCATGCCCTTTACTCGCCGAAATGTCTCTGTTCTCACTTTGGTGATGAGAGGGAGGCAGGGCTGTGCCCGTTAGGCCTGTTTCTTCTCCAGAACCTAGGCTCTCGCCTTTCTGGGCCTCCCAGGGTAGGAGTAGCAAAGAGCGCGGGCTAAAAACCAAAACTCCCTGCGAATCACAGCGCCCCGAGTTCTGCCCTAAGCCGGAACTGCGGTCGGAAATCAGACCGGCGCGCGCTCCGTCTGTTGGCCCCACCCCTTTTCTGCCTCCGGGCCGCCCCCGGGTCCTACGAGGAAAAAGAGCAAAGACTAACAGAGCAGGACGAGCCACGGCTTCCGGGAGGAGTTTTGGGCCTGGCGAGGCACCGTCGGGCGCCGCGCTTTCACGCCAGAGGTAGCTGTGGAGACGCCGGGAGTCCGCGTAGGCGCGGTTAATGAGTGCCGCGCTTCCTCAGCATGGGCGACCACGGCTTGGAGCTGGCGTCTATGATCCCCGCTCTGCGGGAGTTGGGCAGGTAGGGCCAGGTCCGGCCGCTCCCGGTCCCGCGTCCTCTTCCGCCCGACCAGGCTGGCGTCTCACGTGCTCTTCCCCACAACCCCCCAGCCGCGCGCTTGCCGGCTCGCAAACCCTCAAGCCTAGCTCTTGGGGCTGTGTTTCGCGACTGGTTTCCGTACTTTTCTCTCGGAGAGGTGGTTAAAAATATGGGAGGTGTCGCCCCAGGCCTTTGGGAAGCCGGTCCAGGGAGAGGTGTTCGCCGACCCTGCTTGACCTCAGCGGCGCCCGGGAGCTTGTCCCTAACCCGGGGCTTGTGCCCCGCAGCTGGAGAGAGCCGTCCCTTCCGATCACTTTCTACACTCATTTACTTCCGGAAGCCTCTTTCCTTAGATGAGGGACTTGACCCGTGAACTTCCCCGATTTATATTCTTTGTGATCTCTCAGGAAGGACTTGGGGTTTTAGCTTTACGTTTTGACCCAAACTGTCTCTTTAGAAGAAAAATCACTGGTTCTCATTTTGAGCGAGGAAGGCCAATTGTTAAAAAGGGCAGTTGGTTTCTTCAAAATGAAACCATAGGCCGTTCTGAAGACAGGACCCATTTCCCGTTGGTCATCCGTTACCCAATCCGTTATTTTAGTCAGAAGTCCCAGGGATCTGCCACAACGCCCTTAAGATACAAGTGTGCACAGAATGTTGCCAGAATTTTTAAGATAATTTAGTATAGTTTCATTTGCAAAGGCCTGTTTTCTATAAACCGAAGAGTAAGATCAGGTAAACCAGTACCTACCTGAAGAGAGGGGAGGGATGTGGATGGCTGCCATCCACCTTCAGCACACGGGCAATTGCCCTCAACCAGGCCTAAAGAAGGCAGCGTGTTTGTTTTGCCTTTTTTGTTTGTTTGTTTTAAGTTGTAATCCACTGGGAACGAGAAAAACGTGGGCTTGTACCACAACTGCAGTTGAACTATCAGTTGAATAATTGCTTCCCAATTTTTAAAGCTGCTTGAAAACTAAGCACACAAAGCCAGAACTGACATATAAAGTCCATGGGATATTTAATTCCCTTCTTTTTGCGGAGCAGTTGTGTTCATCTCCACTTGTTGGCCATACAAGGATATTTAGTCTTCCTCAGTCACATAAATAAGAGGAAAAATGAAGGAAGCACACTTGTCGTAACCGAATCATTCTGTTTGTGTGTGTGTGTTTGTTTTGTTTTGTTTTTTTACTTTGCATGGCTGTTGCAAACGTACCTTGTGTTAACATTTTATAAAGGAACATGGATACAAGTGCTCATTTTAGGAAATTGATGTACGGATTTCATCTTTCAGGCTCAATGTGAAGCTCGATATTTTTTTCCCATCCTGTTTTAGTGTAGAATTAACTAATATTTTTCTTACTTCTTTTTTCTTCCTTTATGAGACTTGCTAGTACAAGTAATAGTATCTTGGATTTATTTATAGTCTCTTACATCACCAGGGCTTAATGTTACCTTTCATTTCATTTAATTGTGGCTATTCTAAGGGAAAGAATAGAAAAAGTGACGCATGGAGAATTGTATAATAATAGTTTTAACTATCATGAGTTTCTCATTGCAACTGCTTCATTCAAGCCTATTCCATCTCACAGTATCTTCATGATGTAGAATGGAGTGTATTTTATCACTATTCAGTAAGAAACTGTGTTATAGAAATTGAAGAACCAAAGTCAAAAGAGATAGCAGTTATCAGAGCTGTGTTTCAGATTCAAGGAAGGCATCAAGGCCTTTTCATCCCCTACTGTTTTTTTTTCATTAATTGACTGGCGACTTGATTTCTGGAAAAAAAAAAAAATGAGATGTTAACTGTCTTAATGTGTGGACTCTTATGTCTCTGATAAATTTTGCTTCTGGTTTTTGCTGTTAGCACTCTTCTCTCTGCATAGTCTTTGAGGGTGATCCCATCCATTCCTGCCTTCAGCTACCATCTATTTGATGATTGCAGATATGTTTCTCCAGACCACATCCATTTCCTATAGAATATTTATCAATCATATACTGGCAGTTTTAGCTGGGTGTCCCATATGCCGTTAAGACTCAACATAGCTTGGTACCTGGGTTGCTCAGTTGGTTAAGTGTCTGACTCTTGATTTCGGTTCAGGTCAGGATCTCAGGGTCGTGAGATTGTGTTGGGCTCCCAAGTCAGTGGGGAGTGTGCATGAGATTCTTTCTCCCTCTCCTCTCCCCTCTTCCCCCAAAACTCGAGCACTGTCTCTCTCCCTTCAAAAAAAAAAAGGCTCAGCAGAGCCAATACAACTTTTCCACATATCCCACCCTCCCCAACTTTTTTTCCCTCCCATTCACTGAGGTATGGGTATCTCAGTAAATGATACCATAGTCATTCATTTTTCCAAACCAGAAGTGTAGGAATCATTCTTGACTCCCCATGTGCTTTTGCTACATCCTTTGTTCCTCTCTTCACCTTTACTCTCTTCCTAAATAACTTCATCTAAGTCCCATGGCTTTAAATATCATATGTATGCTGGCAACTCCCAAATTTATATCTACCCAGAGATATTATTAGTTTGCTTACCGTTGAACATCTATACCTGAAATGAAAATTAACCTCCAAAGCAGAACTCTTGATTTACTGTCTTTTAACTTGTTCCTTCCCCAGGTTATTGTAAATGTATCAACCAAAAGCCTAGGGGTTGTTCTTGATTCATTTCCTTATCCCTTAATAATCTATCAGCAAATCCTGACAATCCTGCCTTTAAAATGTACTTCTCACCATCTCCACTGCTATTCTTATAATTTCTTATCTAGGCTATACATATATATATATATATATATGTATACATATATATATATATATATATTTTAGCTTTTATTTATTTAACAGAGATCACAAGTAGGTGGAGAGGCAGGCAGAGTGAGAGAGGAGGAAGCAAGTTCCCTGCTGAGCAGAGAGCCTGATGTGGGGCTCGATCCCAGGACCCTGGGACCATGACCTGAGCCGAAGGCAGAGGCTTTAACCCACTGAACCACCCAGGCACCCCTCTTATCTAGGCTATTATTGTAACCTCTCAGTTAACCTCTCTGTTTCCATTTTACCCACTTACAATGGATTTCTCATTCAGCAACCAAAGTGATATTTTCTGGGTTGGGGGGAGCAAAGTGATTTTAATAGCTTAAATTATGTTGTAGATTATTTGCATTACTCCTCTGTTTAAAACTTCTGTTAGTTTTCCAGCACACTTAGGATAAAATCCAAACTTCTCCCAAGGCCTCTAAGGTCCTGTATAATCTCGCCTCTGCCTTTCTCTAACCTCAAAGCCACATATTAGGATATGTGGACTCTGCTCCAGTGACATTGGCCTTATTTTTCATATGCGCCAAGGTCATTCCTGCCTTCAATCTTTTGCACCTTGTTCTTCTCTGAATAGACTGGTTCCATGCAGATGTCATTTCAGAGAGGCCTTCCCTGATCTTCCTGTTTAAAATTACTTTGTAGGGGTGCCTGGGTGGCTCAGTCAGTTAAGTGGCTGCCTTCAGCTCATGTCGTGATCCCAGGGTCCTAGGATTGAGCCCCACATTGGGCTCCCTGCTCAGCAGAGTCTGCTTCTCTCTCTCCCTCTGCCTGCCGCTCTGCCTACTTGTGCGCGCTCTCTCTCTCTGTCAAATAAATAAAGTCTTTATTTTAAAAAAAGCATAAAAAAAATTAAACTACTTTGTAATCACAAGGTATTTTCAGGTAATGAAAGTTGCTTTTAAAATATTAAATGAGACTGGGTATTTACCCTAAAGATACGAATGTAGGGATCGAAGAGGCATGTATAACCCAATGTTTATAGCAGCAATGCCCACAATAGCCAGACCATGGAAAGAGCCTAGATGTCCATCAGCAAATGAATTGGTAAAGATGATGTGGTATATATATATAATGGAATATTATGCAGCCATCAAAAATGAAATCTTGCCATTTGCGATGACATGGATGGAACTAGAGGGTATTATTATGCTAAGTGAAATAAGTCAGTCAGAAAAAGACAATTACACATGATCTCTCTGATATGAGGAATTTGAGAGGTAGAGTGGGGGTTCATGGAAAGAAGGGAGGGAAAAATGAAGTAAGATAGGATGGGGAGGGAGACCAACCCGTAAGAGACTCTTCATCTCAGAAAACAGGATTGCTGGGCGGTGATGGGGGGATGGGAAGGATAGGGTGGCGGGTGATGGACATGGGAGAGTATGTGCTGTGGTGAGTGCTGTGAATTATATAACACTGATGATTCACATCATCACATGTAACACAATATATTACATGTTAATTCAAAAATAAATAAATAAATTTTAAGAAATAAATAAAATATTAATGGGGAATGGGAAGGAGATGAAAGTCTGGGAAGCATTAACATTAGCCACTAGAGGAGATTTGAATGGTGAGAAGAAGCCAGTCATGTGAAAATGGGAGAAGTGTCTGAGATTGAATGGGAAGTTTAAGGGTCTCTAGGTGGGAATGAGCCTATGTTTTTTAAAGAATGGGAAGAAGGATGAAACCATAGGAAACACAGAAGGGACTGGTGTGAATCAAAGGTGGAGGAGTAGCCATGGGCCAGGTCCTTTTTAGTACCTTCTAGGCTAGAACAAGGAGTTATTCTGGCCCATTATTCTCATTATTACTTATTATTTAGGTGCAGTGGGAAACCATTGGAATGTTTTAGACAGGGAAATAACAAGTGAATTCAAATTTTAAAACTGTTTACCTTTCACTCTCTTGCTTTTAGAACTTTTCAATGTCTCATTGTCTTCAGTACAAAATCCAGACTCTTTAGTTGGTTCTTTGAGCTTTGACCTTACAGTTTTTCTTCAGCTTCATTTCCAATTACTGCCTCCCTCTTCTTTAGCCATATAGAACTCCTTATAGTTTCTAGAGCAGCCTGTGCCTTTGCGCATGCTGTTTCCTCTGCTTGGAATACTTCCTTCTTTACCTTATTTTACTTACCTAGCCCCTTTGGCAAAGCTTTGTATCACTTCCAGGGAGCCTGGACTGATAGGCTCTGCCCAGGGCTGAGTATCCTTCTTGTGCTATGTCTTGGCTCTATTGACACTTAACCATGCTGTGTTAAAGTTACCTGTTTACTTTTTTAAGTTTTAATCTACAAATTTTTTTAGGTTTGATGCATGATATCTTGGTTAACCTGGTATTTGATGTTTGCCCCAGAAGAGATAATCAAGTATTTGTTAATGTATCCAGCCTTCAGGAGATATTTAAATTTCCTCCTAAGAATACCCTCTTAAGTCAGTTCCAATGTAGAGGTTGTATAAAAAGAAATGTTCACTCTCCCATGAGTGAGTATTCTAATAGTACATCTAATGAATGATAATCAACTCACCTTTTAAAAAAACTGATTAAAAATGGGGCACCTGGGCGCCTGGGTGGCTCAGTGGGTTAAGCCGCTGCCTTCGGCTCAGGTCATGATCTCAGGGTCCTGGGATCGAGTCCCGCATCGGGCTCTCTGCTCAGCAGGGAGCCTGCTTCCCTCTCTCTCTCTGCCTGCCTCTCCACCTACTTGTGATTTCTCTCTGTCAAATAAATAAATAAAATCTTTAAAAAAAAAAAAAAATGGGGCACCTGACTGGCTCAGTTGATACATGTGTGACTTGATTTTGGGATTTTGAGTTCAAGCTCCATGTTGGATGGGGAGCCTACTTAAAAAAAAATTTTTTTTTTTATAAAAATGACACAAGTTGATAGTGTATCAAAGATTTTGATAAAAATGACATAAATTGTCTTTATAAAAAATTAAATTTTGTAGAAAACTTACTACCACCCACAGTCCTGATTCCTCTCTCAATACTCCCCATTTTACATTTCTAGATGATACTTGCTAAATTACACTTGGTTTGTAAAGACAAACTCTCTTGACTTTGTCTAAAACAATTGGTATTGTAATTTTAGACTTGTAACATTTTTTGTTATATTTAAATCTGTAATGTCATATAATATGGTAGCCACTAGCTAAATGTAGCCACCTGTTGTTTGTCTAACTTAAGATGTTCTGTAAATGGGGGCGCCTGTGTGGCTCAGTGGATTAAAGCCACTGCTTTCAGCTCAGGTCATGATCTCAGGGTCCTGGGATAGAGCCCCGCATCGGGCTCTTGGCTCAGCAGGGAGCCTGCTTCCTCCTCTCTCTCTGCCTGCCTCTCTGCCTACTTGTGATCTATCTGTCAAATAAATAAATAGATAAATAAAATCTTAAAAAAAAAAGATGTTCTGTAAATGTAAGATACATACTGGATTTCAAAGAGTCAGTATTAAAAAATATATATAGATAGAACTGTCTCTAATAATTTTAATATCAGTTACATGTTCAAATTATATTTTAGATAATATTGTTACGAAAATTGCTTTCTTTCTATTAATGTGGCTACTTAGAAAAATTTGAATTGCACATGTGACTTGCATTATTTCTATTGCCTAAGGTTGGCTTAAATAATAAGATAAATAGCACCAAGTTTGTTTCACTTTCATGTAAAAACTACTTGGCCTTTGTAACTACTTGGCCTTTGATTCTATATACCTAGGGTTTGTATTACTTGTCAGTATTTGTTGATTTCAGTAAGTTAGTTTCAGCTTGAGAGGATAAAAAAGTTCTGGAGATGGTGGTGATGGTGTAGAATAATGTGAATATACTAAATACCATGGAACAGTATAGTTAAAGTGTTAAAATAAATTTTATGTTAAGTATATGTGACCGTAATAAAAAATATATTCAAAGGACATTTTAACAAACAAATTTAATTTGATCCTGTCTGGAGCTCTCTTCTAACCTTGGTTTCTAGAACATACCTCTTATGGTTTTCTTTTTGTTTTTCTGGCTCTTTTCCTTTCTCCTTCATTGCCCCTTTAACTTCAATGTCGGGTTTTCTCTTTGGCTTCCTTATTACTTCTTATATTGCACTAATTTTCAAGGCTTCCACTACCACAAACTATAGTAGTGTTAGATAATGTAATTTCCATGAACGTCAGCCTCCTTACTTGTAAATTAGGGTTTAATATTGCTATCATACCGCTTGTGAAATATGCAGTAATGTAGACAGTGTGTTTAGCCTTGTTTGATAGGTATTGTTATATAATGATAATCTATATCTCTAGGCTAGATATTTCTTGAGGACTAGAGCTTTCAAAAAAAATTTTTTTCCCATAAACTCTACGCCCACTGTGGGGCTTGAATTTACCACCTGGAGATCATAGAGCCACTCACAGGCTTTGTGGACTGAGCCAGCCAGGCATCCCTTGAGGGACTAGAATTTTAATTCCAACAGTCTTTTGTGCATCCCACTTAGTTCTTCCCTTGAGACCTTAAATTCAGTATTTCTAAAACTGGTTTTGTTTTTCTCCCCAGACCTGTACTTCCTTCTGTGTTAACTGTTTCAGTGACTGGCCTCACAATTCACTCTGGATTAGAGGCCTAGGTTGATTTACCAGTCTCCTCCACTAACTTGTCTTTCACCTCCCCCAGTGGTAGTTTCTGGTATTTAGTGTGGCATGTTATAGGTGCTCAATAAATGGTTGTTTTTATAAATGACTGTATAAGTCTTCATCCAGTGTGGAAGAATACAGACTTACTACTATATTCTTACGTTCAGTTCTGTGCTGGTTTGTACCAAATCATGGAGCTTAAGTTCGATTCATTCAGGATTCTAAGATACAGTTGCTCTGCTTAATTATTATCTACTCTTAATGTTTATTTTTTCTTGATTAGTTCTAATACTTGATGTAATTATATGCAATTTCCCTAATATTTTATTGAATTTTAATTGTGGAAAATTTCAAACATCAAAAAGAAGGAAAATGATATATCAGTTGCCCATTCAACCCAATAATTATTTATTCATGGCCCTCTTCCTCTCAACTCAGATTACTTTGAAGCAAACTTGAAACATCATTTCATCTATAAATACCAATATTTATCTGTACAGGATAAAGACTTTTTTTTAAACATACCATAATACCATTGTGATACCTAAGAATGATTTCTTAATAACATCAAATGTCTAGCCTCTGTTTAAATTTTTCCATTTGTCATATACAGTTTGCTAATAGTTTTATTTTTGTTTTTTTGTGTGTTTTTTTTTTTAGCTTGTTTTTTTTTTTTTTTTTTTAAATTAGGATCCATTGTAGGATCATAGATTGTAATTGATTGATTTGGCTCTTAAGTCTTTGTTAAAGGTTTCTCCTCTTTTTTTCCTTTAGAATTCATTTGTTGAAGAAACTATGTTGAGTAGATTTTCCAGGTCTAGATCAATATGAATAAAATGCAAGCTATATGGATAATTAAAAATTTTATAGTAGCCACATGACAAAAAATAAAATAGGTGAAAGTAATTTTTAATGTATTTTATGTAACTCAGCATCTCTATTATTTATGCATGTAATTAATATAAAATTACTAATGAGATATATATTTTCTGTACCAAATATTTAAAATTGTGTATATTTTATACTGAAAGCACATCTCAATTTGGTCTAACCACATTTCACATGCTCTATAGCTACATAAATAATGGCTACTATATTGGGCAGGGCAGGTCTAGATTTTGCATATTGGGTGCCTCTGGTATCATTTAGCATGTTTTTTTTCCCTTATAAATCAGTAACATGTTTAGATTTTTCTTTAATTTTTAAACAGAAGGGTATAATGAATGTCAACATTAAAACTAAATACATTTGATAAATTCAAATTTAGAGAAATTTTTACAAATGAAATTGTAAGTCTCTTTTAGGCTTAAAAACTTTTTATCTTACTTAAATCTTATCTATTTTAGTGCCAGTCCAGAGGAATATAATACAGTTGTACAGAAGCCGAGACAAATTTTATGTCAGTTCATTGACCGAATACTTACAGATGTAAATGTTGGTAAGAAACAGTTATTTCTTATATAAATTTTATGAATTAAACTGTTTTCCTTTTCATATATACAACATTATGCTAGCATTTTTCTCATGTAGTTTTAAATATAGAGTTAGTATTCATGATAGTTACTATTTTCAAGAAACTTATTTATATTAACTTATTACATATGTGATTTAGGCGTTTAAAGTAATTCTGTTTACCTGCTTGTTGTCTAGATTTTCTGCTGCTTGCTATGGCATTCTTCTTTGATTTATTAATAGATGATAGCTAAAAAATAGCCATGTCTAATGATGTGGACCCTGTTTTAGCTAGGTCTTACACTAGTGGTTGAGAAACAAATGCCATTTAAAAACTCTAATTAAGACTTGGTGACTCTGTGGGAGGTAGTAAGATCTTGTGAGTTGTTGGAGCAACTCCTATTTGTGGGAGTCTAAGAGACAAATATTACTGACTTGGCAAGATAGGTGTTGCATTTGTCATATCTGTTAAAATTACATGGAAGGGGTAATGTAGAGTAGCATTTGGCCTGTAGTGTATAAACTTACTTCCAAATTCAGCACATATTATGACTTAAAATAGTTAGCCTTTCTTTTTCCAATCTATGAAATTAAGAGTTGCTGAAAAATAACAAAGGACTACTGAATATTTGGAAGATGTGTTTTCATATAGTACTGTCCTTGTTTTTAGACCACTTGCCCTTCCCCTCCCTAAGCAGTTCCTGGACAATTCTCATCATCCAGGAAACACTTGTTTCCTCTATTGTGGATCGGTGCAGTTAACATACCATATTATAATTATTAGTTTGTCTGATTCTCTCACCTAATCAGGTGAAGTTTTTTCCCCCACTCAGATTATAGTACATTGCCAGGCATCTTGTAGGCCTTTAATCTGTATTTGGTGAATTAGTGTATAATAGATGAATGTACATGACTATTAAACATTTAAAATTAGAAAGATAGGATTGTAGAGTTTAGTCCCATCAATTTATCATGAATATTGTGCTGGACACAGTTCTGGTCACCAAAGTCTAGTTTTTTAACAAAAGGACTGCCATCTAATTTTCATGACTCTTTAAAATGAATCTTTTATTATTTTAGTTGCTCTAGAACTCGTAAAGAAAACTGACTCTCAGCCAACCTCTGTGATGTTGCTTGATTTCATCCAGCATATAATGAAGTCCTCCCCACTTATGTTTGTAAATGTGAATGGAAGCCAAGGCCAAAATGAGGCCAAAGGCAGTTGTATTGGTAAGTCCTGCTATTTGTGCATGCATTTCCAATTGGTTTTATGAAATCTACCCTCTTTTGCTCTTCTGAAATATAACATACATTTTATGCATATTTCGGTCATATTTGCTCTGAATTTAAGAGAGCAAAATGGTAATGTTTAGTTTTGTTTTATGCATCTTTACTTTCTTTTCTTATGAAGTAGGTACCCAGGATTGAATAGAACTAATCAAATTTGTTTATTTGCCATTGAATACTTGAGCAGTTTTCTTTTTTCTGTTTTTGATAATCTCTTTTCGATCAGGCATTAGTAATTTGTGGCCCACAGGCTGGCTGCCTGTTCTTTGTAAAAAAAAGTTTTATCAGAAAACCCATGCTTTTACTCATTGTATTTCCTTATTGTCTATAACTACTAGAAAGGCAATGTTGAGTAGTTGACATGGAGGCCATAAGTATTTCACACCCAAAATATTTCCTATCTAGCCCTTTAAATTAAATTTAATTTTTTTAAAGATTTTTTAATTTATTCATTTGAGAGAGAGTATTAGCAGATGCAGAGTCTTAGGGAGAGGAGGAAGCAGACTCCTCACTGAGCAGGCAGCTCCCAAGTGGGGCTTGATCCCAGGGCCGTGGGATCATGACCTGAGCCAAAGGCAGACACTTAACTGAGTGAGCCACCTAGGGCACCCCTTCACCACACTTTTTTAAACAATAGGTCACAACCTGTTAGTAGGTTATGAAGATAAAATATAATTGACCAGAAAATATCATAATATATTGCATGTAATAAATACTTTTTCATGAAACCTTTGTTTCATATATTTAAATAAAAGAATTATGCATATGTAGGCTGGGTCATGATATAAAATGTATCTCTTAGTTTGAGAAACTATGTTACAAGATTCATGAGGACTATGACATTTGTTTTTGTGCACTTGGGACAGAGTTGCAATGTTTGTCCAGGGAATGATAATAGTAACCATTTGTTGAACTTCAAGCACTTTGCTGAGGATTTCATGTGTATCATCATACTTGTTCCTCATGGTAACCTTCATTATTCCCTTCTTAGAGATGAAGTTACCAAGGTTCAGAGAAATGAGAAGTTCACACAGCTCCTAACTGGAAAGCTAGGACTTTTGACTCCAAAATTGGTACTAAATTACCATATTTCCATTGTGTAGGGAATGTTTTAGACTGTCTTGTTAGTGTTATACTTTAAAAATGAATGGGGATGCCTGGGTTCAGCTCAGTATGTTAAGAGTCTGCATTCAGCTGAGGTTATGATCCCATGCCTCTAGGATGGAGTCCCGCATTGTGCTCCTTGCTCAACTAGGGGCCTGCTTTTACCTCTGCCTCTGCTCCTATCCCTGTTTAGGTGTGTGTGTGCGCGCATACTCTTTCTCTCGTCCTCACTGTCAAAATAAATAAAAGCTTTTTAAAAAAATTAAAAGTGAATGATCAGGGATTTAGCAAGTTAACTAGCATTTCTGATGTACTTATTTAATATCTTTTTTGTTTATTTTGAAGAATTCAGTAATTGGATCATAACAAGACTTCTGAGGATTGCAGCAACTCCATCCTGTCATATGTTACACAAGAAAATCTGTGAAGTTATCTGCTCATTATTATTTCTTTTTAAAAGCAAGAACCCTGTAATTTTTGGAGTTCTGACAAAGGAATTACTACATCTTTTTGAAGATGTCATTTACCTCCATAGAAAAAATGCAATGGGACATGTTGTGGAATGGCCAGTGGTAGTTTGCCGATTTTTAAGTCAATTAGATGAACATGTGGGATATTTACAACCAGCTCCTTTGCAGTTCATGAATATGCAAAATTTAGAATTTATTGAAGTCACTTTATTAACAGTTCTTATTCGTATTGTTGCAGTTGTGTTTTTTAGAAGGCAAGAACTCTTTCTTTGGCAGATAGGTTGTGTTCTGCTAGAGTATGGTAGTCCAAAGATTAAATCCTTAGCAATTACTCTTTTAACTGAACTCTTCGAGCTTGGAGGATTACCAGCACAACCAGCCAGCACTTTCTTCAGCTCTTTTTTGGGATTATTAAAACATCTTGTAGAAATGGATGCTGACCATTTGAAACTCTATGAAGAACCGTTATCAAAGCTGATAAAAACACTGTTCCCCTTTGAAGCAGAAGCTTATAGAAATATTGAACCTGTCTATTTAAATATGCTGTTGGAAAAACTCTGTGTCATGTTTGAAGATGGTGTGCTTATGCGGCTTAAGTCTGATTTGCTAAAAGCAGCTTTATGCCATTTACTGCAGTATTTTCTTAAATATGTGCCAGCTGGGTATGAATCTGCTTTAGAAGTCAGGAAGGTTTATGTGAGAAACATTTGTAGAGTTCTTGTGGATGTGCTTGGATTTCAGGTAGATGCAGAGGTAAGTCATTTTTAAGGTTTCTTGATAAGTGTGTATTTTGTTTATAGTGTAAGTGTATATGTATATTTCAGATGTAATAATGAGAAAATAGAATATCTTTAATAACATTTATTCAGAATGGAATGATTTTTTTCACAATCATCTTTGGTTCCTTTTTATGGACTTTTACTTTGAGAAAGATTTCACTAAGTTGGTAATGAACTGCCAGTGGAGTAGAATGTTTTAAAGTAGAATTTGTGAAGTATAAGCATGTTCCATGCATTATTAATTAAAAGGGGACCAGTTAGCAGCTTAATTGCAAAAACTTTAAGCACTAACCTAGATTTTATCTTTGGCAGGTTATATTCAGTCACGTTTAGAAAACCTGTGGGTACATAGTACTAGTCATGCCAAATTATGCCTTTTTTTCCTATTCAGACTGTGAGAGACAGGCAGTACATTAAAAAAATATACGGTAACTTGGGTAAATATTTTACCTCTAAGTTGCTGGATTTGTAGTATGGAAGAGGTTAGTAATTCCCTTATGGAGTTTTTCTTTGTAGCATTTTTTAAAATAAAGATTTTGTTCATTTATTTGAGAGAGAGAGCAAGTACAAGCAGGGGGAGGGGCAAAGGGAGCCCAAATTGGGGCTTGATCCCAGGACTCTAGGATCATGACCTGAGCCCAAAGCAGATGCTTAACCAGTGGAGCCACCCAGGAGCCCCACTTTGTAGAATTTTTGTAGAAAAACAGATCAGAGAGAGAATTTGTCTGGAGACTTTTAGGTCTATAGAACCATCATTCTAGATACAGGATCATATATATGTCTATTCATAGATTGTGAAATTATATAGATTAATTTAGGTCTTTGTTTTACTTGATGAGACTCTGAAAATAGTTTGCCCTCATAGAGAACTTAAAACCTAATGAATTTTTGCAGTCTTTGAATAACGTATTCCTAAGGCAGTTTTTGAAATTATTTTTACTTTCTCAGTATTTGTTGGGCCCACTTTATGCAGCCTTAAAAATGGAAAGTATGGAAATCATTGAGGAGGTTCAAAGCCAAATTCAACAGGAAAACCTCAGCAGTAATAGTGATGGAATATCAGCCAAAAGGCTTCGACTCAGCTCATCTCTCAACTCTTCCAAAAGACCACCAAAACAGACTGAAGAGTATGACCTTCATTCAGTTTGTATTTAGTCATTTAATGAAACCTTTATTCACTTTTAGAAATCACCTTTAGTTAAGTGCTTTGACTTAAATACAGAGCAATTGTTCTTTTAAAGGCAGTCAAAGGAATGCTTAAAATATTTTAATACTTGTAGTCCATTCTAATGTGAAAGAGAAAATGACTACATATGGTTACTTAGAAGATTTTTTAAGTTTCTACTTGCCTCTCTGACTTAACTTCTTAATATCTAAAAAAACTCTGAGATAATATATTCATCAGCAATTTAAGATATGTTAACAAGTAAACTTAAGTATGTTAACAAATAATGTGATCAAAGAATTCCCATATTTCAGTTAGCTCTGAAAGTTGTTTTAATTGAACCAATTTTATATTTAAACCAAATTTATATTAAATATGAATATCTTTATATTGTGCTTATAATTAATTACAGAGTTAAACATGTAGATATGAACAAAAAGAGCATACTGTGGAGTGCCCTGAAACAGAAAGCAGAGTCCCTTCAGATTTTCCTTGAATGTGGTGGACTAAAGAATCCTGTTATTGCAACTTTAGAAGGAATCACTGTTGTCCTACAGCTGACTGCTCTGTGTACGGTTCATTGTTCTCATCAAAACATGGACTGGTAAAAACAACTTGTATTTTTTGGGTGGGTTGTCTGTAATAAATTTGGATTTATTGCTTTAGGAGACCTCATTATTTGCTCAATTTGTGTGACCTTAGAGCACAGACATTTCAGTGAAATGGAAATTTGTTTTTTATTGAGCACCTGCTAAATGCTAGTATTGTATTAAGTACTATACATATATTATTTAATCTTCATAACAGTTCTGTAAGTTAAATGCTATTATGCCTACTTCACAAATTGGAGATTGAGGCTTAGAGAAATTGAGGCTTATTGTTTTGTAAATTGGTCCTTTATGTATAAGGTAATAGGAAACTGAAGAAAGAGGCAGATCACTCCAGATTGGTAAGTGGGAGGTTTTATAAGGGAACTTGCTTATAAGGCCTATCTCAGGCAGCTGTGGAAGACAAAAATCATCTCTCAGCTCATTTTCCGGAATCTTAAAAGTTTATATGGAGGACTTAATGGGGTTAAGTCATGTTTTCAGTCCACATGGTCTCAACAGCACCTTACTCTGAAGGCTCTGTCCTTGTAACACCTCCCACTATGGGACCAGTAGGTAGAGTGTACATTCCAAAGACAGGGGAAGGGGTGAGGAGCCTCTGATGGCCTGGGTCCAGCTTGAGGGTCAACTGGTGGTCATCCTTTTGATTGCTTTCTCTAATAAGACTATTTTTGTCTGAAGCCAAAACTAACTTTCCTGGGCATACATGATTAGAAAGTAGCAGAGCACATTTTTATATAACTCAAAAGCCAATGTTGTTTTAGTCATACATTTATTCAAAAGAACATTTCCCTTTGATAATAAGAATAGGGATATAGAACTTGTTAGAAGTATGTTTTCAGTTTGGTATTCTTAATATAGTTTAATTCTATCAGAAGAAAACAAGTGTCAATCTTCTCTGAAGATTTAGTCTTATTTTTACTGTCAAGTTACAGATCAAAACTATTTGTTTTTTACATGATCGTTTATTCTGTTATTTTCTGACTTAGCTAGCCAATAAAAAGTTATGAAGGAGATTTTAAAGAAACTGTATTAATTCAGACTACATTAAATTTAGAATTTGAGACAGCTTGAAGAAATAGCTGATTAGGCTATAAGCTACTCTTCTATTACTAAGAAAGGGTTTACTGAGGCTGTTAATAATTATACAGGGATATCTTCTGTCATTTTTAAGCCTAGTGATACCAAATTTGAATGTTCTATATTAATTTTAATTACTGAATCCTAAGAGTGATTTAGACTGACATAGTTTAAACTTAAAATAATAATAGCATATTAATTGATTTTCATATTTACTTTGAATTGGTTTAAACTTGTGTTAGTTTTATACTCACAGTTTCTTTTGGCTTACTTCAGTATTAGGTTGGACTATAACAAAATTCATTGTAATTCTGTGTCTTAAAAATGTTTTAATTGTAGTCATAATTTCAAGGACTGTCAACAGAAATGTCAGAAGAAACCTTCAGTAGAGATAACTTGGATGTCTTTGGATTTTTACACAACACTGCTTAAGAGCTGTAGGAGTTTGTTAGAATCTGTTCAGAAGCCTGACCTGGAGGCAGTTATTGATAAAGTGGTGAAAATATATGATGCTCTGATTTATATTCACGGTGAGTATAAATAAACAGTAAAACAAAATAGCCTTTAAAGATCATCATTACAGGAGTCCCCTGGGTGGCTCAGTTGGTTAAGCCACTGCCTTCAGCTCAGGTTGTGATCCCAGAGTCCGGGGATTCCCAGCTCTGCAGGGAGTCTGCTTCTCCCTCTGACCTTCTCCCCTCTCATGCTCTCTCTCTCTCTCTCTCTCAAATAAATAAATAAAGATCATCATTATAGAAGTAGGCTCTCTTTTGCCTAAGGCCTACATGCACAAATGTTCGGAATAACCAACAGTTTTTTCTTCATTTTACTTCTCGTTCTATTTCAGTTCTATTTCAGTAATTCAGTAATTAATTCAGTAATTTCTAAGTTCCAAATTTTTCTGTGTAATATTGTGATTTATTATTCTTTTTCAGCACATAGAAATAATTTATAACTATTATGTTTTTTTAGAATTTCTGAAGAATGTTATGATCCTTCTAAAAAATACATGGATGCATATTTTTATAAAGTCACATTTAATTTCTTTGGGTTCACAGACCTCAGAACATCATATCTGTATTAAGAACCTTTGTTTACTGAATGCTGTAATTCCGCCTGATGATTAGAACATTTATTTTTATTACAAGAAAAAAAGATATAGGTAAATATGATTAAGGATGAAGATAAATCACCTGTTGTGTTTTTCTGTAGTGAAAACTTCTTTTGAAGATCATATTCTGGAAGATTTATGTGGAATGCTCTCACTTCCATGGATTCATCCCCATTCTGATGGCTCTTTAAAGTTGACCACATTTGCCACTAATCTTTTAGCATTAAGCCAGAGGATTTCAGATAGCTACTGTAAGTCGTCACAAAATTCTTTGTGTGTGGTTTCACTCATCTCTATGTGGGACTTCTAACAAGTTGCTGTTTTTTTCAGTAATTAAAAGAGGCAGTATGTTTTTAAGGATTCAAAAAGAAGTTAGACTTTTAAAAAGTAACAAATTGAGTAGATTATAGGATTTGCACATCCAGCTCTATTCTGCAACATTGTTCTCCAAAGATGCCATTCCAGTTTACATTCCTCTTAGCAGAATATGAGAGTTCCTATTGTCTAGCATCCTCACTTTGTCAGACTTTAAAATGTTTAAGTGTTGAGGTAACTAAAAGAAATTATTTTTTACTGTCTGATAGGTGTGATTTTTAGTTGTATTTCTCTGGTTATCCAGTAAGATTGAACATAGACCTTTTTCAGTGTACATTTTTGAAAAAAGCTTTTAATGAAATATTATATGTATTTTAAATGTTACTTTACAACAAAGAATGAATATATACATGAAATGAATATGTGTATATACATATATACATATATAAATATACATATATATATAAATATATATACATATATAAATAATGTTAACACTTAGAAATCTTGTTTAATAGACTTAATTTTTTTCAGCACCACAGGCACAGTCACGGTGTGTGTTTCTTCTAACTTTATTTCCAAGAAGAGTATTCCTTGAATGGAGAACAGCAGTTTATACCTGGGCCTTACAGAGCTCCTATGAAGTAATCCGGGCTAGTTGTATTAATGGATTTTTTATCTTACTGCAGCAGCAGAATTCATGTAACAGAGTTCCCAAGATTCTTATGTATGTATTAATATTTGTGGAAAATATCATACTATATATAAATATATGTATATTGGTTGGTATATAGAGCAAATGTTGATTTTAGTTTTAGAATTTAAATTTTCTTCTAGGCTTTGTCTTAACCATTATTTTTATCCCAAATTAAGACCACAAAATAAAGCAAGGTTTAGTTAGTACCTTTTCTTTTTTCTCTCCAGAGATAAAGTCAAAGATGATTCTGACATTGTCCAGAAAGAATTTGCCTCTATTCTTGGTCAACTTGTCTGTACGCTTCATGGCATGTATTATTTGACAAGTTCTTTAGCAGAACCTTTCTCTGAACATGGACATATTGACCTTTTCTGTAAAAGCCTAAAAGTCATTTCTCAACACGAATGTTCATCTTCTCAACTAAAAGTTTCTATTTGCAAGCCTTTCCTTTTCCTACTTAAAAAAAAAACGCCTAGTCCAGTGAAACTTGGTGAGTGATTTGTTATGATTTATGTATACTTTAAAACCTTTTTTTTTTTTAAGATTTTATTTATTTATTTGAGAGGGAGCACATGCACTGAGTTGGCAGGGGAGGGGCAGAGGGAGAAGGAGAAGCAGATTCCCTGCTGAGCAAGGAGCCCAACATAGGGCTCAGTCCCCGGTGCCTATGCTCATTACCTGAGCCGAAGGCAGATATTTAACCAACTGAGCCACCCAGGCACCCTACTTTAAAACCTTTTTAACCTCTCAAAATCAGTGATAGAATTATATACTCTGTATCCTCTTTAGTGATACCAGGGACCTTCTTAATGTGTCCCTGCCACTATCTTGGACCTTCAGAACTTCAAATAATTAGATATTTTGCTTAACTGAGGACTGTATATAGGCTATATCTTCTTAGCCACTTTTCCAATGGTAATGATACTTGAGTATGTTGAGAACATGAAATTTATATAAATACTTGTAAGATCCATTTTTTTGGATAGTAAATTGCAACTTGTTCTTAAGTTTTCAAAATAATATGTAATAGGTAGTTCCTGGGACTCTGTAAATCTTGTAATGTACGATTAACAGTAAGGCTAAGATCACCCTTAATTCACAGTCCTCTGAATTAGTGAAATGGGCTGCCTCCCCCCCTTCCTTTTTTTTCCCCTAGAGGGTGGGGAGGGGCAGGGGAGAGAAAGTTTCAGTTAGGCTCCACACCCAGGAAGGAACCAGATGCAGGGCTCAATCTCACAATCCTGAGATCATGACCTGAGCAAAAATCAAGTTGGATGCTTAACTGACTGAGCCACCCAGATACCCCAAATTAGTGAAATGTGCTTTTGAGTCTATTTTGGTAAAATAAAATCTACAAAATCCAAGTGACTAGTCATTTTATAACTTAAATCTAGACTTTATTTTAGATTGAAATTACAACTTTTATTAAGTGTAAAGTAAATTTAAATTTTTAAGTATTCATTTTAATTTTCCACAATTCTGTGTGCTCTAATTTAAATAATGACATTAAAAGGCGAGTTAGAAATCTTTGTATATTGTTTATTGGTTCTTTTACTGTAAAACTTGGATATTCGATGTGTTTATTATGTGTTATATGCTCTCATCCTTTAGCTTTCATAGATAATCTATATCATCTTTGTAAGCACCTTGATTTTAGAGAAGATGAAGCAGATGTGAAAACAGTTCTTGGAGCTTTATTAAATTTAATGGAAGATCCAGACAAGGATGTTAGAGTGGCTTTTAGTGGAAATATCAAGCATATATTGGAATCCTTGGACTCTGAAGATGGATTTATAAAAGAGGTTGATAGTTTTTATTTTTCAACATTTGTATCTTCATTAACCTGGCTCTAAAAAATTCTTTAATTAGTTAATTTTATTATTCTAGCTTTTTGTCTTAAGAATGAAGGAAGCATATACACATGCTCAGATCTCAAGAAATAATGAGTTGAAGGATACCTTGATTCTTACAACAGGGGATATTGGAAGGTATGTTTGGAAGCATTTTTATACTTCCTTTTTTGTTTACTTTGTGTTAGAAATGGTGGTGTGACAGATATGATATAGAAAGATTATCAACATGTATTTAAATGGATTTCCATTTATATTTGAGACATTGATGATAACTTTTTTTAATTTTAGGGCAGCAAAAGGAGATTTGGTACCTTTTGCACTTTTGCATTTATTGCATTGTTTATTATCGAAGTCAGCGTCTGTCTCTGGAGCAGCATATACAGAAATCAGAGCTCTGGTTGCAGCTAAGAGTGTTAAACTCCAAAACTTTTTCAGCCAGTATAAGAAACCCATCTGTCAGGTGAGAGTCAGGATTGGCCTTGACTATAGGAAATAGCAGTACTTTGTAAGAGTTTAAGAAAAAAAAACTATATATATTTTTTATTTGTTTTGCTTTAAAGGAGATGTGTGTATGTGTGTGCGCGCGCGCGCACTGAAGTGCGCGTGTGTCCATTTTTTTTTCTTTTAAGATTTTATTATTTGAGAGAGAAAGAACACATAAACATGAGTGGAGGAGGGACAAATGGGAAAGCAGACTCCCCTCTGAGCATGCTATCCAATGTGGTGCTCTATCCCAGAACCCTGAGAATCATGACCTGAGCTGAAGGCAGACACTTAACCAACTGAGCCACCCAGGCACCCCTAAAGGATATATTTTTTTAAATGATTTATTTAGTTTATTTAATAAGAGAACCTAAATCTTACCAGTTTTATATTTTATGATCTTGAACTGAATATGTATATTGTAAATGGGACGGGGAAATCATCTTATGATAATATATTGAATTATTATGCTCTGTTGTTAATCTATTAAGAAATGCTTTTTTACCCTTTCTTTTTGATAAACTTTGTTATGGCTTGATATTATGGGTAAGGCACTTTGTTTAAAAAAGGGTTAATTCAGTTCATGGTTGAAGAGTTAAATATGTTAAAATACTGGATTTGCCCGGTTAGTGGTGTAAATTTAAATTTAAATTTCTTAACTAAACCTGATTTCTCCATTTGTAAAAGGGAGATTATGACATAATCTACCTTATTAAGGTTGTTAAAAATCAAATGAGCTAATTAAGGTAATGTTTTTAGGGCATTGATATGTCCTTTATGTTAGCTTCGAGAGTATTTGTTAAATTTCCTTGCTTGTATGAAAATTAAATTGTTTTGATCTAGTTTTTAGTAGAATCCCTTCATTCCAGTCAGATGACAGCACTTCCTAGTACTCCATGCCAGAATGCTGAGATGCGAAAACAAGATGTGGCTCACCAGAGAGAAATGGCTTTAAATACCTTGTCTGAAATTGCCAATGTTTTTGACTTTCCTGATCTTAATCGTTTCCTCACTGTAAGTTGTAAGGCGTAGTTGACTTAATTGAGGTTTTTCAATTTTGTGTTTATTACATTCTAGTCTTATTTTAAAGAAAATCTGTCAAGTACCCTGAGGAACATATAGATTGTTGATTTTCAAATGTACATGTTTTCTTTTGACTTGGATATATTATAAAATTTAAGTTCATGTTAATTTGAATTATTACTTTATATGGTTAGTTATCCTGAAAGGTTAATACTAATTGATAAATGCTAACTAATTCAGTTGACTGAGCCCTTAATGTCTTTAGTGTTATGATTGGTTCCATTGGTAATGCACAATCTCATATCATTTTTATCCTTAAGGAGTTAGAGTAATAAAGTACAAAACTATTGGTACATATGATCTTCTGTGAATTCAGATTACAGAGTTTGTAGTATGGAGTGGTTTGAGAAGCCTTTGAAATGTCATAGGGTTAGGCTTCCAAGATGGATGGAGTAGATTATCTTCTTACCTTTTCCCAAGGCAGTTATCATTATCCTTAATAAATTATAATAGTGATTCACACTGTCAGAACTGAGTATTTTTCCCTACAATATTATTATATTTTAACAAGCTTAAATTGCTTGTAAATTGGTCAAATCCTGAAAGAAAATATGGTAGTATACAGTAAGGATTATAAAGATATTCTTACCTTTTCATTCACTAGTTTCACGCTGGGAACCAAAAAGTGCAGGTGTTTATTGCAACATTTTCTAGGTACCAAAACTAAACAAAACCCTGAAAAGAAACTAAATGTCTAATATTTAGGTTATAGATAATTATGGAACAAACCATTAATATAATAATTTTTAATATTTTGTAAACTATCTTGTAATGTTAAATTGGTCTTAAAGTAGCTTCATTTCAATATTAAATTTGAAGGGTATTAAACAAGGAAGGTGTAAGCATCTCTGAGGGCAGGGCCTGAGGCTTGTTTACTATTAAATCTCCAGTGCCTAAGATTGTGACTGACATGTAGTAGGTACTTTTTAGATACATGTTGGATGAATAAATGGAAGGCCAGCCCTTGTATGTTTGGAATTTTGTATATATTTAATGAATAAGATCTTATAGGAAATAGACCAAAATCAAAACAGATTTTTTGCCATGTTGGGATGGTGAGTGTGTTAAAATGTTTCTATTAATATTGAAGCATCAACTTTTTAATTTTTTCTCAACTTTTTAATTAAAAAAAAAAAACAAACTAAAGTATTTTATTTATGGTTTCTCTAGCTTGTTGTCTAAATCCAGGTTAGCCCATATAATAAATCAAACTTGGAACTTCTGCCTAAGAGCATGAGTATATTTTAACATATACTCATGAAAAATTATCTTCTTTACTTATGTATTAGTTTCTACATTACCTACAGTGTGAACTCTGCTGTCAGGGACCTTGGCCATTTTTTTGCTTCTATACCTGTAGTTCCTGAATCATAGTAGATGCTCAGTAAGTATCTGTTGAATGGATAAGTGGTTAATCTGAATTTAAGTATGTCACATATAGACTCCAAATTTGTTTGGCATTTTAAAATATTTTTCACATAACTTATGTGAATATGTTATTACCTGGACAAATGTACTTTTTAGTAATTGTAGTATTTCTTTTTCAGAGGACATTACAAGTTCTGCTACCTGATCTTGCCGCCAAAGCAAGCCCTGCAGCTTCTGCTCTCATTCGAACCTTAGGAAAACAATTAAATGTCAATCGTAGAGAGATTTTAATAAATAACTTCAAATATATTTTTTCTCATTTGGTCTGTTCCTGTTCCAAGGATGAATTAGAACGTGCCCTTCATTACCTGAAGGTAATTGAATGTTTGTGTATATTTTACTCTTTGGTTTAAATTAGCATTATAGGAAAGCTGTTCTAACATTCTCGTAGGAAGGAGAGTGGGTAATTTATAGCTTATTCTAGAGTAATATGAGTACAAATAATATCATGTAAATAAGTTCTATTTTGAGCCTAGAGGAGTATATTAAATAAAGTTATTCTCTTGTTATTTTCTTTGATCATTTCACCCTAATGGCATAAGATAATCATCTATTCATGGATCAGGTTCTCAACTCATTTCATTGCAGAATTTTTTTTTTTAGGTTATTTTTTAGTAGTCTCTACACCCATTGTGGGGCTTAACTCACACCCCCAAGATCAAAATTCACATGTTTCTCCGAGTGAGCCAGCCAAGCGCCCCTCATTTTAAAATCTTTTGTTTGGCGGAGCACCTGGGTGGCTCAGTGGATTGGATTAAGCATCTGCCTTTGGCTCAGGTCATGGTCCCAGGCTCCTGGGATCAAGCCCCACATCAGGCTCCCTGCTCAGTGGGGAGCCTGCTTCTCCCCTTCCTCCCTGCTTGTGCTCGTGCTCACTAACTCTTATCTCTTTCTCTCAAATAAATAAATAAAATTTTAAAAAATTACTTTTTAAAAAAATGAATTTTTTAAATGATTTTATTTATTTGACAGGCAGAGATCACAAGTAGGCAGAGAGGCAGGCAGAGAGCGAGGAGGAAGCAGGCTCCCTGCTGAGCAGAGTGCCTGATGCGGGGCTCGATCCCAGGACCCTGAGACCACGACCTAAGCCGAAGGCAGAGGCCTTAACCTACTGAGCCACCCAGGTGCCCCCAAAAATGAATTTTTTGATTGGAGGTATAAGTTGACTGGTATGCAAGTAATTATATTTATAGGAACAGGCAATCTCAACTATAGCATAATGTTAGTGTTCTGTTTTGTTTAGTTAGTGCTCGAATTACTTATTTTTAAGGTTTGGTTTTTTTTTTTTTTTTTTGACAGACAGAGATCACAAGTGGGCAGAGAGGCAGGCAGAGAGGAGAAAGCAGGCTCTCCACTGAGCAGAGAGCCCGATTTGGGGCTTGATCCTAAGTCCCTGGGATCATGACCTGAGCCAAAAGCAGAGGCCTTAACCCACAGAGCCACCCAGGCGCCCCTAGTGCTCAAGTTACTATTTGGCCCAGTACGTTGCTTGTTTTTTTAAATTTAAAATTATAGCTTATATTTCTTTTTTGGTGTCATACAGAAGTAATATCTCTTTTCTTTAATTAATTTTTTTAGAGGAAGAGCCCACATGGTCAGGGGAACAGAGGGAGAGAATATCTTTTCTTTTAAGATTTTATTTGTTCATTTGAGAGAGAGAGAGAGTGTGTTTGTGTGTGTGTGTGTGTGTAAGCATGAGTGGAAGGGAGGGGCAGAGGGACAAGCAGACTCCCTGCTGCTGAGCTTGGGAGGCCAGTGGGCTGTGCTGGCTTAATTCCAGGACCCTGAGATCATGACCTGGGACGAAATCAAGAGTTGGATACCTTGGGCCAGCCAGGCACCCCAGTAACAGTATCTTTGAAAAATACGAGACTATGCAGGAACAGGAGAAACTGTCAGATACACGTCTGTGACTACTGTTTTCTCTGATGTTAATTTATTTCATGTGTTTCACGATATGGTAGCAATAGATTTCTTTCCATATGAGAATTATTGAATATGCTTACTTGTTTTGAGAAAAAAATCTATGTTATGAGGTAGAATGATAATGATATTTTCCTATGTATCAGAACCTTACTAAACAATTTATATGGATCATTTCACTTAATCCTCATTTTTGCAATGAGATGAAGATGCTATTATTTTTCCTTTTTATAGTTGAGAAAACTAAGGTAGAGAGAGGTCAAATTAGGTAACTTATCCAGGTCACAGCTAAAGTAATAAGTGAGAAAGCTGGAATTTAAACAGTTTGACTAGAAAGATTGCCACTATACTGTATTTCCTCTCAGGGATTATGTATCTGTGAATAATGAGTTGAGGATACTTTAAGAAAACTGGGACTTTTAAAAATTTTATTAGAAAATAAAGTCTAATCACTTTTCTTCATTACATGTGGGAGACCTACCTGGAGAAATCGAGATTAGACCCTTTTCCAATACCTTTTAAAATACCATTAGTAAATCTTTTTTTTGTTTGTTTGTTTAATGGATGAGTCATTTTTCTTTCTTTTCTTTTTTAAAAGATTTTATTTATTTATTTGACAAATAAGCAGAGAGGCAGGCAGAGAGAGGGGGAAGCAGGCTCCCTGCTGAGTAGAGAGCCTGGTACGGGGCTCGATCCCAGGACCCTGAGACCCAAGACCTGAGCCAAAGGCAGAGGCTTAACCCACTGAGCCACCCAGGCACCCCCCTTTAGTAAATCTTATCAGATGAGATAAACCTTCTGATTTACTAATAGTATGTTAAAATCAAGGTACTTACTTCCAAAAGCCTTTTTTTTTCCCCATGTGTCTTTGGACTAGAATGAAACAGAAATTGAACTGGGAAGTCTATTGAGACAAGATTTCCAAGGATTGCATAATGAATTATTGCTCCGTATTGGAGAACACTATCAGCAGGTTTTCAATGGTTTGTCAATACTTGCCTCATTTGCATCTAGTGATGATCCATATCAGGGCCCCAGAGAGATCACATCACCCGAATTAATGGTAAGGAATATTATTTGGGATTTTGTTTGTCTTTTGCCTTTTTATAGCCTAATTTTGAGATTGAAGAAATACGTATTGTATGTATCTTTTAAATGCTAGAGATTTATTTAAATTTTCAAATTGTGATTTTTATTTTGAAAAGGATGATTTAAATTGCATGTTCATAGCAAAATATTAAAACATACCTTAGTGTTAAAAAATAAGTTTTTTGAAATGATTATAGATTTTATTTTTTTCACTGGGTGAAAAAGTTCAAATTAAGTTTTCTTCACTACTTCTTAACTAGAGATTAGAATACATTTGTGACTCCCCCTACCTTTTCCCCTACTACCTGTTTAGCACAACATACTAACCTTGTCAGTTCTAACTATATTTAAAACCCATTGTTACATTTAAGGGAAGTCAGAAGATATGTTCTCCCTTTTTATCTTTTCCTATCTTAAATTTGTATGTGCTTCTTCATGTATGTCACTTCTTCATGTGAAAAAATATATATATATAAATCTTCAGGCTTACTTTTTTTTTTTGGATTGCTCTCCTTCCTTCAAGAGACTCAAAGGGCAATCAGCAAAATATCTTGAGTTTCTACCTTGTTTTCTTTCTTGTTTCCCATGCATTCTTTAGTTCATCTAAACTAGATGTTAATCTAATTCTATTCTCACTATTCCACTGAAATTCCTACCCAGTTCAAAAACAGTCTTCCTGATGTCAAATCCAATGGTTACTTCTCTTTTCCTATCTTATTTAAACTTTCAGTGCTATTCAGTACAACTGACCATCCCTTCCCTTGTGGCTTCTGTCATACCACACTTTGATTTTTTTTTTTTTTAAACCTTGTACTTAGTCTTTATTGGCTCTTTCCTTCTACTTCATCTTCTTTATCCTTTATTTTATTTTTTTTAATATTTTACTTAAGAGAAAGAGTGAGCAAGAAAGAAAGTGCGAGCAGGGGAGAGAGAGAGGGAGAAGCACAGTCCCCACAGAGCAAGGAGCCCAATGTGGGGCTTGATCCCAGGACTGCTGGATCATGACCCAAGCCAAAGGTAGACGCTTAACCTACTGAGCCACCCAGGCACCCTAGTATCCTTCTTGTCCCTATGTAAATATTTTGAATATTCTTTGCAGAGTACTCACATTCCTAGTTTGTAGTAGTATTAACAACTTAAGCGTAACACTTTACTGTATTCTTTTTTTCCCAAAGTTCCAAAAAGGCTTTGTTACATACATGGGAGAGGGGTTCAGTCCTTCTTGGCTGCTGCTTTCCTCATGGCTTCCAGGACATTGCTCAGCTCCTTTCTCTTCCTCTTGGCCTGAATATGTAGCCCCATCCTTTTCTTGATGAACTTGAAGGTGTGCTTGTCCTTGGAGACATTGAGCAGCTCCATTGAATGCTGCTGTGTGGGGTGAAGCCACATACCTCTCATATCCTGTCCCGCATAAACTTGATGTGCTTGATAAGGTGCCTGCAGCATCTTTTTGCCTAGGTTTGTTTATGTTCTTAGTCACCTTGTGGCCCTTGTTGAGGCCCATGGCCACAAAGTAGTGCAGAGCCATGAGTGCCGCTTCTCAATGGCTCCTGTACTGTACTATATTTCAGTCTTTAATGCATTTAATCTCTACAACATCTCTGTGCAATAGGTCTTTTCATTTTACAGACTCAGAGGAGTTAAGTTACTTACCCAGCACACAAACTGAGTAGGTCAAAATTGGGATTCAAACCCAGGTTTGGCTGACTTAAAGCCCATACCCTTTCCTCTAGGACCCTCTTATAAGAAGGAATTAATCCTTTTCACTTCAGGAGACCCAAAGTGCCATGGTCAGTGATACCTAGCCTTTAACCGTTGATGCCCATGGCCTTATACCCCTCTACCACTGTTACCTCAGGGGCTTTTGACCCCTGTGTCTGACAGTTGGCTCTGTAGGTTATTTTTGCCTTACTTAAGCTCTTTTTTCCCCCATCTTGATTCTGAATGTTCTAGATAAGGACAGTCAGCTTTGTCTTTTTCTGTTCTTCTCTTTAAGATTAAATATCCTCTTCATTCTGAGTCCTTCTGTTAGTCAAATCCTGAGGATCTCACCCCCAGCACACTTCATAATTCAAAAGCTCATGGTTTTCTCATTGTAGAGTACTGTCATGGTGATTATAAATCAGTTTCACTAATTTTTAAAATACTAGATAAGAAAATTCATACTTTTAGAGAAAGCCCACCAAGTGCTTATTACTCCTAATATCCTAATATAGGTAATATAGAAATGATGTTAGTTAAATTTTTGATTTATGGAATTTGATCTGTGTAAAACTTACGTAATAACTGTTTTATGTGTTTTTATTTTCATTAGGCTGATTATTTGCAACCTAAGTTGTTGGGCATTTTGGCCTTTTTTAACATGCAGTTACTGAGCTCCAGTGTTGGCATTGAAGATAAGAAAATGGTAGGTAGTGATATTAAGGTACAAAGTGCTAGAATTCATATAGAATTTATAGGAGACATGACTTCTGCTTGTAGCTACAAACATTCAAAGATAAGAAATAAATATAGTTAGCAGACTCTTTATCTAGAAGCCTGGCTTTTCATAATTTGGTATTCTGCTTGGTTCTTTCAGGACTAGTCTTTTTTTTTTTTAAAGATTTTATTTATTTTTTGGCAGAGAGAGACACATCAAGAGAGGGAACACAAGCAGGGGGAGTGGGAGAGGGAGAAGCAGGCTTCCCACTGAGCAGGGAGCCTGATACGCGGCTTGATTCCAGGGTGCTGGGATCTGAGTTGGAGGCAGACACTTAATGACTGAGCCACCCAGGCGCCTCTCAGGACTAGTATTTATTGGAGTTTTCCACTATAGTAATCCCTGTGCTGGTTTGCATGTAGTTGAGGATGCAAATAAGCCTCTTCCCTAGAGTAGCTTGGTAATTTTATTTTTGTCATTAATTGTGCATTTATTCAAAATAAAATATTTATTTAAAAAAAGATAAATAATCAAACATATGATATACTGTATCCCTGTATCCCTTTATAAGCTTTTGGGGAGTATAAAAAGAGGAATTATATCACTTACATTTTTTTTCTTTGTTTATAAAGCCAGTTTTAACCCAAACTGGCTTAGAAGAATTTATTGGCTTTGTGACTAAAAATGTAAGAATAATATAGCTTTGGGCATAACTTGACTTCGGACACAATGTTCTCAGAATTCATCTCTTAGCTCAAACACCCCTGGATTGGCTCAATCATAAGTGCCAGGTAATGACCCCAATAGCTTCAGGCTCATGTCATCACACCATCTAGCTCAGTGGGTAAAAAGGAGACTAGCATCTCTGATGGCTCAGCAAAAGTTGCATAATTGAATTCATTGGTGCAAATTGGTATGCTGTGAATCATGGCCTGTGGTGTTTTTGAAAACCGAAATGTTAGGTCATATATAGTCAAGTAACTTCAGTATTTGTCAGTTTGTGTTTGGCACAGTGAATTTTTATTATGACTGCTATAACAGTTGGTCACCACTGGATGTTTTTGTCCATAGATGAGGATAGAATTTTAGAAATTGATTAAATTTCCCTTTTTATTGCTTTCCATCTCTACAGTCAGTAAAATTACAGAAAAAAATCTGAGTAAAAGCTTTTATTCAGTCTGTACTCTTCTTCTCTTAATAACCTTAAGGAGCCAAGATAGACATGACACAATATTGAACTACTTCTACAGCCAATACTTACTCTGTTGGTGTCTGCTGATAAATTTAATCCTCCAGACAACTTCTGTTTCATCTTCATGGAATCTTTCTTAGAGTGAGAGAATGACCTCCAATCTAAGAAAACTAGTTTGTATTTTAAACCATAAAAAGCTTGTATGTTTTGGCACATAGTTAAGGTTGACTAGAGAGTTTCTTTACCCTTTCCTTAGAACCTGGAGCTGTGATAGAAGTCTGATTCTGTGTTCCACAATAAAATGTGTATGTAATTTTCCGGGTATGTCATCAGTTTTGTTTTCCTAAATTTGTTTGTTTTACTAAACTTAGAGCATCTTGAAATGAGTACCATTAGAAAAAAAAAAATACATGCAGCTACATAGTAGTTTGGGATGAATATGAAGAAAATTAAATAATAAGTATTATATTCTTAATAAATTTGGAAATTACTCTTCTAGAGGACTGCCAGGACAAAAATAACAAATTACCCTCACAAGAAAAAAAACACACCAGAACTCAGCTTACATTTTTTAAATTCGTAATTCTTACATAAGAATTTGGACAAAATGAACTGGCCAACATTTAGACATTGTATTGCTAGAGAATAGTACTACTCTGAGATGTGAGTGGGATCTTGTCCTTAGGGCTCATCTGCTCCTGCCTACTTGTTTATAGGCTTTATTTTAAAGCCCTACTTACTTTATAGGCTTTGAACAGTTTGATGTCTTTGATGAAGTTGATGGGACCAAAACATGTCAGTTCTGTGAGGGTGAAGATGATGACCACGCTAAGAACTGGCCTGAGATTCAAGGATGATTTTCCTGAATTGTGTTGCAGGTAAATGACTGCCTAAGTTCATTAGAACTTTTGCATTTCCCAGTAGCACTAACTTGAATTCCTATCTCTTTGAGGGATTCAGACTGTAAATAATTAAGATGGAAAGGATATTTGTATTGAAAGGGAATATGTTTACTTCTTGAAAGACATACTAGTATGAAATCTTTTAAGATACTGGAAAATAAAATAGTATAATGAACCCCTACATACCTATTTTCCAACCTCAACAGCTAATCAGCATTGCTAATCTTACTTAATCTGATCACCATCACTTATTTTATTGTTAGTTGGAATGTTTTAGAGAAAACCCCAGTATCATTGCACTTATAAATACCTCAGATTTACCTAGTGGATAAGGCATTTTTAAAAATACAAATATCATGAATTATTATACTTAGAATTAATGGGAATTTCTTAATACTGTCTAAACCTCAGTCCTTATTTGGATTTCCCCAATTGTCTCAAAGATCTTTTTCCCAAAGATGTTGGTTTGTTTGGATCAGAATTCAAATGACATGCACAAGTCACAAATTTGGTGGTTTGGCCCGTTAAATACAATCTCTTACAAACGGATTCACTCCTTAAAACCTTTCCCCACACTTCTTTCAGGCCACTGAGATTTTGGTTTGTAGGATTTCTAATTTTAGTTAATATAATTTTAGTATTACTTCTAACAGATTAGTAAATGCATTTTAAGCTCCTTGAAAGTCCTTTTTTTGTTTTATGTATTTATTTACTTATGTATTTTTGTTTTTTTCAGAGGTGTTTTTTGTCCTTAGACTGTACTTATTAGAGATGGAGTGTCAGAATAATACATTTTAAAGTCATGTGAAGTAATTCTTTTCTATGTACATGTGCCACCAACTTGATACTCAGTTATGTTCAGTTGTTTCAGTTCGTTTAAAATTTTTTTTTTAAAATAAAGAGATTCATTTATTATTTGAGAGAGAGAGAGAGAACAAGCAGGGAAGTGGGGAGGGCAGGAAGGTGGCACGCCGACTTCCCACTGAGTGTAGAGCCAGGCTTGATCCCAGAGCCTGAATTGAATTCAGACACTTAACTGACTGAGCCATCTAGGTGCCCCTAGTTTGTTTAAAATATTTAGAGGTTGCTTTTTCCCTCTTTAATTTTAAATTCATGTAAAACATAAACATTGTTTGAAATTCAAATTTGTGAATCTAGTTTTCTTTCTAACTATATCTATTTTTCTTAATTTTCATATAATTCTCTCTGTTTTAAAAGTATAAACATGCAGGATGCCTGGGTGGCTCAGTTGGTTAAGCATCTTCCTTCAGCTCAGGTCATGATCTCAGGATCCTGAGATTGAGTGCCATGTTTGGCTCCCTTCTCAGTGGGGAGTTTGCTTCTCCCTTTGCCCTTCTATCCAGTACTGCTCTCTCTCACTCTCTCTGTCTCTCTCTCAAATAAATAAATAAAATCTTTTAAATTCATGTAAAACATAAACATTGTTTGAAATTCAAATTTGTGAATCTGGTTTTCTTTCTAACTATATCTATTTTTCTTAATTTTCGTGTAATTCTCTCTGTTTTAAAAGTATAAACATGCAGGATGTAAATATATATATATGTATATATATAAACAAATGCACACACATACGTACATGCTTATTTGTATTAATTTTGCTTCGAAAGGTAACATATTATAACCTGTTTTTTACCGTGCTTTTTTTGACTTAATACATGAGTGATCACTCTATTTACAGATAGAATACTGACCTTTATTCTGTTTTTACAGCTGCCTTGTATATATTTTTACAATATATACAAATCTCATTATTTGTATATATTGTTGTTTGCCCAGCTAATAACTCATTGATGGGCTTTACAGAACAATGTGACTTTTAACTTACTTGTTTTTTTCATATAGAGCTTGGGATTGCTTTGTTCGTTGCCTGGATCATGCTTATCTTGGTTCCCTTCTCAGTCACGTGATAGTAGCTTTGTTACCTCTCATACACATCCAGCCTGAAGAAACTGCAGCTATATTTCACTACCTCATAATTGAAAACAGGTATTTATTGTAACTGAAATTGATAGTAAAGTACCAACATTTTATTACTGTATACTTATGTCTCATAGTATTGGAATTACTGCTGGTAAGGTGGAATTGTTCACGTTCTTTTTAATTTAGAGTACATCATGCTTAAGCCAATACAGATTAGCCAATATAGATTAAACTAATGTTATTTCAGTTGTGACATTGACCCATAATAATTATATTTAAAACATTTAGATCAGCAACTCAGAATTATTTTTCATCAGTTTTGAAAAAAGTAAGGCTAAATTTACCTTTCCTTTTTTTTTTTTTTTTTTCCTATTTATTTGATAGAGCACGAGCAGGGTGAGGGGCAGAGGAAGAACCAGACTCCCCACTGAGCAGGGAGCCGGAAGCAGGGCTCTATCCCGGTACTCGGGATCTTGACCAGAACCAAAGCAGACGTCCAACCAGTTGAGTCACCCAGGCCCCCCTTTACCTTTCCTTTCACACTTAAAAGGCAGGTAGTTGAATAACATGAGAAAGGTTAGGAGGTATGTTCACCTACTTTCTATAGCTTACCTTAATTGAAACTCTCATTACTTCATTGCATTAGCCTTTTAGCCAGCCTCCCTTCCTTTAGGCTTTTATCACATTTCTTATTGTTCATATTTAAAAGCATCTCTTGGGGCACCTGGGTGGCTCAGTGGGTTGAAGCCTCTGCCTTCAGCTCAGGTCATGATCCCAGGATCCTGGGATCGAGCCCCTCGTGGGGCTCTCTGCTCTGCAGAGAGTCTGTTTCCTTCTCTCTCTCTGCCTGTCTTTCTGCCTACTTATGATCTCTGTCAAAAAAATAAACAAAATCTGGGGCACCTGGGTGGCTCAGTGGGTTAAGCCGCTGCCTTCGGCTCAGGTCATGATCTCAGGGTCCTGGGATCGAGGCCCGCATCGGGCTCTCTCCTCAGCAGGGAGCCTGCTTCCCTCTCTCTCTCTCTGCCTGCCTCTCTGTCTACTTGTGATTTCTGTCTGTCAAATAAATAAATAAAATCTTTAAAAAAAATAAAATAAAATAAACAAAATCTTTAAAAAAAAATACAAGCATATCTTTTATCAGTATTACTATAGCATATGGAGGCCGTCTATGATTCTCCTAATTACTAACTAATGAATTTCAAATTGCTTATCTTGACTCTTAAGTCTTTCCAAAATTTGGTCACTTTTAACTTCTTTAAATCTTTCCTCAAGATTTTCCAAAACAGACTGTGCTCTAGCTTACTTGGATTGCTTTTGGAAGAACATACGTTACTCCCTTCCATTTTTGTATTTTACCCTGGTTGCTTTTAGCCTGGAATGTGTTTCTATACATTTTGAAATTGTTTCTGTGTTTACACTTACTGTTATATATATACCTTTGCTTCTGAGAATTTAGGGTTTAAGTACTACTTATTTACCTGTTTATACACGTATTACTGCTATTCCCATTAATCATTTTCAATAACTGTCTAAGGAGGGAGAAAGTACAGAAAAAAAGGTTAATGTAAGGGTTTTTTTTATTGTTTTTTTTTTTTCAGTTAAAATACTTTTATTTTGGATAATTTGAGTATAATAGAACAACATAACCACTGATCTAGATGACTTTTTTAGATACTTTCTTGGCATTATGTAAATAGTGTTATCTGTGCTTTTTATTTACAGCAATTAATTTTCTACCTTTTCATATTAAAAAATTCTCTTTCATTTAGTGCAAGTTAGAAGATCTTAAACTCCCTGAATAAATTCTTTCAACTTCCTTTATTATTACATCACCGGTGTCTAGCACATGATGGCACATGAGAGTTGCTTTACTCATACTTGTTACATAGATGAATGAAGACTAGAATTTAGAAATACTTTTTGGGGATTTAGGTATTATTAGAGTAGCCTCCATAAGAATTATTTATATCTATTTCTCTAAAATTTTTAAGGAGAATTTGTGTTTTAAGATTGGGTTTGGCTATGTATCACTACACTGTGAAACACTCCAAAATCTAGTGTCTTAAAATTATAGCATTTTTATTTACTTATAATTTTGCAGTCTGGACTGGGTTCAGCTGGTAGATTCTTTGGTCACTAGTATGGCTGCAGTCAGCCAGCAGGTAGACTTGGCTGGGTTTCTGTCTCTTTCCATGTAGTCTTGGAGCCTCACTGTTTTCATGTAGCCTGTCCATGTTGGTGGCCAGACGTCTTATGTGGTGATTTAGGACTCTGAAGAGCACAAATCAGAAGCTGCCGGACGTTTTTGACACTTAGGCCTGAATTGGCACAGCATTTTCCTCTCCCACATTCTGTGTGCTAAAGCAAGTCACATACCTCGCCCAAAATGAAGAGGAAGTGACTATATATGCATATCTATACAAAGAAATACAGTTTTATTCAGGGCCACCAATGTAAATACTACAATAGGGTGATTTTCTTAGATGTGATTATTTGCCATTGTTAGGAAAGATCATTAATCCACTAGCACTTTTTTAAATAATTTATTTGGGAGAGAGAGCGTGGGGGGAGGGGCAGAATGATGGGGGAGAGAGAATCCCAAGCTGACTTCACACTGAACACAGCCCCATTAGGCTCCCTCTCATGACTCTGAGATCATGACCTGAAATCAGGAGTCAGACACTTAGCCAACTGAGCCACCCAGGCATCTCTAGCATTTTTTTTAAATATTAGCTTTAAAATCTCTGCCCGCAGTGTGGGGCTCAAACTCACCACCTAGAGATAAAGAGTCACATGCCCTACCAACTTAGCCCACCAGGTGTCCCCACTAGCACTTTTAAGTGTGAACTAAATTGGCCTTCGTTTCAGCTTCTGCTTTATTTTTTTTTAGTACTCGTGTTCTTTGCAAATAATTCTTTTTCTTCCACTTAACTATCAGGGATGCTGTACAAGATTTTCTTCATGAAATATATTTTTTACCTGATCATCCAGAATTAAAAAAGATAAAAGCAGTTCTACAGGAATACAGAAAGGTATTTAATTTTTTGTTTATGTCTTAGGAGATCACTGATACAAAACTGTTCCCAAATTCCAATACTTTGAACATAGATTCTTTAGAATTAGATCTAAGGATAATATAGTCCTGTTCCAGTGGCTAATTTTGGCAATTAGATAGCCCTATCACAAACTATGATTTTTTTAGAAGGAAGTTTAGCCCTTAGATAAACATTTTATTACATTATGTAGAACAGAGAGCAAAAAATACAATACTTGTGACCTTACCTCCTAGGTCAATATGTCCCTACTTGTAGTCCCCCAAAGAAAAAGCTACCATAGCTTCATGCCCAGAAAAGCTGCTGGAGAATTCTAGTTATGTTGTGCTACAAACAATGGTATGAAATTGTAAAATCTTACTGACTCCTGAGCTTTAGAAGGGGAATAACCTGTAGTTCCATCATCTTGAAGTTCAGTGAATTCTCCAAAATTATGAAGGTGTTAATAGTGAATCCATAGAATTCTAGGACAGAAAGTGGAATACCTGATCTTGGGTCAGAATAGCAGAAATATTTACTGCAGACCCCAAGATTGGTCCTGAGGTCTTTATTTTCTCTTTTATTGGATAACTCATTATAGTCATAAGTAATCAAATAAGGAATGAATTACTCATTTGTATAATCTAGATTTGGTTCAAGGCTATTATATAGTTCTTTGTAAGTTAAGGGAAACTTGTTATTTCTAACTAAGAAGGATTTTTTTCAGATAAGTAGATTCTTTATTTGATCGGAATAAAATTTTTCTTCAGGTCCAAAGATTTTAGAATGAGGGGCACTTGGGTGGCTCAGTAGTTAAGTGTCTGCCTTCGACTCAGGTAATGATCCTAGGGTCCTGGCATAGAGCCCTGCATTGGGCTTCCTGCTCAACGGGGAGTCTGCTTCTCTCCCTCCCACTCCTCTTACTTGTGTTCCCTCTCTTGCTATGTGTCTCTCTGTCAAAAAAATAAACAAAATCTTAAAAAAAAATTTAGAATGAAATCCCTTCTGCAAGAATTACTAAAAATAACATATGTTATATGAAGGAAGAAATGGAAATTATTTTTTGAAGATTTTATGTATGTATTTTTGCGAGAGAGAGCACAAGTTTAGCATGAGTAGGGAGGAGGGGCAGAAGAGGAAGCCGACTTCTGGTTGAGCAGGGAACCAGATATGGGACTCGATCCCAGGATCCTGGGGTCATGACCTAAGCCAAAGGCAGACACTTAAGCCACTGAGCCACCCAGGTGCCCAGAAATTATTTTTTTACGCTGCTTTTAATTGAGGTATAGTTTACTGCTTTAATGGTAACTCTGTAGGGAATCCAGACTTTCTGAAATGGTTTCTGAAATCATTAACCAACATGGTGTGTATCTCTTTGTTCTGTATATAGGAGACCTCAGAGAGTACAGATCTTCAGACAACTCTTCAACTGTCCATGAAAGCAGTTCAACATGAAAATGTAGATGTTCGTATTCATGCTCTTACAAGTCTGAAGGAAACTTTGTATAAAAATCAGGTACACTAAGTTCCTATGATATAATTAAAAGTACAGGAAAGTAAGATGTTAAAGAAATTTGAATGCTTTAAGTTTAGTTTAAAGAAAAGTGCCAGGTTGTCACTTTTTGCCATATTTTCTTGAGATTCAGTAGATTTAGTGAAAGAAGTAATTTTTGTTTTACCGAGATTATCAGACCTGACTAGAATCACTAATCCATGAAATACTCTTTGAGGCTGAATACCAGGGATGTGCAGAGTTTTTTGTTATTATTTTGAAGGGTCATTATTTGACCATTTTGTTTTTGGTTATTGCATATTCCTAAATAAGGTTGTATGTGTACAATGGCAGCAGTCCATGTGTCTTCTTGTATAATTTCCTATAGAAACCTATCATATAATATCTCAGTAATTTTGCCATTTTACATTTTGACTGAATTAACTTTTGGTTTTAATGAAACTAAATTTTTAAGTTTACTTTTCATGATGGCAGTGAACTTTTTCTTTTCTTTGGCAACATACTGTAGATTAGTTCTAACTTTGATGACAGTGAGAACTGGTATTTAAAATAACTTGATCACTATAAAGCTGTAAAACAGAAAAAAATTACCGGAGATATTTGTTTTTGCATGCCAAGAACTTATATGATAGGATGTGAAAGCCTAAAGTCCCCTCATGAGTTAGGGGCTTTGCAAAACCAGGTTATGTTTGTTTTCACAATAGAAGAAAGCACTTATTTAGGACAAAAGATATATATGATGGTTATCATGCATATCACATGATGAATCAGTGAACTTGTAGAACCAGTGTGGGTAGCAGCCAATGTGGAGATGGTCCTACCACAAGTGGGGAGCCTTGAATCTCCTTAAGTGTAAGTTTTATGCTCTCCTAAGTCTAAGTCTACATTATCAATCTTACAGCCTCATTTCATGCCCTGCACTACTTCACTGAAACTATGTGCTTACTCCTTGCCCCAAACAAATCTCTACCTGGATTTTAGGTAACTTAGAGGGCTTCTAGCTTTCTATATTAATATAGGGATTTATGAATAGCATAGGATCTCTCCTCTTGGCCTCGAGATGTCCTAGGTTAGGTTATTTCTAAGCAGATGACATGATTATGACCCAATTTAATCTGAGAACTTAAAGAGATTGCTTATATTCTTAGGGAAAAGCCACAGCTGCCCAACTTTTGCTACCTGTGTCCCAAAAGAAAAATCACACATCTGGTAATAACCCTGACAAGCCTTCCTTCAACGTAGAGCACCAGTGCTAACAGATTAGCTAGGCAGAGTAGAAAATGTACTTGTAGGAGTCTTGAAGGTCAGATAGAGTCAGAATAAGATGTAATGGCCACAGATATTTTAGGATATTTTAAAGTAAGTTTTAATTTACTTTAGAATCAATTTATAGATGGATAAATTTAAAAGTTAGTAAGAAGAAAACTAAAGATAATGGCTCGGAAGGAGGCAGGGAAAATAAGAAAAGACATCCAGAGACACATGTGTTCCCAGCTATTTCCGCACAGGTAATGGCCTAAAACACCTACACAAAAAGAGAGAAGGAAATGTTTTTGTTTTTGCGAAGTATGACGAGAAGGTAACATCAGTGTTGAAAGCAATTCAGTTAAGTTCTAGAATAGCACTGTCCAAAACAATATTCTTTGAATATGGAAATGTTCTTTATCTGCACTGTCCAGTCGTAACTGCTAGCCACGTGTGGCTCTCATGAGCACTTAAGATGTGTGATTAAAGGGATGCCTGGGTGGCTCAGTTGGTTAACCAGCTGCCTTTGTCTCAGGTCATGATCCCAGCGTCCTGGGATCGAGTCCCACATCGGGCTCCTTGCTCAGCAGGGAGCCTGCTTCTCCCTCTGCCTCTGCCTGCCTGTGCTCGCTCTCTCCCCCTCTCTCTCTCTGATAAATAAATAAAATCTTTAAAAAAAAAAAAAAGATGTGTGATTAAAGAACTAGGTATTTAATTTTATTTCATTTTGTTCAAATTTAAATAGCTTCACGTAGATAGTGGCTATGATATTGGATATTGCAGCTCAAGAAGATGACTGAACCTATAGCGATATGAGAGCAAGAAACTGATTTAAGAAAACAGGGTTAGAAGTCAAAGTCTTTGTAGTGAATGCTGTGAGATCTGTGAAAGAACAAATGCAAAAGATACTCTTTTAAAAGTTCAGATCTTAACCAGAGGGAAAGGAAAAGATACTTTAGGAGTACATTGAAAGAAGGTGTTTGAAATAATTAGATCTGGGTGGCTCAGTTGGTTGTGCTGCTGCCTTCGGCTTGGGTCATGATCTTTGGGTCAGGGATCGAGTCCCGCGTTCGGCTTCTTGCTCGGTGAGGAGCCTGCTTCTCTCTCTGCCTCTGCCTACCACTCTGCCTACTTGTGCTTGCTCTCTGACCAAAATAAATAAAATCTTAAAAAAATAATTAGATCTGAAGTTTTGGTGTAATTGGCTAAATAAATAATTGGTTATAATGTAGTAACAAAGTAAACTGTAAAAGGTGATGAGACATTTAATAAGATAAGGGCTACTGTAGCCTTAGATACATGACTCTTTTCATGGACTGACCCTGCAGAAGCCCTCTTCTAATGGGTAGCCCCCAGAGGATCATTGACATTAAAGAAATAAGTTTATACTCCTTACTTTTAAGGAGGGATATACAGTTTTGAAGGCTATAAATGACACCTAAGGTCAGTGGATATAGCAGGAAATTTTTATTTCTGTGTCAGAAAAATCAGTCTATAGATCAAACTGAGCAACCATATAATCTCTTTCTGAAAATTGATACTACTCAGGTTGAAGTGAATCTCTGTGGTAAAATCCCAGTAGGACAGGTATTGAGGACAAAGTAAACTTTGCTGCCAATGCAGTATTCTAATAAAAAGACATATTTGCTAATGATTACAAATCTGAGAATGAGCCCATTGAAAATAAAGCTGCTATTATTATAGCAAGTATTACTCCAAGTTATACTAGGATAATGTTGGATGCCTAAATCTCAATCTCTGCATACCCTCCAAAATGTAAAGAGCAACAAGGAGAGCAGATAAATCCACACATAACATACCTTCAGCATAACTGTGAGGCTGAGAATACTATTAACTTCAGATTACCTGTAAGCAGCAGAGCTATCTGGAGCTCATATCACAAATTTATTTTAAGAGCATTTAGATTCTGAAAAGACTATATGAAAAAGAGGAGAGTGGAGTGGAGGAGCCAAGGATAATGAGGCAAAGAAAAATTCACCAACAAAGATTGTCCAACTCAAAAAGTAGGTCAGGATGTGGTATATCAGAGCTCTGGCTACAAGGGAGGTACTTTAAAGTGTGTAGATCCTAAGGTTGTCATCTCTGAAAATCATTATGTCTGGGGAGAACTGAAAGAATAGGAGGATAGGGACATTCTTTGGGTACTTAATTGTAAACAGAAAGAAGAAAGTAAGAGAGTTTTAAGATTCCTGTAGAAATAAAAAGAAATCTACAAGATCAAAGATGTGCCAGATTCTCCCTCTACTTTCCTTCCCCAGAAGCTACTCATGAAAAAAACTTTCACTAGGCTGACAGAAGAAAGTACTCATGAAATAGGAATCTTGCAAGCCACTGTAAAACCCTTACTCTTAGATGGGATTGGGAGGGAGACAAACCATAAGAGACTCTTAATCTCACAAAACAAACTGAGTGCTGCTGGCCGGGGTGAGAGGGACGGGTGGCTGGGTGATGGACATTGGGGAGGGTATGTGCTATGGTGGGTACTGTGAAATGTTTAAGCCTGGTGATTCACAGAGCTGTACCCATGGGGCAAATAATACATTGTATGTTAATAAAAATAATTTTTTTAAAAACCCTTACTGTTACTGCATACAGCTAATATAGAGGGTCTAAAGTATAAATAAAAATATGTATATTCTATACATACAAGGTTTTTTAAGACAAAAATTGAAAATCAAATCTTTTGGTTGATGTCAAGTCCTCCCCCAACCCTAACCATAAAGCAGAAGAAAACCAGACTTAACACTACAGCCGGAATTAAATATTTCAAGCAGTCATTTACAAATATGAAAAGAAAATTAAATGCAAAATTTAAAAAGCAAGGGAAATGGACAAAAACCAGAAAGATGGGACATAAGAGATGATTGAATTCAGAAAAGAAACTTAAGAAATGAAGATTAAATTATAAGGACCACAAGAGAGGATATATGTGGCTAAAAATTTAGTAAGGAGCCCTGAGGAAAGGCAGAAAAATTACCAAGAGAATTAAAATAAAGTTTAAAAAAGGAGTGAATAGGATCAAAGAAGTGGTTGAAATGGAAGGTTGGCAGATTTCACATACACTAGAGTTTCTGAAGAAGAAAAATAAAACAAAAGAATGGAATTAGTATTTTTTTGTTAGAGTGGCATTAATATTTAAAACTGTAAAAAAAAATTTCTGAAAGGAAAAGGTCTAAATCTGCATGTTGAAAGGACCCAACTGTGTACCTGAGAAAACTGACCCCAGACTAGTCAAGTCTGATAAATACCTTAGACTTTAATAATAAGAAAATTTCAGGACCTACATAAAGAAGTACATATTTAAAAATCCTTAGAGGAGTAAGAAAAGTAGGTTAGTATCAGACTTCTCAACACAGTAGGCTGAGAGGGTAGCAGCATTTTTTAAAATGTCAAGCATAAAGTATGGGCATAAGTTATGAGTAAAGAATGTGTCAAGCTATCCTTAGACTAACACAGGTAGGGAGAAACACAATTGTAAACATGTAAGAGTTGAAGGTATACTGTTTGTATAAGCAAATCTTCCTATGAGACACATTAGAGAACAGCTTTAGGTAATCAAGAGAAGACTGGGGAGACTTTGGCAAAAGGACCTGATGGTTACTGTTCATATATAATTATAGATCTAAGACTAGACCAACAGTGGGAACAAAGATGGAAGAATAATATATGAATGTTATATATTCTAATAAAGTAGAAATAATGTAATTTTTTAATGGGAGAAGAGAAACAATGAGACATAAATAAAATAAGCTCAGTAATTGTTGCATCAGCAAAAACTGGGAGTCAAAATACATTTCAAACTGGTAGCAGTTATAGAAGGTAAGTAAGAAAAAAGGACTGGAAACATTAAAAAAGGTGTTAGTATAGAGGATACCTTTAGAACAAAAGTATCAATTTCTCCCATACTAAAATAAATTAATTTTTAAAGCAAAAGAGAAAAAATACAGTAATTATAATACATACAGTGTTGTAAAAATAAAAATGACAGGATTGAGGCTAAGGATATCAGTCATGTTAATAAATGTGAAAGACCTTAAAAGAAAAAAAATTAGTAATTTGACTTACAATGCAAGAACAAATTCTTTGCTATATACAGGACATACATCTAAAAAGGATAATTTAGAAATGCTAAAAATAAAGAGGTGAGCAAATTTATAACCAATAAGTTGAAATAATAAGAAAACAGCAATTCTCATTCTGCTACTAGATAATAAAGATTTGAAACCAAAAAGCACTTAATATGACATAAAAAGGTCACTTTGTAATGGTAAAAGCCAGCCTTAATTCATGAAGAACATGCAAAATTCACAAAGAAGATACAACATATATATAGATAGATACAGATATAGATACAGATTCTACTGAATGAGCAACTCCATGGAGACAGAAGGTAGATAGTGGTTTCCTGTGGCTGGGAGGATGGGAGAAATAGGGATTGACCACTGTTAAGTACAGTTACCTTTTTGGGTGATAAAAATATTCTGGAATGGGGTGCCTGGGTGGCTCAGTGGGTTGAGCGGCTAACTCTTGATTTCAGCTCAGGTCATGATCTCAAAGTCCTGGGAGTGAGCCTCTCAGTTCAGTGGGGAGTCAGCTTCAGGATTCTCTCTCCTGCTGACCCTCCTCTTTTCCTCCCCCACCCCACCTGCATGCTCTCTCTGTCCTTTCTCTCTCTCTAAAATCAATAAATCAATCTCCAAAAAATGTTCTGGAATTAGAAGTAATGGTTGTGCTTGTATTACGCCTTGTAGATATACTAAATACTGATTTGTATACTTTAATAGAGGGAATTTATAGTATGTGAATTAAATTTCAACAAACCTATTTAAGAGAAGTCAGCACAGGAAGAAAGTAATAAAAAATAAAAGTGGAGGGCTCCTGGGTGGCTCAGATGGTTAAGCATCTGCCTTCACTCAAGTCATGATCCCAGGGTCCTGGGATCAAGTCTTATATCAGGCTCCCTGCTCAGTGGGGAGCCTCGTTCTACCTCTGCTTCTCTCTCTCCGTGTCAATCATGAATAAATAAATAAAATCTTAAAAAAATTAAAATATAAATTTAATGATATAGAGAACAAAAAACTAATAAAAATTTTAGTTCTTTGGAAAGCACTAGCAAAATAGATAAATATCTAACCTAATGAAGAACAAAAAGCACAAATTTGTAAATAGGAAATGGCAAGACAGAAATAACCATTGAAACAAAGGAAATACTTTTTATTTTTATTTTTTAAGATTTTATTTATTTATTTGTCAGATCACAAGTAGGCAGAGAGGCGGCGGGCGGAGGGGCAGGGGAAGCAGGCTCTCTGCTGAGCGGAGGGCCTGATGCAGGGCTCTATCCCAGAACCCTGAGATATGACTTGAGTTGAAGGCAGAGGCCCAACCCACTGAACCACCCAGGCGCCCCAGGAAATATTTTTTAAAATGGCAAACCACTTTGTACCCTTCTGTGCAAATATATTTGCAAACTTGGATATTTTCCCTGGAAAATATAGTTTATCAATATTGACTACAGTAGAAAGACTAGTTTCTATAGAAGAATTAGAGAATATTATAAAAGAATTACCTCTAGAGGAAAGCACCAGGCCCAGTGGTTGCACAGGGGGATTTTTACCAAATCTTCAAAAAACCAGTTAGTCCAAATGCTGTTTTAAATTATTTTGGAACATAGTAAATGAAGGAAAACATCCAGTTTTTTTCTGAGGAATATTATGTAACAGTGTTCACTAAACTCCATGAAGATAGCACAATACAGTAAAATTAAATTTCATTATCCACTTAAAAATACTGATACAAAAAATTCAAAGTGAAATATTATCAAACAATTCAGTTTCACATAAGAAAATAATAATACCCCATGACCAACTATAATTTATTCCAGGATTGCAAGGATGGTTCTTATTTTGTAGTTCGTTAATATAATTCACTATATTCATATGTCTAAGGAGAAAAGTCATACCGTTATTTCCATAGATGCTGAAAAAGCCTTTGATAAACTGTAACATCCATTTCAGATAAAAACACCCAAGAAAATAAGAATTGGTGGATACTATCTTAATACATACATGTGTATGTATATATTTGTATTCGTGCACACATACGTACACATACTTAATGAGAAAATAAGATGTATTCCCACTAAAGCAAGCTTACTCATTATCTCCACCGTAATTTAATATTGAGCTGAAAGTATCACCCAATGACTTTAGATAAGAATAAGAAGTCAGGGGGCGCCTGGGTGGCTCAGTGGGTTAGTCTCTGCCTTCGGCTCAGGTCATGATCCCAGGGTCCTGGGATCGAGCCCCACGTCAGGCTCTCTGCTCAGTGGGGAGCCTGCTTCCTTCTCTCTCTCTCTGCCTGCCTCTCTGCCTACTTATAATCTCTGCCTGTCAAATAAATAAATAAAATCTTAAAAAAAAAAAAGTCAGAGTCATAAAGAATTGGGAAAAATGTATATGTATATGGACATTTATGTATATGGACATTTAGGATATGATAAAAATTATATTTCCAATAATTAGAGCAAACAAATTTTGTAAAAGAATTCTTTTAAAGATAATTTATTAATTTATTTTTAAAAGAGAGGGAGAGAATGAGCAGGGGAGGGGACGAGGGAAAAGCAGACTCCCCGCTGAGTAGGGAGCCTGATGTGGGGCTTGATCCCAGGACCCTGAACCCAGCTGAGCCACTCCATGCCCCTGTAAAAGAATTTTTATTGGCAGAGAGGCTAATATACTTGGAAAACTAGGGAATTATCAATAAAACTAACTCAGATAACTAATTTACTAAGATAGAAAGATATAAAGTCAACATATAAAAAATAATTTTCATCTAACAAGCAATAACCAGGTAGAAGATCTGTTGGAAAATCCAACTTATAATAGTACAGAAAAAGATAATAAAGGAACAAGCATAATGAGAAATGTATAAACCAATAAAGAAAAACCTTGAAACATTCCTGAAGGACACAAAAATGTAGTAGATTTAAACAAATGGAAAGCATCCCATATTTATCTGGTAGGTTCTTAGGTATTACAAATGTTTCCGTTTTCTCTAGATAATTTTATAAATTTAATGCTATCCCAAAGGATGCCAAGAAATGGCTTCTTTTTTTTAACTACAAAAGTTCATACTGGGGCGCCTGGGTGGCTCAGCGGGTTGGGCCGCTGCCTTCGGCTCAGGTCATGATCTCAGGGTCCTGGGATCGAGCCCCGCATCGGGCTCTCTGCTCAGCGGGGAGCCTGCTTCCTCCTCTCTCTCTGCCTGCCTCTCTGCCTACTTGTGATCTCTCTCTGTCAAATAAATAAATAAAATCTTTAAAAAAAAAAAAAAGTTCATACTAATATTCATATGGAAAAATAAACATAATAATTGCTAAGACAACTCTTGGGGGGGGAAGCAACTAACTATGAGGGTTTAGTATCCCTACTAGACAGTAATATACTCTAGAGCCTTTATAATTTTAACAGTGTGATTCTGGTGCATGAATAAATAGATCAGTGAGAAAGAAAGTTCAAGTATAGACCTTTATGTATATGGACATTTAGAATATGATAAAAATTATATTTCCAATAATTAGAGCAAACAAATTTGTTTTGACAATTGGTTAAGCATTTGGAAAATGATAAAATTGGGTCCATATGTTAGAAAGCCTTTTTAATAGAGGAATTGAACACATACTCATTTTTGGAGTTCAGTATTTTTGCTGAAAAATGTAACTTAATTGATCTAACCTAGAAGTTGACACATTATCAAGTACATAAGAGATAAGTATATGAAACATTTAGTGTTTCATAACAAGTATTGCCTTGAACTGAATTTATTTCTGCCAACTGAAGTGATCTTATATTTTCTAGTGTTAGCATGTTAGTAAATGTTGATAATTTCTTGTATTAGTTTTGGTATTTATTCGTTACTAGCTAATTTTTAAGTATTTATATCTGAATTAATCTGTAATGTTATTTAAGTTATCGACTATTAAAGACTCTTACTGAGATAAAATGTCTTTTTATTTTTCTGTTGAAATGATTACTCTTGAATCATAGTTTTAACATGGAGTTTGAGATGCTCATGTATGCTTTACTTTTGGTAGAAAGAAAATAGTATAATTGAAGAAGTTTTAAAGTGTCACACAAATACAATATCTAAATTTCCACTGCCTTGAAAATAGTCTTTTCTTACTTAACAGGTTTCCATTACAGCATCCTCAGGAAATTGATAAAAAAGATTCCTTGAAGCAACATTTTGTTTCTCATCACCATGGAACCCTTTTCTTGTTATTTTTTTCTCCTCTGCTGGTTTTACATACACTTCAGTCTGCTTGTTTTAAATAATAGCTGTTCCTTGTTGACTTATTTACTTAAGTATCTATCCTCTATCCTTGAAATGTTACCCTGAGATCTTTTTTATTTTATTTTATTTTTTTTAAGATTTTATTTATTTATTTGAGAGAGAGACAGTGAGAGAGAACATGAGAGGCAAGAAGGTCAGAGGGAGAAGCAGACCCCATGGAGCTGGGAGCCCGATGTGGGACTCGATCCTGGGACTCCAGGACCGTGACCTGAACCGAAGGCAGTTGCTCAACCAACTGAGCCACCCAGGCGCCCTCTTTTTTATTTTCTTGATTGCTCTCTTACCTTGTAAATATATTTGTTATTGTACATAACGTATATGATATTTTAATTACTTATTTACGTGTCTGTTTTCCACTTGGACTGGGAACTTGTTGGAAGTCTGTGTTTTACTTATTTTTGTATACTAATGTAATAATACTCAGTAACTGTTTAGTGGATTAAGGATTAAAACTTCCTATAATAATGATTATAATCCTACAGAATGTATTGTGAACTATATTATGTGAACTCTGCAGATATAGGAATTTAATTTTGTTAATGTTTATGTCATATATTCTTAATATTTTAAGCTTTCTAGTTAGGAAAATATACTAGTTTATAGAAATTACGTAAAAATTTTCTTTCTGCTTTCAGGAAAAACTGATAAAATATGCAACAGATAGTGAAACAGTGGAACCTGTTATCTCACAGTTGGTGACAGTGCTTTTGAAAGGTTGCCAAGATGCAAACTCTCAAGCTCGGTTGCTCTGTGGAGAATGTTTAGGGGAATTGGGGGCAATAGATCCAGGTCGACTAGATTTCTCAACAACTGAAAGCCAAGGAAAAGATTTTACATTTGTGGTAAGTAATGGTAATTTGGAATGACAAGAAGAGTCCTCTGTCCCATTTGAATTTCTGTATTTCGTTTACAAAGAATTCTTCAGGTTATCCTCAGTGGCAACATGATCTAAACTAGACAATTTAGGTAACTTCAGAGTTTATTCCTTAATACTATGTGCCAGGATCTAGTGCCAAAAACAATAAAGCTAGAGTCCAGACTAGTGTGCTGTGTTCTTTTTAAAAGCTTCCCAACCTAATGATGACAAATAGTTAAAACCGAATTATTTAAATACTACTATTTCAACACTATTGCTAAGTATTTTCATTGGAAACTAATTTCTCAGGGTGTCATAATAGTGAATGTATAGAAAAGTTTCCATGGTCAAATATGTTTTAAGATATCCTGTAAAACAAAATCAAACAGAACATCTACTATATCGTTTAATGTATGCACTATGCACATCCAAGAGGAGGGTATGGTAAAATTACTTCTTGGAGTGTCTCAAATGACCAGGCCTCTATAGCATGCAATTTAGGAAATGCTATATGTGCAGTTTTCTTTTTAAAGGTTAAAAAAAAGAAAAATGAGGGGCAATTGGCTGGTTTAGTTGGAAGATCATGTGACTGACTCTCGATCTCAGGGTCATGAGTTTGAACCCCACATTGAGTGTAGAGATTACTTAAAAATAAAATCTTTAGCAACAGCAACAACAGAACAAAACAAAAAAGTGAAACTTGTTGGAGCTATGCAAGAGTCGATTGTTTCTAATACTCTTTATAAGTAGCCTAAATAGAGCCTTAAATTTGGTTTCTTAGGTACAGATTATGTCTTAGCCTTGATATCAAACCTAGTTTAAACCTTAGTGTCCTTTCTTTTTTTGAGTTAAATTCACCTAGGTAACTAAGTAAATTAGGTAAATTAACCAAGTAAGACACAGTACAGTTTAAAAAAATTTATACACTTTATCCATGATTTTTTCTTTTTTTTTGAGACTGGAGTAGAAGATTCAAGCTTCGCCTTTGGATTATTGATGGAACTAACAAGAGCTTACCTCGCATATGCAGATAATAGCCGGGCTCAAGATTCAGCTGCTTACGCCATTCAGGTAAGAGTATGTATGGTCGTACTGGCTTTGTGTTACTGAATTCTAGTAAGAAAGTTGTAAATTTGTATGTTGAAAACTTATTTTTGTAAGCTATCATTATCAGAGTTCATAATGATCATAATATAAGTTCATGACAAAATTTCAGAGTATAGAAATGTACTCTCTTGACAGATCATTATAAATACTTCAGAAAATTTTCAGAGTATTTAACAAATATATTTGTCTTTTCCACCACACAAGGAGATCATACTACTTATGATGTTCTGTAATTTGATTTTCTTTTGTATTCCATAGTCTGTATTGGGTAATTTTCCATTTCAGTACATAGGTCTCTAATTCATTCTTTTCAATAACTCAATATTCAATATGGATGTACCATAATTTGTTTAAGAAATTTATTTAACACACTTAAGATGTATTCAGTTTTCTCGCTTTTCTAAGAAATACGTCAGAGAACATACATATATTTCTGAGTACTTGAGTGAATATAGCAATAATATAAATGTCTAGAAGTTAAAATATGTCACAGAGCAAGTACAGAATTTACATTTGATAAATTTTATCAAAAAAAGTTTCACCAGTTTATACTTCTTTGACAAACCGGCCTTTTTCAGAATTTTTAATCTATCAATGTGACAGATGAAAAATAGTACCATTTTACTTGAATAGCATTTAATTATGAGAGAGGTATATCATTCTTTATATATTTATTGCTTTTTTTGGCAAATTTTCTCTAGATGATCTTTGCCTGTTCTCTTGGTACAGATTTAATTTTTATTACTATTTATTATACTTATTTGTATATAGTAGAAATTAACCCTTTGTAAATCATACATGTGGTAAATATTTTTCCAGTTTGGCTTTTTTGCCCTTTTTCATAATTTTTTTTCAAAAATTTATGTGTTTAAAAAAATTTTGTTTTGTTTTGTTTTGTTAGATATTCAGGTCTGGAATTCATGGTGAGTGGTTTGAGTTTCAGATATAAATTTGGAGGTATTCATTATAGAGATAGTATTTAAAATTATGATCCTGGATAAAATGATCAGGAGAAGGAGTACAGGTAAAAAGATTTTAGTAATTGAGCTCTGGGCATTGAGAGATCAGTGAGAAAAGGAGGGAACAGGTAAGAAAACTGAAGGAGCTGCCAGTAAGGTAGGAAAATGTGGTGTTCCAGAAGACAAGAAAGTGTCTTTAAGAGAGAGTGGAAGAATGAAATAGTAACTGGGGAGAAAAGAGGAGTGAAGATAGGAGAAATAATAGTATGCTTACATGTAAATCATATAATTCAGCGAAAAGGAGAATAGATGATGTAGGAAGGAATTGATATAATACTACTTTTAATAGAAAGATGTGGAACATAGTGTGCAAGTGGGGGGTAGCCTTAATTAAAAACAAAAGCAATTCATCTGTAGTAAGAGTAGAGAAAGCATATGGGCACTGATACTGATAATGCCAGTCTGGGTAGATATGTAGGTGGAAGTAATGGAAGTTTCTTTGAATCGCATCTGTTTTTTCAATGAAATATGAAGCAAGGTCTACAATTGTTAAGTATATTGCTCTTTTTAAGAGTATAAATGGTCCCCTCCAAAAAGAGAGAGAATTGCTGATCTACGTAAGAGGGTTTGTTATTAGCTAGAGTGACTTTGCCCCATGAAAAAAATGTGGCTTCAAACAAAATTTTATTATTATTTTAAAGTAAAATGAAAATGGATTCTGGATATTTTTGTATTTGAACTTTTCAGATACTTCCTTACTTTTATTAAAAAATACTAAATATAAGTATGAAGTATGTGTTTTTACTAGACAGTGCTTATATTTATAAATATTAGAAATACATCTATTGCCTATGGTCATGGTCATGTTCAGTGGAATTGGAAAGAAAGAGTAATTTGGTGATAAAAGATATAATACCCTAACATGTTTGTCTCTTTTTGAATATTAATACTAGAGACAAAGATCTTTTTTCATTTATCAGTATTTTATTTTACTATTTTCAGGAAAGTAAAATAAAACCATTTAATTTGGTGGCCTGAATAGTTAATTGGTCTTTAACATTTGCATACTCTTTTCACAGTTTCTTTTTAAGTAAACCTACTCTTAACATGGGGCTTGAACTCTGAGATCAAGAGTTTCATGTTCTTCCTGCTGAGCTAGCCAGGCACCCCTTCTTTTCACAATTTTAAGCTCAGTATTTTATACACAGAATTTGAGATATCTTGAATTTTTTAAAACTATTTTGGATTTGTAGTTGTTTTCATTAAAATTCAGAAAAGATCAAATTCAAAGAATTATACTGCTGCAAATACGGACAATTTCACATTTTCCTCCAAATAGCTCTTAATCTTATATTATAGTACATATTAGGTGTATAGAACATAAACTACCTTCATGTTCAAATAGTGCATAGTCACAGCTTTGTGACCTTAAGTAAGTCACCTAAATGGTTTTAAGCATTATTAAAATAGATATCCTAAGCAAGTTCACAACTCCAAAATTTTAAATTCTATGTATTTAAAAATTATTTTTGTAACCATTATGTATAGAATATTGGTGAGTATAAAGATTTATCTTCTTCACTATAGATTTACAAATGTAAAATATGTATTTGTAGGAGTTACTTTCTATTTATGACTGTAGAGAGATGCAGACTGATGGCCCCGGTTACCAGTTGTGGAGGAGATTTCCTGAGCATGTTCGGGAAATCCTGGAACCTCATCTAAATACTAGGTCTGTAAACTCAATAAAACCATTTTTATAAAATTATTTTTAACTTTATAAAATTAATGTCATTTTTAAAAAAATTTATTTATTCATTTTAGAGAGAGCAAGAGAGCATGCATGTGTGGGAGTTGGGGGGAGAGGCAGAGAGAGAGGGAGAGAGAATCTTCAACCAGACTCCTCACTCAGCACAGAGCCCAGTATGGGGCCCGATCCCATGACGCATGAGACTGACCTGAGCTGAAACCGAGAGTCACACACAACCAACTGAGCCACCTAGGCGCCCCATAAAATCAATGTTATTTTTGAGATAATTTTTTAGCATTGAAAGTATTTTCAGTAGTCTAGTATGTATTTTCCACTGTGACTATGCCTATAATGTCAAAGTGAAAAGTACAGTCTGCTCATTGGTTAAATTCTGTAATTTTAAGTATTTAGATGAGTTTATTGAAACTATAAAAGGATTGATTTTTTTAAATTCGGTCAGTAATACTTTGAAAGAATCCATTTTAAATTGAATATGAGTTTAATAAGCTTTTGATAGGTATAATTAATAAAGAAATTTAAGAGTTTAAAGCTAGTTCCAAAGCCACTAGTAACCCCAACTACAGAGTAGAAATTTCAACTCTCCAATTTCTTTTCATGAAGGTATTTTCTCCCTCTTCTTTAGAAAAAAAAAATACATATATACATAAATAATACATAAATACATAATACATATATACATAAAAAATACATAAATACACACACACACACACACACACACACACATACAGACCTCTTTTTCAATTTTAATAATTTTGTTAGGACTGATTGAAATCTGAACACCTGGGTGGTTTAGTGGGTTAAGCATCTGCCTTTGTCTCAGGTCATGATCCCAGGACTGAGTCCCACATTGGGCTGCTTGCTCAGCAGGGAGACTGCTGCTCACTCTGCCTGCCACTCCCCCTGCTTGTGCCTTCTCTTTCTCTCTCTGACAAATAAAATCTTAAAAGGGAAAGACTGATTGAAATCTATAAAATTATAAATTATTTTTAACTAGAAACTATGAAGTACACTAGGTCATATACTTATTAGATATGTGACCTTGGGAAAATCACTTCTTTGAGCCCTGGTGTAGTCCTAGCCTTGTAGTAAATTCTTTATAAAAGACCTTAAGTTTGGATACTTACTTGGTAGATATTTCTTTATTTAAATTTAGAATGTTTTATGTGTAGAAACAGATGGGTACAGCTGATAAAAACAGTGGGGCAATGGAGTAGGTAGAAAATATTAATGAGAGTTCTTACTAAATGAAATGAAAGGCCTTATGAAATGAAGGACCATGAAGACCACGTTGGTTAAGAAAAGTAATGAAAGAAAAGTATTTACAGATCAAGAGAATTTAACAGAGTCAAGGAACACAACATCCCAGTGATAGAGAGTCAATGTGCTTGTATAACTGGGTGAAAGAACTAGAAATTTTGGAAGCTATGGCTGTAGAGTAAGATATCTAAGTAGTTCATTTTGGAAGTGAAGAAATATTTTTGTATTGGCAAGGAAGTCCTGATAAAGAAGTAGAAGAGAAAATCACTGAGAAGTTTTGAGTTTGATTAGTTGGTCCCGCCAGCCATTAAATTCACTTGGAATGGTAAGACTTAGGGAGGAAAGGAAACACAGAGATGTACTAAAGTTATCAGTGAGTTTGATAATCAGCGAGTTTAATAGATGCCCATCATAAGGAGTAGAGAATGATACGCCTGAGAGGCTTGAACCTCAGAGGAACAAGTCTTTCTTACACAGAATGGAGTTGGAAGGATCAGAAAGGAGCACTGAGGAAGAGGAGGAGGCAGACTCAAATCCTCTAAAGTACTTGGGGTATACAAGAGTGACTTTCCACCCCATTATTAACAAGGAAATCAGAAGAGTAGTGTCTTTAACCATAGTTTAGTAAAGCAAGGCAGTAGTGGGGTAATCAGTGAAGGAGTTGATGTAGTTCTTTGTATGTTTTATACTAAAATTCTCAACAGAATTGTATTTGTATGTGTATTTTAATCAACAAATTTTCGAAATTACAGATATAAGAGTTCTCAGAAGTCAACAGATTGGTCTGGAGTAAAGAAGCCAATTTACTTGAGTAAATTAGGTAATAACTTTGCAGAATGGTCAGCATCTTGGGCAGGTTATCTTATAACAAAGGTAAGAGAACTCTGTTGAGAATTAGTTAAATGAAACCAGAACACCTATCTGAATGTATAGCATAAATAGCAGGTATTGAAATATGTGTGCTGGTAGTGGTAGAAATTTCTATAGAAACTGTTTACTAATAGTAGCATTTTCTGTATTGTTACTAGTTTCTGGGTAAGAGGGTAATTATTTTATCAGGCAAATAATTATGGTCTTTGCAAAATTTCTATTACATTATGTCTGTTCATTTTGCATCCTGAAATGATACTGTTTAAAAAATGACCAATCAAGTCACACAGGCACTCTAAGTTTCTTGTATTTTTTGAACATACTGAAAATATATTATGTGAAATGTAGAATACCATTAAATTAATTACTTCCAGATACGGAATCTTTGATTTAGTTTAGTTTTTTGTTGTTGTTGTATTTTAAGTGAAGTGTTTATATTTGAGAAGGAAAAATCTTTAAATTTAAAAAGAGAACAGTAATGTTGGCAAATCTGACATTAAATCGTAACGATAAAATTTGACTTTAATCCCAAGTAATTTAGTTTTCTATTTCTTTCATTTTTTTTTCCTATAGTTAATTACTGTTCATAACTTATTAAAAATGTGTGTCATATACTTAATGTACTGGCCCAGAGTACACATTTTGGTTACTTTACTCATCTGTGTGCTCAGGGAGTTAGTACACTGAATTTAATGTTAGCTAAGTAAAAGATACTGTAATTAGGGAGGTTAATCTGTAACAAAACATTATGCATCCAAAAATTAACTAAATGGGAGAGGCCATTTATGTTGAGGTGATTGACATTGCCTTTAGGGGTCACAGCAGTTCAGGCATTTTGAGATATTTAGAGTGACCAGAGAGGTGGTGATCTGACATCCTCTTGCATGAGTGTGTGTGCCCCTCTTCATATAAGAATACCCTCTCCGCAATGATAAATTATCTCGTGTGTGTGTGTTTTGTTTTTTTTTTTTTTACACTAATCAATAGAGTAAAAGTACTATCCTAAACAATTTTGATTTACAGGTTCGGCATGATCTTGCTAGTAAAATCTTCACCTGTTGTAGCATTATGATGAAACATGATTTCAAGGTGACCATCTATCTTCTTCCACATATTCTAGTGTATGTCTTGTTGGGTTGTAATCAGGAAGATCAGCAAGAGGTGAGAGATACCATTTTATTTGATTTCTGTTTGTCCAAACATTTGTCCACTAGTAATTAGTATTAGAAAAGCTAAATGTGGGGCGCCTGGGTGGCTCAATGGGTTAAAACCTTTGCCTTCGGCTCAGGTCATGATCTCAGTGTCCTGGGATCGAGCCCCACATGGGGCTTTCTGCTCAACATGGAGCCTGTTTCCCCCACTGTCTCTGCCTCCCTCTCTGCCTGCTAGTGATCTCTATCTGTCAAATAAGTGAATAAAATATTTAAAAAAAAAAAAAAAGAAAAAGAAAAGCTAAATGTTAGGAAATACTGATCAGTATATGGCTGGCTGTGTATATAATGTCTCATTCTTAAAAATCTTTTTAACCTTTTATTTATTGAATAATTAGTTTAGAAAATTAGAAAAAGTATATTATATATGCCCAAATATATATAGAACTTTCTGAAATAAAGAATACATAAGAACTTACTGATAGTGGTTTTTCCTGGTGAATAGTATATGGATTAGGATAGGGGAGGGAGGGGCACCTGAGTGGCTCAGTGGGTTAAGCCTCTGTCTTTGGCTCAGGTCATGATCCTAGGGTCCTAGAATCGAGCTCAGGGGGGAGCCTATGTCCCCCCCACCCCCTGCCGCCTGCCTCATTACCTACTTGTGATCTCTCTCTCTCTCTCTCTCTCAAATAAATAAATAAAATCTTTTTTAAAAAAAAGGATAGGGGAGGGAGAATAATTTACTTTTTGTTTTACTATACTTTGTAAAGTTTCTTTTTTTAATCACATACATATAACATTTCTTTTTAAAAAATAGGTTTTTTTCCCAGATTTATTTACTTATTTGAGGGAGAGAGAGGAAATAGGATTAGGGGGAAAGGCAGGGGGAAAGGGTGTCCAACACAGGGCTGAATGCAGAGCCCAATGTAGGGCTTGATCCCATGACCCTCCAATTATGACCTGAACCAAAAGGATCAAGAGTTGGATGCTTAACCAATGGAGCCACCCAGGTGCTCCCCAAAATGATTATTTTTAATAGCATAAGTAGCATATTACTATGTTCTTAATGTAAATATTTGAATTATACAAATGAAAGTGTACCCTTTGACTACCATTCCTGATCTCATATCTCCAGAGATCATCATTGATACTAATTTGAAATGTATATTTTCAGGGGCACTTGGCTGGCTCAGTTGGATAAGCATCTGCCTTCAGCTCAGGTCGCAATCCCAGGATCCTGGAATGGTGCCCCGCCCACATCAGGCTCCCTGCTTGGCAGGGAGTCTGCTTCTCCCTTTCCTGCTAATCCCCCTGCTTGCACACTCTCTCTGTGTCAAATAAATAAATAAGATCTTTTTTTTTTTTTAAGATTTTATTCATTCATTTGACAGAGATCACAAGCAGCAGAGAGGCAGGCAGAGAGAGAGGAGGAAGCAGGCTCCCTGCCGAGCAGAGAGCCCGATGCGGGGCTTGATCCCAGGACCCTGGGATCATGACCTGAGCCGAAGGCAGAGGCTTTAACCCACTGAGCCACCCAGGCGCCCCAATAAATAAGATCTTTAAAAAATTTTTTTTTGATGTGTAGATATTTTCTTTTTTTTTTCTTTTCAAATTAGTGTTTTTTTTTTTTTTTAAGATTGATTGATTGATTGATCAGAGAGAGAGAGCACACAAGCAGGCAGAGTGGCAGACAGAGGCAGAGAGAGAAGCAGGCTCCCGCTGAGCAGGGAGCCCAATGTGGGACTCCATCCCAGGACCCTGGGATCATGACTCAAGCCGAAGGCAACAGTTTAATCCACTGAGCCACCTAGGCATCCCGTTGTGTAGATATTTTCAAACCTTTTTATTTTTTAATGCAGTTCGTTCTATTTAAGTTTTTCGATGATATCATTGTAGGTATTTTGCAACTTGCCATTTTTTTAATATATATTTATTGAGCCAACTTTTTTTTTATTAATGCTGTATAGTATAATCCTTGCATTTTGTAGTTGTACTGTAGTTTAACTATTGCCATAATAATAATTTCCAATTTTTTTGTCCTTACAATGCCATTGTATGCATTATGGTGATTCTTACTTGTGAAAGCATTTGTGTGTGTGTGTTTAAGGTGTATTCCAAAAAAGAGAACCATTGGTTTATATGGTATTGTACATTTAAAATTTTATTAGAGACTAAATTCATATCTTCTGCTTATAGTTGCCTAAGAGTGCTTGGTCTCACATGTAAGATAATAGCAAAATGATACTACATGATGCATTATTAACCATAAAATGAATTCTTTTTAGGTTTATGCAGAAATTATGGCAGTTCTAAAGCATGATGATCAACATACCATAAGTACCCAAGACAGTGCATCTGATCTGTGTCAGCTCAGTACACAAACTGTGTTCTCCATGCTTGACCATCTCACACAGTGGGCAAGGCACAAATTTCAGGCACTGAATGCAGAGAAATTTCCTCAAAGCAAATCAAACAGAGATAAATTAGACTCAGTAGGTGAGTCATAACTTGTGTTTATTTTCTTCTCTTAGTTATTAACCAGTTAGCTACCTCCTTATCAATTCTGTAATTTAAGCATTAGCTTTTTAAAAGATCTATGTTTGTTTTCCTGCATATTTCCTCCTACCCCCTGAGGTAGCCCTTTCACCAAGAAAAACCAGAATTTATAGTCAGAAAACTTCTCTTTAAATTCTACTCTCAAAAAAAAAAACAAATTCTACTCTCACTACCTTAGGCAAGACAGATGCCTAATTTTTCTTTGTATAACACAGGATTACTATTATTTTCCTTAGAGGACTGAGGATTAAATGAAATGGTGAATATATAAATTGTAAAATGTGAAATAAATGACATGTTAATATTGTTAATAATTGACCCCTCACTGCTAAACTGTTTACTCCATGTCTCCTCAGTATACTGTGTATATTTATTGTGTCCCCTCAGTGTACTGTGTATACACGTGTCTAAACATACAAGCGTATACATACATATATATGTGGTATTCTTTATCCTTTTTTGCTTATGAGATACTCTGTGATCTTTTTCACAGGTAAGTTTTAAATTTCAGAAGAGCTGTTAATTTCATTTCATGGCCTATTCTTTTCTTCTACTTTCTATTCATTTCATTTTTTTGTTTTTCCTGTCTCTGGTAGTGTTTGATATCCAGAGGTCTCTCCAAATATGCTTAATACACATTACAGCATTACACCCTGCTATACCAAATATATGCAGTTTTTTTTCCTGTGATATTACAACTCCCACTAAGGTGACTAAAAGTGGAATCTTATTAGAGTTAAAATTGCCCCCAGGATAGAAGCATTTAATGAGCAGAATCATTATCATTCTGCTTCTGTATATCTCAGCTATTTGAAAGGAAATCACACGTTTTGCCACCTAGACTTTGAGAGTAATTGAAAAATTGACTGTTTAACAATCCTTAGAGACCTTCACTTACGGAGTTCTCAGTTTTTGTCTCCCTCTTGTCCATATATGTGAGGAAAACACATACAGTCCTATTGTTAAGCACAATCGCTGATTTTTATAAAAGTTTTTGGACTTGCAAACAAATATCTGGGGGATTGTTTTCCTGAGGACTGTGGCTGCTTATTAATATGTTTTCCATTGATTTAACAATTGGATGTTTATTCCTGTTTCTGCATGTGTAAATGGTTCTATAAAACCAAATACAGGGGCACCTGGGTGGCTCAGTGGGTTAAGCCACTGCCTTCAGCTCAGGTCATGATCTCAGTGTCCTGGGATCGAGCCCTACATCAGGTTCTCTGCTCAGGGAGGAGCCTTCTTCGTCCTCTCCATCTGCTTGCCTCTCTGCCTACTTACAATCTCTCTCTCTATGTCAAATAAATAAATACAAATATCTAATAAATAAATAAATAAATAAAACCAAATACAACCTCTGTTGCCATTCCTACTAACATTAACATTACAAGGGGAATACACTAGCTTTTAAGAATAACATTTGTAATGGTTCAAAAATAAAATATTTTTAACATTTCTCATAATTTGATCTACAAATTTTGATTGAATCAAGGACTTATTTTAAATATAATCGCTTTTAAATTTACCATCTTGATTTTTTAAATTTTGAAGAAACTTATTTTTGTTCCCTGTTCTGTACATACTGTTATGAATTGCTACTAAAATTTATAAGTTTTAAATAAGAATTCATAAATTGGAGTGTCCTCATTTTGAAGCTTCCAATTTAAGTCTTTTCTTAGATTCTTGAAAAAAGTACTCTAAGGTATTCGTGATTTTACTTCAATGGCACTTCTACTTTGAATTTTCATTAAAACAGTTGTATTGTTTATGTGGCAACAGAGGAAAAAAGTAGATTGTTAACAATTCTAAACTTTAAAAAGAAGCTATTTTGTAATTCTGCTTTTTCCCTACTGTTACACTTTATCAGTGTTTTTACAATTATCATTAATAAATCATCTTTGTATCTGTTATGTCATCTTTGTGTCTTTTCAACACTTAATACAGATTTACTCTTTTTTTAGTTTTTTAAAAATTTTTATTTAAATTTTAGTTACTTAACACAGAGTGTAATATTAGTTTCAGGTGTACAATATAGTGATTCAGCACTTCCATATATCACCCGGTGCTCATCACAGGTGCACTCCTTAGCTCCCATCATCTATTTCATCCATCCCTCAAGCCACCTCTCCTCTGGTAACCATCAGTTTGTGCTCTAAAGAGTCTGTTTCTTGGTCTGCTTCTCTCTTTTTTCCCCCCTTTGTTCATTCGTTTCTTAAATTCCACATATGAGTGAAATGATATGGTATAATACAGATTTACTTTAATCCTCACAACAACATTGTAAGGAAGGCAGGACAATATTCGTATTGCCCTTTTATATATGAGGAAACAAGCTCAAGTAAGTTAAATATTCCCAGTAAGGTGAGTGATAATGGTGGAGTTGGAGCAAGAATGCTCTGAATAATTCTCTGGTAGTTACATTCTAAGTATGAAACTCTAATAATATATTTGGATGAATTTATTTAGTGAACTAAATTGAATTTCAATAAATTAGAATTTAAATGTATTTAAGTAATTATTGTATTTACTGTATTTAAATATAATTAGAATTAAATGTATGTGTAAATCGACAGTCTTAAAATTTCATTTTATAAGTCTTTAATCACTCAATTGTCTTTTTATAATCTAGTATCTACTGCGGATTATGAAGACTATCAGAGTGTAACTCGTTTTCTAGACCTCATACCTCAGGATACCCTGGCAGTAGCTTCCTTTCGCTCCAAAGCATATACACGAGCTGTAATGCACTTTGAATCATTTATTACAGAAAAGAAACAAAATATTCAAGAGCATCTTGGATTTTTACAGGTTTGAAATTAATATAGTAAATTTAATGATACTTAACATTTCCAGTCTTTTTTGTTTATGTTCATTTTATTGAGTGTTTTAGGTGCTGTGCTAGCTACTAGATATTTATGAGCACTTTAGAAGCTTATAGATTAGTAGCGAGAGATAAACATCAATTTGGTGTTGGGTGATATAGCTGTTGTCCTCAGGAAGGGCACTTAGGTTATCCTCTGTGTGGGATAGGGTAGGAGATGGGAGTGAGCAAGAGGTCAGTATGGGCTTCTTAGAGACAATGTCTAAGCTGGGTCTCAAAGAATGGATGGTAGATAGGTGAAAGAAGGAGGTAAGATATTTCAGAGGCATCTGTTTGGAGTTGGGAAAAAATGTGGTTTGGGCTAAAGAGTAAAGTGTCAGTTTGGTAATGGCAGAGGACAGATAAAGATTTGGGCAGAGGAAGTACACAACATAGAGGACCTTTTAAATTGTCCAAAATTCTTAGAGGATTTTAACCAGGGAAGTGCTGTGGTCAAAATGGTATTTTAGCTAAATGACTATGACTGTCATGGAGGGAAAGTTTGAAATAGCAATGATGCAAGAGAAGCAGGCCACTGTTATTCTTAGGAGATATGTGACCCTGAATTTGGGGTGGGTAGGAAGGGGGATGTGCTGGTTGTAACAGGAATTGGGCATGACGGTGCTGGTGAAATAATGGTTTAGGTGATAGTATTTTGATTGTGTAGGGAAGGAAAAAAAGGGGAAGGTGGGGCTAATACAGGGGATTAAATAAGAGGTCAAAATAAGTAGACTTTTTTTTTAAATCAAAAACACAAAGTAGTGAGAAACCGAAAAATTAGTAGCTTAAAAAAGACTATAAGTCTTTTTTTTTTTTTTAAGTTTCCATTATTCATTTAAGTAATCTCTACACTCAACGTGGGGCTCAAACTCATAATCCTGAGATCAAGAGTTTTATGCTCCTCCTACTGTGCCAGCCAAGCACCCCAGTAGCTTGTCGTCTTGGGATGAATATTAGCCTTCTCCTGTCTTTATTTTTCTTCTTGCCTAGCTTTGAGCCTATTGTTCTTTATTAAAATCATTTCCTTACAAGGATGTTCACTCTTATCTTTCTTAATCTGTGTGATACTTACTTTGTAAAATATTGTCCTTGGATAAACTCACCCATCTGTCTTGCCAGTGTCTTGCATTTAAGCAGTTGAACATTGCTGGAGAAACGTCACAGTGGATTTTTAACTGCTTTTACTTTAAGTTTGTAATCTGTGACCTCAGCAGGACTCTTTAATACTGCCTTCAGTCCATCTATGTTTCTTAGTAAGCCTACCTTCTTGCTCTTCAGGTTGAGCATTTTTTCTCCTTTCTCAGCTTCTACCTTACTCACTCTGAACTAGTAGTCTTGTTTTATCATCATTGAGAAAATGGAAGCTAGATGTCCACCAAATTTGAAAATACACTGACTTTTGCACCATATCCTTTTTTCTTTTCTTATGTTATTCCTAATGAAGGATCCTTCCCTGTCAAAATTCAGTCTTTGTGTTTATGTTCTTGATTTCAGTCCTCCAATGTTTTTGCTTTCTCTAGTATCAGTAATTTATCTTCCTCAACTGCAGTATATAGACATGCTCTTGTATCTTCCATCTTAATTTTAATAATTCCCTTGGTCATACATTCTCCTTCAGATACTGCCCATCTCTCTGTCTCCCTTTATAGCCAGTTTTAAAAGAACTGTTTCTGTTCTCTGTATTCACTTTACTTCCCATTCATTGACCATTCCAACAAGACTTTTTTCTCTATTCTACTGATACTGCTCTTGCTAAGAAAATCAATTGCCTCCATGTTACCAAATCCAGTAAATGTTCCCCATTTCTCATTTTCTTAATCTCACAGAATCATTTGACCATTCCTTTATCATTAAGACATTTGCTTCTGGGACACCTGCGTGGCTCAATGGGTTAAAGCCTTTGCCTTAGGCTTGGGTCATGATCTCAGGGTCCTGGGATCGAGCCCCACATTGGGCTCTCTGCTCAGCAGGGAGCCTGCTTCCCCCTCTCTCTCTGCCTGCCTCTCTGCCTACTTGTGGTCTCTTTCTGTCAAATAAATAAATACAATATTTTAAAAAAGATGTTTGCTTTTATTTCATGGCTTCTGGGACGTCACACTGTCCAGCTTCCTGTAAACTAGCCTGGTTTCTCTTCTCAGTTTCGTTTGTTCGTTCTTCCTCTATTAATATGGAAGCACTCCAGTTTCCTTCCCTTCCCCTGTTTTCTCCTCCCTCACCCTGTTCATTCACTAAATCATGCCCTTTTCTGAGTCTTTAAAAAACATCTTTGTACTGATTGCTGCCAAATTTTTATCTTGAACCTGAGTATCTCTGTCAAACTCAGATTTGAGGCATCTCTATATCAATATATTAAAATACTTACTTAAAAATTTTGTAACACTTATAAACTTTATTCAACAGAATTTATCATAAGTTGGATTAAAGAGAGTTCAGGACCTTGCTGTTCTTTATAACTCATCAGTAACAATTACTAATGTAGATTTGCATTTACATAGAACAAAGGTGTTAAAATAATAGGATGCCTGGAAATTGGTTTTTTGTAAGTTTATTGTGAAGTTTGCCTTGAAACAAATACTGTTGCTTTGAGAAAAATTCTCATATGCTCTTTTCTCATAAACTGGTCATCTTAATAGTTTTATTTCTAGTTGTGTTTTTTTCTTCCTCTTATTTAATTGTTTTGTTATGGTTGAACAAAGAAATTGTACGCTGCTATGCATGAACCAGATGGAGTAGCTGGAGTAAGCGCAATTCGAAAGGCAGAACCATCTCTGAAAGAACAGATCCTTGAACATGAAAGCATTGGCCTACTGAGGGATGCTACTGCTTGTTATGACAGGGCTATTCAGCTAGAACCAGACCAGGTAAGATAATAAACGAAAGGCAACATAATGAAAAGGCCCTGAACTAGGAACTCTGGAAATCTTTGTTTCAGTACTGTCTCTATTAGTGTCACAATGTGATTAACTCTAGATTATAGTTAATCATCTCTGAGCTTGAGTTTCCTGATTCATAAAATCAAAGATGTGAGATGATCCCAGTAATCCCTTCAATGCCGAGTTTCTGTGACCTCAGAAAATCCCCCAAATGAATGAGGTTTGTTGAGGATTATATTTGTATTAAGCTGTGTGTCCAGGTACTCAAATGTATACAATTTTAGTATGCAATAAAAAGTATAACACGTGTGTCAATTTTTTAATAATAATTGTGATTCTCTACAGCCTAGGAAACATTTTCACATTTTATATGCCCCCTACTATCATCTGTGAATTTCTGAAATGATCCCTTAGAATCAATAAGCTATAATTATAATGAGGGCATGTTAATATATCTCATGTTTACGAGGATAGGAAGAGAGTTTAGAATTATTGATTTATAATCTTGGCTTAGATTCTCTGTAATCGTGGATTATTGCTTTTTGTTGTATTTGACATGTTCATTTTCTCAGAAGCTCAATGTACAAGGTCTTTATTTGTCACAATCTTGTTTTCAATTTTAAAGAATACTGCGTTGTCCTATGTAATTTTTAGTTACTGACGCCCTAAATCTGTATTAATGTTATTGTGAACTTGGAGTTTCAATTTTTGTGTGAGAAATAGTATTGCCTATAATCTTTAAATAAAATATTAAAGAGTACTTCTTACTTTTATATTTGATTTGAACCAAAAATTAGAGTGAATCTGGAAAAAAATAATTCAGTCTGAGAATTTTTTAGGTTGTGTATGTATTTTTTTAATATTCACATGTGTTAGGTTATTGTTGGGCACTTTGCCATTAGGCCAAGCAAGTCAGTGGCTGAACTAAGGATATGCTCAGTCAAGCAAATAATACATTTTAATGAATATCAGTTAAACTGTCCTTGTTTCCCAAGGTGTATTTGAAATGATCATTGCTATTTTAAATATTTTTAAATTTCTAGATCATTCATTATCATGGGGTAGTGAAGTCCATGTTAGGTCTTGGTCAGCTGTCTACTGTAATCACTCAGGTGAATGGAGTACATGCTAACAGGTAAAATTTTTTAAAGAACGATTTTCTTTTGTTATTATATCTGAATGGGAAAATTTTAATTAGTGAATTGAGTTGATATAATTATTGAAGAAATGAAATCTTTTTTATGTTTTCATGGTGTTGGAGATACAAAAAAAATATTTTTTTCTACTTTGCCATAAGTTGATTTAGCACTTAACAGCTCATCTTCTGTCCCAAGAGTCAACCTTGAATTATATTTGCTTTAAGATTGAAACCTTCCAGGGGCGCCTGGGTGGCTCAGTGGTTTAAGCCGCTGCCTTCGGCTCAGGTCATGATCTCAGGGTCCTGGGATCGGGTCCCGCATCGGGCTCTCTGCTCGGCAGAGAGCCTGCTTCCCTCTCTCTCTCTCTGCCTGCCTCTCCATCTACTTGTGATTTCTCTCTGTCAAATAAATAAATAAAAAAAATCTTTAAAAAAAAAAAAAAAAAAAAAAAAAAAGATTGAAACCTTCCAAAGCTCACCTGGTGTTGGTGAGGCTCATAAGAATGTATCCAAAAAGTATCTAAGCTCTGTCTACATTATCAACTCTAGTTATTTTCTATGTTGGGGAGGGGAAAACCTTGTTACTGATTTGTAGAACATCACTCCAGATTGTGTGGGTTGATTTTTCCCTAAAGGATTGATAAAAATGAAAGCTGCCTTCCTTTGCTAAAGAAAATGGGTTTGTTACAGCAAACCGAATGATGGAAAAAAGTAGTACGTATGTGTAATAAAGATTAAGGCTACACAGGTCTTTTGGTCTGAGGAGTAACTGTGAAGGTTGGTTCTGCTCTTGAAGCTGCCTTGCTTTGAGAGCTAGAAGACGTACTTCTTGTTAAATTTACCAGATGCCGACTGACTATTATGGGCAGTGAGATCTGATCAAAAGGATGGTATCTTGGTTAACAAAACAGTTAAAAAAAACTGGCCACGGTTATTAGTTAGGACTCTCAAAACAGTTCTTCTGAGTATAGTTTTTTGTTTTTGTTTTTTAGAGATTTTTATTTATTTGTCAGAGAGAAAGAGAGAACATGCACAAGTAAGGGGAGCAGTAGGCAGAGGGAGAACCAGGCTCCCCACCGAGCAAGGAGCCCGATGTGGGACTTGGTCCCAGGACCCTGGGATCATGACCTGAGCCAAAGGCAGCTGCTTAATCAACTGAGCCACCCAGGTGTCCCCTAAGTATAGTTTCTGTAATTCCAACCTGTTTGTAAAAACCACAGTTATATAATGTTTGAGAGCAGAGAAGCTCAGTTTTAATCAGATGGTTTCACAGTAATGGGATTTATGAAATGAGGGAAGAAGCTTTGCAGAGGCAGAGAAAGAGTGATTATATGTTTTAGATGTTTCTCTAGGTTAGTTGAGAGACCTTATAATTACTTTGGGAAGATTTGTTTGTCATGGCTCAAGCCTAGGTGTCAGGTTTCCTAATAATGCATGCTGGACAGTTAGACTCCTCTTGTCTTCTTTTTGGAGCCTCTCGATCTTTGAGCTGTGAAAAGTCAAGTGTCAATATTCGGTCGAGATTTTTCTGTCCTGTTGGATCAAATGGTTGTTGAGGGCATGTATTTTCTTTGGGGAGAATATTTGCATTTAAGCAAATATTTCTCTAAAATTATTAACTGTATTACTATTTTTTTTAAGCTTTATTTATTTGACAGACGGAGATCACAAGTAGGCAGAGAGGCAGGCAGAGAGGGGGGCGGGAAGCAGACAGCCTGATGTGGGTCTTAATCCCAGGACTCAGAGATCATGACCTGAGCCGAAGGCAGAGAAGAGGCTTAACCCACTGAGCCACCAAGGCACCCCGACTGTATTACTGTTTTTCATTTATGTATTCTTATGGATAAGTTCTCACAGCCTGATCTTCACTGCCTTTTAGTACTTCTTGGTATAATGCTTCTTATGACACATCCCCTCTAGATAGCAAATCCTGCTAATTCTACTCAGATTTTTTTCTTAAAATTTTGATATTTTGGCACCTGATGATGAGTTTATAAAGTTATTCACAACTGGACTTTCAAAAACTACATTTCTAGTATATTCTATCCTTGTTATATTGTTTTTGGTGTAATTTGTATTTAGAAGGAAGGTAGTCAGTATTTATGCTGCTATAAATAAGTTTTGTTTTGTTTTTTTCCAGTAAAAGCTTGACTCATTTATTAAATTTTTAAAATTGTGTTTAACTACAGAAAGAGCAAGGAAGACCTTTAAGGACATTGATCCTTGCCTCTCTGATTCTTCTACCGTGTTTATAATATGAGAATATGTGTATCTTTCAGTGTTATTAAATAATTAAATGGAAAAATGTGCTTAGCCCGATGTGTAGCATATAGCAGATAACTCAAATGGTGTAATTGATAAAAAGGAAATATGGGGAAAGACTACTTTCTTCTGTGCAGTCATGATATAAAATATCACTACCCCATCTTAATGTCACATAAGTAGAATGCTTAGAAAAAATAATTACTAATAGTATACCAGTTTTACAAACCCAAATTTTAAAGTCACTAAAAATAGTTTAATAATATATATTTTACATAGCAAAATTTTGTATCCTTTGTTATGCCATTGACACATCATTTGTAGATTTTTTTTTTTTTTTAAGATTTTACTTATTTATTTTAGAGAGAGAGCACGCACAGGGAGAAATGGGAGGGGGGCAAGCAGATTCCTCATTGAGCAGGTAGCCTATTAAGCCCTTGGCTCAATCACAGGACCCCAAGATCACAATATGAGCTGAAACCGAGTTGGACGCCCAACCGAGCCACCCAGGTGCCCCCATTTTAACTTTCTTAAGCCCTTATTACTGAGTGTCCTAGATACTCCCAGTTGTCCCTGACCTACCCACGGGCTCCTATATTTTTGCCTTAAATTTAATTCAGCAGTCCCAAGTTCTGAGAATTCCTTACCTCTGAATGTGTATATATGCAGTTGACTCTTTTTCCTTCCTGCCCTTTGTAATTGTAAATTGTAAACTGCACTTTGTAATTATTCAGGCATCGATTTCTCTTCTAATATAGCACAATTTATTTTTTTATAAAGATTTTTTTCTAAGATTTTATTTATTTATTTGACAGAGAGAGACAGAGCAAGAAAGAAAACACAAGCAGGGGGAGGATGAGAGGGAGAAGCAGGTTTCCCGCTGAGCAGGAGCTCAATGTGGGTCTTAATTCCAGGACCCTGGGATCACGACCTGAGCCAAAGGCAGACACTTAATACCTGAGCCACCAAGGTGCTCCTATGTGGCACAATTTAATTTGTTAAGGAATGGCATATTTAAATGGCCCTGTTAGAAGTAATTATTGAAAAAAAATGTCTTGGGGGAATAGAAAGAATAAAAATTGGGGGTTATTTTGGATAGAGATAATTATTTTGTATCTAAGTACAAAATACAATATAATACAGTAAATAGAGCCATAAATAAATACAATAAATAGAGTTCTAAAACAATGAAAAAATCTCTAAATGCCACTTTAAATAAAGTTTATTTGATACTGGTTTCTCTTAATAGGTCTGAATGGACAGATGAATTAAACACATACAGAGTGGAAGCAGCTTGGAAATTGTCACAGTGGGATTTGGTGGAAAACTATTTGGCAGCAGGTAAAATTGCTTCTTATAATATAATATATTATATAATATAAGCAGTTTTGAAGATTTTTTTTATTTATTTGACAGACAGAGATGACAAATAGGCAGAGAGGCAGGCAGAGAGAGAGGAAGGAAAGCAGGCTTCCCACTAAGCGGAGAGACCAATCTGGGGCTCAATTCCAGGACCCTGGGATTATGACCTGAGCCGAAGGCAGAGGCTTTAACCCACTGAGCCATGAAGGCACCCAAGACAAACAATTTTAATATCCTATAAATATTCAGACTTAAGTAGCTAAGTAACATCTATAATTAATCTTTCAGCTTGTCTTATAATTGCCTTGTTCAGTTTTTCAAAGTATAATGAAACCATCTGTTTCAGTATTTCTGCTGACCATTTTACCAAATGAAATAAAGCTTGTTTGGGGGCTTTACGTTTATTTTTCAGATGGGAAATCTACAACATGGAGTGTCAGACTGGGACAGCTATTATTATCAGCCAAAAAAAGAGATATCACAGCTTTTTATGACACGCTGAAACTAGTGAGAGCAGAACAAATTGTACCTCTTTCAGCTGCAAGCTTTGAAAGAGGCTCTTACCAACGAGGATATGAATATATTGTGAGGTATATGCGGGGTTTCCATCTTTATATTCCTGGTTTATAACTTGTCTTCTGACACAGACTTGGAACATTTTGTAAATAAGTGATAGTATATTTGGTATCCTGTGTATCTACACACAATGACTCTTTTATTCCTTTATCTCAAATCACCTTATATTTGTTTTGTTTTGTTTAGTTTTTAAGTAATCTCTATGCCCACCATGGGACTCGAACTCACAACCCTGAGATCAAGAGTCACATGCTGTACCAACTGAGCCACCCAGGTGCCCCTCACCCTTTAGTTTTTAAAAAATATTCTAATACATATTCCTTTCATTGGAAAGGGAATTATGAGAGACTTCTAAAAAATAAGAAAAATATTTTATATTCATCCTTTTGTAATGTCATATTGTACTTGCTCTGTAACTAACCTAAGCAGTGTAGACCTCTGTGCCCTGGCACTTTGGTGCTCAGTACTTGTTAGTTTCTTCTTCTTATTTAGAAATGCATTTGACATTTTCCTCGCAAAAAATATAGGCATTATCTAGTAGAAAGGAAAATTAACTTTTAGAGGTAAGGAAGAAAATGAAAAACATTTCAGGTATGTTAGTTCACCTGAGGAAAATAATAGATGTTATAATTTAAAAAATACTTCAGAACATTTTTTTCCCCTTAATTTAGAAGAATTTACTGTAGTTTGTATTGGCCCCTTTGGTAGTAGCTTAATGAAACTGTAGATTGGACCACTGAGATTCTTTTCTGTAGCTGCTCAACTGTGTCCTTGAACACTGAGTCATAGACACTGAGTATTATAAATGGAAAAAAGGTAGTATGTGTCATGAGTGTTTCCATCATTCTTAGAAAAAAATTGATCATTTCACATTTTTTTGCCAGCATCTACTATGTCTGGTCCTCTTATAGATGCACCAGCAGTATATGCACATATTTCTTTTTATTATAATGGACCTATATATATTTTTTATTGTTATATAGGTAATAAAATTTGATTTCATACACTTGAATTTAGTTTTATATACTCTTCTCCAATTTAATTAATAGGGATTTGGGGACCATAGCAAACCACTAAACATTTGAATCAACATAAGTTGTGTTTTATATCCAATTTAAAAAGATAAAAATGTTACTGTTTATATACCAAGAATATATAATGGCTAAAGTTCTTCCAAAGAAAACCTCACATTTCAGATTCCCTTTTTTTTTTTTAAGATTTTATTTATTTGTTTGACGGATAGAGATGACAAGGCAGGCAGAGAGAGCGGGGTGGAAAGGAGGCTCCCTGTTGAGCAGAGAGCCTGATGCGCGCAGCTCAGTCCCAGGACCCTGGGGATCATGACTTGAGCCGAAGGCAGAGGCATAACCTACTGAGCCACCCAGATGCCCCCACATTTCAGATTCTTCATGGCTAATTTGAGTGTTTACTTTGTATATGAGATTAATAGGCTGAATATGATAACATTTTAACATAGGCTCTATCTGTCTCCAGGTTGCACATGTTGTGTGAGTTGGAGCATAGCATCAGACAACTTTTTCACCAGTTGCCGGGTGACAGTTCTCAAGAAGATTCTCTAAACTGGGTAGCTCGACTAGAAATGACCCAGAATTCCTACAGAGCCAAAGAGCCCATCCTGGCTCTCCGGAGAGCTTTATTAAGTCTCAACAAAAGGTTTTTCATATTTCTTTTTTTTTTTTGCATGTCAGTAATCATGAATTTCTATTATATTTATATTTGCATATTACTTGGGAGTATTTATCTTTCTTAATTTTTTCTCCAGTATATATTTTTCTGTTATAATTTGTCAAAGCAATACTGTGTAAGTTGAAATGAACCTAGAGCTTGAAAATTACTTTCATATGCAGTGTATCATTTTTATTGTTAAAATATCTGGGAGAGATACAGATACAAGTCAGTATTAGAGTTTTCATAGACTTATTACTGAAAAAATTAAACACGCTAAGAAAATCAAAATCAGTTTTTTAACAAATTAATCTTCTTTGATTTCTTTGAAATAGTAATTGAGAAGGTTCCATGTTAGGAAGAGATATTTTTAGTTAAATTGTTGAATATACTTAATGCTCTTTCCCCCTGTTTTTGTCACATTCATATAGACCAGATTACAATGAAATGGTTGGAGAATGCTGGCTACAGAGTGCCAGAGTAGCTAGAAAAGCCGGTCACCACCAGACAGCCTACAATGCTCTCCTTAATGCTGGAGAATCACGACTTGCCGAACTGTATGTCGAAAGGGCAAAGTGGCTATGGTCCAAGGTAATGGCCAAGAGAACGTCATCATATATATGTATTCTATTGTAGATTATCGCTAATCCACATTAAGAGTCATTTTCTGTCGTCTTTTATCATTCTACCATAATTCTACCATAAGAAGAAACTATTCCTTCTTTCCTGAAGTTCCTAAATGTCTTTCCATTTCAAGTTGAAAGTGCAGTTCCTTCAGTTTTCATCTGTTTTCCTTTTTTTTTCCCCTTGAGGGAAGCAGCCAATTTTTACTTTGCTTTTACCTCCCATATATATACGTGGAGCACATAGTAGGCACTCAAAAAATATTTCTTAAATGAAAATAACATTGTTCACTACCAACATCCTTGGTAGATAATTAGTCCACTTTTATTGTCAAGATTAATTTCTGATCTAGCCTATCAGAAAAGACTTAGTATAAGAAAAAAAGTTCCTAGCCATCCCTAGATCGAAGCAATAGTAATGAAAAGTAGGCTTTTTGAGTATCTGAACTACTTGCAAAGATTATGCGCCAGATTTAAATTGTTATTACTTACATATCTCCTTATGCTTGCCACCAGTCTAGAATTAGTCGTAAGCGTTGCATGTTCTGAAGTTGACATTTAGCAGCTACAGCTGGTTCCATCTGTGATTACGGAGGCAAAAATAATGATTCAGCCTATACTTGTCAGAAGCTGGTCGTTTTCTGAGCTAGTACTAGTCTATGTATTGTATTACCTTAAATTCAATGTGTTCAAAATGCAGTTGATGATTTACCATTCAATAACTGCTTCTCCTATATTCTTTGTTTTTCTAAATAGAATTCTTTGTATCCTCTCAACTAAGACACAAATCTAGGCATCATTTTGAACTTCTTCCTCTCCCTCATTTCCACCTGCAGGTGGAGACTAAATTTTCCTTCAAAATATCTTTTGATTTTTTTTCTTTAAGTAAACTCTACCTCCAACCTGAATCTCAAACTCACAACCCTGAGATCAAGAGTTGCAGGCTTGGGGTGCCTGGGTGACTCAGCTGGTTAATCTTCTGACTCTTGATTTTAGCTCAGATCATGATCTCATGATCTCAGGGTTGTGAGATAGAACCTCACACACACTCTCTTTAAAGAAAAAAAAAGAGTTCCATGCCCTACCAACTGAGCCACCTAGGCACCCCATTTTTTGATATTTTGATACAAACTTCAAGTTATAAAATAAGTAAGTCATAGTATAGTGTACAGCATAGTAACTGTAGTTAATAATAACTTATTGCATATTTGAAAGTTAAAAAGAAAACATCTTTTGAGTCTTCTCTTACTTATCTGTGCTTTCATTCATGCTCTTAGCATTTATAGCCTCTAATAATATTAATAGCCTTTTTATTTCAGTCTCCCTGTTTCTCTGTGCACATGACTCTAGTTTGTGATCTTTTTAAAATGCACATTGAATCATGTAGCTCCTCTTATTAAAATTTTCTGAAGTATTCTTCATACCTTTATGATGAAGTCTGAACTCTAGAAAGTATACAAGGCTTTTTCTGATTGAGTTCCAGTCCACCTCTTCAGCTTCATGTATCACTCACTACCTCAAATCCTTTAGGCTTTAGCTAAAATTCACCTTTTCCAAGTAGACTTATTATTCCTTTTTTTTTTTTCCTCAACCCTGAGATCAAGACCTGAGCTAAGATTGAGAGTCAGATGCTTAACGGACTGAGCTACCGAGGTGCTCCAAATTATTACTTCTTTTTTTTTTAAAGATTTTATTTATTCATTTTACAGACAGAGATCACAAGTAGGCAGAGAAGCAGGCAGAGAGAGAGAGGGAAGCAGGATCCCTGCTGAGCAGAGAGCCCGATGTGGGGCTCAATCCCAGGACCTTGAGATCATGACCTGAGCCGAAGGCAGAGGTTTTAACCCACTGAGCCATCTAGGCGCCCCAAATTGTTACTTCTTTTACCAAGAATGTCCTTCCCTGAATTCACTCACTTCCAGGAAGATTGCTACTCATTCTTTAAAACCTAATTCAAATTTTTCTCATTTGGTAACTTTTCCTGAATGCTGTTCTCCTTCATTTTTCTTTATCTTCACATAGATTTAGGGGATTCCCTTCTCTGTCCTTAGTAATACCTATATATTTTCCTCTTTTAATAGTTTTTAACGTTGTATTGCTGTTTTACATTATCTGTTTCCTCACTTGATTATGAACTTTATGAAGCCAGAAATTTTGATTTATTCATGTTTGTTTAGCCCCAGTCATCTATATATATCTTCAGTTCCTTGTACTTCTATTGACCATAAAAATGAGTGAATAGATGAATGAATATGAGTTCTCTATGAAATGAAGCAATGCTTCCTTTTTAAGATTTTACTTTCGTAGGAGGGAAATGAGAGATGAACATGAAATTTAAAAATTTATACATAAAACATACTTAATGAACTTCAAGTACTAATGACTTTGTTTTTCAGAAAACAGAAATATCTTAAAAGGCTTGTTGTTGCCATTTTCCTTTTAGGGTGATGTTCATCAGGCACTAATTGTTCTTCAGAAGGGTGTTGAATTGTGTTTTCCTGAAAATAAAACACCAACTGAGAGTAAGAACATGTTAATCCATGGCCGAGCTATGCTACTAGTGGGCCGATTTATGGAAGAAACAGCTAACTTTGAAAGCAATGCAGTTATGAAAAAATACAAGGCAAGTACATGTATAATGCAGTTTCATTAAGAACTCAGTCTTTTTTTTTTAATTTTGAAAATGTATAAAATGATTTTATTTTATTTATTTTTAAAGATTTTATTTATTTATTTGACAGAGAGAGCACACAAGCGGGGGGGGGGGGGGCAGCAGGCAACGGGAGAGGGAGAAGCAGGCTCTTGGCCAAGCAGGGAGCCATATGTGGGGCTCCATCCCAGGAATCTGGGATCATGACCTGAACCAAAGGCAGACACTTATCCAGGTGCCTCAGAAAAATGTATAAAATGATTTTAAAGTCCATATGGAAGAACACATGTATAAAAATAGCCAGGAAACTTTTTTACTTTTTAATATGTGGAGAACATAATAAGAATTAACACAAAGGAAATACACTCAAGAAACCACCACCCAGGTCAAAAAGTAGAACATTATTAACACTCTAGGATCCACCCTTTCACCCTCCTCAAAGTTAACCACACTGTATTCTGAAATTTTTTAAAGAAACACAATGCATACCTTCCTTACTAGGTATTAAACTTTACATGAATGGTGTTATAAGGGAGATACTTCCTAATAACCCATGAGTCAAAGAAGAAGTTGCAGTGGAAATTGAGAAGTTATCTGTAATGATAAAATAATTATAATAAACTGAATGATAATAAAATCTGACATAACAAAATCTGTAGGATGGGGGTTGCATCTGACTGGCTCAGTTGGAAAAGCATGTGATTCTTGATGTTGGGATTATGAGTTCAAGCCCCACATTGGGTGTAGAGATTTCTAAAAACAATTAAAACTTTTAAAAAAAAGTCCTGTAGAATTTGGGTAAAGCCATTCTTTAAAAGAATATAAAATTTTTATTTATGTGTTAGAGGAAAATAAAGCCCCAAAATTAATGAGCTAAGTATTCATCTTAAGGAGTTAGGAAAGGAACTAAAAAAGAGCAGAAGTGAAAACAAAGAATGTAGAAGCTCAGAAATAAAGTAAGAGCAGATGACTTTTAGAATTTGTGAGGCAAAGTGAGAAAAAGGAGTTCAACAGAGAGAGTTCCAGATCTGTGCAGGAATCCCACTGCATCTTTGGCCTAATTCTGAGCTATGCAGGCAGAACTCAACTCTCTGTGAGGCCTGGCTGGAAACAATTATCAGGGAAAGAACAGTGACCTGGGGGTTGAGAATCGGGAGTGCTATAAAAAGAATAATTTCCAGTGTCTGGGTGGCTCAGTCATTAAGTGTTGCTTTCAGCTCAGGTCATGATCCCAGAGTCCTGACATTGAGCTCTGTATCGGGCTCCCTCCTCAGTGGGGAGCCTGCTTCTCCCACTCCCCCTTCTTGTGTTCCCTCTCTCACTGTCTCTCTCTCTCTGTCAAATAAATAGATAAAGTCTTTTAAAAAAAAGAAGAACAACAACAACAGCAGCAATTTCCAGAGCTTACATAGGATTGAGAATCATTCAGCATTCTATCAGCTAGGCAAGAGGCATCATTGCATACATGATATATAGAAACTCTCAAAGGGCGACACCTTAGAAGTGGGTTTATTTAGCCCTAGACTAAAGGCTTCTCTACCTCCATCCTAAAAAAGCATCAATACATTAAAAGGATTAAGCTCATTTGCAAATAACATTACTGCCTACCCAATCAAAGTCTGCCACTCTTTAAAGGAAAATAACAAAATCTAAAACTCAACAACATAAAATGATCTATGTCTGGCATCCAGTAAAAAAAATCACTCGATATGTAAAAGAGAGAATTTATGAACCATACACAAAGAAATGTCAGTCAATAGCAATAGGCCCAGATATGTTAGAGATGATGAAATGGGCAGAAAATGACTTTAAAACACCTGTCATAAATATGTTTTAGATAAGGACTTTAAAATTACTGCCATAGGGGTGCCCGGGTGGCTCAGTTGATTGAGCATTTGCCTTCAGCTCAGGTCATGATTCCAGGGTCCTGGGATCAACCCTGCATCTGGCTCCTGCTCACCAGGAATCCCGCTTCTCCCTCTCCCTCTGCCGGCCACTGCCCTTGCTTGTGCTCTCTCCCTCACCCTCTCCATTAAATAAGTAAATAAAATCTTTTTATAAATAAATAAATAAAATCACTACCATAAATTTGCTTAAGCCTAGAGGAAAACATGACAGTGATGAGAGAGATGGAAGATATCCAAACAAAAGATCTAGATGTGATAATTGATCAAACTGTAAGATTTGTGTATTTTTCTGTATGTAAATTTTATTTTCCAAAATAAATATTAAAGACTTAAACCAGAAAAGAAGGAAGGAGGAGACAGGTAAGAGGAAAGGAGGGTAAAATGATGGTAAACCAGCCCGAGAAATACTTTTTAAAAGAAATTTTAATATGTTGCCTTATTCCCTTTGCTTCTATGACTAGATGGGGGAGGGATGCTGTGCCTGGTTGGGCATATGAATTCAGCATCTGTTCCATATATCTAGTCATGTCATTCTCTCCTCCCTCTGCAGACAGGGTGCTGTCTGTATATTTGCAGGATTAGGTTCAGGGAAAACTCAAGATCTCATTTATGTTCCTAGTTCAAACTATGTTCTCATACTTGCTTGAATTAAGAGTAGAACTTCATTTAAAAAAAAAATTTTTTTTTAAGATTTTATTTGTTTGACAGAGAGAGACATGCAAGAGAGGATAACAGAAGCAGGGGGAGTGGGAGAGGGAGAAACAGTGTTTCCGCCAAGCAGGGAGCCCGATGTAGGGCTCAATCCCAGGACGCTGGGATCATGACCTGAGTGGAAGGCAGATGCTCAATGACTGAGCCACCCAAACACCCCTCAAAAATTTTTTTGATAGTCTGCCATTCTGTATGTTTTGTTTCCATCACATTTCAAATAGTATTGTTTTTAAAATAAATACACAAATACTTAAAAGGCAGGGAAAGGGAAAGGAAATAAACAGGGGACAGAGTAGAAATGGCCAGAAAGGTAGGAGAAAACTTGGAAGACTGTGGCCTCACTAAAGCCAAGAGAAGAAAGTATTTCAAAGAGTAAGTGGTGTGGACAAGAGAAACAGATGCTGAAGAGAGTTCAAATGAGATCAGAACTGGGAAGGATCTTTTAGATGTAAGGTGTTGCTTTTGGGGAATGCCAAAGACCGAAACCATGAAATAGTTTGAAGAGTGAATGAGAGATGAATTCTTAGAAACCTGATTTTAAAGGAGTTGGGAGGAAGGGCAATAACCCATGAAAGATCTTGGGAAAAAATACAGTTTAATTTTTTTAACCATATTTTTATGCTCCTAAAGCCCTATCCTCAGAGCTTTGATATTTTCCTTTCACAGAGATCTTTTTGATAATAAAAACATACATATAAATACTTTCATAGAATACTTTAGTCAATCTGGAAATTATTTTGATGACATATAATGTAGCAATATAAATGGAGTTTTCTTTCCTTAAATAGCTAATTATCCCAACACTGTTTCATGTTGGCCAGTGGACAACTCACTAGAACCAACCAGCCATCCCGAGAAAACCTTTCTAAGATAATTCTTTATCTAAATGAAAGAATCACTCTGCCTTTGACTTTGTTCTGCTTACATGTGGCTCTTATACTTTTTGATCCCTAATCATCTATTCATACTTTATTTCCCAGTATAGTATAGGGTTTTCTTAGGTGAGTATCTGGTGTTGTCTTTTATAGGATGTGACCTTATTTCTGCCAGAGTGGGAGGATGGGCATTTTTACCTTGCCAAGTACTATGACAAATTGATGCCCATGGTCACAGACAACAAAATGGAAAAGCAGGGTGATCTCATTCGGTATATAGTTCTTCATTTTGGCAGGTAAGTGTGAGAACTGATATGTGCTGATGAAATATGTAAAACAGACTCTTGATCTTGAACTGTTTTCACAGATTTTAGCATATTCAGGATGTTTTCTGCTTTACCACTGATTCAGTCTTTAACCTTAGATTAGATATTAAGTTTTTCTTTATATCAATCTTTATTCCTTTTAAAAAATAATTTATTAATGGAAAAAGTAAGGTGCATTTATATTTTTTAATTCAGTAGTACCAATATTATACAATGAAAATTAATTGCCCTTCCCATTCCAGACCCTAATCTCCTGAGTCCCCCCTATAAAATTCCAGAAGACCCTAAATGTAATATATTTATTGGTTATAATTACCAGTGGAATGTCTCCTTTCTGCCCATTCTGCTAAGAAATACTATATATGAAAATACTTTTGACATTAGACTTATAGAAAGAGCTTATCTCTTAGACTAGGTAACAGGTAAAATACAACTTGATTTTATATATTAGTGTATTATAATTACATAGCATATTATCTCATGCCTGTTTATATTTTCACATATTATTTCCTAAGAAGTAATAATGACATTCCACTCATTCTTTTTAAGATTTTGTTTATTTGAGAGAGCAAGTGAGCATATGAGCATGGGAGGGAGGGGCAGGAGGAGAAGCAAGCTGAGCAAGGAGTCTAATGCGGGCCAATCCCAGGACCCCGAGATCATGACCTGAGCTAAAGGCAGACACTTAACCAACTGAGCCACCCAGGTGCCCCATGTCAAGGATACTTTTGGATAATTATTTGATCTTGCAAACAATTTCTGTTTATATCTGTCAAGTGATAGTTTAAGTCTTTACATTTTTACTCTTATAATGTAAAAAAGAGCACTATGTTAATAGCATCTTTTCTATATAATTGCAGATCTCTTCAATATGGAAACCAATTCATATATCAGTCAATGCCACGAATGTTATCACTATGGCTTGATTTTGGTGCTAAAGCATATGAATGGGAAAAAGGTATAATTTTTTATGTAAAAGTTTTAAGGGATAAGAAAAAAAATTTTTTTTTTAAAGATTTTATTTATTTATTTGACAGACAGAGATCACAAGTAGGCAGAGAGGCAGGCTGAAAGAGAGAGAGGAAGAAGCAGGCAAAGAGCCCGATGTGGGACTCGATCCCAGGACCCTGGGATCATGACCTGAGCCGAAGGCAGCGGCCCAACCCACTGAGCCACCCAGGCGCCCCAGGGATAAGAAAAATTTTAACTTTGGTATAAAGTCACATTGGCTTGACAGTCTAACTTAAAAAAGCTAGGAATGAGTTTGATAATTTAAATTGAATATAAATGTGAGCAAGAATATTAACAAAGAGGAGAAACACTGAACACATAGACATAAGTTGTTGCAGTTCAAGGCTGCAAATGAGAATCTACTTAATCCTTCCTGAACCTGGGCGCCTGGGTGGCTCAGTGGGTTAAGCCGCTGCCTTCGGCTCAGGTCATGATCTCAGGGTCCTGGGATCGAGTCCCGCATCGGGCTCTCTGCTCAGCAGGGAGCCTGCTTCCTCCTCTCTCTCTCTCTGCCTGCCTCTCTGCCTACTCGTGATCTCTGTCTGTCAAATAAATAAATAAAATCTTTAAAAAAAAAAAAAAATCCTTCCTGAACCTAATACATATTGAGAGATACTAATTTAAGCCAAATAATTTACCCTAAAAGTTATAGTGGAGTGAGACTTGTTCTGTGTTTCTAGTGAAAATTAATAGCCCTTGAGTTTTTTAATGGCCTGAAATATGTTTTCCTATTTAGACAAAGACAACTATGTTCACAGATTGGCAAGTGATCTAGTTTTAGGTGTGGGAATAACATATATTGTAAGCCTTTTTTTTTTTTTTTAAGATTTTATTTATTTATTTGGCAGCCAAGAGATCACAAGTAGGCAGAGAGGCAGGCAGAGAGAGAGAGAGGGAGAAGCAGGCTCCCTGCCGAGCAGAGAGCCCTATGCGGGGCTCAATCCCAGGACTGTGGGATCATGACCTGAGCCGAAGGCAGAGGCCTTAACCCGCTGAGCCACCCAGGCACTCCTTGTAAAGCCTTTTTTAAAACAAAATTTTTCTTCTGTAAAATGAACTGATACACTGTTTTTTTCTTGTTTTTTTAACTTTGATTTTTTTCCAGCTGGCCGTTCTGATCGTGTACAAATGAGAAATGATTTAGCTAAAATAAACAAGGTTATCACAGAGCACACAAATCACTTAGCACCGTATCAGTTTTTGACTGCTTTTTCACAGTTGATCTCCCGAATTTGTCATTCTCATGATGAAGTTTTTGTTGTCTTGATGGAAATTATAGCTAAAGTATTTCTAGCCTATCCTCAACAAGCAATGTGGATGATGACAGCTGTGTCAAAGGTAATCTAGTAATCACAGTAGTGTCTTTTTCCATTTTATATGGCATTGATTATTTAATGCTAATATGAAGATGCAAGTTCCAATGTTTCTTAGATTAGTAGCAAAACATAAGTTTTAAATATTTGAAAACAAGAGAAATTAAAGCATTATATATCATGTTAAAATTCAGAAATATTCACCATATCAAATGAAAGGACTAAAATGTTAAGGTCAAAGAATTCAGTATGTTTTTTCTCTGTGAAGTCAAATATAAACTGTTAGTGCTTGGTATAAAATGTTAGCCTATTTTTTCAAAGTGTTTTATCCAAGCTATGAATTTAAGCTATTAATAATAGAAAAACTTTATTGCATTATTAGTGGGTATTTATAAGATGGTAAATATATTTAATTATAAATATTTTAGAGAATTTGGAAAATGCACAGGTATAAAAAGGAAAATTAAAATTCACTAATACTATTAATATTCTTCTGTATTTTTGTATGTGTATTTTCTGTGCATATTTTAATGCTAAGTTTGGATTATAGAGATAGATAATTTGCTATATTTCACCTAACATTTTTACCATAGCATGTTCCTATGCATGAAATATTCTCTGAAGACACAATTTTAATAATTATATAAAGTTCTATGGTAGTTAGCTTATAATTATTTTCTATAATTTATTTAACTGCTGTATTTCCATTGTTTTGCTCTTATAATAAATATATCTAGATACATATATATTTATATTTATTTCTCATTATTCCACCAAGATAGAATGTAAGAAGAGAACTCATGAAGTCATAGGATAACAGCATTTTTGTGGTTGTTGATAGCATTGCCAAATTGATTCCCAGGAAATTTGATCAGTATAAATTTGATCAGTATAAATTCTCATCATGAATACTTTTTAAATTGTATCTATCAAAATTCTGTTCAGTTTTGTTTTTTAAATCTCTCATAAAACTATATTTAATTCTTTTATAACAGTCTTCTTATCCCATGCGTGTGAACAGATGCAAGGAAATCCTAAATAAAGCTATTCATATGAAAAAATCCTTAGAAAAATTTATTGGAGATGCAACTCGCCTAACAGACAAACTTCTGGAATTGTGCAATAAACCGGTATGATCATAAATCTTCCCACTTACAGACCAGTGTTGGATCATTATAAAAAACTTCTCTTATGATTTTAGCTGGTTTTCTTTCATTCGATTTAATTAAGTTTTAAATTCTAACATAAGTAGGTACACACATACATAAAAATTCATTAAACTGTATACTTAAAAATATGCGATTTATCTTAATAAAATGGTCTTTAAAATTTCTAAAGCTCTTCTTAGTGTAGATTCTGAGGGTAAATTATCCATATTAATTAGAAATAATTTAAGTAGAGGGGTATGAAATAAGTCGTAAAAATATAAATATGTAAAATACTCAGTCATTTCTGTTATTGTTTTGTGTCATATCTTTAAATTTTCAGAATTTATTACATTAACCTACATATATGAGAGGAAAGATGATTGGAGTTTTGGTTTTCATTTCATTCTGCCAGTACATACTTATTTCATTGCCTCTTGGCAGCATTAATGCTAAGTGAAACGAAGATAAAGAAGACATGCTCTCCTGCTTAGAGGTGCTGATAGTATTGTAGGGAGCTAAGGAGATGGTTATTATCTAGTTTAATGACTACTTTTTTCAGTATACTTGACTATGAACAACACGCTTATAGGGGTAACACTCTTTTACTCAAGGAAATAGAAGGGAAGAAACACTAAACATATGTATAGAAAAGGTAAAAGTAAGGAATAAGGATAGTTAGGAGGAAGGGGAAAGAGAGTCTTTATAGTTAAATAGCTAGATTTCACTTTACAAATATTTAGTCTATTAGCTGTTTATAGGTGAGAAAATAAAGACTAATCTCTTTTTTACCTTCCCTTCATCAATAAAAACCTTGAAAGAGTAAACTGCTTTTGTTATCTATTTTAGTCCTATTTGAGTAACAAATGTTACGATAATGGCCAAAATTTATTAAACACTGGCACTTTTTTAAGTGCTTTACATGTGCAAGTTTTTCAGTTCTTTATCTGAAATTTTTGTGGCCAGCTAGGCTGCATTTAGGAATTCAGAATTTTTCAGATTTTTCAAGGTAATATAATAGTGTATGTACTCAATATTCAGTGTCCCTACTGAGAGTATTCTGATAGAGTATCCCATAATCAGTTACATAACTGTTTCTGCAGTGAAATGTATTAATCTTTACTCTAAGTAAGAAGCTCAGGTTATCATTTTGCTGCCTAAGGAGATTTGGTACAAAAAAAGGCTTGATTTCCACAGCTCTTTGGATTTTGGAATGTCTGATAAATAGATTGTAGGCCTTTATTATCTCTATTAGTCATTAAAAGTCCACTGGTATAGGTACTATTATTGATAAGGCAAAAGAGTGCAGAGGGTAAATGAGATATATAACAAACTCTTAGAAAACTGCTGACTGCTTAACCATCGTAACTAAAATATTGTAAAAGTAAAAAATTTGTTTTGGTTGAGAATAAGTGTTCTGTAATTCAAGGTAAACCCATGAAAATTAAAATGTACTGTTTTCTTTCCCCAGGTGGATGGAAGTAGTTCCACATTAAGCATGAGCACTCATTTTAAAATGCTTAAAAAGCTGGTAGAAGAACCAACATTTAGTGAAATCCTCATTCCTTTACAATCAGTCATGATACCTACTCTTCCATCAATTCCAGGTGCCCATGCTAACCATGAGCCATTTCCTGGGCATTGGGCCTATATCGCAAGCTTTGATGATATGGTAAACTTCAATATTATGTAACTGTAACTGTGATTTTTAAATTTAGTTAAGTTAAAAACTTCAAATTGGGTTTTTTTTAAAGTGTTATTCTCGGAGACTAAGTGCATTTTTTTTTCTTTTTAGATATCTTATTTATTTATTTGAGAGAGAGAGTTTGAAAGGGTCAGAGGGAGAACCAGGCTCCCCACTGAGCAGGGAGTCTGATGCAGGACTCCATCCTGGGACTCCGTGATCATGACGTGAGCTGAAGGCAGTCGTTTAACCAACTGAGTCACCCAGGTGCCCCCTAAGTGCATTTTATTTGCAAAGAAAAAAACTACTAGAAATACAGAAAAGTAAAACTCTCTTATACTGATGGGATAAAATTGAATGTTAAAAATCCCATGTACTCAATATCTGTGATCTATAAAGATATCCATATGGAGAAGATTGATACTTTTCCAATGTGTATTATGAAGAATGAGAGCCATGCATCTTAAATAGCATAATAGAGAGATGGTTCTTTCACCATTTTTAGCTTTCTATGTCTTCCAGTGATCACCTTTTCTCTCCTAAGCTTCTCTGGTACATATTGCTAACATTATGTGTCTGTTTCTAATCAGTTACTACCTTTGTACTGTCAACTTTTCAACTATCTTTTCAACTTATCTTCTCCAGTGTATTATAAGATACACAGCATTCATGCTTATTCTCCTTTTAATCTTGTACTAGGACAAGATTGTACTTTAAAAAAAAAAAAAAACCATGTTAAACTGAGTATTTTGAATTTTTTTAGATGCTTATATTGTTTTAGTATGATTTCTATTTTTCACAATTTGATTTTTCCATGCTTTCTTTCATCCTGAAAATGGAGAACAAAATACTTTGTTTATACTTCAGGAGGAAGTAAAATTCAGCTAAGAAGAGCTTGATTTTTTTAAAGTATAACATGTGACTATGAATATGTGACTATTTTAAAGAAGTGGTACTAGAGCATTTCTAAGTAAATACTTTTGAAAACTGTTTGTTCCAGTAATTCTGTGTATCAAAATATTTGTTTAATTGCTTCAGAGCCAGTTACTAAACCACATAATGAAATAATTCTTACTTACAGTCATGCTTTATTTTTAACTTAATAGTATTCAGTTTATTAACTCACCTCATTAGGTGGACTTGATTTTGGAAGAGTTTCTTTTTTCTTTTCCTTTTTTTTTTTTTTTAAGATTTTATTTATTAATTTGACACACATAGGTCACAAGTAGGCAGAGAGGAGGAAGCAGGCTCCCTGCAGAGCAGAGAGCCAGATGTGGGGCTTGATCCTAGGACCCTGAGATCATGACCTGAGCTAAAGGCAGAGGCTTAACCCACTGAGCCACCCAGGCACCACTGAAAGAGTTTCTTTTTTCAAAAATCGAGTTAAATTAAATTGTTAACATTTCTTACCATTAAAGACTTTTAAAAACAGTGTCTCCAGCTCTCAAGACAGGTTCCAAAAATCTTTTAGGGGCACCTGGGTGGTTCAGTCAGTTGAGGGGCTTCCTTTGGCTCATGTCATGATCCTGTGGTCCTGGGATCCAGACCTTTATCAGGCTCCTGCTCAGTGGGGAGTCAGCTCCTCCCCTTCCCTTTGTCCCTCCTTGCTGCTCGCTCATGCTCCCATATGCTCGCTCTCTCTCAAATAAATCTTTAAAAAAAAAAAAATCTTTTAAATATTGTGGCTGTCCTGAAGATGCTGCCTAAATTTGGATGTGTAAGTACTTATATTGCTAATTAAGTATTCCTTTTACTTTATAACCATTCCTAATGATTGACAGTGGGTCTCTATTCATGGGTATTCTTTTTATAGACCATCCGTGATTATGATAAAAGAAATTATTAAAATAATACACTTACTACACAGTATAGGTTATTATATTCTTTTTGTTAGGTAACACAATATTTACATATAAAAATTTAAACAAAGAATCTTGACCTTAACTTATATATAACTTATTATCTTTTAGGTGGAAATTCTTGCTTCTCTTCAGAAACCAAAGAAGATCTCTTTGAAAGGATCAGATGGAAAATTCTACATCATGATGTGTAAGCCAAAAGATGACCTGAGAAAGGATTGTAGACTAATGGAATTCAATTCCTTGATTAATAAGGTTTGGAGATAGTTTGCTTTAATTTTAGAATTACTCTACTATCATGTGATAAGAGCTTTTCATAATACAGATAGACCATTGTTAAAAAGAGAATGAAATGTACTCTTTTTTGTTTTAATTGTTTTATTGGGATAAGACTTATATTTTAACCAGTTGAGTTCACTTCAGTGACATTAAGTACATACACATTTTTGTACAACTATCACCATCATCCCTCTGCAGAACATTTTTCATCTTCCCAAACTGAAACTCCTTAGTCAGTAAACAATAACTTCTCATTCCCTTCCTCCTCAGCCTCTGGTAACCACTGTTCTACTTTCTCTGTCATGAATTTGACTATTCTAGATACCTTGTAGAAGTCGAATCATATATTTTTTATGCCTTTTTACTGGCTTATTTCACTTAGCATTGCCTTCAGCGTTCATGAATGTTATATTATGTGTCAGAATTTTTTCCTGAGTAAGGCTGAATAATATACAACTGTATGTAGATACTGCATTTTGTTTATTCATTCATCTATCAGTGGACACTTGGGTTGCTTCCACTTTTTGCTATTGTGAATAATAAATAGCTCTTTGAATCCCTTCTTCAGTTTTGAGTATTTATCCAGAAATGGAATTGCTGGTTTCATGTAATTTTTACTTTAAAAAATAACATTGCTCTGAGGTTGCTGGGGGTTTGGTGGGGGAGTAGGGACAGGGTGGTTGGATTATGGATATTGAGGAGGGTATGGGCTATGGTGAGTGCTGGGAAATGTGTAAGCCTGATGATTCACAGACCTGTACCCCTGGGGCAAATAATACATTATATGTTAATAAAAATAATTTTAAAAATAAAAACAGTGTTAGCAATTCTCAAACAAAACCCACATTACTTTTATTATATTGAGAAAAACATGTAGTGCATGTTAGGGAAAATATTTTCTATTTAATGTTTAAATTATCTGTAATAGACTCTATCAGATGTGTTTGTTTTAGTGTTAGACAAAAGATATTAGGTTCTATTTTGGGATTTTTTTGTTTTGTTTTTAAATGATTTACTTATTTCAGAGAGAGTATACAGGGGCGGGGAGGGGCAGAGGGAGAGGGAGAGAGAGAATCTCAGGCAGATGCCCTGCTGAACACAATCCTGATTCAGGGCTTGATCTCACAACCCTGAGCTTATGACCTGAGCCGAAATCAAGAGTTGGATGCTTAACCAACTGAGCCACACAGCTGTCCCATGTTCTCTTTTTATCAACACACCCCTTGGAAGTGATCATTAGTATTTTTTTTGGTTCATTTGGTAAGTGCTTGATTTCTGTCTCAGAGATGATGTGAGAAATTTTACTAATTTTATGGATGACCTTAGGTATTTTGATTATTCTGTGGCCAGGTATTTGTAAATGCATAGCAGCTATTTTTTCTATTGGTGAAAATTAAACCATACAATAGAAAGATGAAATTTAATTATTTTTTAAGTAAACTTCTTGTCCCTCCTCTATCCTCTCCCCATATTTCACCGGCATCTCTTTTATTAGCAGGAAAATTTATGGACTTTCAACATAGAAAAGATGCAGCAATAGATAACTTAATTTTTAGAAAAGAATAACTATGGTTTGTACTTAGTGTAACCAAAAATAATTTTAAAAATATTAATATGACATTAAAAACCCATTTCAAAGGCACTAGGAAGCGTTATTTTTTATTTAAAATGCTTAGTAAATTGGTAACCTAATTCACTGACCATTAGTTTGTTCATCCGAATCTCCCTTTAGTGTTTTTCTGGTTAGGGGTATCAACTGGCCTGGCTTTACTTTATAAATTTATCTTAATCAGCTTTGTCACTGATTATTGCATTACTGTTCCATCACATTGCTATGGTAAAATACAGTAGCCTGATTGTGAAAAACTACAGTCTATATTGGACTAGGGGACCACAAACTGATCTCTACATGTCATTCTTTTTTTTCTTTTTTTGTATATTTTTTTTATTAACATATAATGTATTATTTGACTCAGGAGTACAGGTCTGTAAATCGTCAGGCTTACATACTTCACAGAACCCACCATTTCACATACCCTCCCCAATGTCCATAACCCAACCACCCTCTCCATAACCCCCTCCCTCTAGCAACCCTCAGTTTGTTTTGTGAGATTAACCCTCAGTATGGTTTGTCTCCCTCCTTATCCTATCTTGTTTCATTTTTTCCTTCCCTACCCTCCAAACCTCCCACGTTTCCTCTCAAATTCCTCATATCAGGGAGATCATATGATAATTGTCTTTCTCTAATTGACTTATTTCTCTCAGCATAATACCCTCTAGTTCCATCCATATCATTGCAAATGGCAGGATTTCATTTCTTTTGATGGCTGCATAGTATTCCATTGTATATGTATACCACATCTTCTTTATCCATTCATCTGTTGATGGACATCGAGGTTCTTTCCATAGTTTGGCTATTGTGGACATTGCTACTATAAACATTTGGGTGCACATGCTCCTTTGGATCACTACATTTGTATCTTTAGGGTAAATACCCAGTAGTGCAATTGCTGGGTTGTAGGGTAGCTCTGTTTTCAACTTTTTGAGGAACCCCCATACTGTTTTCCAGAGTGGCTACACCAGCTTGCATTCCCACCAACCATTTAGGAGTGTTCCCCTTTCTCCACATCCTCACCAACACCTGTCATTTCCTGACTTATCAGTTTGAGCCATTCTGACCAGTGTGACGTGGTGTCTCACTGTGGTTTTGATTTGTATTTCCCTGATGCCAAGTGATGTTGGGCACTTTTCATGTGTCTGTTGGCCATTTGGATGTCTTCTTTGCAGAAATGCCTGTTCATATCTTCTGCCCATTTCTTGTTTGGATTATTTGTTCTTTGGGTGTTGAGTTTGATAAGTTCTTAACAGATTATGGCTACTAGCCCTTTGTCTGATAATGCTGTTTGCAATATCTCTTTACATGTCATTCTAATACTGTACTGTTTGGCTGACATTTATATAATCAGTTTATTCCTGGGGCGCCTGGGTGGCTCAGTGGGTTAAGCCGCTGCCTTCGGCTCAGGTCATGATCTCAGGGTCCTGGGATCGAGTCCCACATCGGGCTCTCTGCTCAGCAGGGAGCCTGCTTCCTCCTCTCTCTCTCCTGCCTCTCTGCCTACTTGTGATCTCTCTCTGTCAAATAAATAAATAAAATCTTTAAAAAAAAAAAAAAAAAAAAGATAATCAGTTTATTCCTGAAGTTTAAAATATGTTTTTGGTTAGTGACTGTGCTTTTTATTTGGACAGATTGCAATTATATTTGTGTGCTTAGTTTGTTTATTTCATACAGTTTCAGAATTATACAAAATACTGTTCATCTTTACCTAGAATAATTCAGGATTAATCCGATGAGATGTAAAAAGGTTTCTTCTACTAGGAGACAGTTTTTCAAATGAAGCCATAATATTAAATTGCAAGAATAAAATGACATTTTGAGGTTATTACAAAACTCATACTTTTTGTTTAAATAATCAAAATTAAGCAGCAGTCTTTGTGCCCAAGGACTTAATATTTCAGTAATATCTATAAAGCAATAAAAAAATAAAAGAACATTTTGTTCTTGTTAAATATACAAGTATAATATTTTGAACACAGTATTGTTGTCACATTAACAGTGAATAATCAAAAAGAGTGACTTGCCTGACACATCTTTAATGATTTGGAAAAGACTATAGATACTATCCCAGTAGCTTCCTTTCCTATCATTCTGAAGAATTATTCATCTATACCACATAGTAAACTTTAACTGAGTTTCTTTTGCTATGAAATGAATAATCTTTAGATATATTTGACATGACATTTGGAAATTCTGAATTTTTAAGTTTATGTGTTTTTTTTAATAGTGCTTAAGAAAAGATGCAGAATCTCGTAGAAGAGAACTTCATATTCGAACGTATGCAGTTATTCCCCTGAATGATGAATGTGGGATTATTGAATGGGTTAACAACACTGCTGGCTTGAGACCTATTCTGACCAAACTATATAAGGAAAAGGGTACTAAAATTAATTCTTAAAATATAAATATATGGGGGTGCCTGGGTGGCTCAGTTGGTTGGACAACTGCCTTCGGCTTGGGTCGTGGTCCCAGGGTCCTGGGATCGGGCCCCATGTCGGGCTCCTTGCTTGGCGGGGTGCCTGCTTCTCCCTCTCCTTCTGCCTGCTGCTATGCCTGCTTGTGTTCTCTCTCACTCTCTGTCAAATAAATAAATAAAATTTTAAAAAATACATATATATATATGACTATAAAATCTGACAATATGCATAATTATTAAGATGATGTTATACCTTTTCTTGTATAAGCCATAGTAGAATTTCTAGGTCAAATGAGGCTCAATATACAGTAGTTCTTATGTGTTTTTCTTCCTAGTGTTTTATTCCCTTTCTTATCCTCATTATATCATTATCCCAAAAGAATTTGATGTAGCTTATAAGAATGTATGAATTTGATATAGTTTTTAAGAATGTACACTAAAATTTGTTTCTTCACAAAGGTATTGGTTAGTGATTCGGAAACTACTTTATGTGTATACTCAACTTTAGCAAATAAATAAATATGTTATGGATAATGAGAACTAGCTTTTTCACTATGAGAGAAAGAAAAGGAAAGGGAAGGCTAGAATAGAGCCACAGGTATTAGATTGGAATTAGAGTCTCCACCTGGACAAATCTGGGATAATTTGGGCAACAAAATAAATAATGATATAGTATTAGATTAACTCATGGAATAAAATAAATAAACATGCTGGGGCACCTGGGTGGCTCGGTGGGTTAAAGCCTCTGCCTTTGGCTCAGGTCATGATCTCTGGGTCCTGGGATCAAGCCCCGCATCGGGCTCTCTGGTTAGCGGGAAGCCTGCTTCCCTTCCTCTCTCTCTGCCTGCTGGTGATCTCTGTCTGTCAAATAAATAAATAAATAAATATTTAAAATAAATAGACATGAATCCATACTCATATAAATAATTAAGTAGGGAAGTAGGAATAGTTCTTCCTTACAATAGAATTACAGTGAATAAATGTAGAGAAAATGATGGAAATGGAAAATAACCAATTAGCAAGTACCACAGTAATAATTGTTGCAGGCAATGAATATCAATGGATCCTAAAATGAATGAGCAAAAGTGTGATGAGAAACAGGTTATTTGTTGGGTCTCAGAGTATCTCCCCACAGCATACTTATTATAAAGGGGAAAAAATAGTAACTTTAGAGTGGAGAAACAAAAATATAACTCTTTAAAAATGTCAAGGTAATGAAAGACAATGACAGAAATTTCCCAGATTTGAGGACATTAAGGAGACATGACAGCTGAATGTAATATGGGGTCCTGAGTTGGTTCTGGTCCAGAAAAAAAGACAGTAGTGGGACAGTTGGTGAAATTTGAATAAGATCTGAAGGTTAGTCAATAACATTGTAACTATCAATTTCCTAATTTAGGTAATTGTGCTATTATTAAAAAAGACATGAACATTAAAAATAGCTAGGTGAAGAATATATGGGTATTCTTTGTATCACTATGCAATTTTGTTGTAAGTCTAGAACTATTTCGAAATAAAATTTTTATTGCATATGATGCAGGCTGTTATAAGTAAATAGATGAAGTTATCAGAATAAGGTAGAAAATAAGTGTATCCATTTCCCTAGGGCTGCTGTAACAAAGTCCTACAAACAAAAGAAATGTATTTTCTCACAATTTGGTAGGCTATGAATCCAAAATCTTGGTGTCAGTAAGGCCAGATCTCTCATAGCTCTAGGTGAGAATCTCTTTCAAGACTTTCTGTCAGCTTCTGCTATCTCCAGCAATCTTTGATGTGCCTTAGTTTTATAGATGGATCATTTCACTCTCTCTCCTGTCATCATATAGTGTTCTAAGTCTGTATGTCTCTGTTTTCTCTTCCTATATAACATTTTATATAGTAGTCATATTATAATAAGGGCCCACCCTAATGACTTCATCTTAACCTGATTACATGGGCAACAACTCTGTCTTTCAAGGTCACATTCACAGGTCCTAGGGGTTAGGTCTTAAACACATTTTTTTGAGGGTACAGTTTAACCCATAACAATAAGTGATACAGATAAATTAAACTGTATTATTGTGCTAAGTATGTTATATACTTTATTTTTTATTATTAAGTCTGAGTATCTCTATTTTATATACAGTGCCAGAGGTTAAGTAACTTACCCAAGTTCACAAAGTTGATAAGTTGCAGAGCTGAAACTCAAAGATTGGACTCTTATTGCAAGGAACTTGCTATTGATATTTTATTAGAAAGATAAAATATTATGTGTGATTTAATTATTGCTTTTTGTTGTTAAAAATAGTAAAATTTTTTTTTATATCATAAACACATGGGAACTGTAACATTTGAATCTAAAAACCTCAAATCTCAGGGCAGCGGGGTGCCTCAGTTGGTTAAGTGGCTATCTTCAACTTAGGTCCTGGGATCGAGCCCCACATCGGGCTCCCTGCTCAGTGAGAGCCTGTTTCTCCCTCTCCCTCTGCCTGCCGCTCTGTCTACTTTTGCTCTCTCTATCTCTCTATCAAATAAATAAATATTTTTTAAAAAATAAAAACAAAAAACAAAAAACGCTCAAATCTCAAAGTTGTCTATAAAACTTTTGGCCATGATTCAGGTATAAAAAGCACCAAACCAAGGTGGGCCTAAAAGGCATTTAATAGACTGGAGTCATTATACAGGCTAACCAGTGTATCAGAAGAAAAAGTTCTGTTTCTCCAGATGATTTTCATTGTACAAGATTAGCTCAAGAACAAGGTGTACAATGAAGCTTATAGGCTAACATTCATACAGAGTAAATTATTTCAGAGCACCATTGTAGGTTTTTAAATAATGATTCTGTATGGATCTATACTACATGCTGAGGAACAGAGAAATCACTATAACTTTAGTGAGGGCTGCAGCAATTTTTATAATTCCAAGGGTACTCTTTACATTGGATTTATTCTGAGTGATATTTTCTGGAATTAGTTGATTCTACAACATTAGTTTTGTTGACATTTTCATCAACAAGTAGCTTCACTTCAGATAAGTATAGGGAAACATAATGTGTTATTTTATTATAATAAGTTTACCTATGCATAATTGCAATTTTTCTGTTCTTGCTTTTTTGTTTAACAATTTGAATAAAAATAGGTTTTTTTATAAAGTTGCCTCTTTTCTTCTGTGGCTTGTGATTAATGGAAAACACTCTACCTTGCAGGAGTTTATATGACAGGAAAAGAACTCCGCCAGTGTATGCTACCAAAAGCTGCAGCTTTGTCTGAAAAACTCAAAGTGTTCCGAGAATTTCTCCTACCGAGGCATCCTCCAGTTTTTCATGAGTGGTTTCTGAGGACATTCCCTGATCCTACATCATGGTAAGTTACCAAGAAGATAATACATTGTTATGGTTAATGTTTAAAAAAATATTTTAGATTTATGTTGCCTCATCTGGCATAAAGATACTTGGAAAGCCTTGCGATTTTCTTTAGGTACAGTAGCAGATCAGCATACTGCCGTTCCACTGCAGTTATGTCAATGGTTGGTTATATCCTGGGGCTTGGAGACCGTCATGGTGAAAACATTCTCTTTGATTCTCTGACTGGTGAATGTGTACATGTAGATTTCAACTGTCTCTTCAATAAGGTAGGTGATGTGACTTACTCTAGTAATTGTATCTTTTCTCCCAATTTCCTTTGTTCAACAACTGTTTTTCTTAAACATACCCATTGGTGGCAGTTATAGTCACAGTTGAGTCACACTAAGAGTTTGTTGACTGGTTTTGATTGGTGAATCCCTGAGTCCTCAGTAAAGTAACTTAAGATGAAGAGAACTCAGAATAGTGATAGAGTAAAATCAGCACTGAACTTGAAATCCAAAGGTTCAAGTTCTGACTCAGTTCTTAGTTATGTGAACATAGGCAGATCAGGTCATTTTACTGAGACTTGGTTTTAGAGAGACATAAGAGTTTAATGTGAGCGTTTCCAAACCTGGCAGCGTTATCAGAATCATCCAAGAATTTAAGCAAAATATGCAGATACCTTGCAGACATACCAGGAGATTCTGTAGATCCAGAGTGGGGCCTGGGAATAAATTAAGGTGGTTGGACTCTCCCTAAAGCCCCTTCTAATTTTCCAATGTTAATGATTCTAGAAGGCAGACTGGTAGGTTAACCCCCAATTTTCTTCATCCCCATTTTCTAAGGATTGCCTTCTGCTGTCACAGGAAACCAAGAAAATCAGAGTTAAACCACTAGTATATGTTAAAACGTACAAGAAAGGAATTTAGGGAAACTCAGTAAGTTTGGGGATAAAAAGTCCTTATGGGAGGCAGGTTGAGAATGGCAGAAAGTAAATGAACTGGACTTCATTATATTGTATGTTATATATTCTGTCTGAGGGATATGAACATCTAACATTTGGCTGTTTTTCTTCCTTTCCTGCTTTAAAGTGAATGTTTTTAAAAAGAAAAATATAAGAATATTTGGTTTTATTTTATATTATTCAAGAAGAACAATAAGGAAGTTAATATGATACTAAATGTTGAAAGAAATAAAAATTTCTCTATAGTATTATTCATTATACTGATTCAGTGACAGGTGATCATCCATCCTCTAGATCAAAGATAGAGTTACATGGCTTCTTTGTGACAGAGGCCTTTAATGTAGTTAAAAATATAAATATTTTGACAGTACTTTGCACTTCGCTTAGCATCTAGACATGAAGTTCTAACTTTTTTGCATAAAGATTTAAAATTTTAACGTTGTTACTTTTTAATAAAATGCATTGTTTTAAGGGAGAAACCTTTGAAGTTCCAGAAATTGTTCCATTTCGATTGACTCATAATATGGTTAATGGAATGGGTCCTATGGGAACAGAAGGTCTTTTTCGAAGGGCTTGTGAAGTTACAATGAGGCTGATGCGAGATCAGAGAGAGCCTTTAATGAGGTAATTACGTGTGTTTTATAAACAATTTAACAGTAATCTTGAATGTAATTATTGGTTCCTAAATATTGTTTTTTTATACTAGAAGCCACTTTGCATTGGTTGAAGTAGATTTTTTTAAATAATAGCTTTTTTAAAAACATTTTATTTATTTGACAGAGAGACAGTGAGAGAGGGAACACAAGTAGCGGGGGTGGGAGAGGGAGAAGCAGGCTTCCCAGGGAGCAGGGAGCCCGATGCAGGTGGGGCTCATTCCAAGGACCCTGGGATCATGGTCTGAGCCAGAGGCAGATGCTTAACAACTGAGCCACCCCGGCGCCCTAAATAATAGCTTTATTAAGGTATAACTTATAGTTCATTGCAGCATTGTTTACAATAGCCAAGATATGGAATAAGTCCAGGTGTCCATCATTGATGAATAGATAAAGAAGATGTGGTATATGTATACAATAGAAAATTATTTAGCCATAAAAATGAAATTTTTCCATTTGCAATGGCATGGTTGGAGCTAGAGCGAATAATGCTGAGTGAAGTAAGTCAATCAGAGAAAGAAGAATACCATGACTTCACTCATATGTAGAATTTAATAAACAAATCAGACAGGGAAAAAAATAAGAGAGAGAGAGACAAAGCAAGGAACAGACTCTTATTATAGAGAGCAGTCTGATGGTTACACCAAAGGGGAGAGTGGGGGATGGGTGAAATAGGCAATGGGAATTAAGGAGTATACTTGTCATGATGTGCACAGGGTGATGTATGGAACTGTTGAGTCACTATACTGCTGTACACCTGAAACTAATATAACACTATGTTAAGTAACTGGAATTAAAATAAAAGCAAATGAAAAATAAATAAAACCTGAGCTCATAGATACAGAAAACGGACTGGTGGTGGCCAGCGGTTGGGGGTGGGGGCTGGGCAAAATGGATGGAGGTACAAACTTTCAACTATGAAATAAGTCATGGGAATGTTATGTTTATGTTCTTGGAGCAACTGGTATTAACTACCTTATTGTTAATAATATTTAAAATAATATATGTTTTTGTTAAGAAATAAGCTGTCTTTTTTTTTTTTTTTTTAAGATTTATTTATTTGAGAGAGCACAAGTAGAGGGGGCAGAGGGAGAGGGAGAAGCAGACTCCTCACAGAGCAAAGGAATGTTATGTACAGCATCTTGTGAAACTCTAAGAGCCCCTTCCAATCTGGGGAAGTCAGGAAATAATTTCTGGAGGAAGTAGCTGAAACCTTAATGATAAATGGAATTGACCACACAAAGGGGAAGCGAGTGTTATGAGTGAAGAAATATCAAGACAAGTGAAAGCATGGACTGCCTAAAAAATGTAATTCTGTTTTCTAGAGCATACACTTCACGTAGATGGCGCTGTGATGATCACACAGGTGGGCAGGGCTAGATTATGAAAAGACCACATGGGGCCGGTTTACATGTTTACACCTAGTCCTGAAAACAACCAGAAGCAGTGGGGGTTGGGGTAAGAAGAAAATTTAAAAATAAAAAAAAAAAAAAAACGAAGTCATCAGATTTACCCTGCAGAAAAATTACAGTTGCAGTCTGGGCTAGAGTCCAGAAAACTTGTTAGTGGACCATTTGAGTAACTTGGAAAGAAATGATGGTGCACTGGATGAGATAGTGACAGTAGTAATGAAGGTAAATAGATTCTAAAGGCATTTAGGAGGTAGAATTGAATGTTATAAGGAAGGAGAGCCAAGGGTGATTCCTAGACTTTTTTTTAGGACAAATGAGTGAATAATGTTGTTCTTTACTGATTTGGGGAATACTGGTGAAATAGTTCAGGAAAGGATAATGAGTTTTGTTTTGGAAATACTGAATTTGAGGTGCCTACAAGAAATCTGAGTGGGTTTTTCCATAGGTAGTTTATAGAAGTGTACTGTATGCATTTAGAAATGCACACAGAACTCACCTTGCTCTACTCTCCAAGAGCGCCTCAGATCCCCCTCTGTCTTCCCCTTTCCTCACTTTCCTTTCAACCCCTCAGTCCAAAACAGTAAGTTCACATCTTAATGATGCAGTACTAATGTATATTATAAGAATATTACCATTAGCTTCTCATCCTTATTTTTCACCTAAATGTTGACTAGTAGTGACATTTCTTTTTACAAAGATAACATTATATTATATTTATTTACATTTTAGTGTCTTAAAAACTTTTATACATGATCCTCTTGTGGAATGGAGTAAACCAGTGAAAGGACATTCCAAAGCATCACTGAATGAAACTGGGGAGGTTGTCAATGAAAAGGTTAGTAGAAGGTATAGCTTGATATGAGGTGACACAGTATGTCTCTATCAATGCGAATTGACTCAAAATACTGTCAGTGACTGACAGATGAATACTCTGAAAATCTAGTTCTTTATTTTATTATTATTACTATTTTTTTTAAGAGAGGGAGGGGAAGGGGCAGAGGAAGAGGGAGACAGAGAATCTTAAGCAAGCTCCATGCCCAGCACTGAGCCTGACATGCGACTCAGATTTCACAACCTTGAGATCATGGCCTGAGCCAAAATCGGTAGTTGGATGCTTAACCAATGGAGCCACCCAGGTACCCCTGAAATGTAGTTCTTTAGTATGAAGGTGTCAATAAGTTTTCTTTATTGTCATTACTAATGTTAACATTATTATAATTTGTGTAATAAAGTTCAAGACACATTTATTTAACTTCAGATGGTTTAGAATTATGAGATACAATGGGAAAAGCTTGCGCATAGATTGCCTGAACTTACAAAGCAGCAGGTCTCAACTTTAATATATGGCAATTTACTCCTTCCTAAAGTTGCTTGAAGTCTCAAAGTTTGCAGATAATCATTTTTATTAAATGAGAATAGATTGAGGATTGTTTTTCTAATAACATTCTTATTTTTGCATTTTGATAAGCTTTCTTATTGAGAGAAATGTGTGCCATTCCAAGTAGCTTAGAACTCCATTTGCACTTAGTAACATAATCTAAATATTAGGCATTTAAAGTATTGTTGCTATTACTAGAATATTCATTCAAACATTTTAGTCCTAACATTTTGGGGTAAATTTTTTAAATTATTATTTTTCTAGAATTGTAGTGTGGAAGAGATTCCCAGGTTAGTCCAGAAAAATGTCCATGCAGTTGATGCTAAATCAACATTGCAAGCCTCAAAATCAGTTATCTCAAGTTGCATTTGTTTCATTTCTTCTCTCTTTTACCTGTTTTTGCTCCTAAAAAGGGGGTAATGATTCACAAAATGACATGAACATTTGTCAGACACCCAAAAAGTAGTAATTTCAAATTATCAACATTCAGGTGTTATTAGGTTCTTAGCACTTATGATTGATTGTCAATTTCTTCTTATTAGGCCAAGACCCATGTTCTTGACATCGAGCAGCGACTGCAAGGTGTAATCAAGACCCGAAACAGAGTGACAGGGCTGCCATTATCTATTGAAGGACATGTGCATTACCTTATACAAGAAGCTACTGATGAAAACTTACTGTGCCAAATGTACCTTGGTTGGACCCCATATATGTGAAATGAAACTACTTCAAAGAATATGCAAATAATCTAAAATTAGTGCATTTGGTATTACCTGTGATTGTTTATTCAGTTTCAAAGTACAGCACAAGTTTATGTTCTTGGAGCAACTGGTATTAACTACCTTATTGTTAATAATATTTAAAATAATATATGATGTTAAGAAATAAACTGCCTTTTTTTTTTTTTTAGATTTATTTATTTATTTGAGAGAGCACAAGTAGAGGGGGCAGAGGGAAAGGGAGAAGCAGACTCCCCACAGAGCAGGGAGCTTAACTTGGGACTCCATCTGGAGATTCCAGGATCATGAGCTGAAGGCTGATGCTTTACCAACTGAGGCAGCCAGGCACCCCTAAACTACTTTCCTAAAATAATTGTTCATTATAACTGGAGAAATGGAACATCTTATGTGTTTCTGTACTAGAAAGATGTATTTACAAGAAATAAGCCAGCCTGATTTCATTTTATAATTTTTATGAGTTTTCTTTTAAGTACTACTAGCAAAAGGATTCATTTGAACAACAGAAAATTACATTGAATAAATGCTGTAGGCACAGCACTATGCTAGATTCCTGCACAGAGCTACGTTCCCTGCCCTCTAGGAACTGACAGTCTAGTCTAATAAAACAGATATAAACATAATGCACACATAAAGCTCACTTAATAAAACTTTTGCATGGTTGAAAATAATAGAAAAAAATATAAAAAAATATAAACCAAGGGGCATGAATATGAAAACTAAATAATTTTAAAGATCCTGTCATACGGACAGTTTACCAGAAAACAGAATCTAGTAGTCTTAGAAGACACTTAAAATTTAACAAGATTTTGAAATTAAAGATTTTAATGTCCCATTTTTTGTAAATTTTCTTGCTGATGTAAAATAATTCACAATATTTACAAAATAATGCGGTTATTCAAATAAATGGAAAAATTCTTTATAACAGAATTTCACTTAAGTTCTCTTGATATTGTGCTTTTCTTACGGGCTTAGAGTGTGATGGGAGAAAAACATGAACACAAGGGACAAGAATGTGAAAGTATACCATAGTTCCGAGGGGCGCCTAATGTTGACTTCAGGAGGAATCAGGGTGAGGTGGAAGGAAGTTATTCATTTTCTCCAACAAATAATTTGCGGGGAAAAGTTTTTAAAAGAAGTTTTGATAGAGGGTTATATCCCTCTGAAAAAAAAAACTTCCCCTTCCCCAACGAAATAACTAAACCAAGGAAATCACCAGATCTTTCCAAATCTGTGTTGAAAAAGACTGACATTAGTAATGCCAGGGCACAGAAGCAGTCAGGACAAATACCCTGTTCCAAAACTGTTTCAGCAGGCCCGTGGGGTTTTCACACCATTCCCACGTCTACTCGGTCAACCGACATTGCCAGAACTAAATATAACACACTCGCACGCCGCCGCCCTCTTAAACACAACCACCAGGGAGCTCGGCTGTGAGCGAGAACCGGGATTAGAGCCCCGCCCCGGGGAAGCGGCCTCGAATCGGCCGCTCTAGGCCCGGCGACTGCTCTCTATGGTCGGGCTGGCGGTGTGTTGTCATCCGGGGAGCGACGGCCGGAGGCAGCAGCTTAGGCCCCGGCGGGGCGTTTGGTTTCGGTTTGGCCCTGACTGGAATTAGCGTTGACGGTCGAAATGGGAGTCCCCAAGTTTTACCGATGGATCTCGGAACGGTATCCCTGCCTCAGTGAAGTGGTGAAAGAGCATCAGGTGGGTGAGCTAGGAGGCAGCGGATTAGGAGGCCGAGAACCCGGGCCCCGCGGCCCTCCCTCATCCTGGGACAGGGCTCCCCAGCCTCCTCTTTCTGCTCGTCGTCTGCCCCATGATCGATGAAGGGAAGGGAGGAGAAGGTTTGAAGATACCCTCAGAATGGGGGCGAAGACTTGGGTTTCATGTCCGTGGGCAGAGTCGCGGGCATCGCGGCAGTTCTGACAGCTCTGCTGCGGCGTAGGGCCTTCCGCGATTCGGAAATTAAGTCCAGGGCAGGAGCATTTTAGTGAGTTCTTTCCTTTCCTGCCCGGGGAGCTGCATATTCCCTTATAGAGGCAGCAGAGCCGGAGCAGGTATTCGAAGTTCCCCTCGCCATCCCCCCCAGAAAGCAACAGACCCGCGAACGAACAATATAATCAGTGCCTCCGCGGTTGAGTCACCTTGTTTACTTTCCCTTACCGGGACCTGCATCCCACCCCACCCCCAACGCCTAGACTTCTTGACGTAGCTGATGGTTCATATTTATGATACCTTTCGTTACTCTTTTTCGATTATCTCAAAGGTCGTACGAATACCGTGTTCAGGAGAAACAATAATACACTTGGACGGGCAGGGGCAGTTATTTGGAGACTTCAGTGTGCGAGTGTGCGTGTGTGACAGAGGGACAGAAAGAGAAAGAGAAAGATTGTTACAGCATAATACTAGTAATCATAATATCTGGCTTGTAATCCGGTATGTAATAATATCCCAGTGCAAGGGTTTTGTGTGGATTCCAAAAATGTTTATGTATAGGAATTGTGGAGAGAAATAGTAAGCAGCTATCTATTAGGTAAACTAGACTTCGGGTGATACGTTAGTGTTTGTCACATTTAATGATTTTGGTAGATCTCGTGTCCATTTTATATCTTACAGGAAAATCAGTTTTGATGTTTGTGTAACTAATGAATCAGTTTTGATGGATAACATTTTATTAGTAGTGAGGGGAGATAATCCAGCCAACACCATCATGCTGTTTATTAAATTAGGGTTTAATCTTTTTATATATATATTTTATTTATTTTACCAGTAGGCAGAGAGGCAGGCAGAGAGAGAGGAGGGGGGAAGCAGGCTACCCACTGAGCAGAGAGCCCGATGCGGGACTCTATCCCAGGACCCTGAGATCATGACCTGAGCTGAAGGCAGAGGCTTTAACCCACTGAGCCACCCAGGCGCCCAATCTTTTTTTAAAAAAGTATAATAAGCATGAAGATAGGGTGAAACTTCCAGAAGGGTTACTTTGTTGTTGAATTCCTGTCAGATTTGGTAAATGAAGAAAAGCTTACAAAAAATTCCAAAACAGTAGTTTATTTTTCCTTTATTTGAAACATGGGTTGAGTCAGATTTAGGAAGATAGTTCTTTCCAGAGAAAAGGGTGAAAAAGGATGTCTGGTACATTTCAGAAACAGAGACAACCAACTTTGGCTTTTCCTGGGTCATTCATTCAAGAAAAGTCTGAGTGCCTGCCATGTATCAGTCACTATTATCTCCAAAGTGAAAAAAATGTGATTGTTACTTGGATTGACTTGATAACATATAATTTGTCCATTAATATTTTTGTTCTGTACTCTTTGGTGCAGAATTTGGTTTGGTAAAGCTGTCTTGGCTTCTCACCATCCTGAGGAATTTTTTTATTGAAGAACAAAAATAATCTCTTTAAGGCAGTCATATGATAGGTTTAAAAGGATAGGTTTAAAACTTGGCTTATCAAAACGGTGTCTTTCAAAAATGTTTGATTCTTGTAGCGAACAACGACCACCACAACAAAGAGAGCAAATATAATAAAGGGTTAGCAGCTATTCTCTTAAGCAGTATTTAAAAGACGGTAAACCTAAGTCACCATGATTCAAAAGCTAGTCCTGGGAGGAAGAGATTGGGAGGAGGAGTAAGTTGTGGGAAGATGGTGGTGGTAAAGACAACAACATCATTTTTGGTCTCTTTGAATCCTCGTATAAAAACAGAACAACTAGGGATCCTGTGTAGCTCAGTCAGTTAAGTGTCTGCCTTTGGCTTAGGTCAGGGTCCTGGAATCAAGTCCCACATCAGGCTCCTTGCTCAGTGAGGAGCTTGCTTCTCCTTCTGCCTGCTGCTCCCCCTGCTTGTGCTCTCTCTCTCTCTGACAAATAAATAAAATATTTGAAAAAGAAAAAAAAAAGGAACAACTAGATAGCAATGTTTGAAATCCATAGAACATTTATGATAAAACCATGTAATATATCCCTGTGAACACCCAAATACAAGTAGGTAGGGACAAACTACCAATAGCCTCTAGACCCAGTTGGTGTTGGCATCCCTGCAAGAGGAAAAAGGAAGCAATGTGGCAATATCTGATGGACCTGAGAACAGGAGAACTGCAGAATATTCACTAAAAGACTATGTAGGCCAGTTATGTAGCAGTATTTATAACTAAGGGGTTTTAAAGGGCAGGAGTAGCTGGCCTCCTATGAACTCTCATAACTGACTTGCCAAGGCATCTTTCTGAAGCAGATATAGTAAAGGATGAAACAGATATGCTCCCTATACAAGAGCAGACACTTTAAAATGGAAATATTAGCTTGTGTCTCCTTCTGTGCAATTTGTAGCAAAATGCATAGAAGATTGGCTTTAAAAGTGCAAGCACTGGAATAACATGTACACTTAAAAATGTTAAGATGGGAAAGTTTTAATTAACATTTTACCATAGTTTTTTAAAATGCAGGCACAAGAGTATAAATTATGAACAGGAACAATATCGTTCCTTAAGGGGCCAAAATTGTTGAGAGGGTGGAGGTTTGCATATTAAAGTGCCACAGTATGTAAACAGATATACAGTAGAGTTGTGGTATTGAAATTCCGTTGGAGGGTGATGATTAGGAAAAAAAACAAGTCTAAAGACCTACCTGGAAGAATGACAATAGTGAAAGAAAGATTAAGAAATACTGCTCTAGAGTAGTTCTACTTGGTTTCAAATTTAGCCCCAACACTTAAACTTTACTAGCTATGGGTGAGTAACTCAATCTTTTAGTGACTCACTTTTGTCAGCTACAAAATGGAGATAATAATATTAGGATTGCCATACTTAAGTAAGTGAATGCACATACAGTTGACTCTTGAAAATGTGGGTATTAGGAGCACTGACCCCCAGCTAACCCTAGCACAGTCAAAAACCCAAGTATAACTTTGACTTGCCCAAAACTTAACTACTAATAGCCTAGTGTTGACTGAAGCCTTACTGAAAACATAAACAGTCAGTTAACACATATTTTATATGTTACTGTGTATTATGCATTGTATTCTTACAATAAAGTAAGCTAGAGAAAAGAATGTGTTAAGAAAATCATAGGAAAATAGAAAATACATTTATAGCACTGTACTATATTTATTGAAAAAAAATCCCCATATAAATGGACCCATGCAGTTCAAACTTGGGTTGTTCAAGGGTCAACTATTAAGCATTTAAATCTGTCTAGTACATGGCAAGTACTTACCTATATTTGTTATTATACCTATAGTTAATATATTACCTATAGTTGTTATTATTATTATTTTTTTTATTTTTTTATTTTTTAGAGAGAGAGAGAGAGAGAGAGAGAGAGCACACTCACCAGCAAGGAGGGGAAGAGAGACTGGGAGAGAATGCTAATAAGCAGGCTTCATGCCCAGGGTGGAGTGGGGCTCGAGCTCACAATCATGAGATCAGGACCCGAGCCAAAATCAAGACTGGGATGCTTAACAGAGTGAGGCACACAGGTGCCCCATATTTTAGCTGTTATAGTAGCACTGTATTAGATTTTTTTTTTTAAGATTTTATTTATTTATTTATTTATTTATTTATTGGACAGAGATCACAAGTAGGCAGAGAGGCAGGCAGAGGAGGCAGGGGGAAGCAGGCTCCTTGCTGAGCAGAGAGCCCAATGAGGGGCTCAATCCCAGGACCCTGAGATCATGACCTGAGCCGAAGGCAGAGGCTTAACCCACCGAGCCATCCAGGAGCCCACCAGCACTGTACTAGATTTTAATCACAGGAGAACTTCATATACTGTAAGAGTTTATAATCTTAATTGTATGACCTTTGTTTTGTAAAGTTGAGTTTTCATCAGATATATATGTTCCTCATTACAACTTCATCCCTACTTTTGTAGTACATAATAGGTCTTCAGTAAATATTTATTAAGCAAATGAATTTATTAATCATAGCATACTAATACAACATATAAAGAATACATACTATATAAAAACATTGCATATTAAAATATACATTGTATATGTACTGTGTTTTAAAACATGCATATTAAAGGGGTGCCTGAGTGGCTCAGTCAGTTATGCTTCCGATTCTTGATTTTGGCTCAGGTCATGATCTTAAGGTTGTGAGATTGCCCTATGCTGGGCATGAAGCCTGCTAGAATTCTCTCTCCCTCTGCCCCTTCCCCGCTCTCTAAAAAGATAAATAAAAATAAAACGTGCATATTTAAAAATGAATTGAAGCAACAAAATCTTGGGATTGTTTAAGATAAGTAGGATTAAAGAACTGGGGCAAAAGAATTGCCAGCAGCTCTTTTTAATAGTCAGATACATATTGTCTTAATGAAAAAGACATTTTGCAGCAGCACTAAGTAGGATACAAAGTTACACTGGCTAAAAGAAACTGTTTTGAGAAAATTAAATACTGAAATGTTAATACTTAACAACAATTTAAAGCAGTATGAATGCATATTCAAAGTAAATGTTATAGCCTACATGTGCTATCACATTTAATAAAGGAAGAGCTTCACTGTTTATTATTAAATATTTCTACTCACTACTTTGTGTCAGGTAGTATACCAAGAGTTCTGAACATGACCAAATACTTAAGTGTAATGTCTGTCCTTTTCTGCTAAACTGTGAATTCCTCAAATCAGAGATCTTGCTTTGAGGAACTCACAGTTTAGTAGGAAAGGACAAATATCACACTTAAGTGTTCAACAAAAATGAGTAGGAGATATTTATATATATATATATATATATATATATATATATATATATATATATATATGCGCCTGGCATTCTTATATACATTGGGAACACAAAAAACAAGTAAGAGTGTGACGTAGAGAAGGGAGCATCATTTCTCCTTGGGTAAGTATAGGAAAGCTTCCAAAGATACTGAGCTGGATCTTGAAAGTGGAGTCAAAATCTGCAAGATCAGTGGAAGAAAGAGCATAAAGGAAAGAGAAGCATTTCAGGAAGTAGTAGCATCTGTTAAGTCATAGAGGTTTGGAACAGCTCAGTACATCTATGGCTTTCTAGGTAATGTATTGTATATTTAGCTTGTAGACTGTATATGCAAACAGGAAAAAACATGGAATTGGTGGGAGAGAGAACAGCCAAGTCATATAGAACCTTTTATGGTATTAAAGGTTTTTAGTATCATATGGGTTTAAGTATGGAAGCAACATGATTAGATTATGTATTAGAAAAATGGCTAGCTACACTGTGGTGGGAGAGAAAAAAAGCAAGCAGTCTAGTTGGAAAACTGAGGGCTTGAACTAGGACAGGAAGTCTGAGGATGGAGAAGATTATGAGATTGCCTAACACAATGGGAATGCTTAAGAGGGTAGGATTCTAGAGACATTTTGGAAGTTAAATTAAAAAAAAAAAACCATAAATGAAACCTAAGTGACTAATTAGATACAGGAGTTGAGGAGAGGTGAAAGTATAAAATAATGTCAGAACTTCTATTTTACAGATGTAATAACTCAGTATTGTGTTTGGGGTTTTTTTTTTTTCCCTGTTTTTATTTAAATTCCAACCAGTTAACAAACAGTATAATACTTGCTTCAGGTGTAGAATTATTGATTTGTCACTTATATACAACAACCAGTGCTCATCGTAACATGTACCCTCCTTAGTCCCCTTCCCCTATTTAACCCGCCCCCCACCACACCCCCCCACCCACCTTCCCTCCCACAGTCCTCAGTTCTCTATAGTTAAGAGTCTGTTTCTTGGTTTCTCTCTCTCTCTCTTTCATTTTTCCTCCCCAGTATTATGTTTGTGAAGGAGCAAGATTTTATTGCATGTTCTCATTTTCTTCACTGAATTAGTCAATGGTTACTCATCCTGTATTTTTCTTACTAATCTGAAATGTAAGAGAATTTTTAAAATTTCTTTTTTAAGGATAATTATTTTTTTCAGATTATGAAGTATGTACTTATTATGTAAAAATTAATATAGTACTGAGAGCTGTAAAAGCTCTATCTTCCAAAGGAAAATAAACTGAAATTCCAACATCAATGGTTAACCACCAGTAACGTCTTGTTCCTGTATATTCCTAATGTTTATATGCAGATGTACATATAGATAAATATTTACTGTAAATGGGATAATAACATGCCCCTGTTTTATAGCCTACTTTTGTCATTTGACTGTCTGTATTTTACACATTATCTAATGTAAAATATGAATGTTAATCATAATTTGTAATTACTGTGTAGTATTCTGTTGTGTGGATGTACCATCAGCAGTTTCCTATTGGGCATTTTGATTTCATTTTATATCTCTTGTAAATAGTACTGCCATTAATATTCTTGTGCTTACATCTTTGTGCACATTTCTGATTATTTCTCAGAATAAATTTCCAGTAGTAGAAATCTTGGGGGGTGCCTGAGTGGCTCAGTTGGTTAAGCATCTGCCTTCAGCTCGGGTCACGATCTCAGGTCCTAGGATCCAGCCCTGCATCAGGCTCCCTGCTCAGTCGGGAGTCTGCTTCTCCCTCTCCCTCTGCCTTCCATTCCCCCTGCTGGCTCTCTCGCTCTCTCACTGTCTCTCAAATAGATAGAATCTTTAAAGAAAGAAAAGAAAAGAAAAGAAAATACTTCAGGTTTTGATATATACTTTCATATTAATTACACCAATTTATATTCCCATCCAGACTACTGCGTGTAAATGCCATTTCTCTCTTTTCTATCTCTGTGATTTTCTTCTTCTGCAAAATAGAGAATCCAAATATTTTTCTTTTAAATTTATCATAATTCAGTGAGACAATGAATATGTTTGGCTCAATGTTTGGCACCTAATGAGTGCTTAATAAATGCCAGCTATCACTTTTGATAACATAGGAAATATCTATTTTCCCAAAACCTTGCCAGTAACTGGGTAATATCATTTTTTCTAATCTTTGCTAACATGTTGGGGAAAATGACATATTATTTTAATTTGAAATTTGGGGATGTTGAACGTCTTTTCATATGTTTATCAGACTTCTGTGTCTCTTTTTTGAATTGCTGAGCATTTTCCATGCTTTTAAAATTTGCTCTTTTTTATTTGAGGATTTTTTTGTATGTTTGGAATACTGACTTTATCCTAATTTGCAAGCATTTGCCTGCATTTTGTCATTTTTAGTTTAACCTTGTTTTTGTTACTTTTTTTAACCCTATAGATGTAAAAAATATAGATGGCCAAGTCCATCATTTGTTTGGTTTATGAGTTTTGGCTTTCCTCATCCTAAAATCACCAAAATATTTGTATATAATTTTTTACTTATATTTCTCACATTAATATTTTTAATCTTTCTGGGATTTATTGTGTTATAAGATGAGATACAGTTTTATTTCCAGATAGTTAGCTAGGTGCCCCATCCCTTTCACTGGTTTGAAATGCCTCTTAGGTACTAAATTTCTATATACACTTGAACTACTAATTTTCTTTTTTGAGAATTTTGTTAATTTATTTGATAGGGGCAGGGGGGAGGGTACGCACAAATGGACAGAAGGAGAGGGAGAAGTAGGCTCCACACTGAGCAGAGAGCACAGGACCCTGGGATCATGACCTGAGCCAAAGGCAGACACTTAACCCACTGAGCCATCCAGTCATCCCACACTTTTACTATTTGTAAACTGTTTTGTTCAGTCAAACCTTTATAATTTTTAATATCATATAAAGTAGATTCCTTCATTTACTTTTCTTTTAAAATACTCTTTCTTGCATGTTTATTCTCCTAGGTAAACTTTGGAATCGTTTTGTAAAGTTCTCACTTAGAGATTTTGATTGAGGTTTTCAGATTTTTTGAATCAAACAGTAAATCTTGAATATACTTTTAAAACCTCATTATCACAATTTTCATGTCATTTGAGCCTATTACTTAGTGAGGACATTTAACATTTTTTTATGTGGTGCCTCATACCATCCCATAAAATGAGTGTTTTGTCAGTATGTTTTTATGGTGTTCATTGATTCAGAGACCAAAACTTTTCACTCCCCAACTCAGAGGCCTGCCATTTTCTCAGTAAGAGGAAAATGTATTATTTCTGTACCTATGGTAAAATTTGAATTGTTTCAGAGATGGCTTTCATTAAGTTTATATAAGAAAAGTTCATTATGGGGGCGCCTGGGTGGCTCAGTGGGTTAAAGCCTCTGCCTTCGGCTCAGGTCATGATCCCAGCATCCTGGGATCGAGCCCCGCATCGGGCTCTCTGCTCAGCAGGGAGCCTGCTTCCCCCTCTCTCTCTGCCTGCCTCTCTGCCTACTTGTGATCTCTGTCTTCAAATAAATAAATAAAATCTTTAAAAAAAAAAAAAGTTCATTATGCTTCTATGTCTGAAAATTTAAAATAACCTTTCTTCAGTTAGTATGTAAGACAGACTACTCAAAATGTTTAATTACATTAGATATTATAACTATTAAGTTGTGCCCACTTCATTTCCTTGTTAGTGTAGATTTGTTTTTGCAGTGTTCCCCTTACTTGATTACAAACATTTAAATAAAGGAAAGATCAAGAGAGCCCAAGCCATAAAGTCTTTTAATAAAAGTAGACACCTGTTATTTATTAAACTAGATACCTGTTAGCCAAAGTTTAGGAAATTTTTAATCCACATGTCAAAAACAAGAAATCTGTTTTCAAAATTTCCTTAATTTCTTGGCATAATCTAAGCTTTCTTAATTAATACGACCAAATCGGTAACTCTCAGTGAAACCAAATATACAAGGGTTTAAGTCATTTGTAAAATCTTTTAATGACCATGTACAAAGAGCCTTTTAAATGGGCATTATGTTACCCATTTATAGGGGAAATTGACTTTAAGAAGTAGATGTCGGACTAATAGTTTGAGTACCAAATGAATCAAGTACTTCATTTGGTATTTTCCCATTGGGCATTTTAAATAAGTAGATAATTTCCTGGTAGTAAATTTGATCAAGCTGTTGGTGCATTATATAGTTATATACTATGTCTCCATCTTACCAATTTCTCTTATGCAATTTTTCTTTACTTTCTTTATACAACTGTGATTATTTTTTCAGTTTTTATATAATAATGTCCCTATATTCTGCTTTTTATCAGCTGCTTTTCCCAGATGTTTAAATATCCATCATTGATTATAGTAACAATCTTGGTCACTTTTCTTTATTTCTTAGATTCCTGAATTTGACAACTTGTACCTGGATATGAATGGAATCATACATCAATGTTCCCATCCTAATGATGATGATGTTCACTTCAGAATTTCTGATGATAAAATCTTTACTGATATTTTTCACTACTTGGAGGTGTTGTTTCGCATTATTAAACCTAGGAAAGTGTTCTTTATGGCTGTTGATGGTGTGGCTCCTCGAGCAAAAATGAACCAGCAGCGGGGGAGGCGTTTTAGGTAAAACATTTGTGGTTTATTTTAGAATACTACTTAGATTAATAAAATTTTTTATTTTAAAGATAATTGACTTAATGACCTCATCTTCTGTTCATGTTTCTTTTCTGCTTAAATTCTTCCAGAAAAAGAAATAACTGGTTATGTCACATTTTATCAATTGAGTAAACAAATTAGTAATTCATTGAAGTGAGGAGTCCTTCTCAAAGCATATATTGGGCTGTGTAGTTACTTTTGCTCTCTGTCATAAATTTTTCAGACTTCTCCATGGTAATTTAGAAATAGCAGTAGAGTTGACCCTTGAACAATGCACTGGTAAGGGATGCCAGGCCCCACACAGTCAAAAATTTGCGTATAACTCAACTCCCCCAAATCTTACTAGCCTATTGTTGACTGGAAGCCTTAGCAATAACTTAAACCATAAAAAATTCTTTATATGTTGTATGTATTATATACCATATTCTTATAGTAAGCTTAGAGGAAAGAAGATGTTATTAAGAAAATCATAAGGAAAAGAAAATAGATTTACAGTACTATATTGTATTTATTGAAAAAAAAAAAAAGGATCCATGTACAAGTAGACTCACTCAGTTCAAACCTGTGTTGTTCAAGGGTCAACTGTAGTAGAGAAAGCTCCTCTCTTAGTCTGTCCTGAGCTAGAGAACTACAGGGTGAAATGAGAGATTGTTCTAATAGAAACATTGACAGTTTAATTCAACAAACTTTGTTCAATGCTCAGACCCTGGGCCAGATACTGACTCTGAGTGAACATGGGTCCAAATTGGACAGAAAAGCAAGTGAGACTAGAAGGTGATTGATGGAATATGAGAAGAGAGCTGAGTTAGGACACTTGAGATAGTATCATCCCCAGTGTGTTGCACTGGGTATAACAGGATGAGAAAGAGGCACATAAAGTTTTAAAGTAAAAATCCTGGTCATGTGGAATAGTTTTAAAAAACAATGATATCATGCTGTGTCTTTATTTATGAGTAGGGTAAGTAAAGTTAAGAGGGTTGTTAGAATTGTTGGGAAGACTCTGAGTCCAGTATGTTTGATGGGTTGTTAGCGTAATGAATTGTTTCATCACAAGAGCAGGTAAAGGAGTAGATAGAGCACCTATGAATCAAATACAGAAATCATCAAGGAAAGTGGGAAGGTACCTTAGGGAAGGCTAGCAGTGAAAATGAGAAAAGAATAGTAAAAAGTAGTGATTTAAACACCAAAAGAGAAAAGATATTGAAGATACTTGAACGACTATAAAATGACCATCAAGAAAAGAACCATCTCTTATTAAAATTCAGAACCTCCGGTGCCACCCAATTAATTAATTTGAATCTCAAAAATTGTAACCTGGAAACGATTTTTACTAGATTCCCCTGGTATTTGTTAAACTAGTTTGGGGGAGCTACTGGGCTAGAAGTGTTAAGAAAGGATTATTTAAGCCCATTATTATCAGTCACTGTTCATTTGCAGAAATAGAAGCCTACCTATTTTAAGTATATATATTACAAAGAATTAGGAAAAAATCATTGTAAGAGCCAAAAGGATGGGAATTTAGGTGAGCCTTCAAGAATGACTTCAGCACAGCACCACAGAATTGACCCACCAGTGACACTATTACTACAACATTCAAGCAAGTGAATTTAGAGGCCCCCACCAGAACAGGTTGTTCAAGAATTTATTGCTTTAGTTGTGATCCAGGGATTAAGAAGATATTTCCTGAACTCTTGGCTCCAAATATGTATCACTTTAGTTACAGTTCAGCAATCAAGAAGCCACCACTCTATCTGTTAGCACAAGAGCCCCAGTGTACCTGGTAAATCCACCCTATACTTTGCTTCTCAGCATCTACAAAACTGCTGAATATTGAGATCCCTTCTACTATAATGAAACACACACCCCACAAATCCTCTTCCTCAACGTCCTTCAGTGTGGTGAAGTCATACAGACTTCAATAAATAGACTTCTACCTTCTGAACCTTTTGTGGAGGTATCTGATAAAATCTAAGTTATATCTACTCACCTAGCTGCAAGGAAGCCTGAGATCTTAATTTTTTAGGTTTCTAACCTCTCCAGTTATCAGAAGACAAACTAAGAGAATGGACAAGCATTTACTAAATATTATGCTGGCATTGAGTGTTCTATGTTTCCCTAAAATCCCCTAGTCAGCTTTTTCTCATTCTCCACAGATACTATTTTCTCCATTCATAATCTTTAATTATAATCTTTATGCATTTCTTCAAATCTGCTGCCATCTGGCTTTCACCCCTCTACTAAAACTTCCTTACAAGATTACAAATAGCCTCCTTATGACTAAATCTAAAGAATTATTCTCTCTATATATTACTTCATTTACCTGTAGTATTTAACAGTGTGACAATTCTTTCATTCTTAAACTTCCTTTTCGTGATCTTTATGTAACCACACTCTCTCTGCACCTTCTTGGTCTCCTTGTTGTCTTGTTCCTTTGCCTTTTTTTTTTAATGTATTGATTTTACTTAAGTTTCTATTATTGGTCCTGAGTGATCTTATCTAGTTGTTTTAACTACTGTGTCTATACTGATGACTCCTCAATTTATCTTCCTGATGGATATCTCTCTCCAGAACCCCTAAATATCCAAATGTCTCATAAATATCTCCTTTTGGATACCGCAGATACATTTCAGGTTTAACGTGTTCAGAACTGAAGACCACTTCAAAGCTGCCTTCCTTCTCTTTCCTAGTTCAATGAATGTTAACACCGTGCAAATAGCTGCTCAACCTGAAAGTCCAAGAGTAATTTGGACTTCTTCCTCATTCTGCACACCCAATCCTACTTACCAGTCTCTTTAATTTGACATACATATTTACTTTTCATCTTTACTGCTAGTGTTCTAAACCTTCCACCTACATTGATTTAATAGTCTTTCATTGTCCCTGCCCCAAATATCTCTGTGTTGCAGCCACATTAAACATTATGGCTGTTAAGTTCTCTGTCTCCCCACTAGAGTGTAAGCTCTGCGAAAATGGGAATCATTTCTGTTATATTCCCCAAACTTGTCACATAATAACATTGAATTTGTTCAATCAAAGGAAGGAAGCTGAGAAAAGAAGAAGAAAATGGTTTCTGTTGGAGAAACTACAAATAAGTTCATATCTTCAGGGTTTTTGTTATATTGAGTTTGGTAAGAGAGAGGTTACATATGAAAAAGTGTTTGTTTATCATAGAAATATAATTCCACAGGGCACAGTAGGTAGAGCTAGTAGCAAAGCTGCAGAAAATGTACATAAAGCAGAGCTTATTAACTTAAATGCCAGTGGCATCCAGTATGCCACAAATGGGTACTAGGAGAAGCAGAACGGGAATTGGGATGCCTGTTTTCAGACTTAGGTCTGTCTAACTCTAAAACACATGGTCTTTCTAGTAAATCCTATTGCCTAAAAAATGAGGTATTTTGGCAAATGATGTCATTAATGTTATCGGGCTTATATTTTTATGAGGAACCCCAAAGATATCCATTGCAATTTTATAGTTATTTTTTATATAATATTCTTAGATCATTTTAATAATGTACTTCTTGTTTGATGTTACTGTTAAATGTAGAATGCAGCATATATATAATGAATGTTCAATGCTCAACTTTTGAGCTTGTTTGTAGAATCAACTTGCTATATACTTAAGATAAGAAGAGAATTATTTTATAAATATTCCTAATATTCTGTGTGAGTTTTATACTGTTGTAATGTCTACTTCTATAGCCCTTTTTCTGAAAAACTCAATAAAAATGAACAATTCTGAGGCCCATCTTTATCAATTTTAATCATTTTAAAACTTATATTCTGTGTTGAACCTCAAATTGATGAATTAGTATTTTAGTTACAAAAGCATCTAAGTAACAGTTTACTTTATATAAAGAACTATACTTTTTCCCAGAAACCTTGAGATTTTTTTTTTCCTTAACATTTAAGGTCAGCAAAGGAGGCAGAAGACAAAATTAAAAAGGCATTAGAAAAAGGAGAAACTCTTCCTACAGAGGCCAGATTTGATTCCAACTGTATTACACCAGGTAAATTCACTGAGAGAAGAATTCTGAGAGATTGATTTTTTTTTAATTTTATTTATTTATTTATTCATCTGAGAGAGAGAGAGCATGAGCAGAGGAGGGGGGCACAGAGGGAGAGGGAGAAGCAGGCTCCCTGCTCAGCAGGGAGCCACACATGAGTCTCAATCCCAGGACCCTGGGATTATGACCTGAGCATAAAACAGACAGTTAACCAACTGAGCCACCCAGGCACTTCAAATTCTGAGAGATTTAAATGTAAATGTAAATGTAAGGGTTCTGTGTGTGTGTGTGTGTGTGTGTGTGTGTTTTCAGATGTATTATAGCCTTTACTTAATTTGTCCTTAAAATTCCAATTGCTATTTTCCCAGTTGTGTCTCCTCAGGAGATGTTTTGGTCACCTTGATTATAAGTGCTCCTATGAAGACCCACTCTAGTGATTCACAGATGTCGATAAGAGCAGTTGTGGACAGGACTCTCCCAGATGCATAGAACTCCAAACCTGGAAGGATCTTAAAAGATCCCTGTATTCCCACCATTTATTTGTATGAAAACTGATTCAGTGAGGTTGTGGCTCACCCACCTTCATGTAGCTAGCTATTGTATTCAGGATAAGAAACCCATTCTCCTAGTCTAGAACACTTACTTTTGTACTTCTTAAAGTATAGTTAAAAATTCTAGGATTTTAATGAATTTATCAGTATAATAAGTTTAATTTAACTTTGCAACAACATACACTGTACTTATTAGAACTTTGTCTAACATCATTGCACTCCTTTACTTTGGAAAAAATCTTAAAATCTTATTTACTCATGAATTCTTTACTAACTGTGGTAATTTATCTTTCATTTAAGTGCCTTTATCATAATTGCTTGATTTAGTAACCAGTTTTATCCTAATTATGGTGTAAGACTGCATTGCCATTGACTCGTGACCATCTAAACTTTTTCTGAAACATAATCAACATAGACTCAGTTTCTAGAATAATAATAATTTTCCAGGTAAATAATAGTAATAATAATAGTTGTTATTATTAGCAATCTAAACCTGCGTGCCTTTAAAAAAAAAAAAAGTTCAGAATCCTGCAGAGGAAATAGAAGATTGAGTTTCATTAGGGAGTTGAAACTGGTATGAAAATGTGTGAAACATAGTTTGAGGCAGTAGTAAAATTTCTTGACTTATTTATGTGACATTAACTTTATTTTAGGGTGAGCAGAGAAATGAGAAACTGTTGTAATATTTGCAAGAGAAAGGTACAAAATTACTTACTTTTCAAGATAAGCATGAGGAGTGTTGACTTCTTTAGAGATCTTACACCTAGCTATTTCCTGCATACTCAGATCCAAGTTCATGTTGTCCCTGGGAACTCACTCTTTTTATGTCTCTTTCAGATTATAAACTTTTTAAAACTTTTTATTTATAGGGACTGAATTCATGGCCAGGTTACATGAACATCTGAAGTATTTTGTAAATATGAAAATTTCTACAGATAAGTCGTGGCAAGGAGTTACCATCTACTTCTCAGGCCATGAGGTTATTATCTTTTTTTATTTAAAGGGATTTTTTAAAAATTTAATATTTTAAAGCATAGCATTATTACCACATTTTTTTTAAACATATATTTAGACCCCCGGAGAAGGAGAGCATAAAATCATGGAATTTATCAGATCCGAGAAAGCAAAGCCAGATCATGATCCCAACACCAGACATTGTCTTTATGGTTTAGATGCTGACTTGGTAGGTATAATGTTTATTGTTATTATAACCTTATGCCGTTATAATTAAATCTCTAAGAGACTTATGTAAGAAGCTTTCTCGCTGTGGAAACAAATATTTTAGACATAATAAGGATTACTACTTCTGCCATTAGCAAGGTTCTAAAACAATTAGAAAATGAATTCTTTTAAACTATAGTTTATGATCAACAGATCTCTGTAGTCTTCATACTTGACTGATCCTAGTGCTATGAATAGTCTGTTGAGATCAGGTAGAGAGCGCTTTTTACCCTCATGCTTGATACATAACTTTCAATAATACCTGATCGGATAACTCCGAGACCCAGATAAATTTACTGTGCTTTTTTTGTTTTAACTTTTTATTATGGAAATTTTCAAACATAAAGAATACAATATAATGAAACTTCCTATGTCCTTTATCCATCTTAAATAATTTTTAGCTTTAAATAATTTACCTTAAATATTAATTTTCATTTTCTTATTCCTAACCATCTGTCTCCTTTCTCTTACTCCCCTTGACTCTTGAAGTATATCCCAGACATTGTATCACTTGGTCTGTAAATATTTTGTAATGTTTCTCTAAAGGAGAAGGATTGTTTAAAAAAAAATAACCATAATGCCATTATCCTACATAAAATAAAAATTAACAATCAGTGTTTATATACAAATAACCATTTGGTATTCTCATTTCCCTGATAGCTTCGTAAATTTTTGATGTTGTTTTGTTTGAATCAGGACTGAAATAAAATAAACAATATATTTCGCAGTGGTTGATACGTCTCACTAGACTATTTGACTTCTTTGGGCATTAGAATACTATATGAGAAAATTAAATGAAAATGCCCTTTTCCAGTTTTTTTAAATTTTCACGTATTAGAGGCATTCTGGACTCTAGAAGTATACTCCATTCATCTGTCATGGAAGAGCTACAGTCTCTAATTTCTTATCCACTTCCTCTGGCAAATGGAAAGGTGTGAAAACCAAGAGAAGGTTTTGGGGATTTGGTGTGGTGGGGGGTGTGTGTGTGGACAGAATGGCAGTTACAAAGGTCATGTGAGTCTAAGGTAAACATTTTTTCTTAGAAAAACACACTTTATTCCATAACTAATAAGTGGATCAGATTTTGAAAATTGTATATTTAATGTGCTAATAAATTGTTTTTTTCTAAATAAGCATGTTTTTCTATATTGAAATGTTTTTTAGTTGTTTGTTTCTGTGAACCTGATACTATAAAAATTAGAGAATAGAAACATTTTAATCATTTTTCAACAGATTATGCTTGGATTAACAAGTCATGAGGCACATTTCTCTCTTTTAAGAGAAGAGGTTCGGTTTGGTGGCAAAAAGACACAAAGGTAAATTATATTGCAAATAAGGAAAAGAAAGTACAGCTATTAAATTAAGGACAGTAATCGTCTAACAGAAAAATGATCTGTAAAGATTTTCTCCCATTCCACAGTTGACTTTTTACTCTGCTTTTAGTGTCATTTGATGTACAAAATTTTTTAAATTATGCCAATGTCCAGTTTATTTTTCTCTTTTATTTCTTGTACTTATAATGCCAAGAGATTGCCAGATCTAATGTTGTAAAGCTTTTCCCCATTTTAAGAGTTTTGTAGTTTTAGCCCTTACACTTAGGTCTTTGATCCATGTTAATTCTGTATATGATGTAAGGTAAGGGTCAACTTCATTCTTTTGCATGTGAATATCAGTTTTCCCAAAACCACTTTTTGAAAAAACTATCTTTTCCCCCATTACATCGTCTTGGCACCTTGGTCAAAAATTGCCTGACCATTTATGCACAGGTTTATTTCCGGGCTCTGTATTCTATTGACTTGATCTTTATGTTTGTCTTTATGCCAGTACCACTAGTAGTAAAGTATTTTGATTACTGAAACTTTGTAATAAGTTTTGAAATCAGAAAGGGTAAGACCTCTAACTTTGTTCTCCTTTTTCAGGATTATTTTGGCTATTTGGAGTCTTGTGAGATTAACAATTTTTAGGATTTGTTTTGTTTTGTTTTTGTGGAAAACATCATTGGGATTTTGATTGGGATGACATTGACTATATAGATTTTTTTGGCTACTATTTACAGCTTCGTAATAAGTCTTCTAATCCATTAATGCAGAATCTTTTCCCATTCTTTAATTTTTTTCTGCAGCATTTTGTAGTTTTAGTATATAAGTCTTTTGCCAGCTTTTTTTTTTGTTGTTTTCCCTTTTATTTTAAAAAAATTAATGCAGTCACCATGCTATACATTAATTACATCTCCAGGACTTACTTATCTTACAACTGAAAACTTCCATCTTAGGACCACCTTCCCCTATTCCTCACTCCCTAAGTTCAGTTTTTTGCCTCTGTTTTTTTTTTTTTTCTTTTGTGTTCTTGGTCAAGTTTATTCCTAAGTGTTTTATTCTTTTGGATGATATTCTAAATGGAATTGTTTCTTAATTTCTTTTTTGGGTTATTCGTTGCTGGAATGTAGAAACACAACTGATTTTTATGTGTTGATCTTACTTCCTACAGTTACACTGAATTCATTTTTTGGTCCTAGTAGCTTTTGTGGATTCTGTGGGATTTTCTGTGTATGGAATCGTGGCGTCTGTAAATAGAGATAGTTTTCTTCTTTTTCAATTTGTGTATCTCTTATTTCTTTGCTTGCCTAATTGCCCTGCTTGGACTTCAAGCACAATGCTTGAAGCTATAGTGAAAATGGGCTATAGCTATAGTGAAAATGGGCATCCTTGTCTTGTTCCTGTTCTTAGGAGGAAGGCCTTCAGTCTTCTACCATCAACATATTAGATGTGAATTTTTCATAAATTCCCTTTTTTATATTAAGGAGATTCCCTTCTATCCCTACTTGGCTGAGTACTTTTATCATAGAAGGGTATTGATTTTGATAAATGTTTTCTTTCCTAGTTGATTGTATGGTATTTTTTCCTTTGTTTATTAGTGTGATCTATTACATTGATTTATTTTCTTATGTTGAGCTGTCCTTGTATTTCTGGGCTAATCCACTTGCTCTGGTATCTGATCTATTTAAAGTACAACTGTCAGTTTATATTCTTACTTCTGGTTAAAGTTGGAGTATGGGCCAATAGCTAAGGCATATAGACCCCTAAACCAAGCCAGGGACAGATAAGAGGAAAGAAATGATGGTGCCTCACCATTGAAGCCTTAGACTGTACTTCAGTAGGCAGAAAAGTATATATACTCACTTATCTGTATGCTTCATGCTGGTGGCCAACCTTAAATGGGCCAGATCCCATGGTTTCTCATATCTGTTATATCTTATTTAGGCTTTCCTAATTCTGAGCATCTTTCCACAGAAAGCATAATGCAGACAAATTATTTTGAACTTTATGTCACATCTATTATAATTATACTCTTATGTTTATACTACCTTAGAGATTTCATATAAATTACTTGCCTGGATTACAAGAATTAATTATCTTCTAATGATAAGTTTTATTTTAAACATTGCTGCATTTTAAAATTTGAGCCTTAAAGATATAATTAATTCTTTGTTGATCATCTGACTAATTACAGGGTATGCGCACCAGAAGAAACCACATTTCACCTCCTACACTTGTCTTTAATGAGAGAGTATATTGACTATGAGTTTTCAGTACTGAAAGTAAGTATTAATACAGTTGTGAACCAAAGATGTGTTAGAAGGAATTTCCATACGATTTGATTTTTTCTCCATTTTGCTGTAGGACAAGATCTCTTTTAAATATGATATTGAAAGGATAATAGATGATTGGATTTTGATGGGATTTCTTGTTGGGAATGATTTTATCCCTCATCTACCTCATTTACATATTAATCATGATGCACTGCCTCTTCTTTATGGAACATATATTACCATCCTGCCAGAACTTGGTGGTAAGAAAAGTTTAATATTCATTGGAGGCTACTTTTATTAAGCACTCAGCTAATCCTAAAAATTTCATTCAGTTTATTAGATTATTGCATGCACAATTATATTAGGGAAAAAATTGGGGGTTTCCTTTGGTCTAAGGCACCAAGCTCTGGGGTTATAATTTTCAGTGGCTCACAAGCAAAGAAAATGACGAGTTAGGAAGCCTCATGTATTGATATCTGACTCATCTCTGCCTTTGGTTATTTAAGAAAGCCATCAGAAGTTGTTGATTTCACTTATTAAATCACAGCAGTTCATTTTTCTGAATGGATAGGTATTGGAGTATTTAATAGGGAAAGCTTTTTCAATTAAAATGAGGAATCGATAAACAATAGTGAATGCTGAATAAAACAGCAGAATAGCAGGGTATTAGTTCTTCTCAAGTTAACATATTAAATGAATAATCTGGATAGATTTTAGAACATATTTAATTAACTATTAGCAGATGTCGGAAATGTGGGAGGATCATTATGTGAACCTGAAATTTCTTTTATTTTGCTTTAGTTGTTATATAGTTCATAGAAACTAGAGTCAGTTATATAGTTTTTTCTTGATTGGTCGAGTGCCAGTACTCAACATTTTATAAAAAGAGTTTTGTAGAATTGTTTAGAAAAAATAGTGTCAGCTTTTAGTACAAATTTAGATTTTGTTCCTTTTAGGTTATATTAATGAAAGTGGGCATCTCAACTTACCTCGATTTGAGAAATACCTTGTGAAACTATCAGATGTAAGTAAATAGATATTTTTATTTTCTTGTCCCAGGTAGAGATAAGTGGTCAGAAGCCAGTTACATAGTGTCGGAAGAAAAAGTTTTGGTACTTCTACTCCACTTGATCATTCTTTTATAATTTCACCTAATTTTATTTTTATCTGCTTTTTATTTTTCATTTTCATACTAGTAGATGAGGTCCCCATGTGCACAAAAAAGTAACATTCTTTGATTTCCTATGCCCCAGAAGTAGAACTGGTAAAAGTTTGGGTTGTATTTTTCCAGGCATACTCAAATTATTTTTAAATGAATTTAAATGTTTCTGTACAGTTTGATCGGGAACACTTCAGTGAAGTTTTTGTGGACCTAAAGTGGTTTGAAAGCAAAGTTGGTAACAAGTACCTCAATGAAGCAGCAGGTGTTGCAGCAGAAGAAGCCAAGAACTACAAGGAAAAGAAAAAACCAAAGGTGTTCATTTTTTTAGGTGTCCTTTCAATTTTTTAGCTATAAAAGTAAAACTGATATTCCTTGTTCCTCATTTTCTTTCTTATGGTTTTGAGGGCTGCCTTATTTCATTTTCATTTCTTATTTTCTCCTATTGAACATTAAAAAAATTTTTTTTGGTTTCTTCTCTTTTAGACCCTGTCATTTAAATCTGATGTTTAAAAACCAAATTCTTATTTTTTACTTTTGAAGAAGAACATTGTGTTTTCTTTGTTCATTCATCCTATTAATAAGTGTAGAACAACTTCTAAATAAAAGAGCCCAGAAAATTAGTTATCTTTTTTAAAAATGCGGGTATTTATAGCATCTAATAGTGAGACATCAACTAGATCAGTGATTTTTCTCTAGAAATAATTTATATATATAAAATCATATACAAGGTACCTGGGTGGCTCAGTCATTAAGCGTCTGCCTTCGGCTCAGATCATGATCCTTGGGTCCTGGAATCCGGCCCCTAATGGCTCCCTGCTCAGCGGGAAGCCTCCCACTCCCTTTGCTTGTGTTCCCTCTCTCACTGTGTCTCTCTCTGTCAAGTAAATAAAATCTAAAAAACAAAACAAAAGGGGGTTTCTGGGTGGCTTAGTGGGTTAAAGCCTCTGCCTTGGGCTCAGGTCATGATTCCAGGGTCCTGGGATCAGGTCCCGCATCAGGTTCTCTGCTCAGAGGGGAGCCTGCTTCCCCACCTCTCTCTCTCTCTGCCTGCTTCTGCCTACTTGTGATCTCTGTCTGTCAAATAAATAAATAAATAAATAAATAAATAAATATTAAAAAAAAAAGCAATAGGCTAGTTTAAGAGTAAATAAATAATAGCACAATAGCTAATGCTAGTGCTCAATAATTATTATTTTATTATTGTTAGAACACATAAATAATAGAATCAGAATATGTTAATACCCTATAAAACATCACTAATAAGCTCTAAAGAATGTCTTATATGTGTTAGCTCAGAAAATAAACCTCTTCTGAAATTTTCCTCAGCCTATTCATAATTCTTGAGTTCTGATAAAATTGAGGAGTTTCCTGCACTCTCCTTGCCATACTGGTTCTATTTCGGTTCAAGGCTAGTAACTCTTGCTCCAGAAGGGCATTTATCCTAATTTTCTCTACTGTAGTCCTTCTACTTGTTTAGATCTTTCTTAGTGAAACTTAGGAGCAGTCCATTTGCATTCTACTGTGTTTTTGCTCTTAAGGAAATAGTCTCAGAAACTTTTTGGGAATCTGTACTTTACTCACAAAACTTACACATCAGTAATCCCTGGCTCCACCCATCTCAGCCCAGTCCTTAAGCCTCACAAGTCTTCCTGCATATGTAGTTACTATTAAAGACATTGGCAGAATGGGAGGAACTAGAGGAAGAGCCCAAGCACAGGAAGTTAGCTGAGACTCTAGTTTGGATGAACAAAGGGAAATGGGAATAATGGAGTCACTGGCAGTAGATAGGCAATCAGAAGATAGAAGAGAGAAGAGTTGAGATCACAAGGGCAGAAAAACAGCTAGGCAGGAATATGAAGAATGTGATGAGATGGGAAAACTATAGAAAAGCGAATGAGTTGCATGAGAAATATTTAGAAGTGGAGATAGAAAACAGAGTTATAAGAATGATGAAATCCAGAGATACAGAAAACATGTAATATTTGTAATCATTGGATTCAATTATAAACAAATAGATTATATTAACTCAATAGGTGAGAATTACCCATTACATATTTTTGATAGGCCTGAATATTAAGTTCTACATGATAAAGATTTAGAAAACAAGTGATACAAAACCAAAAACACTTACATAGTATTTGCAGATTATTTTTTGAATGAACTTTTACAGTGTTGTCACTTAAGGATCAGTCAGTTCTTTCTAGTATTTTTTAAATCTCTGTAATCAACTGTCTTACTTTGAAATATATCTTGCCATTAATTTTATATTGATTTGTAATTTTTGTAGGGCCAGGAAAACGCCATTTGTTGGGCTGCTTTAGACAAAAGTGGAGAAGAAGTGGTAACTTCTAAGGGTGAGTACAAACTCTGTATTCTTTTTTTTTTTTTTTTTTTGACAGGATAGTTACTATCTTTCCTTAGTAAGTACTAATTCAATAATATTGGATAGAATAGATTTCTATGTTAGTTTATAAGCATTTGCTTTGATAAATATTTACCAGACCATAAATAGAAAAACAGAATATTTATAATTTTCAGCCACTATTTTTCTGGCTTTTTTCCAGATAATTTAGAAGATGAGACTGAAGATGATGACCTATTTGAAACTGAGTTTAGACAATATAAAAGAACATATTACATGACGAAGATGGGAGTTGATGTAGTGTCTGAGTATGTTTTTACCAATGTTTTTACCTTAAAATAGAAAAAATTAGATTTTGTGGTTCTTCAAAAAACAGCATAATTTTGATAGTTAAGGTAGTGGGCGAGGAGAATTTTTTGGTTATAGAAATTATTGTAGTGTCAATCTTTCAACTGCTGTGATTTTGGAATAGGTGATAACTGACATGTGTTATATTCCTGTAGTAAAAAGTTGCCAAGTAGGGACACCTGGGTGGCTCAGTCAGTTGGATATCTGCCTTTAGCTCAGATCATGATCCCAAGGTCCTGGTACCGAGTCTCAAGTCAGACTCCTTGCTCAACAGGGAGCCTGCTTCTTCCTCTGCCTGGCATTCCCAGTCGCTCGCTCTCTCTTTCTCTCTGACAAGTAAATAAATAAAATCTTTAGGGGCGCCTGGGTAGCTCAGTGGGTTAAAGCCTCTGTTTTCAGCTCAGGTCATGATCCCAGGGTCCTGGGATCAAGCCCTGTATCAGGCTTTGTGCTCACCTGGGAGCCTGCTCCCACCCCACACCTGACTCTCTGCCTACTTGTGATCTCTGTCTGTCAAATAAATAAAATCTTAAAAAAAAATTTTTAAATATAATAAAATAAAATCTAAAAAAAAGAAGTTGGCAAGTAGAAAACAATTTGTTTTTTTCCCCTTCCATTTTCTGGACTCTCGTCAAACTCATCTCAGAAGCTACCTGGCTTAGTCCCAAGTTAATAATCTAGCTCAAAACGTTCCTTAAGAAGTTGACCTCTAGAATGGTAGATTTCATACTTTTTTTTTTTTTAAGATTTATTTATTTATTTATTTGACAGACAGAGATCACAAGTAGGCAGAGAAAGAGGAGGAAGCAGGCTCCCCACAGAGCTGAGAGCCCGACGCGGGGCTTGATCCCAGGACCCCGAGATCATGACCCGAGCCAAAGGCAGAGGCTTAACCCACTGAGCCACCCAGGTGCCCCAGACTTCATACTTTTAAACTGCAACCCACAGTATGAACTATGTATGTTTGTATTTTATTTAATTAAAATCTTGAGCGGTTACCAAGTACCAAGTGTTATTCTAAACATTTAAAAAATATTGACTTACTTAATTCTCACAACAATTCTTCAAGATAAATAAGTTATTATTATTTTACAATAGAAGAAATTAAGGAATGGAAAGGCTTTTTTTAAGGCAGGTTCATTTTTTTTTTTTTTTAAGATTTTATTTTTAAGTAGTCTCTACACCCAGTATGGGGCCCGAATTTACAATCCCATGATCAAGAGTTGCATGCTGGGCGCTTGAGTCATTAAGTGGCTGCCTTTGGCTCAAGTTGTGAACCCAGAGTCCTGGGATCGAGACCCATGTTAGGCTTCCTGCTCCGTTGGAAGCCTACTTCTCCCTCTCCCACTTCCCCTGCTTGTGTTCCCTCTTTCACTGTCAAATAAGTAAATAAAATCTCTTAAAAGGATTTTATTTATTTATTTATACTCTACCAACTGAGTCAGCCAGGCACTCCAGCGATTTGAGAAACTTAAGTGACTTGCCCAAGGTGGCATAGTCAGTGACAGAGCCAGAATTTGAACATAGGCCATCTGGCTCCTGAGTTAATCCTCTCTCTCTCTCTCTCTTTTTTAAGTTTATTTTTTTAAGTAATCTCTACACCCAGCATGGGGCCCAAACTCACGACCTCAAGATCAAGGGTCACATGCGCTACTGACTGAGTCAGCTTAGGCGCCCCCAGTTAATATTCTCTAACCACTAGATGAGACTGCTTCTCCATAAGAGAGATAAGAGTTTCATGAAATGCTGTGTACCCTTTTACTTGCTTAGATATTATACTTAGATATTTTCTATACTATAATTTTTACTTTTCTTTTAATATAATAAAGCACTAAATATTAGATCTTTTCTGTAATCTGTCCAGAGATAGACTTTCAGACGTTGCTTTCTGTACACTCAGACTGTCTTCCATTCTAGTCTAGACGTAGTATTTCTTATCCCTTTTCATACTGACCTCCAGGAACTAGAGGTATAGGAATTCTAGTACAGTTCACCAGCTCATTTGAAGCTTTGTCAAGTACCACTAGCATGTAAGACTTGAGAAATAAAATATTTAAAAATAGTTATGCTTTTAATCTTTTATTATTCTTTAATCCTTATATTTCCTTGATTACAGTTATGTAGCACTGTAATACGTGCTGTAGGCACTAAATCCTTAATTTGATAGCTAACAAATCTTATTTTATTTATTTTTTTTAAGTATTTTTTTTAAAGATTTTTTATTTATTTATTTGACAGAGAGAGATCACAAGTAGGCAGAGAGGCAGGCAGAGAGAGAGGAAGGGAAGCAGGCTCCCTGCTGAGCAGAGAGCCCGATGCGGGACTCGATCCCAGGACCCTGAGATCATGACCTGAGCCGAAGGCAGCGGCTTAACCCACTGAGCCACTCAGGCGCCCACAAATTTTATTTTATTTCCCTTCCTTTTTTATATTAAAATGTAGACTTAGGAAAATAATGATACCATTTGCTTGCCTAACAAATAAACAAATCTTTTAAAATTCTTATATTCAGTGTTGGTCCAGAAGCGATGATGGTAGTATTCTTTCCCATTTACTGGTGAAAATATAAATTATTTGGGGAAGTACATATCCAGAAGTCTTTAAAATATTTATCCCTTTGGGGCTCCTGGGTGGCTCAGTTGTTAAGTGCCTGCCCTGGGCTCAGATCATGATCCCAGGGTCCCGGGATCGAGCCCCACATCCGGCTCCCCACTCCATGGGAGCCTACTTCTCTTTCTTCCATTCCCCCTACTTCTGTTCCCTCTCTAGCTGTGTCTTTCTCTGTCAAATAAATAAATCTTTATGAAAAAAATATATATTTATCCCTTTGACACAAGAATTCTAATTATTAATCTGTCTTAAAAATATAAACTTAAACACAGAAGATCCTTATACACAAGGATGTTTATTACAGTTTTTTATAATAGTACAAAATTAGAAATGATCTACCTGTCCTCATAATCATGTCTGCTTCCTCTGTATCATACCATCTTGCCATTACACTGTCTTCAGAATCTGTAGAACTGCTAAACTGTTATTTATAAAAAGTTTGTAACAATTTAGGAAGATACTTATAGTATATTATTAAGCACAAATTTCAAAAGCAGAACACAAAATCATGTATACAGTATTCTCTCATTAATATTGAACAAAAATCCAACCAACCTAGGCATAGAAAAAAGACTAAAAAGAAACATACCAAATATAATACTGATTGCTCTAAGGTGATTAAAAATGCTTTTCTTGGGTGTCTGGGTGGCTCAGTGGCTGAGCGACTACCCTCAGCTCAGGTCATGATCCCTGAGTCGCAGGATCGAGTCCCACATCGGTCTCCCAGTAACATGGGGAGTCTGCTTCTCCCTCTGACCTTCTCCCCTCTCGTGCTCTCTCTCACTGTCGCTATCTCAAATAAACAAATAAAATCTTTTAAAAAATGCTTTTCTTCATTATCTAGATTTTTAATAATGAAAACATATCTTTTAATGAAAATTTAATATGTTTCATTTTCAAAAGTATACCTCCTAGAAATATTGAGATCTGGAATTTCTAACTGGCATCTCTACCTAAATTTTGGTAATAGCCACTAGCAGGTTTACAGCTACCTTTTGGCTTTCATCCAAGTGTCATGGGCGTGTGGGTGTGTGTATATGTATTTTACCTTAAATGATGGTCTTTGAGAAAGAAAGGATTACAGGGAATATTATTCCATAAATACAGCATTTTTCAAAGTGTGTTCTAGCTGCTATAACCAGATTCTGTGATCTTCCTGATTTCCTCCTGTGATTTTTCTTAGGCGTCCTCCCAGCTAAAGTTTCCCATTCCAGTCTCCCATCACACCCTAACTATTTAGGACAGTAGTGCCACTTTATAGAAAGCTTCATGGGCCAAATCCTCAAACTTTAAACTGCAGGCATAGTACCTTGACTGAAAAAATATGCACAGTAGGTTTAAGTATTGTGATAGACAGTTTAGGAAAACTATAAGGCAAACCTTTAACCTGACAGGATGGAATTTGTTTTAAATACTATTTTGGACTTTTTCTGATTACAATTTTTAGCTTATTCATTGATTATATAAAACATGTGAGGCAGAGTGTATCAGCAGATATCATGCTTTAAAGACAAATGGCCTGTCTTCAAAAATTAACATTATAATGAAAATATTCTTTGAATTTTCAGTGACTTTCTGGCTGATCAAGCTGCATGTTATGTTCAGGCAATACAGTGGATTTTGCACTATTACTATCATGGAGTTCAGTCCTGGAGCTGGTGAGGAATACAAACAAAAATAAAGTTTTAATTTTTTTTTTTTTTTTTTAAATAATGGTTGGTTCTCCTATAATCTCATTTGGAGATCTCTTTTCTCTTTATTTCTACTTATGGTGGCATTTTTAAAAAGACACATACAACCAAGTTTAAATGAAATATAGGTAATCTTTTCTTATATGAAAGTACTTTTTAAAGACCTCTGTGTACAAAGATACTTCCAGCCCTAGCAGATGACCAATGATGAAACCTCTTTCAATCTAAGGATTTAAAATTCTCTCTCATGATGAATCAACTGTGACAGAGTCTTAATAATTTTTAGGTCTGAGTGATAATTATATAGGGCTGTTCATTATATTCTTTGCTACATTATTGTGTGTTTGAAGACATTTTTCTGTCAAGAGTGATTATTAAAGAATAGGTTATTTGAATGTTAGATTGGGAAGGGTAAAGAAGAAGAAAATAATTATTTACTTTTCATAGAAATAGTAATAATTTTCCATTTCTGTCATGTTTCCTATTCCAGAAAGTTCTGTCTACATTTCTAAACCATCTGAATAGAAAAATAACAAAACAAAATATGATGCAGGAAAAAGTAGAGACTTTTAAATGATGAGATTGTTCTGTTTTGTTTTGTTTTGGTTTGCCAACACCTTTACTAGGCTTTGTTTTAAAGCACCATACATCAAAACACACCAGTACAAATTATGTTTATTAATACATGAAAGATTTTTAAAAGATTTTTAAAAAATTAAGGAAATACAACATTTGTTGCCATCACATGATCTAAATAAGCTAATACTGATTTCTTAAATCAAGTAATAGTACTTTGGGTGATCTTTTTTTTTCTTCAGAGTTATTGCTCTGTTGTTAAAAAGGAAAAGTGTATATTTAATATTGACCTGTTGCATAAAGTTGCCAATTGTTTAAAACCTGGTTTTGTTTTACAGGTATTATCCCTACCATTATGCACCTTTCCTGTCTGATATCCGTAACATCAGTACACTCAAAATCCATTTTGAACTAGGAAAACCTTTTAAGCCATTCGAACAGCTTCTTGCTGTACTTCCAGCAGCTAGCAAAAATTTACTTCCTACATGCTACCAGGTGGGTTTTAAAATTAAATGTTTGTATGTCCTTTTTGATACTTAGGAGTTCCTCATATAAGAGATGATGACTCTAGCCAAAGGTAGCCACTTAACAACTGAGCCGCCAAAACACCCCAGATTCTTGGATTTTAGAAATTTTTTCTTTTTAAATTATCTTAAATACAGTTCTTACATTACTTACCAAAATCAATTGATGAGGACTCAAAAGTTCATAAGTAAATTAAGTTTAAAAATGGAGGACTGTTGGAAGCCTGTGAAATTAAGTCTGAGAACAGAATTTAAGTGGGCCTTATAGAGTGATAAGACAATGAAAGATAGAAGTGGTAAAGTTGAAAGTAAAGTAAAGTAAAGTGAAGTAGTGACCTACATAAATAGGTCACTACAATGGGAAAGTAAGAGTAGCTTAGAAGTCTCATAGTTGAAAATCACAATATAGCAAGTATATTGCAGCATTTCTAAGATGTAAAAATTTAGCTTTGCTTATGCTTAGGAATTTTAAACTGTAACAAGTAAATATTGTAAATATATTAACAAAAAGTTATATTAATATTTGTTCTTAAATTTCTATTACTCTTTTATATTTCCATAGCACTTGATGACCAGTGAAGACTCACCAATTATAGAATATTATCCACCTGATTTTAAAACTGACCTAAATGGGAAACAACAGGAATGGGAAGCTGTGGTACTAATACCTTTTATTGATGAGGTCAGTGCATGAAGTAGTTATGTATATGCATGTATTCTTTCTTTCTTTCAAGTTTTTATTTAAATTCCAGTTAGTGTGATATTAGTTATAGGGGTAGAATTTGGTGATTCATCAATTACTGATACCTGATGCTCATCACAACACTTGTCCTCCTTAATCCCCATCACCTGCTTAACCTGACACCCTGCCCACCTCCTCTCCAGTAAACATCAGTTTTTCTGTAATTAAGAGTTGTTTTCTCGGTTTGACTTTTTCCCCCATGTTCATTTGTTTCTTAAAGTCTGCATATGAGTGAAACCATATGGTATTTGTCTTTCTCTGACTTATTTCACTTAGCATAGTACTCTAGCTCCAGCTATGTCATTGTAATGACAAGAGTTCATTCTTTTTATCTGAGTAATATTCCATATTATATATATACACCACATCTTTATCCATTCAGCAGTCGATGGACATTGGGCTCTTTCCAAGGTTCAGCTGTTGTTGATAATGCTGCTATAAACATCAGGGTGCATTTATCCCTTTAAATTAGTATTATTATATCCTCTAGATAAATACGTAAAGGTATTTACTACCAGATCATAGTGTAGTTCTGTTTTTCATTTTTTGAGGAACCTCCATACAGTTTTCCACAGTAGCTGCATCAGTTTACATTCCCACCAACAGTGTAAGAGTGTTCCCCTTTCTTCACATCCTTGCCAACACATCTTATTTCCTTTGTTATTAATTTTAACCCTTCTGACTGGTGGGAGTTGATATCTTATTACAGTTTTGATTTGTATTTCACTGATGATGAGCGATGTTGAACATCTTTCCATTTATATGCATATATTTTTAATCAGATTATTTCACATAAATTAATGAGCAATGGGTTTTAATCACCATTTATGTTTTATTAATGAGATTTCACTACTCCCTTCTTCATTATGTGCATTAAAACTTCTAGGTATGCCAATTATAAGAAAGTTGAAGTGGCTTTACTAACATTAGAAAAATAGGACTAAGGAGTATTACCAGAGATCAAGAAGAAATTTCATATAGATTAAAAAGTCAAGTCAGTTTGGGGCACCTGGCTAACTCAATCAGTAGAGCATGTGACTCTTGATCTTGGGGTTGTGAGTTCAAACCCCATGTTGGACATAGAGATTACTTAAAAAAAAAAAAAAGTCAGTTCATCAAGAAGATATAAAAATCCTGAATGTACGTGTACATTATAACAGAGTTTCAAATACATAAAGCTATCAGAATTGAAAGGAAAGAAAAATTCAAAGGAAATTTGAAAATATTGTGATCTAAATGATAATAAAAACACAACATAATCTGTGTGATGAAGCTAAAGTAGTGTTTTAAGGGGCATTTAAGTTTCTAGATGCTTATACTGAACAAAAAAAAAGTCTCACAATAAATTACCTAAGCTTCCTACCATAAGAAGCTAAAAATGCAAGAGAAATTAAACCCAAACAAAACAGAATGAAGGAAATAATAAAGATAGGAACAGAAATCCATAGAAAATGAACGAACAATAGAGGAAAAGTCAATGGAACCAAAAGCTCTGAAAATAAATTATCAAAAGAAGTGTCCTCTCAGGAGGAAAAAAAAACTGACGTGTTTATGGAGTGGAGAAAACAAGTGTTTATTCACACCTTATTAGTTTTTTTTTTAATATAAATATTTTTATTTATTTATTTGACAGAGAGAGATCACAAGTAGGCAGAGAGGCAGGCAGGGGGTTGGGGATCAGGCTCTCTGCTCAGCAGGGCTGATGCAGGGCTCAATCCCAGGACCCTGAGATCATGACCCGAGCCGAAGGCAGAGGCTTTAACCCACTGAGCCACCCAGGCACCCCTCTTTTTGAAAACTTTTTATATTTTGAATGTGAAGAAGGATTAGACTCAAATTTTGAATGTGACATTGGAGAAGAAAATAGGATGTAACTAAATACCATTGTCAATGAACAGTAATTATAGAAATTCAATTTACTATGTATTTCCTGAAAAACAGTTACTGATTTTTTGTATTGATATTTACAATATCAGTAGTATCTTAGAATCAAGAAATTATGGTATAATACTATCTGTTTTGTTCTATAATCTTTTCTAGATTTTGCTACTTCTTTCCTCTTTATACCACTTTTTCTGTAAATGTTCTGAAAATGGCATAGATCATTATTGAACTAAAAGTCTAGGAGGCCAGTCTGGAAACTAGTTCATCAGTTTCTAATAGAGTTAAACATACATTTACTGTTCAACCCAGCAGTCACACTACTGGATATTTATCCCAGAGAAACGAAAATTATGTCCACACAGGAAAACCTATACACGAAAGTTTAGAGCAATTTATTTGTAATAATCCCAAACTGGAAAAAATGCAAATGCCGTTAAATGAGTGAGTAGATAAATTGTAGTATATCCATATGGTGGAATATTACTCAGCAATATAAAGAACTATTGATATAAGCAACTTGGATGAAAACAATTTCGTTAAGTGAAAAAAATCAGTCTCAGAAGGTTATATATTACATTGTTTCATTTATATAATATTCTTAAAATGATAAAATTACTATGATATAAAACATGGAGTGACTGCTAGGGTGTAAGGTTGGGAATAGGGTATGATTATAAAGGAATAATAAAGAATTTCTTTATGATGTTGTACCAGTTCTGCATTCCAGTTTTAGTGGTGGTTAATATGAATCTATACACTTTGATAAAAATTTCATAGCACTGTATACACACAAAATCACATACAAAAACCAGTGAAATCTGAATAAGTATAGTTAATAATATTGTACTTATGTCAGTGTCCTGGTTTTGATAATTTACTGATGCTATGTGTAGGATATTATTAGGGAAAGCTGGGTGAGAGGTACATGAGAATACTCTGTACTAATTTTGTAAATTCTTATGACTCTTCATGTTCTTTGCCACTGTATGTAATGCTATAATAAACTACTTGTGTATTCATGTGTTCTTTTTGTTTGTTTATGCAGTCTTAGGTATTGGAAATTTTGTTTTTTTAAGATAGATTCCCAAAAACAGGATTTCTTGGCTAATGGGAATGTATATTTTTACATTTAGTGAATATTCTTTTTCAAAAAGACTAGTCTAATTCACCCAATATTTAGTGCCTACTTCTCTGCCTCTCCAGACCTGAATATTAACCTGAATATTACTGCTTTATTTAATTTTGGCCATTCTGTTGATGGATGCCATTAAAATATATGTAATTAAATTAATTAAATATATGAGATAATTTGGAGAGGTAAACATTTTCTATACCATGGCAGAATTTGTAAAGTAAGAGATTAATCCTTTATGAATTATGATAACTATAATAATTGTGGTAAATTCACATTTAAAATTTTATTCTCGGGTACCTAGGTGGCTAGGTCATTAAGTGTCTGCCTTTGGTTCAGGTCATGATCCCAGGGTCCTGGGATTGAGCCCTGTGTCAGGCTCCATGCACAGTGACAAGAAAGCTGCTTCTCCCTCTCCCACTCTCCCTGCTTGTGTTCCTGCTCTCACTCTCTCTCTCTATCAAATAAATAAATAAAATATTTTTAAAAAAATAAAATTTGATTCTCTGCTGTTTTTTTTTAAAGATTTTATTTATTTGAGAGAGAGTGAGCAAGAGAGAAAGCACAAGCTAGGGTGCGGGGCAGAGGGAGAAGCAGCCGCTGATACAGGAGCCCAACCTCAAACCCAGGACAATAGGATGATGACATGAGCTGAAGGCAGGTACCTAACCAACTGAGTCACCCAAGCGCCTCAATTCTCTGCTATTCTTATTCACGGTTAGTTCCTATTGTTGGAATAATAAGTTCAGAATAAATTGTAGTGGCAAACAATATTCTAGGGGCCTTTGAAACAGTTTTTCATATGATAAAATGGAAAAGAATTCCATTAGTTAAGGTTTTTATTTTTCGAGAACACAAATAATGATTCTGCATACTGAGGGAAAAGATCTATTCTGTATGTTGAGATTACAGAAATTTTATACTTTTAACTCTTCTCTTCAATCTTTCAATGCAGAAGCGATTGTTGGAAGCCATGGAAACATGTAACCACTCCCTCAAAAAGGAAGAAAGGAAAAGAAACCAACATAGTGAGTGCCTAATGTGCTGGTATGATAGAGACACAGAGTTCACCTACCCCTCACCATGGCCAGAAAAGTTCCCTGCCATAGAACATTGTTGCACAAGGTAATGTTATTTGGTAATTTTTCAACTATAGCAAAGAGCTCCCTTTAGGGGCATTGAGGGAGAAGCTTTTGAATATTTACTTGGAGAATTAAAAATTAATTTTTGATAGTTACAGTCAGTTGATAATGAGTTATATCCAACTTGCCAAAGACCATAGCATCTCACGGTTATTTCTGTAGTTCTCTGCTTTGGTCAGATTCTCTCTCTCTCTCTCTCTCCTGTTAAAGTTGGGTTTTTTGTTTGTTTGTTTTTTAGTTTTTCCTCCCTAGTGTATATCTGTACCCTCCTCACTTTAAGAGGATGTATGAATTTTTGTTTCCATTGTCAGTGTTTCCATTGTCAGTCAGTAATGCTAGGAGCATTATTTGATGTGCTGTGACTTTGCCTCTTACATTCCTAACCACCCAACCAGAAAGAAGAAAAAAAGAATTAAAGGGGTCCTATAATCTCTTGCTTCAAACCCATTTCTACTTTTCCTTCCTCATTAAAATGTCCTTGTTTTTTTTTCTTTTTTCTCATTTTCCCTGCAAATAATTTACCCAGATGGAACCTAAAATGAACATCTCCCAGTTATGCTTTTTCTTTTTGTTAATGCAAAGAGAAAGATGGAATAGACATTATAAAATGTTGCTTTTATCTGGTTATAGAACATGGAGGATATGGAGATTTGTAACGTGCTTTATATGTTCCTATACTTCTAAATTAAATACATATATATGTATATACATATAGAGGGAGTTTTATTTCAAGTTAATGGTGAAAACGTCCATTCAGTAACCTACATGTATAGCTGCATCTAGTCTATTATAATAACAGAATATGGGTTGTCCTGCTCCATATTGTCTCTGTCTTAAAAGACAAATTGTCATTCCCTTGCTTAAAAGCAAGGATGACTCTTGCAAAGTAAGTATTCAAGGGAATACTGAAAAACTGATTGCTTGTAGTGTGTGAATTTTGAATTAAATGCCTTGATTTATTTTCTAGGTATAAAATAATATCATTAGATGCTTGGCGTGTAGACATAAGCAAGAACAAAATAACCAGGGTTGACCAGAAGGCGTTGTATTTCTGTGGATTTCCTACCCTGAAACACATCAAACACAAAGTCAGTTGTTGTTTAGTTCAAAATTTTTTCACCTTATTGAATATAATGTGATTATGGAGAAAGATTGAAATTAAATTCTCTGAATTCTTTTAAAGTTTTTTTTGAAGAAGAGTGGGGTTCAAGTATTCCAGCAAAGCAGTCGTGGAGAAAACATGATGTTAGAAATCTTAGTGAATGCAGAATCAGATGAACTTGTAAGTATTTTCCTTGTTACGTATTTATTAGATGCTTATTATGCATTAAACTGTTCTAGTTGGAATGTGTTTACCAAAGAGGTATAACATGTAATGATTCCAAAAGTTCATGGTAAATAAGGATAAAATAAAGAAACATTTACATAAAATTTAAAGGAAATATATAATTATGATGTAATGAGCAAGAAATATTCCATGAATTTTGGAAAGAAGATAAACTGTGTGAGCTGAAGATTAAGTACAAGCTTATAAATGAGACTAGGCTTGAGCTGGGTGTGAAGAAAAAGATTATCACAGAGAGGAGAAAAGTAGGGGAAGGGTATTCTAGTTGAAAGGAATAACATGAGCTGGAAATAAATGTGTGATACATTATCTTATTCTTTTTAACCTTTTTGTATGTCTGAAATTTTTCTTAATACATTTTCTTTTTTTAGAATGTGATGTATTTGAGGAGAAGGAATAGATAAACCTGACTGAAGCAGAGGACTTGTGTTAGGAAGTAGTAGAAAATAAGGTTGAAAAAACAGATTGAGGCCAGATTATGGAGGACCTTGAATACCAGGCTAAGCAGTTTGGACTTTGTTTTCCCGTAACTGTTATCTTGAAATCATATTTTCATAAGGATTAATTCGGTGGCAGTATAATAGACTAAATTGCACAAAAAAGAAATGGAAGAAAATGAAAAAAGCCTGCAAGTTAAGAGGTGTGGTTTGGAAATGTTAGGTAATAAGGACAAAAACTGAAAGTAGTAATAGATCTAGATGAATAAGACTGTTAAAATTGACAAGTTTCATCATTTGTTCAAACATAGAGGATGAAAAGAGGAAGAAAATACTAAATATGACTGAGATGTCAAGCCTAGTTAACTAGTAAATAGTTGTCGTTTATTGGAATAAGGAAGTTAAAGTGGGAAAGTCTCTGGCTTGAGGGGATTAATGATAGGTAACGATGGAATTTTAAGGTGATGCCAGGGTGTCTAACTGGTGCTGCCCTGCCAGACTTTCTCAACAAGAGTTCCACAAGAGCTTTAAGCCCTAACGCCCTAAGTCATCCATTTGAATGTAGTAGATTAATTTTCTGTGCATTTAGAGTGGGACTATTGTGTACCATCCTTTGGAGAATTGAAAAGAATAGTCAAATTATTTTTTGTGTTCTGTGGTTCAGATGAAGAATCTCAGTGGAGAAAGTCTGCTTATACACAATACCTGGAGCTAGAGCTTGGAAGGAGGTAGGGCTATATGAGTCATTAACAAGGAGTGATGGCTGAGGCCTTAGGGCTCATTTTCCTGAAGAAAATGGACTCTGAGAGTTCAAATCTCAACATGAAGAAATACCCATAGTTAAAAGGGTGGAAAAGGAACTAGTGAAATTGACTATAGTGTTCAGAGGTGAGAAAATGATTTCCAAGTTAAGTAATACCGCAGAAGCATGGAGTAGATACTACATGTAGTGCAAGAATAAAAACTGAAACAAGGTCTGTGAATTTGTCTTTCAGGGATCATTATTGGCCTTTGAGGATTTCATTCCAGTAAATTGCTTTCCTAACTCCTCTAATAACTAGTCGGGGTGGGGGGTGGGGGCGGATCTAGGTAGGTGGATAGTAGAGGTAACAGGGATTGGGCCCTTAGGAAGATTATCATTGAAAAGAAGTCTAGAAACATAATGTAGGTAGAGGCAGTTTAACACGCTAAATCCCTACAAAAGGAGAGAGGTAGAGCTATAGAGGAAGGAGGTCTTAAAGACACTAGAGGTAAGGGATATTAATGATAACAAGACCCCATGTGAGGTATTAAGGGATTTCATTTTAGGCTTAGTCTGAAGATTAAATTGAGAAATGACAAATTTTCCTTCAAAAAACTAAAGGAGAATGAGAGAAGAAATACATGTATAGAAGGGAAAAGGATAATTATGGGTTCCTAGTTCTAATGTTGAAACTTGTTTTATTTATCAGAATAGTTATTCTTTTGCTTTATATGTTAGACATAAAATTAGACATTTAATTAGACATTAAGAAGTGTCTAATTAAAAGTTGCTGCAAAAAGTCTAAAAATAATCATCTGTAATTTTTAAAGAAATATTTGCTAGGGGCACCTGGGTGGCTCAGTGGGTTAAGCTTCTGCCTTTGGCTCTGGTCATGATCTCAGGGTCCTGGGATTGAGCCCCGCATTGGTCTCTCAGCTCGGCAGGGAGCCTGCTTCCCCCCTCTCTTTCTACGTGCCTCTCTGCCTACTCGTGATCTCTCTCTCTCAAATAAATAAATAAAATCTTCAAAAAAAATTTGCTAATAATGATTAAGCATAATAAACAGAAAAGAACTGAATGAAAATTTGTATTTAAATTTCAGTTGCGACTACAAAGTTGTTGTAAACAAACTAGAATTTTTACCTAAGATATTATTTCATATAAAATATTTATACAGCATTTTACAGTTTACGAAAGATTTTGTGCATATTATTTTATCACCAAATAAACATTGTGAGGTAGATGTTACTTCTTTTTCTCATATAAGAAAACTCTGCCTCAGTGGGGGGTTTAAATGATTTGCCTACGATTCTATAGCTGGAAAGACATAGAACTCAAATTTGGACCCATGATTCCTAATTTTAAGTCTAGGGTTCTTATTTCATTATACCAACTACAAACTGAAATGAAGTCAGATTTCTTAGATTCTTTTATCTGATTATTTGATATGAAACAATGATTAGCCCTTTTGTAGACATTTCTGCTATTCTTACCACCTTTCTCAGTTTCCATGAGAAAAATAACCATGAGAATAATAGGATCATAGAATTTTATAATTGGGTAGAATTTTGTAAGCATCTATTCGAAATCATTAATTCTACAAATTAAGAAACTTAAATGGAGTTAGCAGCAGAACTAAGAACCTAGGTTTCTTGCTAAACATTATTTCTAGTAATGTTGGCTATTGTTAGGGACAGTAATACATTATACGTCGGTGCTCTTCAGTTTAATTTCACTGGAACTTATTTATTCACCAAGTAGTTTCATTCAGGATTAAAGTCAGTGGGCCATCCTTTACTAATAAGTGCCATTGCTGTTGAGAAAATGAGAAGGAGGCAAGCTTCCTGGTGTCATAATGTTTATACTGTAGAACAGTACCTTAAGTTGGTCATAGTGCCTCTCTAATAAGAAGGGATTGGGAGAGGGGAAGGTAAACTTGGTCAACTTTAATAGAGTTATACTAAAATAAAGGGTTAAAGAAAGGCAGATGGGTAAAAACAAGTGAAATGTATTTTTTTAAATAAAGGAAAGGGGAAAAAAATTAAGACTCCAACCAGAAATCCTGGGAAACATACTAAAAAGAAAAAGAGTAGTTAGCAATAAAGATACAACTTAAAGAAGACAAATTAGGAAAACTAACTGAATTCAAGTGGGTGGAATAATTAGTTGGAGAGTAAAGTTGAAAAGAGGAGGAACTGTAGGAAATAAATGGTTTGAGTGAGCAAATGGTATTTTATATCTGTCTTAATTATTAAGGTAAGGTTTATATTGATTTTAAAGACCTTTGTAAACACAAGCCAGGTTTTAATTATTTAATTTTGCCTTTGTACACTTAACTCTTAGACCTGAAATATGAGTGAACTTTTCTGCTTTTACTTTAAGTGTGTAGAAAATATAGCTTCATCCGTGCTTGGAAAGTCTGTCTTTGTTAACTGGCCTCATCTTGAAGAAGCTAGAGTTGTTGGTATATCAGATGGAGAAACTAAGTAAGTAAGATTTGATGTATATTTTTAAAATTTATATTTGTTTTGTTAACTTGATGGCTTTTAATGATATTTTTTAAAACTGAAAGAATTACCAAAAAAACCTGATAGAATTACTGTAAAAATATTTACACTCTATAGTGAAAATGAAAGTCTTTTAATCACATCATTCAAAGTTCAACCATAGTACCTCACTGAGATATTTTAGATGCATTTATCTTTTCCCTTTTGCTTTCTTTTCCTTTTAATTATGTGAAAGTTCTGTATCCTAATTTTTTGCTAGCAGTTATTATTTAGCAAATATATTTCTCTTTCTGACAAGAATGAATGGCATATATAACCTGACCTTCCATGCCCCTCCCAGGTTTCATTTAAATAATGTATCAATTTTTAAATTTTCATTTAAATAATACATCAATTTAAGAAATAGTTTCTTATTTTATTTCAGTTCATGATCATTTTGTCAATGATTATTTAGACAATTTATTCTTTGTCATCTTATATCTTTATTTCATGTAAATTTAGTCTGATCTTTTTTTTTCATGTGTCTAGAACCTTTAAAGGTAATTTTTTCAGAGAAAATGTTGCATTTTCTAAAATGTAATGAGCCATTACATATCCAAAAGATCATTTTTGTTTTCCTCACACTTAGGTTTAGAATTTTAGAGGCCCAGTCCTTTTTCCTTAGTTTTCTGTGAGCATACTTTAGTTGTGTTCTGTCATAAAATTTTGTTGACAAGAGATCAGTCCCATTATGATTTTTTTTTCTTCTATGGGTAACTGCTTTTGTTGAGGAGCTCTTGAGAAATCTTTTTTTTTTTTTTTCCTTGAGAAATCTTGAGGGTTCTTTTCTTTTTTAAACATCAGAATACAGTTCCCTTCCCTTTTTAATGAAGTTCTGTTTATCAGTTTTTTCATTTACAGATCATGCTTTTGGTATAAAAACTTTGCCTAGCCTGAGGTCCCATACCTTTTCTCTATATTTTCTTCAAAAAGTTTTATAATTTTACCTCATCCTTTTACATTTAAATCCGTGACCCATTGTGAATTAATTTTTGTATTAGGTATGAGGTTTAGGTCAAGGTTCATATATTTGCCTATGAATGAGTATTCAGTTGTTCCAGCCCCATTTGTTGAAAAGGCTGTTCTTCCTCCATTAGATTGCCTTTACACCTTTGTAAAAAATCAGTTGAGCATAACTGTGTGGGTCTATTTCTGAGTTTTCCATTTTGTTGCATTTATCTGTATATCTGTTTTTATGCCAGTACCACACTGTCTTCTTACTGTAGCTATATATGTCTCAATCTTAGGTATAAATCTAACAAATTACATACAGGATCTGTATGCTAAAAAAAAGGAAACCACTGGGGAAAGAAATCAAAAATTGAAATAAATGGTGAGATAAATGGAGATCCATTTGGATCAAAAGACTCAACATAGTAAAGATACCAAGTCTCCCCAAATTAATTTGTAGGCTTAAAGCACTCCTATCAAAATCTCTCCCAGATTTTATGGAGGCAGAACAACGTATTCTAAAATTTATATGGAAAGGATTTATATGGAAATAAAATTTATATGGAAATAATTAAAACAATTTTGAAAAATAAAAATAAGGCAGAAGGAATTGCTCCATCTAAGTATTTAAATTATTTTGGAGCAACTATAGATGATACTATGTTTTAAATGTTGGTTTCCCCAGCTAGTATCTAGAAATACAGTTGATTTCTGTATGTTGATTTTATATCCTGGGATCTGGCAAACTAAGTTTACTTCCCTGCCTCTTTTCTTGAAGAGTCCAGGCCAGTTATTTTGTATAATTCTGGATTTACCTGATTGTCTGTGCTTAGTGTCACTTAACTTGGTCCTCCATCCCACATATTTCCTGTCAACTGGAAGTTAGGTATAATGGTTTATGAGAATCAAGTTAAAATTTTTAGCAAATATACTTTATTGAATTTGAGAGTATTTTTTTAATTCTTTAAAAATCTATATTTTATTATATATTTAGTTTTTTGAGAGAAAATAAAATTTTTATATTTGAAATTTTTTACAAATCTTTGTTCTAAAATTTTATATTACAGTTTAAAAAAAGAGTGTTGGGGGACACCTGGGTGGCTCAGTGGGTTAAGCCTCTGCCTTCAGCTCAGATCATGATCTCAGGGTCCTGGGATCGAGCCCCACACCAGGCTCTCTGCTCAGCGGAGGGCCTGCTTCCCTTCCTCTCTCTCTGCCTGCCTCTCTGTTCACTTGTGATCTCTCTCTATCCATCAAATAAATAAAAAATCTTTAAAAAAAGAAAAAAAAGGATGTCTGGTGTTTTGCTGTTATATCATGTAGAAACCTTTTCACTTTGAGGACTTATGCTGCTAGAACACCTTATTAAACCATAAATTTGGAGGTAATATAATTTTAATTTTATTTTAATTTTTAAGATTTTACTTGGAAGAACCTCCAGGAACACAGAAGCTTTATTTGGGAAGAACTGCCCCACCATCTAAAGTGGTCCATCTTGGAGACAAAGAGCAATCTAACTGGACAAAAGAAGTACAAGGAATTTCAGAATAGTGAGTGTCAAAATGTATTTAATGTCATAGAACTAGAATGTGATCTAATGTACTTGTTCTCTCGTTATTTCCTACTTAACATAATAATCACTATGAATACTGACTACATCTTCATTTTATGTTCTAAAGAAAACAACAATCCTAGTTTAAAATAATACCTGGTTAGCAGCAGTGATAGCTTTGCCCAGTTTGTCACTAAAATTCTTCATGATGTACAAAGAAAGAAAAGATACAATCACATAATACTAGGAATAACATTTAATAATAGTTATTAGGTTGCCACTGAATTTCTTGGTCACATGTAATGAAAATAGGAAGGAAAATTTTCCTTTGTTCCTCATCCTTACTCTCTGATCACTTTCCTACCTTCTCTGCATCTAAGTCCGTTACGCCCCTGAATTCAAAAATGCAGGGTCTGTAACCAGCCAAATAACTAAGAAACTGGCCCTCCTCCATGGTCCCACCATGACTTCTCTTTCTTCATCCAAATACTAGAATTCTCCAAACCAAAACAGAATAATATATATTGGCAATGGCACATGAAATTGTGTTGTAAATATATATCCATCTCCCTTCCTGTTAAAACTGTAATAACATCCATTGGTAAATGGGAATTTAAGGAGATGCCTCTTACACAATTTTAGAGTTGATACCAGGCTATACTATCCTTATTCAAAAATGAGTAAACAGGGAAAATATAAAGAGACCATAAAAAACCTTCCAGCATGGGGTGCCTGGGAGGCACAGTCAGTTAGGCATCCAACTCTTGGTTTCAGCTCAGGTCGTGATCTCAGGGTTTTGAGTTCAAGCTTGCATCAGGCTCTGTGCCCACCCAGCATGGAGGCTACTGGAGATTCTCTCCCTCCCTCTCAAATAAATAAATAAATCTTTAAAAAAAACAACAAAAACCGATCTAGCATAAAACAAGGAGATAAACAGCTCTTTGGAGGTAGAGCTATTTTTTGTCTTCTGAGAGTATAAATTAGATACTCCTGTCGTAGTCCATACTATACTGAATTTTATTTTATAGTTCATAAATAAAAATCACAATAATAAATTTATTTGTGTGATTATTTTAATGACCATTTCCTTAGATAGTAAGCTCCATAAAGGTAGGGAACATATCTACTTTTGTTAACACTCTGTTCTCATTCTTTGGCTAATGCTAAAGCAGCCTATAAATATTTGTTTGTTTAAATGAACAGAGATTGTTTTGTTCGACTCCTTTGATTGACAAGAAACTCCATTCAGAATACTACAAGAGTTTAGACATTTATTCATGTGTTCAACAATTATTGATACTTGCTGGGTTTAGTGGTTGGCACTGTAGATACCATAAAGAATAAAATTACATAGTCCCTATGCTCATGAAACTTAACGGCTGGTAGATGAAAACTGGGCATTAATGTCTTGTGTGAATTTTTTTTAAAGATTTATTTATTTGAAAGAGAGAGAGAGAGCAGATGCATGAGTGGGGGATGGGGCAGAGGAAGAGAATATCCAAGCAGACTCCAGCTAAGCCTGGAGCCCAATGCAGGGCTCAGTCTCAGGAGCTGTGAGATCAGGACCTGAGCCAAATCCAAGAAGCCACTTAACTGAGCCACCAAGGTGCCCCATCTTGTGTGAATTTTTGATCAAACTATAATTATGATAATTACTTTGAAGAAGTAGTGCTCTGAGACCATGTAATAGAGGAGTTTGACTTAGCTAAGGAGGCATTTGCCTTAGTTAGAGAAAACTTACCAAAAGAAAATGTTGATTAAACTGGTTATCTGAATATGGGGTAGGAGTTAGGCAAAGAGTGAAAAGGGAGCATGTTTCAGGATGAGAAAAATGTACATATAAAGTTCCTATGGCAAGTGGAAAAGTAGCATATATAACATTAATGATAATGGCCAATGTGGCTGGAGTGTTAGAACCAAAAAGGAACCCTAATGAGGAAGATGAGGCAACAAAGGGGAAAGAAACAAGGCAATCTGAGAGGTAGGAGAACAGCCAGGAAAGTGTTACATCATGCAAATTTAAAAAAAAGAAAAAAAGAGTGTTTGAAGAATAAGGGAATAAGTCATGTCAAATATTATGGAGAAGATTAATAAACAAGAGCTATTTTGTTTGAGCAGTGGGGCTGCAAGCTGGACTAGTATGGGTGGAAGAATGATTGAGAGTAACAGAAATGGAGACATAATAGGAGTAAACAACTTCAGAAACTTCAGTTGTGAAGTAAGCCAGAAGCTCTTGACTCCTTGTTCTGTCGGTTCTTCCCATATGGATGGACTTGATCTTCTTGATGGCCGCGAAGAGCAGAGATAATAATCAATGCAGCAGACTGCTGAAGTTGATGGCAATGTGTGTTGATTCATACAAAAGAATGATTTTTAGTGCCTGCCAGTTTAGGATCTCTGGTTAACCAAATAGGGTAGACGAGGCTATGTGGATTCATAAGCACTTAGGTGTATTTATTCTGATTACCATTTTCTTAGACTGCTTTTTTTTTTTTTTTTAACCACCATATTCCTCTCTCATATCACCTTACATTTTGTCCCCTCTTCCCACACCTCCCCAGCACTTCTATAATATGTCTTGTAAGGTGAAATTCATACGGCCAGTGATACTCTGCCCCTGAGGTTGGGTTTATCTTACTTACTTGTGATTTTGCACATTATATCAACATGAGGATCTCATGGCTCTAATGATTAAGAGTAATACTTGCACAGACCATCCTTAACTCTAAGACTTCTACAGCAAGAATGTAGATCCTATTAATTATTTCACTTATCTCCATATATCTTATTAACCAAGACTTGTTCTCCTAAGTTCAGTACATCCTTTTTTGTGTGAACATAACACATGAAATATTTCGAGGAGTACCAAGTTATGTGACTTTATTTTTAGAAACTCTCTGAGTACATATGACAGTGTTGGTACCTTTTTGTATTCCTGTGTAGCAGATTTCCTTTCTAATGAAAACTACCATTAAGACATAGCTAAAGGGGGGGCACCTGGGTGGCTCAGTGGATTAAGCCGCTGCCTTCGGCTCAGATCATGATCTCAGTGTCCTGGGATCAAGCCCCGCATCAGCCCTCTGCTCAGCGGGGAGCCTGCTTCCCCCTCTGTCTCTGCCTGCCTCTCTGCCTACTTGTGATCTCTCTCTCTGTCAAATAAAATAAATAAAATCTTTAAAAAAAAAAAAAAACATAGCTAAAGGGGCACCTGGGTGGCTCAGTGGGTTAAAGCCCCTGCCTTCGGCTCAGGTCATGAACCCAGGTTCCTGGGATCGATCGAGCCCCGCCCGCATCGGGCTCTGCTTGGCAGCGAGCCTGCTTCCTTCCCCTCTCTCTTCCTCCTTCTCTGGCTACTTGTGATCTCGGTCTGTCAAATAAATAAATAAAATCTAAAAAAAAAAAAAAAAAAAAATAGCTAAAGAGGGGCACCTAGGTGACTCAGTGGCTTAAGCCTCTGCCTTTGGCTCAGGTTGTGGTCTCGGGGTCCTGGGATCGAGCCCCGTGTCGGGCTCTCTATTTGGCAGGAAGCCTGCTTCCACCCCACTCCCAACCCCTGCTTGCCTCTCTGCCTGTCTCTTTCTCTCTCTCTGTCAAATAAATAAATAAAATCTTAAAAAAAAAAAAAAAAAGACATAGCTGAAGAAGGATTTAGAATTGAATGGACTTGGTGTTTGGTTTATTCAGCGAGATAGGATCATGTGTAAAAATGAGAAGAGAGGTGCAATTATCAAAAGAAAGAAAACAATGTATTTGAAGATGGAACAAGATAGATTCTTAAAGAGGAAAAAGGTAGCTCCTCTGTTTTAACAAGATGGTATACAAATACAGGTTGGTATGTGTGTTTGGCATGGAGCAGATGAGAAGCTCTCATCGGTTGCCTTTGTTTTCTTTGTAAAGTGAATGTTGAATTCACCTATTTAGAATGGAGGCAGGAAAAGAGAGATTGGTCTTAAATTTGAGTAAAACAGAGAAGGTTTGAAAATAGTGCTTGGGGGAGCACTTGGCTGGCTCATTCAGAAGAACTTGTATACTCTTGATCTTGAGGTCATGAATTCGAGCCCCATATTGAGTGTAGAGATTACTTACATATATAAATAAACTTATAAAAAAAAAAGTCCTTGGAGAAAATAGAAGAGTATCAGTTGATCAGAAGAATGTGGTTGAATTATAGGCAATATTGAGGGCCCTTTTTGAAGTTGAATGACATTAATTTAAAATGTAATGATCTGCCCTATCTTTTGGTAGTAGAGCTCTGTTGATCAGTTACAGGCCTAGAAAAAGCAGAGATTTAACAAGCACTGGATTTTGCTAGATGGATATAATGAAAAGACAGAAAGGCAAGGAAGTTAAGGATATTGGCAGGAATGTTACTGAAAAAGTAGACAATGGAATCTAAGTGGGATAGTAGGAGAAGTAAAGAAAGTAGGTTAAGTTAATAGTTTTAGAGAAAGTAGAAGGATCAGTGGATTGGAGATCCCAAGTTAAGCTAATCATAAAGTGGTTGAGGGTCGCCTTTGTGGCTCAGTGGGTTAAAGCCTCGCCCTTTGGCTCAGATAATGATTTCAGCGTCCTGCGATTGAGCCCCACACCAGGCTCTCTGCTCAGCAGGAAGCCTGCTTCCTCCCAGCCTCTCTGCCTGCCTCTCTGCCTACTTGTGATCTCTGTGTGTCAAAAAAATAAATAAATAAAATCATAAAGTGGGTTGCACAAGCAAGTTTGCTGGAAAAATTTTTAGACAATAAGATGTTGGGATTAATAATTTTGGAGGTAAATCTATTACGGGTGATGTCATGACCCAGGTCATAGCTATAGGACTAGATGGCTGAAGTGGAATGGAAGAGGTTATTGGTGGTAAGGAGATAGTGAAACTAAATTCCTGTGGTGTTAGGTAGGTTATATATGTAAACTCTGAGAACATTCTGGATGATAGTGGGCATAAGGATAGAATGGAAAAGAGCATAGTAGTTTACTATGAGGGATTTGAATGTCACGGTAGGTTGTAAGGAGAACACCCTATCCTAGCCCATATATAGTATGAAAACAAATGGCTACTCCTTGAGAGAGCTACACAGAGAACTGATGATACTTCAGTTAAGCAGGTTACTATTGAGTATATAATAGAATGAAAAGGATTGGGAATTGGAGAAAGAAGACTGAAAGAAAGACATAAGAAAGTACTTTTGGGGTTGCTATGAAGAAGATGATGCATTTAGAAGATAATTTGGAGAAAAGTTCCAAAACTTTGTACCTCAAACAAGCAAGAGATGAGTCAACCCAAAAAAATGTGGTTACCAAATCATTGGTGACAAATGCCAGTTTATTAATAAATTATTAAAATACAGAATTATTTTTTAAGTACTAACTCACATTTTACATAAGATAAAGTTAAAGTATAGTTTTGTTTATACTTTAGAAAAGAAGAGATATGTTAAGTATTTTTAAAAATTTAATGCCCCGGGGGCGCCTGGGTGGCTCAGTGGGTTAAAGCCTCTGCCTTCAGCTCAGGTCATGATCTCAGGGTCCTGGGATCGAGCCCCGCATCGGGCTCTCTGCTCAGCAGGGAGCCTGCTTCCCTTCCTCTCTCTGCCTGCCTCTCTGCCTACTTGTAATCTCTCTCTGTCAATAAATAAATAAAAATCTTTATAAAAAAAATTAATGTCCCACATCAGTTATTTTAACCCTTGGAATCTGCATTAGAGAGACAAGCCCTAAAACATCTGGCTTTGAAAACCAGTGGGGCTTGTGACCAGGAGAAACAGAGCTGTAGGAAATGGAGATTGTGCTCTTAAAGAGTTCCCACATGGACTCAGTTATCCTAGGACCCAGGTAGGTTAAAAGCTGAAGTTTGTAAATTGCCTAGACCGTATGGGAAGGACATTGATTTGCTAACCTTAGGTAACTGTTGGAGAACAGGGGCCTATTGGAATTCTTTTCAGGGACTGGAGCATTGATAGGTGCCATTTTTGCATTCTTCTTCTATCTTGCTAGTGCCAAAGTTGGCAGGTGCCATTTTTGTATAGTAAAACAACACTATACAGCCTATATAGTAAAATAACACTAATATTGTTTGCCCAAGTGTACTTCAATTAAAAAAGAAAGAAAGAATACAGACTAGAGGCGCCTGGCTAGTCAATAGAATACATGACTCTAATCTCAAGGTCATGAGTTCAAGCCCCACATTGGGGGTAAAGTTTACTTAAAAATAAATAAATAAACACAGCTGTTTAAAAAGAGAGAGAGAGAGAGAATATTGACCACAACACTGACCCCAAAGCAATAAAAGTAAAAGCTAAAGTAAATAGAGAGGGATGCCTGGGTGGCTCCGTCCATTAAGCCTCTGACTCCGTTTTGGCTCAGGTTGTGATCTCAGGGTCCTGGGATCTAGCCCCAGGTCAGGCTGTACACTCAGCCAGGAGGCTGCTTGAGGATTTCCATCTCCCTTTGCCCTTATCCCCTATACATGTGAGCATTTGCACATACTCTCACTCTCTCAAATAAGTAAATTTTTCTTTTAAAAAGTAAATGGAGAAAAGTCTTCCTACCACTTGAAAATTTAAAGCTATTATTCTAAATTACTATTTTAGGTTTTTTTTCTAATAGAAAGTTTCTATTGAAGTATACAGAGAAAAGAATATACACAATGCATAAATATTTTACTTGATAAATTTTCACATGTATAACTAGAATGTAAGTCAAGAAACAGAACCAACAGAGGGGCACCTGGGTGGCTCAGTCCTTAAGCATCTGCCTTCGGCTCAGACCTTGATCCCAGAGTCCTGGGATCGAGCCCCACATGGGGCTCCCCGGGAGCCTGCTTCTCCGTCTCCCTTTCCCCCTGCTTGTGTTCCCTCTCTTGCTGTGACTCCCTCTGTCAAATAAATAAATAAAATCCTTAAAAAAAAAAATAGAACCAACAGAGAAGTTGTCATAATCCTACAAAGCCCCTTATACCCTCTTCCAGCCATTACCATCTATTTCTCCTCTCCTCCAAATGTAACTATTTTGATTTGTAACTCTAGAGATTAGTTTTTCCTATTTCGAACTTTGTAAGAATTGATTCATACAGAATGTATTCTTTTTGAACCTGACCTCTCTTGTTCCGTACTGTGATTCTAATATTCATATGTTGTTACATATAGTTTAGTTTGTTCATTTTCACTAATGATTATATTACATTGTATGAATATAGTACAATTTATCCATACTTTTGTGGATAGATAGTTGAGTTGTTTGGTGCTTTTAGTGAATAGGTATATATGCATTACTGTTAGGTACATAATTAAGAGTGGAATTACTGCTTCGTAGGATAATGCTTAAGCTCAGCTTGAGTAGATACTACCAAAAAGAGTTACAAAGTGATTGTATGCATTTACATTCTTCTAGCAATTTATAAGAATTTATTTTCTCTCTACCTTCAGTACTTATTATTGTCTCTTCCATTTTAGCCATTGCTATATAGTGATATTTCATTTGGCTTAATTTGCATTTCCCTAATGACAGTAAAAGTTGAGCATCCTTTCATATTTGTTGGTCATTTGAATATGCTCCTTTGTGCAATGCCTGTTCATATATTTTGCCCTTTTTCTGAGTTGATTACCTATCTTATATTAATTTTTTTTTAAGATTTATTTACTTATTTATTTTAGATAGAGCAAGAGCATGAGCACAAGCACAAACATGGGGGAGGGTTGGAGGGAGATGGAGAAACAGATTGCTTGTGCTGAGCAGGAGGCTGACTCAGAGCTCAGTCCCAGGACTTGGGGATTGTGACCTGAGCTGAAGGCAGATGCTTAACCCACTGAGCCACCCACGTGCCCCACAGTCTCTTATTTATGATTTTCGTGTGATGCTATTCTCAATTTCAAAGAAAAGTCTTAAATGATTCATTATTAAATATAATGATTGCCATAGAGTGTTTTTTTTTTTAAGATTTTATTTATTTATTTGACAGAGATCACAATTAGGCAGAGAAGCAGGCAGAGAGAGAGGAGGAAGCAGGCTTCCTCTGAACAGAGAGCCCGATGCGGGGCTCGATCCCAGGTCTCCAGGATCATGACCCGAGCCGAAGGCAGAGGCCCTAACCCACTGAGCCACCCAGGCGCCCCTAGAGTTTTTTATTTAATTGATATTCTTTATTAGATAAAGGAAATATCCTTCTATTCCTAGTTGGTTGAGAGTTTTTATCATTAATTAGTACTGATTTTGTCAGGTTTTTTTCCTGCATCTGTCAAAACGACCATATGATTTTTCTTTTAATCTGCTGAATTACGTTGATTGAATTTCAAATATAAATCTATCCCTGAATTCCTGGAGTAAATCCTATTAGACTATGACGTATTTTCCTTTTTATATGTAATTGGATTAGATTTGTTACATTTTGTTTAGAATTTTTGCTTTTATTTTTATGAGAAAGATTAGCAAATAATTTTCCTTTCTTGGGATATCCTTGTCATATTGGTAGCAAGATTACTGGCTAAATAACTTTTGAGTAAAATTAGTAGGTTTTCCCACTGGATTTTTAGAAAATGGTAGCAGAAGGTGCCTGGGTGGCTCAGTTAAGTGTCTGCCTTTGGCCTAGGTCATGATCCCAGGGTCCTGGGATTGAGTCCCACATCAGGCTCTTAGCTCAGTAAGGAGACTGTTTCTCCCTCTGCTTGCCACTCCACCTGCTTGTGCTCTCTCTCTTTCTTTAACAAATAAATCTTTTTTTTTTTTTTTTTTTAAGATTTTACTTATTCATCTGACAGACAGAGATCACAAGTAGGCAGAGAGGCAGGCAGAGAGAGAGACGGGAAGCAGGCTCCCGAGCAGAGAGCCCGATGTGGGGCTCGATCCCAGGACCCTGAGATCATGACCTGAGCCGAAGGCAGAGGTTTAACCCACTGAGCAACCTAGGCACCCCTTAACAAATAAATCTTAAAAAAAAAAAAGAAAGAAAGAAAGAAAGAAAAAGCAGAATGCTCCTTTCAAAAATTTGTTGGAAGACTTCTGTTTCTTTTTTTAAGACGCCGTGACTTATTTCAGACCAAGGCTACCATTGAGAACAATAATATATATATATAAGCTGCTATGGAAAAAAATATATATGTGTGTGTTATATATAATTATGTCATTCATCTATATACTATATATATATAGTATATATTATATAATATATTTATATAAAACACAAATACAAAAATTTTAATTATGATATAATGAGCTGAGCAGATGGTCTGAATAGTAATATAGGCATACTAAAAATTCAGTCAGTGAGGGGTTACTGGGTGGCTCAGTTGAAAAAAAAAGAAAATTCAATCAGCTAGAAGATGAAGCTGAGGGATTCATTCCGTCAGCACACAGTACAAAAGCATGAAGAGATGAAAAGAGTATAGTCAGAATTTCTAGTATTTCTCAAATAGGAGTTCTAGGAAGAGAAAATGGAAAAGAGATAGGGAAATATCCCTTGGATGAAGAATAATTTTATCTTTAGATCAGAGGTCAGCAAATTTTTTCTGTAAATGCCAGATAGTAGATATCCTGGGCTTCGTAGACTTTACAGTAGTAGACTTTGTAGACTTTGAGTAGTTTGTCACAACTACTCAACTATGCTATTGTAACACAAAAGCCATCATAGACAGTAAATAAATTGATGACTATGTTTAAGTAAAATTTTATTTACAAGAAATGGGGTCAGTCTAGACTTGTCTCATGACCGTAGTTTGCTGACCTATATTTGAGATTGAAAAGGCCCACTGGGGGCACCTGGGTGGCTCAGTGGATTAAAGCCTCTGCTTTTGGCTCAGGTCATGATGCCAGGGTCCTGGAATAGAGCCCCACATCAGGCTCTCTGCTCAGCAGAGAGCCTGCTACCTCCTGCCTCTCTGTCTGCTAGCATATTTATTTAAATTTTATTTAAACATTTGATTATGAGTTGGTAGTTTGATTATCATCCTAGAATATATACATACTCAACATACTCATACATATCTACGTTTCTTTTTTATTCTTTCTTTTAGCTACCTAAGAAGAAAAGGAATAATAATAAATGAAACATCCGCAGTTGTATATGCTCAGTTACTCACAGGTCGTAAATATCAAATAAATCAAAATGGTGAAGTCCGTCTAGAGAAACAATGGTCGAAACAAGTTCTTCCTTTTGTTTATCAAACTATTGTAAAGGTAAGTCTCCATCAAATCTCAATTGTATCTAAATCTGCACTACTCCTGCTATATAAAGAAAAAACTGTATCATATTTAATATTTATTTATAAATAGAAAACTAATGCAGCAATGCATTATGGAGACTATGATTTAATATCATTTGAAAAAACTGTATGTATAATTGACATATTACATTGGTTTCAAAGTGTACAAAATGATTCAGTATTTGTATATACTGCCAAATGATCACCAATATAAGTCTTGTTACCATGTGTCACCATACAAAGTTACAGAATTTTTTTCTTATGATGAGAACTTTTAAGATTTACTGTTTTACAGCTTTCAAATACGTAGTACATTATTACTGACTAAAGTCACCATGCTATACGTTACATCCCCATGATTTATTTATTGTGTAACTAATACCCCTTCAGTATTAGTATAACTAGTACCCCTTAAGCCCCTTCATGCATTTTATCCATCTCCCCAAACCCCTCTGTCTGGCAGCCACCAGTCATTTCTCTGTATCTGCTAGTTGTGTTGTGTTTTATTTGTTTTGTTTTTTAAATTGCATATTAACTGAAGTCATGTATTTGTTTTTCTCTCTCATACTTCACTTAGCATAATACCCTCGTGTCCATCTATGTTGTTGCAAATGGCAAGATCTTCGTTATTTTTTATGACTGAGTAATAACCGTGTGTGTGTGTGTGTGTCTATGTGTCTGTGTAGAGGGAGAGAGAGAGAGACCCCATATATACATGGGGGTAGGGTGTGCCTGCCAGCTTTAGCAGAGCACACTTGCCAATGCTAGCAAAGTAAAGGAAGAACACAAAAAAGAACACAAAGTAAAGGAAGAACAAAAAAAAAAAAAAAAAAGAGAACACAAAGGAAGAACACCTGCCAGCGCTTCTGTGTCCAGAGAAAGTCCCAACAGTCCCCTGTCCCCCTGACAGAAACTTTACGATTAGCAAATTAATGTTTTCCCCATATGGTCTAGGTACTTTCAAACCACTGCTTTTACCCTGGATCTCAGGGCTAGTAAGTCTGCACACAAGCCCTTTACAAGCAGAATCTCCATTACCTGCAGCCTTTTGGGTCTCCTAGACATAAGCCCCATTTGTTTTCAAAGCCAGATACTTTGGCAGCCTGTCTCGCCAGTGCAGTTTCCAAGGGTTGGGGTGCCTGATACAGAACACAAACCCCTTGCTCCTCAAGAAGGAGATCTCTCCTGATTGTGGGTCTCCACATCAGGGGCAGGGTTTTTGGCAATAGTATGTCTGCCTCTCCTACCCAAATCAATCTGTACCTTTTAATCTTTTGTTGTGGAGTTGCTGTTCAACTATTTTTCAGGTCTCTTTAAGAGGGAACTAATTGTTCCATATGTAGGTGAAGATTTGGTGTGTCCATGGGAGGAGAGGCATTCAGGATCTTCCTGTGCTGCCATCTTGAACTGTCTTGAACCACCACAAAAACTGTAGTCTTTGAAAGGGTTGTTATATGCTCACTCTGTGCATAATTAGGAAACTTGTCTTTTTTATTTATTTATTTTTTAAACTTAATATCTAATGAAAAGCCTACCATTAGCTTAACAGCCTACAGTTTTAGATTTTTATTCTCCAAAAAATGTTTGCCTGAAATAAATTAGTAAATAAATAAATAAAAGTATTTGCTTTTGTATTGGTAATTTTGGGTGTGATAACAAGACAAAAAAATTTTTTTTAAGATTTATTTATTTATTTATTAGACAGAGAGAGAGGGAACACAAATGGGAAGACTGAGAGAGGGGGAAGCAGGCTTCCTGCCAAGCAGGGAGCCGGATGTGGGACTCCATCACAGGACACTGGGATCATGACCTGAGCTGAAGGCAGAGGCTTAACAACTGAGCCACCCAGGCGCCTGAGACAAAATTTTTTTAAAGCATGTACTGATACTGTAATTTTGAGAAACAGTATAGTGTAGTGATTAAGACTGCCTGAGTTGACTTTTTAGCTGTATGATCTTGGCGGGTGATATTTCACGCCCTTTTGGTGCCTTAGTTTCCCCATGTGTGAAGTGAGGCTAATAATGATCTGTGCTATACAGGGTTGTCTTGAGAATGAAATTAACTAATGTACAAAATACCTAGAAGAATGGCATATAAAGTCAATACATTTTAGCTGCCAGTATTGTTATGTAGAAAATCTTTACATTTTGCATTTGCAGACAGCATGGTAATAACCCCATAGGAAGAAAAATTTGATGTCCAATCCATAGGACTTTTGACTGTGATAATTTACTTTTATATTTCATTCTGTGTAGGATATCCGAGCTTTTGACTCCCGTTTCTCCAATATCAAAACGTTGGATGACTTGTTTCCTCCCAGAAGTACGGTCTTTATGCTGGGAACCCCCTATTATGGCTGCACTGGAGAAGTTAGTTCCTGTTATTGTTACTAATTAAATTTCTTTCTAGTTCTAAGTGATAGTTATTTAACTTCTCTTCATTTAGGTATAAAATAAAATGTAATACTAAAGGGGAAAAATTCATTTGTCTAACTTATAAACACAGTATTTGACTATATATCTTTAATCTTGAGCAGGTTGGGGTTAAGAGGCAGCGGAGAAAGAATTCAAATCTTAATCTCTTATTTAGCAGGTTTATTCATTATGGTAGTGGATGAAGCAGTTATGAAATTATTTTAGTTGTATTATTGAGTTGGTGAAGTTATAAATGTGTTGATGTTTGAGGAACTCCAGTTCTCACATGAAAAAGATACATGTAAATATGAAATGGAAGAATGCAAAGAAGAATCTGTGGGGACAGATTAGAATTAAAGGAATTAATGTGAACTTATGATTTTAAAAATACATACATGTGTTTATACATATGTATATGGGCACATGTATATGGATATATATGTATATTTGTATGTGTGTGAATGCATATATGCCTATACATACATGTACTTTCTAGCTGTATTTGCTCAAAAGGTTAAGAAACAAAGATAATCTAGTAACAATGAATACATTTAATCTCCAGGTTTGACCTCTAATAATACACCCCACTGAAAGCTTTTCAGAGAAATGGCCCATTACTAGGCTGGGGCAGGGTAGGTAGAAGATAAGCTTTTTACTTTACATTTTCTAGAACCACCGGTTAGGCCAGAAAATAAAGCAGTGCTCAAAAGAATGATGGGACCATATCACATAAACACAGAAACCAGGTCAAAGGAGCTCCTACCAGACTGCTCAAATCTGGGACAGTTTGAGTACCAAAATAATAAAGTACACTAGTGGATTATAAACCATTGGGCTGGGGGGGATAGGAATTAATGATTCCACAGTGATAATAAATAAGCAAATAGAGAACAGAAGGGCCCTTGTTTATAGTATCATGTCAAAGGTAAATGGAGTGTGCTAGAGTTGGAAAACCATTTTATAAGCATTACAATAAAGATTGAATCAAGTAACAATCTCCATTGGAAACTAAATCTAGGGGGAATTTTTTTATCTGAGTAGGATATTTTCATGGCCTTAGAAAGTGTCTTCCCACAGACCATTAATTAGTTATGAGAGAAAAAAAACCTAATTGGACAGTGAAGAAATTGAGCAATGTCATGCACCTCCATATGTGATACCAAGGTATTAAGAAGGACACATCACCCATGCACTATTCTAGCTGAGAATATATGAGCTTAACTTAATCATAAGGAAACATCAGACAAATCCAAAATGAGGCACTTTTGTTTTTAAAGGCAGGATGAAGAGAGAAGAATGACCTTATTCTTCAAAAATGCCAATGTTATAAAAGACAAAGACTTTGGATATAGTCTAGATTTAAGTTGGCTAGGGGGTTTGATAACTAAATGTAATGTCTGATCCTAGCCTGAATTCTGTAGTAGAGGGAGAAGAGGGTTTCTTTATTATAATATAGGAAAAATTTGGGGCCAACCGTGACAAAATTGGAATATGGACAGTTGATTGAACTATTTTATCAATGTAAATGAGTGTATTTAGTAACTGTACTGTGGTTATATAATAAAACATCCTTCTTCTTAGGCTGTATTCACCAAAATATTAAAGGGTAAGGGATATGATATATGTAATATACCCTCAAAAAGTTAAAAAAAAATAATTATGTATATGCATAGAGTACAAATGTTAAAGCAGATTGAGTAAAATGTTAATATCTAGGTAAATGTTTTATAAGTGATCTTTAACCTGTTTTTATGTTTGCAGCTTTTTGATAATTTAAAGTTATTTGCAAATAAAAAGTTAATTTAAAGGAAAAAAACTGGCTATTAAAGCAATGTGTATTGGCTCAAATTTATAATATAATCACATTCATTTATGAATTCTAAGAGAATCTCCAGTATCCAATTTTACTGTCTTGTTGTATTTCAGAAATAAACATTGTTCAAATAAGTAGAAAAGTAAATAAAATGTGGTGAAAGAGACTAAAACATTGTGATTTTCTTTTTCCCTCCAAGGTTCAGGATTCAGGGGATGTGATTACAGAAGGTAGGATTCGTGTGGTTTTCAGCATTCCATGTGAACCCAATCTTGATGCTTTAATACAAAACCAGCATGTGAGTACCATAGTCCATATTGCCTAATTTAGAACTGATAAACTTTGAAAAGTGTTAGGAGCATATTTTTACCACCTCCTTTGAATACATTATAAATATTTTATTTAGTACTGATTAAATTATCTCACAGTTATGTCTAGTACTTAAAAATGAGTGTGGGGAATCTGTTTTCAAACTTCATGCAAATGTTCAGGGGGAAAAAATCATTGAAATCTCATTATTAATCTGTAACAGTTTTTATGGGTTATCATGTTCAAGCTTAAGAAGGGGCACGTGTCTTAGCCTATCCTCTGGGAATAGGCTTAGATTTTTTTTAATAAACTTTTCATAATTAAAGCCTACATTTTTAGTTTCAAGTAGTGGCCTTTTTGCAATGGAAGCTAAAGATGAACAATCACTAGAAAAAAAATGGGAAACTGCATTTAAATTCACAGCGTCCTTTTTTAGGGCCTTTTTCCTCTAAAGATGTTCACTGGCCTCCTTTTATTTTTCCCTATTACAATAGGAGGAGGATTCTGATATCTGTTGTATATTCTTATTGATTGATTAGATAATTACTTCAGCTGAAATTAATTCACAATCAGCCAGCTATTGATACTTACACTTTTATTTCTCTAATAGTAAAGTCTAAAGCTTTAAATGAACTAAGGGCATTGAACATCAGCATATACTTAAAGAAACATTATGGAAGGCAGAAAAGTCTCCAGATTCTTACCATCAGGTGTCTTTTGGAGAAAGGATTCAGAAAGCACAGTCAGGAAACCAGGAGAGTGTCCTGCTTGATAAAGATGCTGGAGCTCTCTGTTCTGGGAGTCAGTGGAGGGAAAAAATTATTTATGTTCCTTTATCCCTAGCTTTTTCTAGATCTGAAAGAGGCTGCCCACCTCTAAAGTACAGTGTGCTAGGCATGCCTTCTTCTCTATGCTTTTTCTCTTTACATACCTTATTAACTTTTACTCATCTTCTTTCTCTACCCCAGTGTTCTCTGCTTTTTACTTTACATTTTCTAGAATATTTGTGATGATCTTCATCAATTTTAATTATATCATAATCAAATATTTCTCAAAAACAATACCATTGGTATTTTGGATAGGACAATTCCTATATAAAATAGGACTGTCCAGTATATGATAGCGTAGTTGGCATCTTTGTCCCCTGGAGACTAAGAGGTAGTGGCCCATGCCAGTAACGGAATGATGTGGCCCTATACATTTCCAGATGCTTATTAGAAAAATAAGTAATACTACCTATGATAAGAGAACTACTACCTTAAGTCTTCCTATCTATTCTGGAAAGTGTATTTGAATTGTCTGTATTATTTATAATCCTAATAATGTTCTTGATGGAAAAACTATATTGCATTTTTTACCGAGGATATTAACATATTTTAATAATGAATTTATATATTCCATGCACCAAAAAAAGTTTATCCATTTGGGGGTTATTATAGACATAAAATATGCATATAATTGATAAGTGTTTATTATATTTATACACATTCATATGAATATAGTATATAAAATCCATATAAAATAAGTATTGTTATTATTATGTATTTTATGTCAAGATTATATGGTAGCTTACCTTTTTTGGTACTGGATTTGTAATTTGCTTCCTGATTAATTTAAAAATTATATGATCTGATACCTTTTTTAATCTTAGTTTCTTCCCTTACGTACATAAATTTAGGTTATATTTCTTTGACTGTATTAACTATAAGCCTATATATACTTCTTACTTTCATATCATAGTAAATATAATGAAGAACATTTTTAATTGTGCTCAGTAGCAACTGTTTTGATGACATACTCATATTTTAGTTCAATGTTAATAATCATCAAAGCCTCATTATGTCCCTAGTGCTTTACTAGTCCCTACTTGGAATATGAAAATTAATGTTTAAAAAATAGCTCTTGTCTGCAGAGTTTGCCATTTAGACTTACAGTAGACTTTATTTCTTGAGACAGTTTCACAAATTGTATATTTCCTCCCCCTTTCATTCATCCTTGGGAATTCTGTCCTTTAAGGAGAGAGAGGAGCAGAAAAATTCTGCCTACAGATCCTTTCAAAAAAATAAAAAGGGAAATGGATCACTTACTTTTGAGAATCCTTATATTGCCACATTCCAATGGTTAGTGATGTCTTGATTATCTCCAGATTTTAAAGGTAAAGAAATAACATTTGATGCTTTGTGTTTCCATAATTGACCTTTTTGTTTTTATATTTGAAGAAATATTCTATAAAGTACAACCCAGGATATGTGTTGGCCAGTCGCCTTGGAGTGAGTGGATACCTTGTTTCAAGGTTTACAGGAAGTATATTTATTGGAAGAGGATCTAGGAGAAAGTAAGTTTATGTTAGAGAAATTTACTTAAAATGGCAGAAAAAATTAAATGATAAAGATAAACTGGTTAATAATTTAGTATTTATTTTCTTTTATTAATTGCTCTGAATTTTCTTTTAAAATTATGCATAAATTCCTCTGATGGTGAACTTTCATCTAAATGGCACATGTTTTAGGTGTTTGGAAAGACAGTTCTTATTTTTAGCAGCTAACAAATTGAACCTTGAAAAAAGGTATCAGAAGGTGTGTGTGAATCTCAATAATATATTTCCCTGCGTTTTCTTATCTCATTCTCTTCTCTAGTTATATAATCTATTTATATGATTTGTTAACTTGGGTTTTAAAGCCTTTCCTCTAGTCTTTCAATAACTGCTACTTTGGAAATAACCATGAAAACTATAGAAGAACAATCAAAACTAAGTTTTTCTAAGAATTGAAAGCAAAACTTTGTATTCTTTGAACAAAATTTTAAAACGTGTGTGTGTGTGTGTGTGTGTGTGTGTGTGTGATTTAAATTCAGCCCTCATGGAGACCATAAAGCAAATGTGGGTTTGAATCTCAAATTCAACAAAAAAAATGAGGAGGTACCTGGCTATACTAAGAAAGTTGGAAGTGAGTGGATGTATTCATCTGCAGCAGAACAACTTCTTGCAGAGTACTTAGAGAGGTAAGTGCCTAATAAGATCCTACTAAGCATCCAAAAATGTGGGAATGTAGTAACTCTTTTACTTTGCTGATACCAATTTTAGACAAAAAAAAAAATGTTTCCTTTGGTAAAATGTGATGTATTACATATAAACGTAATTGTGTATCATGGAGCATCATAGCTGTTCGCAAAAAGAAAATAGAAAAATACTGTATATTTTTTTTAATTTTTTTATTTACTTGACAGAAAGAGATCACAAGTAGGCAGAGAGGCAGGCAGAGAGAGGGGGGGAAGCAGGCTCCCTGCTGAGCAGAGAGCCCAATGGGGGGCTCGATCCCAGGACACTGGGATCATGACCTGAGCCAAAGGCAGAAGCTTAACCCACTGAGCCACCCAGGTGCCCCTACTGTATATTATGTAAAATGAAAAAGGATGATGAGAACTGGCCCACTTTTATTTTTTTTTAATTTTTAAATTTTTAAAAGTTTTTGTTTTGTTTTGAGTAATCTCTATACCTAACATGGGGCTCAAACCTACAACCCTGAGATCCAGAGTTGCGCTCTCCACCAACTAAGACACTCAGGTGCCCTTTAGCCTCCTTTTACTGAAAATTTTCCTTAACTCGCTATCATAAATTATTCAGTATTTTGCATGTCTATGTTAGTAGTAAGAGAATTGGTACAGATAAACAAAGCAACTCTTCACACTGTGTATTTTCTGAGTCTTAAAACTCCAACCAGATAATAGATTACTGTCCTAAAATTATTGAATCTTATGCTGAAATGGTCTAAAAAATCAATAAATCTCAGCTCCTCATTTAAAAATGAGAAAACTGTACTGAGATTAACTGAGTTACTCAGTTACAAAGATTTATAGGAAAACATTTACTTCTCATTCACAATCTAGTGTTCATTCCTTTGTTCTACTGGTTTCTAACCCTGAATTTGAGGATCCTCTTAGTTTACTAGGGCTGCCGTAACAAAGTAGCACAAGCTGGATAGCTTAAAACAACAGAAATTCATTGTCTAACAATTCTGGAGACCAGAAGTCCAAAACAAAGGTGTTTGGTAGGACCATGCTTCCTCTGAAAATGGTAGGAAAGGAACCATTCCATGCCTCTTGCTAGCTTCTTGTAGCCTCACACATTTGTGCTGAACTCCAGGCCTCCATCTTCACATGTGTTGTCCCTGTACGTCTTTACATCATCTTTTCCTCTGTTAATGCCTGTTTTGGTGTCCCAAATTTCCTCTTTTCATAAAGACACAGCCATGTTAGATTAGGGCCTACCCTAAAGGCCTCATTTTTATTTTATAATCTCAATAAAAACCTTATTTTCAAATAAAGTCACATTCTGAAGGTAGTAGGAGTGGGACTTCAATCTTTCTTTTTGGGGAAGGAACATGATTCAATCCTGTGTTACCATCTGAAAATTTATTTCTTCACTTCCATATATCTTTTTTTTTTTTCACTTCCATATTTCTTTAAAATGTTGTATTTACCCTACTTTTTAATGATTTTTCAACTTGAAATATGCATTGATTTTGTACCATGAAAAATGAAGCTTTAGCTCTCTTCTACTACCTTCCCTTTCTATCTCCTCACCTTCCTGCACGTGTGTGTGTGTGTGTGTGTGTATTACCCCTTTCATTATAGTTGTATTAAATCTGTATTTAAGGTTTATTTGATTGAGATAATGTAAATGGTCTCAGGTGGACCTTGTAGATTAATATGGTTGCATGTCCTTTCTGGTACACATTTTTGTTTTCCCCGTCTTTTTTGATCATTTCCTTATTGTCTATATTCACATAACTAATTCAACCCTAAACTCTTTATCATAGCTGGAAGACTTTGTATAGTCATACAGATCAGGAGATCTCTCAGTTCTGTTTTTTTGTATAGACTTCCTCCTTGAAATCTTCTATCTTCTTGCTTTGATGTAAACTAATTATTTTCTAGAGCTATCACACAGCTGTCATTCTAAGGTTTCTCTCTACTTTTATCCTAGGAATTCCCTTCACCATTCTGCCTTACAGGATTCCTTTATTTCCTGACTTTCATACCTTTTTCTGTCTTATGTCTCCAGTTTGATGGAGCACTTACTCCAAGAGTTTCCTAAGAGAGCTTGTGTGTCTGGAAATGTCTTTATTCTTCCCTGACTAGACTTGATTGATAGCTGGCCTGGGTATAAAATCCTAGATTACAGAAGTTTTTCCTTAGAATTTGAAAAGTACTACTCTGTTCTCTTTTTGTTTCCTTTGCTGGTAAGAAGTCCTATGCCATTGTGATTCTGAATCTTTGTGTGTGATCTGTTTCCATTTTCTGAAATCTTCTCAGAATCTTCCCTTTACCAGTGCTGTTTTAATAATGTGATGATGTGTGCCTTGGTATGAGTATTCTTTCCTTTGGCTGTTGAGTCATTTCACACTTAAAACTGATGCCCTTCCATTATGAGAAAATTCCTTGTATTATTTCTTTGATAATTTCCTCCTCTCTTTTTTTCTGTTCTTTCTGAGACTTCTGTTAGATGATAGACCTCTGGATTAATCCTCTTAATTTTCTTATCTCTTCTTATCCATTTTCTATATTGTTATACTTCTGTTCTACTCTGTGGGAGATTTCTTCAACTTTATCTCATATCATTTTTATTTTTATTTGATTTAATCATTTTTAATTTCTCAAAGTGTGTCCTTATCCTCTGACATTCCTTTTCTATAGTGTCTTTTTCTCTTAAGATGGTAGTTCTCGTTTTTCTTCTATTCTCTGTATTTTCTATTTTCTCCAAATTGCTCTTTTTTTTTTTTTCTGTTGGATTTGACTGCACCTTTCATATTAAAGTTTTTTGTTTTTGTTTTTGTTTTTACTTCTCTGGTGCTTCTTTGGTGTCTAATCATATTTAGGAATAAGGTGCTAAAAAGCAGATTGGAAATTTAGTGTGCTTTGGTGGGGCTTGTCAGGTGGGACTTTGCTATTTTCACAAAGGGCCTCCAAATATCACTACTTATGTGTGTATATTTTCTCACAGGCTGGCTCCTCCAGATTTTTCCTTGGAGAACAGATATGAGGAACAAAACTGACTTCCAGTGTTTTGGTTATTAACTGGGAAAAAGGGATCTTATTATGGAATGGATAATATGAAATCCCTCCAAACCTCCTTTTAAATGACTTATTTCTATGGCAGCTAGAATAGTGTTGTCAGACAGCCCTCAGCTATGAGCTTTCTTCAGGGATTGCCTTACAGAAGAGAACTGCCTCACCTAAAGTTATGTCCCTTTCCCACAACAGCCACAGATCCAACACCTGATCTACAAGGAGGTGTGTGAGACCTAGCCAACCTGATTTCCCTAGTTCAGGATAATTCTGAAGGACCATCCTATTTTGAGATCTCTGTAGAACTGACCAAGGAGTTCATTAACAGTAGATGACAGCCCAGCTTTTCCCTCTTTTGCTTCCTTCCCTTTTTCCTTCCCTTCTACATGTGTTGATTCCACAAGAGCCCTCTGATAAACTTCCTTCTTGCTTATTTTCATCTCAAGAGTGTGCTTCCTAAAGAAGTTACACTTCCTAGCCTGCTTTCTAGCAACACGTTATATAGTAGTTAGACTTTCATCAATTCCTTATCATCTCTTTATGTCCTACCCACACATCTCCCTGTGCCTTGTATTCCTAAAGCTAGAGCATCCTCTATTCAACCTCTCCAAAAGATAAACTACAGACAGGTCTTGTGCTGGGGTGAAGGTAAGTAAGCACATGATCAACCAACTGCTATTATACAAAATTTTCAGCTAAAAGTCTAGTAAACTTCACCCTGCCCATACTACAGCATTAAAATGTACCTGGAGCCCTAATTCCAGAGCTTTTGCAGACATGCACAGTTTAAATCAGCTTGCTTGTTGTTGACTTCCCACCCTGGTTGCTTAGGGTGTAGCTTTTTCCTGTCTTTTAAACCAGTTAATACTTACCCATACAGTCTCCAGTTTCTAAAATTTTGTTAACAATTCATATATGCTCTCAGACTTAACGTTTCTCTTTTCATGCCTTTCTTGGTCTATGCCCTATTTTATACTTTACTCTTTTTTTAGTAGGTTGGGAAGTGAGCAAATATTAAGCACATATGTTCAATCTGCTATGTGTATTTAAAAGTCCTGCACTATTTAGGAAGCAGTGGTGTTTTTAGGCATATCAGAAGAAACTTTTAGGTTAGTTTAGTTATTAAATCTTGATTTAAAGTTTACTTGATTGAGATAATGTAAATGGTGGACCTTGTAGATTATTATGGTTGCATTGCCTTTCTTGTACACAGCTTTGTTGTGAAAATTAGAAAATGAATGTGTAGATACTATTTTTGTCATTTATCACCTATCATTATGATCTGAGAGTAGTTAGAGTCAGTAATTGAAATTTATAAGTAATTGAAGTTTATTACAGTTTATGAATTGAATCATTTCTCCCATAGCTACTGAGAGTTTTTTGAGGGCCTGTGAATACTTTCAAATCATTAGGCTCTATCCCTTATTAATACTCTGTGTGTAGTAATCAGTCCTCAATACATTTTGTATGTTCCCTTGGAATCCAAAATTATTTGATAGGAAGTTTATGTGAAGTTAGCCATATATATTTTCTAAGCAGTATTTTTGTTTGTTTGTCTAGGGCTCCAGAACTATTTAGTTACATAGCCAAAAACAGCCAGGAGGATGTATTCTATGAAGATGACATTTGGCCTGGAGAAAATGAGAATGGGTAAGCAAAATTTGTGGTATTTATTGGCTCATAGTTCAGCTTAGTAGTTCTAGTGAAGGGTACAGTAGCTAGTTTATCAAGAATTTGTACTACTTTTGTGGGGAGGGTTTTATATATTTGCTTTAAGATCGTCATATAATCTGTTTCACTTATATCAGTAAAGTACTTTTAAACTAATTTTGTGGGGTTTTTTAATTACTGAGAGATTTATAATTAGTCCCAATTAAGTTTAGTGATTAATTATTAATTATGTAATTGATATCTTTTATAATTCACAACCCTCGGAAATTTATTACACCTTTTGTATAAACCCTCAGAAAGTTTTAATTATTGTGAAAAAATTATTGTTTTTAATGTAGTGCTGAGAAAGTTCAAGAAATTATTACTTGGCTAAAGGGACATCCTGTCAGTACTTTATCTCGTTCTTCTTGTGATTTACAAATTCTGGATGCAGCTATTGTTGAGAAAATTGAGGAAGAAGTTGAAAAGTGCAAGGTACTAATTTTCAATAACCAAGATGACTGATGAGATTTGAAGTTAAATGGATTGTATATAATTTGACAGATTATTTTTGTTTCAACCAAACATGAACTCAATGATTCTAATTTATGACAGGTAATCCTATAGTTTAAAAAATGTTCCAGCCACTTCCAGTGGCCATTAATAAGTTCATATGAATTTTTAAAAATTCACTTTAATATATAAAAGCTATCACATTTAAATTTTATGTTCTAATGGTGTTTCTAATTTTAGGAATCAATATTCGGTAATTCTAGCCAAAATACAAAGTTTGTGATTAAGAAATAAAGTTCATCCCCTATTCCTTCCTATTCTAAGTTCTTTAAAGACATAGTTCTTTTTATAGAACATAAACATTGTGTTTAATTCACTTTTACAGAATCACTTCTAAACATATTCCTTATTTTTGAAATCCTGTTTAATCTTTCCTATTTTTTTATGTCTTGAGGGGTTTTTTTCCTTAAGATTTATGTATGACAGAGAGAGATAGCAAGAGAGGCAACACAAGCACAGGGGACCTGGAGAGGGAGAAGCAGGCTCCCTGCTGAGCAGAGAGATGACCGTGGGGCTGGATCACAGGATACTGGGATTATGACTTGAGCTGAAGGCAGAGGCTTAACAACTGAGCCACCCATGGCGCCCTTATATCTTGATTTTAAAAACCCATAATCTTCTGTGTAGGCTTAACTATTTTACTTATTTTGATCTCTGTCTTGATGTAATGGAAAATGGATTGATTATATTTCTTTTTTTTAACTTTTATTTTCCATACATTTGCCTTTTTATTAAAATGATGTTGCTTTGTTAACACAGCAGTCTCACAGCAAACTACATTAAGAAATGGGCTCTGAAGCCATTTTCCCCCATTTCTCTTTCAACACTTTTAATGTTAGGCCAGATACTTTAGATATTTATTTTCCATGCCTCTATTGTCTCATTAATAAAATAAGAGTCAAATAGTACTACTTCACAGGGTCATCAAAAGGATTAACTAAGTTAAATCATGTAAACTCCTTCTAATAATGTCTGTTTTTAATGCCTAACGATGCTTGGCTTTTATTCTTTTAATTCTCTTATCACATATTCAAGAGCTATGAAGACAGTCTGAAAAATTACTACTGGATGATTCTTGTTCTCTTTAGGAAAAAACTCCTAGAGCCAAGAGTTTGATTTTTTGTGATCTATCACTATCACTATCTTTTGATAGATACTCAGATAATGATAGAAACCTGCATTTCTTTTTGTCTTTCAATCTAGACTAAAATCCATTTGTACAGCATTGTTTTTGAAATGAGTCTCTCACTTAATAAAGGTTTATTACTCTAAGCCCCCAAATTTTATTTGAGATTCTCCATTTCTAACAAGCTCCCAGATCATATTTTGAATAGCCAGACCCCAGAACTTTTCATTTCATATATGTGGGTTAGGGCTTATTGTGAAAATTCCTAAGTTTATTAATTTGCTTAGTGAATCAGGCTTGATTGCCATGTCCTCTAATCAGTGCTATAATGTAGTAATGCCTAGAGATACGTTAAAGCATATAGGTTGTTGTCTTCATATACAGTACTCCAGGCACAAGTTTGGGGACTGCTTTTTTAAATTACTTAAAATACTTCTTTTTTCTCCTTCTTGCTGTTTTCAGGGGGCACCAGTTGTACCCTATTAGTCCTAGTCTGCTGTGGGCTGAAAGCATAGACTTTCTGTCAGTACTGCCTTCACTATTCACTTTATTCAAAATTATGATCTCTCTCCACAGTGCTGATCCCCCCTTACCTGCTTTATTTTTCTCTGCTTTTTACCATCAAACATTTCTTGCTTGTATGTATGTCTCCCTAAGTAGAGCAAAGGAATAGGCCACTGTTTTATCCTTAGCACCTAGATCACTACATGGCACATAAATGGAACTCAGTAAGGATTTGTTGAAAGAATAAATGAAATACCTTTATAATAAAAGATAATAGGGTCTGTTTAAAGACTTGAGCATTTTACAGTATATAAATACAAGAACTCTATGGTATATGGTCTCTATAGCTTGGAGTTGTTTTATGCTCTTTTGTACTTATTTCCATAAGGTGTGTTCTAAAGATGAGTGGCTGCAAATTAAGTAAACTGTTGCCATTTTTCTTAGTTGGTAAGACTTCACTTAAAAAATATTTAATGTGAATGGTAGTTATGGATTGCAATGGATATAAACTGTCCTCATGGTTTTATTGGTAGAACAGGTAACGTTATTTCTGTTTTACAGTAGAAGGAGGCTGATGCTTAAGTTGAGTGTGAGTTCACAAAATTAACAAGGAATAAAGATGGGACAGAACTCTTCTTCCAACATTTGTTAGATGATCAAAAAATTCAAATATCAAAGCCAATTTCATAGTAGGTTCCAAAAGCAAGGGCTTTGTTAAATCAATGCCACCTTAATTTTTATAAGTAGCCATAGAACCCTAGTATTGTCATAAATCAGTACTTTATACTTTTTTTTCTTTTAATGTAGATCTTCATTGACCAGCATATACAATTCTTTTTAGAGTAAAAAGGCATTTGAATAGGATAGCATTTACATAAAGTTTTAAACAGGTAACTCTAATCTTTTGTTAGCAGTAAGGTTACTTTGGGGATATTAATAACTGGGAAGGAATACAAGAGTTCTTATGTTGTGCTTAGTAATGTTCTCTTTCTTGAACTTAGCATCGTTATACATAGATAAGCTTATACTATAAAAATCCATCAGGTTTTATGCATACTATTTTATTTTTCTATGTCATAAATGTCCAAAAAAATTTCCCTTTAAAAATTGTAAGGGGCACCTGGGTGGCTCAGTTGCTTAAGCATCTGCCTTGGGCTCAGGTCATGATCTCGGTGTCTTGAGATTGAGCCCTGGGTCAGGCTTCCCACTCAGCAGTGAGTCTTCCTCCTCTCCCTCTGCTTCTCCCCAATGCTTGTGCACACTCTCTCTCTCTCAAATAAATAAATAAAATTTTTTTAGAAAAATTTTTAAGTAAGAATTTATTATCCCTCCCTGCTGCATCTGAAGAACTTCAAATATTCTTTAAATACTCATTTCATTTGGCTTTTAAAAATGAATAGGAGCACCTGGGTGGCTCAGTGGGTTAAGCCTCTGCCTTCGGCTCAGGTCATGCTCTCAGGGTCCTGGGAGCAAGACCCGCGCCAGGCTCTCTGCTCAGTGGGAAGCCTGCTTCCCTCTCTCTTTCTCTGCCTGCCTCTGCCTGCTTGTGATCACTCTCTGTCTGTCAAATAAGTAAATAATATCTTTTTAAAAAGTAAATAAATAATAAAAATAAAAATGAATAATAATCATGTCCAACTGAATAACAATAATCTTATTTTTAGTGTAAATCTAAATGACAATAATTTTATAATTTAATATTTTTAAATATCTAAAATTTTTTCTTTCTTCAGCAAAGAAAGAATAATAAGAAGGTACGAGTGACAGTGAAGCCCCATTTGCTGTACAGAGTAAGTTTCCTATCAAAGAATTCAAAGCTTGTATTTCAAAAGTGTAGAAGGAACAAAATATTTCTGTTATAGTAATAGAAAAATTATTTCAAATTAGAATTAATAATAATTAAAGCTTTCTTCTCTTCAGCCTTTAGAACAGCAACATGGAGTCATTCCTGATCGAGATGCAGAATTTCGTCTCTTTGACCGTGTGGTAAATGTGAGAGAGTACTTTTCAGTTCCAGTTGGCCTTCGGGGCACCATCATAGGAATTAAAGGGGGTAATATCTCAATACTTGGTGTGTCTTCAACTGCATCTGTAATTGTAAAGTAAAACACAAATTTCTGTGTCTTATATCTAAGCAGGAAGCAACAATGTACATATAGTTAACACTATTGCACTCTACACTTAAAAATAATTAAGATGGTAAATTTTATGTCATGTATTTTTTATTTAAAAAAAAAGAAAAGAAAAAGTTAGAGAATGGAGGGAAAAAGGAAGAACAATTGAGGATCTAAATTTGCCTCAAAGGGATGCCTATTGTGAGCAGCTTTGCAGTGTAGATTCCAAAAAAATCAGCCTAGCATGAAGCAGCAAATCCAGTGCCAAGGGGTCAAGCTGCTGGCAGCACTATCTTTTGATGTCTCAAGCACTCAACTTTGGTCTAATTGTCTGGACTAGGAATGGTAAGGGCCAGATGGGTATAATGAAACAACCCTCCTGCTGCTGTCTGCTCAACCCCCTGCATCAGCTGTTCAAATACAGAGCATATTATTAGATTGTGTTCTAGTTAAGTTGTCTTGATAAGGCCTTAGGACTTTGGTAACATTGGAGTTTCCTTTCTTCTGGCAGTTCCTGTCAGTAATAGTGACTACTTGGAATTTTGTTTTGAGAAGGTTTTTAAAGCTATATATATGCCAAGTGGGATAGAGCTTTGTAACTGATTAACCATGTCTGCCATGGATAAAAAAGGGAAATATTTCCCCTCAGCCCTCATCTGAGACCTCATCTCCATAGTCAATTCACTAAAGGGAGTGAACAGTCTTCTTACCTTTTATAATCTTAATAATCTTTTAAGGAAGTACCCCTCCCACAGATAGGGAATAAGAACCTAAAAGGTGAGCTTTAAGCCTTCAAAGGAGAAACTCCAGCCTCTCATTAAGCCTCTTCTTACTTTCTGGAGCTTAGATTTCAGACAAAAGTGTCAGGTTGAAAGATAGAGCTGAATATTGGGGAATGGATGAACTCTACATGCCTGGTTTCAGCTGGGCAGGACTGGGGATGGGGAACAGACATCCCTCCACTCCTATCCCAGGCTAGGATGTTATCAAATATTGTATTAGGGTTCTCTGGAGAAATGGAACCAATAAAATAGAAAAAGGGTAGGGGAAAGGTGGAGAGAAATTGAGGTGGGGGGAGGGGAAGGGGTAAAAGAGGGAGGGGAGTAAGAAGAGGGGAGAGGGAAGGAGGTAAGGTCGGTGAATTCTGAAGTAATGTAATAGATCTATTATTAATTTAGGCTTAGAATTCAAATATAGCTAATTATTTCATTTTATCTTGGTGTTTCGGGTAAATTTACTCTTGCCAGATATATCTCATCAGCCTCTCTGCCAAGTATGTTCTTCTCTGTTCCTATCTAAGTTTATTGCACTTTCTCATGTCTCATATCTCAGTTATGGCATCTGTAATCTACCAAGTCATCTCAGCCAGAACCTTGGAGTCATCTTTGGCATCTCTATCCTTTTTATCTACACAGGTCACAGATTCCTGCCAATTCTATCTAATAATATTTCTGTTCTCTCCATTCTATTCCCTTTATTAAATAAACTGCCATGCTTTCAGATCATCACTGTCTTTTATCTTACTGCAAGACCTTCTGAACTGCAGACTCCAAAGTTATTTTTTAAAGATTTTATTTATTTATTTATTTATTTGACAGATGGAGATCACAAGTAGGCAGAGAAGCAGGCAGAGAGAGAGGAGGAAGCACGGTCCCTGCTGAGCAGAGAGCCCGATGCAGGGTCCATCCCAGGACTCTGGGATCATGACCTGAGCCGAAGGCAGAGGCTTTAACCCACTGAGCCACCCAGGCGCCCACAAAGTTACCTCTTTTATTAAATCTTTCATTATGAATAATTTCAAACATAGATAAAAGCACAGAGAAAAATAAAAATAACCCCCTCACAACATCTAATTTAAAGTATTATTTTACTTCAATACCATTTAGGTAATCTGCAAGTTTATCTACTTTTGATTTACTGTATTCCCCTACACCATTTTCCTGTAGGTGTAATGCTTTTTACAAGCCAGACACTTAAATGCTGATTTTTCATCATATGATTTTTAAATTCCTCTTATTTAACAGCTAATAGAGAAGCTGATGTACTATTTGAAGTATTATTTGATGAAGAATTTCCTGGAGGCTTAACAATAAGGTTTGTATTTCCTGATGATAATTACACTTTGTAAGTATGTCCACGTGGCCAGTGACTTTACATTATTTGTTTATTTGTCCACAATTTGAATTCCTGTCATATGCAAGACATCATACATGCTACTAGGGATATAACAGTGAATAAGATAGACATGCTTTCTAGACTCACAAAGCTTTCATTTTAGTGGGGGAGATAATTGTGTAACTGATTATAATATTAATTATTTAATTAAAATGTGAGAAGTGCTGGGAAGGAGAAGCTCCAGTTTCTATAAGAGTATGACTTCTAGAAAGTCTTCTTTGACAAGTGATATTTAGGATGGGACTTGAAGATTGAGTAATAGTTAACTGGAGGAAGAGGGAAGAAGAATGGCAAGTGGTCAAGAAGAGGAAATAGAAATAGCATGTGCAACAAAGGATTTATTCATTAAAAAAAAAAAGAAAAGAATGCAAGTGTCAGCAACTTCAGCAACTATGTAAGATGAGAGTAAGAGAAAAGAGCAAGGACCACACTGTGTAGGAGCTCCTAAGCCAACTTTGAGGACATGCTAATGATTTTGGTATCTTGGTCTTTATTCTTAAAGCAATGTGAAGTCATCAAAATCAGAGGTGTGGCATGATTGCAGATTTAAATTTTAGTGGAATTGTGGGTGCACAGCCACACTGGGGTGGTTTGAGGGAGTAGGAAATTGAGCTGACCCTTGAGAAGTTTGACCATGAAGGAGAGAAAAAGTAACTGGAGGTTAGCAGGTTTAAAGCCAGAAGATTGGATTTTTTTGTTTTTAACTTATATGAGTGAGATTTACTTATTTGGGGGGCAGTACTGATTGAAAAGTTGAAAAGTTACAGGAAAAAGGATTATGATAGAATGAAAGATGCATGGAATGGGCTCTGTCACTTAACCTTTCTGCTACTTTGGGTAGGTAGTTAAAAGCATTTTGACCTTCAGTTTCCTCATTTATAATGAAGATACATACTTTACTAGATTATGATGAGGATTAAATAAAGTCCTTTCCGGTTTCAGAAATATATCATCTTATAAATGGAGATCTTTCTATCATTTCAGATTCCTCTACTGAATTTAAAAGTAATATTTACTAATTGAGATTATGGACTGATTGTCCACCTAAAAATAATTTGATTCTTCTGCTCCCTTTAGTATTATTTAGTATTATTTCCCTCTGAAATAACTGTTTACTTTTTAGGTGCTCGCCTGGTAGAGGTTACCGACTGCCAACAAGTGCCTTGGTAAATCTTACTCATGGGAGTCGCTCTGAAACTGGAAATCAGAAGTTGACAGCCATTGTGAAACCACAACCAGCTGTGAATCACTATAGCTCAAATACATCAATTTCATCTGGGCATTTGGGAGGCCTGAACCATTCTCCCCAATCACTTTTTGTTCCTGCTCAAGTAAGACTCTTAGTCTTTCATTTATTTCTGCCCCTTTATAAATCTCAGGCAGACTTTATAAGTAAAACCTAATCTGACTTAGTTTTTAAAAAATTTTTGGTTCAAGTCAATTTCAGATTTGTTTTTAAGTTAATAGGCTAGTAAAGAATGCTACTAGGGTGCCTCTGTGGCTCAATTGAGAAACATCTGCTTCTCCCTCTCTCTCTGCCTCTCCCCCAACTCATGCTCTCCTTCAAATAAATAAATGGAATCTTAAAAAAAAAAAAAAGGGCTACTGATAACATCCTATGTCTGTTATAAAATTACAGTTAAAAAAAATACATTTTTAAAAATGAACCTGAGAAGGCCTGTTTTCATATGTTTACTTTTCAAACTACATTTGTATAACTCAGATGTTGTATTCTGTCTGCTATGAAATGACATGAATTTGAGAGGTTAAAAGGGAGAGAATTACATTAATCAAAAGCCATTTTCAAGTTCCTACCCATGCAACTCATAGGTGATTTCCTCTATTTTACCTTTCTGGAGACGAAAATTGAATTGTTTTGTGTGAGACATTGTATAACTCCATGTCCCCAAATCTTACCCACATTTTAATCCAAGTAATACATGTTCATTATAGACTAATTAGAAAGTACAGATAAGGAGATAATAGCAAAGGAAACAGAACCAAAAATCAAATTTCATAGGTAACCACTATTAAATTTTGGTACATATTTGTTCAGAGTTTTAATCTGCACAAAATCAATTCCTCATAAGTAATAGCTGGTTTTTTAATCTGTTATTTTTGTGTAAAATGAAGATTTTAAAAATTAAATTGTTAAATGTTAGCTTGAATGAGATATCAGTACATTGGAAGACTAAAAAAAAAAATCTACTGGCAGGGATATTAATTTAATATAATCTTCCATAGCATTTTTCATGTTTTAAATACTTTTCAGTAAAACCATTCAAAACCAATTACAAATGATAAAGACCATTTTTACACCAATAGAATATTTTTATGATGACTTTACTGAGCTCCAGAAAAAAAAAAAACAAAACTGAGATTCAGATAATGGAAGTTAATATTTTTCTACTGCTAAATAACTTTAATGAATTTTTTAATTTTAATATCAATCCTTATTTTTTTCTCATATTTCAGTTCCTTAAGAAACTTTTTGTGCTTTGCCAGGTACCTACTAAAGATGATGATGAGTTTTGCAACATTTGGCAGTCCTTACAGGGATCTGGAAAGGTTCAACATTTTCAGCCAACTCTACAAGAGAAGGTTAGTATACCTTGTTTGATAGACATTTAATTCTAAAAGACAAAATTTACATTTCTCTTGTGAGCATGCAATGATTTTTTTTCCCCAAAATCTCATAAAATAGAAATAACAGTTTTAATCATGAATTTTCATAATTCTCTTCAGCCATATATAAAAGTTTTTGGACTCAGGAGAAGGAATATAGATAATTTTTCTTTTAAATTATTTTATATTTTGTTTTAGTTGTTTGCAGAATCTCAATAACTATATTTTAAATTCAACAAAGGCCTTAATGCACTTATTATTAACTAACTAATTTCCACTTGAATGTGGAGCTTTATGTTAGCACTTGGTTGTCTTAACTGTGAATGAGCAAATTCATATTCCTTAGTATAAATTAAGAAGGGAAAAGAAATTCTGCTAAAAAAGTAGACTCAGACCAAAAAAAGGGAAAAGGTAAGAAATAAATTCCTACAATATTTTTGCTAGTTACTGACCTATCTTCACTGTGTAGGTAAAGAAAGAATATTCTCTCAAGTTTATAAATCAATAACCTGCACAATGGAGGCTTCATTTATTCTAATGTCTTCCAGTGATGGTGACATTTTCAGAGTAGAGCAAGAAGGTAGCAAAGAATATTATGGTAAAATAAACCTAAAAGTGAGAGTGACAAAATACACAGGGCTCTTCTGCCAATAGGCTAAGTTTTGCTTAGATCATCCATAAATCCTTACTACCTAAATGCAGTCTATATCCGAGTTTCAAACCCTCTTTTCCTCTCTAATTTATTTGGTACCACTAACCATTCATTTTTTAGGAATGCTTTGTTATCATTCATTCATTTTATTAATTCATTCAACTTGTATTTATTGAGTGCCTATCATGTGCATTGTTCTATGTAATGAGAATATAGCTGTAAACAAAACAAAAATTCTGACCCTCAAACAACTAGTATTCTAGGGAGGAGAGGACAATAAATAAGTAAATTACATGGTATATTAGATGGTAATTAAAAAGTTTGAGAAGAATTTCAGAGAAGGAGCATAGAGAATGTTGGCAGGAGGGGGAGGCAAGGTTTTGCAGTTTTAAATAGAACGATCAGGTAACATTTGAGTAAAGATTTGAATGAAATGAGCAATAGAGTATCTAAGTAGATATCTGAGGGGAGGGTGTTCTAGAGATATTCAAAGACCCTGTTGGGAAGACAATTCCAGTGTACTCAAGGAAGAGAAAATTATAGTTTTGAATCAATAGGCTGAGTTACAGGAACTGTAATTAGATACCATGCAGGACCTTATGGGTCATTATAAGGATATTGTGTTGTTGTTTTTTTTTTTAAAGATTTTATTTATTTATTTGACAGACAGAGATCACAAGCAGGCAGAGAGAGAGGAGGAAGCAGACTCCCTGCTGAGCAGAGAGCCCGATGTGGGGCTTGATCCCAGGACTCTGAGATCATGACCTGAGCCGAAGGCAGCGGCTTAACCCACTGAGCCACCCAGGCGCCCCAAGGATATTGTTTTTTACTTAGTGAGATGAACAATGAGTGAAGCGTTCTGAGCAACAGAATGACATGATCTGATTTATATTCTAATAGGATCATTCTATCTGCTATCTTAAGAATAGAACATAGAGGAGCCAGGATGGAAACATTATTTAGGAGATTACCGGAATCATCAAGATAGAGTTCATATTGACTTGAACCAGAATAATAGGAGCATGAAGAAGTGATCAAATTCTAGGCATATTTGGAAGCTATTGCCATCTAATGATGAATTAGGTATAGGGTTAAGAGAGAAAAATATGAATTAAAGAGTGTGACTCTTAAGGTCTTAGTAACTAAAAGAATAGAATGACTGTTACCTGAGATAAAGAAGGTTGCAAGTCAAGGAGGATTATGGAGGGGGATCTGGAATTCAATTCTGGTCATAGTAAGTTTGAGGTGTATATTAAACATCTAAGCGGAGATACAGAATTAGAAATTTGAGTACAGGCGTGCCTGGGTGGCTCAGTCACTTAAGTGTCTGCCTTCTGCTCAGGTCATGATCCCGGAGGAGATTGAGTCCCACATCAGGCTCCCTGCTCAGCGAGGAGACTTCTCCCTCTCCCTCTGCTGTTCCCCCTGGTCATGCTCTCTCACTTACTTACTCTCTCCAATAAATAAATAAAGTCTTTAAGAAAAAAAAAAAAGAAGAAGAAATTTAAGTAGAGATGTAGTGTTGGACATTGATTCTGATGGTTATGGAGGATGTCCAATCTGGAGGGAGAAATTTGGGCATGTGTATGTGTATCTATTTATCTATTTATCTATATCCAAGGAAATGGATATAGATAGACACATTTAACAACTTAGCCTTAGAGAATTCCATCCTTAAAGAGCCAGAGAAAACCAATAAAGTGTGGTGTTGTAGATGCCAAGTGAAGAATGGATGTTAAGAAGAGTAATCAACTGTGTCAAATGCTGGCAATGGATCAGTTGAAATGAATACTTGAGAATTGACCATAGAGTTTTATACCTGAGGTCACTGGGAATCTTGACAAGAGCACTTTCAGTAGAGTGGTAAGAGTGAAATACCAAGGGGCACCTCGGTGGCTCAGTGCGTTAAAGCCTCTGCCTTCGGCTCAGGTTATGATCTCAGGGTCCTGGGATCGAGTCCCGCATCGGGCTCTCTGCTCAGCAGGGAGCCTATTTCCCTTCCTCTCTCTCTCTGCCTGCCTCTCTGCCTACTTGTGATCTCTCTCTGTCAAATAAATAAATAAAATCTTTAAAAAAAAAAAAAAAGAGTGAAATACCAAGAAGAGTGTGTTCAAGAGAGAAGGGGAGAAGAAAAATTGGAGGTAGCAGAATAGGCAATTCCTTCAAGGAGTTATACTCTAAAAGGAAGCATTACCCTGACTCACTCTTACCTTTTGCTTCTTATTCAGCTTCTTTCCTCTTCTTTTTTTTCTTTTTAAAGATTTTATTTATTTATTAGACAGACAGATCACAAGTAGGCAGAGAGGCAGGCAGAGAGAGGAAGGGAAGCAGACTCCCCGCTGAGCAGAGAGCCCAATGTGGGGCTCGATCCCAGGACCCTGGGATCATGACCTGAGCTGAAAACAGAGGCTTTAACCCACTGAGCCACCCAGGCACCCCTTCAGCTTCTTTCTTAACCTCTGTTTTTCCAACTATTCTCTGGGCACTGTTCCCAAAAACTGAGAAACTTTTTTTTTTCTCCACCTTTTGTTTTATTGTTTGGTGATGTTGGCTCTTACCTTGCTGCTAATTTAACCACTCAAGCTATGTGATCCATATTTCTCAATCAGGATCAATCTAAGCCAGTATCTCCAACTTTCTAGAAGACAGGTATAGATGGACACCCCACCATCACCTCAGCCAAAGATGTTTTAGAATTGACCTCATCTAAAGCTTCTTATCCTTATTTCTAACACTACCATTTCCCCAGGCATATAATCTGAAAAGAACGGAGTAAAACCTTTCGCCTTTCTCCCCTCTTTTTTTTTTTCAAAGATTTTTTTTTATTATTATTATTATTCATTTGACAGAGAGAGATCACAAGTAGGCAGAGAGACAGGCAGAGAGAGAGAGAGAGGAGGAAGCAGGCTCCCTGCTGAGCAGAGAGCCCGATGCGGGACTCGATCCCAGAACCCTGGGATCATGACCTGAGCCGAAGGCAGCAGCTTAACCCACTGAGCCACCCAGGCACCCCTTTTTTTTTTTTGTGGTGAAATTCCAAATCTTTTTATTTCTTGCCAGTTCCCACAATTGGGCCTTAGTCTGTCATCTTAAGCCTAGATAAACCTCCTATCTGTGCTTCCCACTTCTTTTCTCTTTCCTTTTTAGTCCTTCTTACATAGTACTGTTTGATGTATCTTTCCTGTTGATCTTTCTTGGTGATCCTTTCACCTGTGTAGGCCTGATGGCATAACTGGGCAAAATACCTAATTAATAAAGACTTCTCGGTTTGACCTTAATTTGTTCCCTGAGGCACTGTGGTGTAATAAATCTGGTACTGGACTCAGAAAGTCAAATTTGGTGACTCAATTTGAACAACTCTAATTTCCGTGGGCCTCTGTGGCCTCATGTGCAAAATTAAAGCATTAGACTTAGATGACCTCTTTTTCAGCCCTAAAAGAATGTTATTTTTTTTTTAAGATTTTATTTATTTATTGGAGATGGAGAGGGAGCATGAGAGTAGAGTGAGGGACAGAGAGAGAAGTAGTCTGCCCCTGAGCAGGAAGCCCGTTGTGGGACTTGATCCCAGCCCTCTGGGATCATGACCTGAGCCAAAGGCAGTTGCTTAACCGAGGTGCCCCAAAGAATGTTATTCAAATATAGAATGTATAGGGCTCTCTGTTCAGTACTCGTGGAATTCAGCCTCAAGTGAAACTAATATCTAGCCCTTCTATATCGAACTCTACCTAATTCTTATGTAAAGTGTATTCAACTCTTTGGTAAAATGGTCTGTTCTAGTAAGATTGGTCTGTTTATTTTCCCTTCCCAACAAGTAGGTAATTCCCATTTCAGGTTATGTGTTCTTACTGTTCCTTCTACTTTTCCTCTCTCACAACCAAAATTCCCCTAGATCTCCAGCAAGTTCTCCTAGTCATTTTATTGCCTATTGCTTTGAGATGGAACTGAACACTTGATATTATATTTCCTCAGAATCTTCTGCATGCTACTCCTGTTATTGGGTGCTATTTCATTATTTGTATCAGCTAAACATTGTCATGTTGTATTTCCTCCTATATATTCCAAGAATTATGGGCTACCACATATATCACTTAAATCCGTGAAGCATTAATAAGCAACCTGGTGTTCATCTGATAAGCATATTCCAGACAACTCAACATGATTTTTTAAAAAGTATTCAAGCCAGGCACCTGGGTGGCTCAGTGGGTTAAATCCTCTGCTTTCAGCTCAGGCCATGATCCCAGGGTCCTGGGATTGAGCCCTGCATCAGGCTCTCTGCTCAGCAGGGAGCGGGCTTCCTTCTCTCTCTCTCTGCCTGCCTCTCTGCCTACTTGTGATGTCTGTCAAATAAATAAATAAATAAATCCTTAAAAAAAAATAAAAAGTATTCAAGCTTCTGGAAAAGGCAACACTATGGAGACAGTAAAAAGATCAGTGGTTGCCCAGTGTTTGGGGGAAGGATCAGTAGACAGAACACAGAAGCTTTTTAGGGCACTGAAAATAATCTGTGTGGTACTATAATGGTGGATATATGTCATTATACATTTGCCTGAACTCATAGAACGTACGGCACCAAGAGTGAACCCAATGTAAGCTATAGTCTTTGAGTAATAATGATGTGTCAGTGTTAGTTCATTGGTTGTAATAATATACCACTCTGGTGGAGGATGTTGATAATGGAGAATGCTGTACATGTGTGGAGACAGAAAGGATATGAAATATCTCTGTACCTTTGTCTCAATTTTGTCGTAGACCAAAAACTCTTTTAAAAAGTCTTGTTTTTAAAAACTTTAAGTCTTTATATTGGCAAAATATGACAATGGGAGTAATAAATAACTTGATGTAGATATCAGATAGAACAACCCAATAAACTATACCCAAAACTAGAATATATTCTAATTAAACTTCTAGCATACTTTTTCTCTGCTATGGTACTGTGAACATGGGCTTTAGTGTTAGAGCTCAAGTGTCAGCTCTCCTATTATTTAGTTCTACAATCAAATATTTTATCACTTCGAGGAAAGGTAGTTTTGTTTGTTTTTAATTCATTTATAAGAATTTTAACTTTCAGGTTACAGTTCTACCTCAAGAAATAAGTCAAGTAACTCAACATCCTAAGTCGGGCTTTACTGACAACAGTGTTAAATGTCAGCAAAGAAAACATGAGGCTCACAGGAAATGTAAGTTGAAAGTTAAAAATATACTTATGATGCTAACTAGTTTCTTTTTTATTATTACAGTTTACTGAGTTATAATTCACATGCCATAAAATTCATTTTTTGAAGTATTTAATCAGTGATTTTTGTGTTGTTTTCACAAAGTTGTACAACCTATGCAGTTCTCTAAATTAGAACATTTTCTTTACCCCGTATCTATCAGCGGTCATTCCTCCAGCCCCTGGCAACCATTAATTTACTTTCTGCCTCTATGTATTGACCTGTCTGGACGTTTCATGTAATCCTAAAATTTGTGACTTTTTGTGACTGGCTTCTTTCATTTGGCGTGATGAAGACAAGGTTCATCCATGTTGTAGTATGTATTAATACTTCATTCTTTTTTTTTTTTTTTTTTGCAGTCCTTTTTCTAGCTGAAATAAATAAATAAATAAATAAATAAATAAATAAATAAATAAATAAATCGTCTGTTCTATGAATTCTGCATTTTGTTTATCAATTCATCCATTGATGGAGATTTGGGTTTTTCCACTTTGGGGCTATAATGAATAATGCTGCTGTGAATATTCATGTAGGAGTTTTTGATTGAACACATGTTTGCAGTTCTCTTAGGTATACATCCAGTTCGGTAGAATTAGTCATATGTTAACTCTGTGTTTAACTTTTTAAGGAACTACCAAACTTTTCCAACTGGTGTTTCCCACCAGCAATATATGAGAGTCCAGTTTCTTTACGTCTTCCATAATACTTGTTAATGCCCATCTTTTTTATTGCAGCAGCTCTGGTAGGTGTAAAGTGAAGTCTCTCTGTGGTTTTCATTTGTGATTCATTAATGACTAATAACACTGGGCATCTTTTCATGTGCTAATCAGCAATTTGTATATCTTCTTTGGAGAAATGTCTATTCAGGTCCTCTGCTCATTTTAAAAATTGAGTTATTTTTCTTTTCATCCTTGAGTGTGTGAGTCCTTTACATCTTCTGTATGCTACATACATATTCAAATATTTGATTTGCAAATATGTGCTGTCATTCTGTGGGTTGTCTTTTTAACTTTATAGTGTCCTTAAAACAAAAATCTTTAATTTTGTTCAATTCTAATTTATCTTTTCTACTTTTTCTTTGATTACTTGTGCTTTATGTATCATATCTAAGAAACCATTGCATAATCTAAGGTCACAAAGATTTATACCTATCTTTTCTTTTAAGAGATTTGTAGTTTTAGCTCTCATATTTAGGTCTTTTTTTCCCATTTCTGAGTGTTTATATATGGTACAGGGGAGGGGTCCATATTCATTCTTGTAATGTGGATATCCAGTTGTCTCAGCACCCCTTGCTGAAAGACTGTTCTTTGCCCATTGAATTCTCTTGGCAACCTTGTTATACATCAATTGACCATGACCATAGATGTATGGGTTTCTTTCTTTTTTTTTTTTTTGTATGAGTTTATTTCTGACCTGTCAGTTCTATTCCACAGATCTATATGCCATCTTTATGCAAAGAACACACTATCTTAATTATCACAGGTTTGTTTTAAGTTTTGAAATTGGAAACTTTGAGTCCTCCGACTTTATTTTTCTTTTTCAGCATTGTTTTGTCTGTTCCAATCTCTTGCATTTTTGTATGAATTGTAAGATCACCTTGCCTGTTTCTGTGAAAATGCCAGCTGGAATTTTTATTGAGATTGTGTTGAATCTATAGATTATTTTGGGGAGTATTGTCCTCTTAACAATATTAAGTTTTCCTTGAAAACTTTTTCTTTTTCAGCATTGTTTTGTCCCGATCTCTTGCATTTTTGTATGAATTGTAGGATCAACTTGCCTGTTTCTGTGAAAATGCCAGCTGGAATTTTTATTGAGATTGTGTTGAATCTATAGATTATTTTGGGGGAGTATTGTCCTCTTAACAATATTAAGTTTTCCTTGAAAACTTAATCCATGAACATAAAGTATCTCCATTTATTTAAGTCTTTAATTTCCTTCAGTGATGTCTTATAGTTTTCAGTGTACAAGTCTTACATCTTTTGAAAAATTTATTCCTAGTATTTTATTGAAAATGCTATTTATTGTCAGTGGAACTGTTTCTTGGTTTGGTTTTTTTTTTTTTTCAAAATTTTAATTTTTTAGAGAAAGAGCTAGAGGAGGGGCAGAGGGGAAGAGAGAGGAGAGAATCTCCAGCAGACTCTGCACTGAGCATGGAGCCCAATGTAGGACTCAATCCCACAACTCTGAAATCATGACCTGATCCAAAAGCAAGAGTCATACAGTTAACCTGCTAAGCCACCCAGACACCCGTATTGTCAGTGGAACTGTTTTCTTAATTGGTGATTGGGGGTGGATTGTTCAGTGCTGTTTATAGAGATAAAGCTGACTTTTGTGTATTGATTTTATATCCTGCTACCTCGCTGAACTTGTTTATTAGCCCTAATTTTTTGTGGCTTTGGCAAATGGAGATAGTGTTACTTCTTTTTATGTGATTTCTTGTATTTCTTTTTCTTGCCTAATTGCTGTAGCTAAAACCACCAATGCAGTGGTGAATAGAAGTAGTAGGAGTGAACACCCTTAATTGTCTTGATCTTAGGGGTAAGCTTTTAATCTGTCAGCATTAAGTGTAATATTAGCTATGGGTTTTGGTAAACGCCCTTTATTAGATGAGGAAGTTCCTTTCTGTTCTTAGGTTGTTGATTTTGCTCCCTCTTGAAGGAATATTAGATTTTTGTCATTTGCTATTTCTGTGCTTAATTAATATGGTAGATTCCATTGATTGTCTTTTGTATGTTGAACCAACTTCGCCTTCTTGGAATAAATCCTACTATGTCTAAGAGTTTAATCTTTTTTATATGCTACAGGATTTAATTTGCTAGTATTTTGTTGAGAATTTTATTTTAGCATTTATATACATAGAGGATATTTGTCATTTCCTTTTCTTGTGATATCTTTGATTGTGAAATCATGGTAATACTGACCTTGGAGAATGTGGGGAATAATACTTTGGAAGAGCTCAGGCTCATTCTGGTCTCTGGTAGCTGCCAGGTTATTGGTTTCACCAAAAACTGCTGGCTGCTATTTATTTTTTATTTTTAAATTTTTTTTTAGATTTAATTTATTTTACTTGACAGAGATTACAAGTAGGCAGAGAGGGAGGCAGAGAGAGAGAGAGGAGGAAGCAGGCTTCCCGCTGAGCAGAGAGCCCAACTCAGGGCTCGATCCCAGGACCCTGGGATCATGACCTGAGCTGAAGGCAGAGGCTTTAACCCACTGAGCCACCCAGGAGCCCTGGCTGCTATTTTTTAAGGCTACTTAGAGTTGTAGAATAGGAATTGAGACTAGGGCAAGTTCAGCCATAAAGCTCACTATTGGGAGAGTCAGTCTTTTTTCTGGAGTAAATATCCCTCAGATTGCTATGGGCCTTTGATTAATTTCCGTAACACTAAAAATTTGGATTCAAGTAATTTATGCCCATTTTCTTTTTTTTTTTTCCCCCATTTTTTAAAAAATTTCTTTTCATGGGGCACCTGGGTGGCTCAGTCATTAAGTGTCTGCCTTGGCTCAGGTCGTGATCCCAGGGTCCTGGGATCAAGCCCCACATCAGGCTCTCTGCTCAGCGGGGAGCATACTTCCTCCTGTCTCTCTGCCTGCCTCTCTGCCTACTTGTGATCTATGTCAAATAAATAAATAAAATCTTTAAAAAATAATAATAAAATAAAATTTCTTTTCAGCGTAACAGTATTCATTGTTTTTTGCACCACACCCAGTGCTCCATGCAATACGTGCCCTCCCTAAAACCCACCACCTTGTTCCCCCAACCTTATGCCAATTTTTTTGTTGCTTTTGTGGAGCACAGAATTTTTAAAGGTCCTTACTCTGACTTTTTGGCTGATGTCCCCTCCCTACTTTTTGAAATAAATTTTATTCAGCATAATCCAGTTACTTTTTTGTGTGTAAATACTTGCCTATTAAATTACTCTAACCTATGTTATAATTTTTTATTTAAAATATGTATATTTTGTTAATATTCTCTTACATAATATATAGATTTTTACTTATTTCAGTCCTTCAGTAGTGCTTACTATGTTTCAGGCACAGTGGGGAATGCAGATACAGAGATGAGTATCTTCATCTTGCAGTTAGTTTTTCTCTTCTCTTGATCACAATATTCCCAAATTGCTGCCAATTACTCTTTAAGTTCAAAGTATGACTCATTTGTTATTCATTAATTTATTTATTCAGCTGCTGTCTATTGAGCTATATGTACAAAGTACTATTTTAGGTGGTAGGGATATATGAGTGAACCAGACAGACAAGTCTTCCAGACTAATGGGCTTTACATTTTTAGGTGGAAACTGATAATAGGCAAAACAATAGTCCCCCCCAAAAAACCCTATTCAATAAATTCCATAATGTGTAGTAATGATAAGTGCTATGATGAAAAATAAAGCAGATTAAAAGTATAGGTAGGGGTGGTATTTTATAGAGTAGTCACAGAATGAATGCCTCTCAGAGGATAAAACATTTGAGCAGAGACCCAAATAAAGGGATAAGCTATGCAAAACATTTGCTGAAGAGCATTCCAGCAGAGGAAATATCTCATGCAGTGTCCTGAGTCTAATTTATTATATTTTATACATGCATGTATTTTATGTATATATAATATAGTATAAGAATAGTCTCTTTTTTTAAGATTTATTTATTTGAGAGAGAGAGAGAGAGTGAGCATGAGTGGGGGAAGGGGCAGAGGGAGAGAGGTAGACTCCCCACTAAGCAGAGACCTGGACCACCACTCAGGGCTTAATCCCACGATCCCATGACCACAAGATCATGGCCTGAGCCAAAACAAGGAGTCAGATGCTCAAGCAACTAAGCCTGGGCACCCAGGTGTGCCAAGAATGGTCTTTTAAAATATTTTTCTAAAAAGCTGTTTCCAAAAAAAAAATGTGGTTTTATAACTTTGGCTCAGTTTGATAACTGCTAAACTATTTTTTGCATGAATATCTGTTATTTTTTGTTTTTTTACATTTTAAGTTACCTATACATTAATGTCCCTATAAGTCTGATAAATATAGCTTAAAGATTTTATATTTAATTGAAATATGTTGCTATTTTTCTTCAAATTATTATTTACATGAATGTATGTAAACTACATTATTTGGAATTCCAATTTAGTTTCGGTGTGTGTGTCTCAACAAACGCTTAAAGTCAATTTATGTAAATTTGCTTTTTTATTTCCTCCTTTTTGTAAGATTGCTTCCTTCCTTTCTCCCTTACTTCCCTTACCTCTCTTTCCTCTCCTCCCTTCCCCTTTTTATGTCCCCTCTTCTGTTCACTATCTTCCTATCTTTGTTCATTTCTTCCCTTCTCTCTTCATCCCATCCCCACCCTCCTTCCCATACCTTCTCCCTGCTTCTTTTCTCACCCTCTCTTTCCTCCTTTGTTCCTTCCTCCTTTTTTTCCTTTCTTCCTTCCTCTTCCTTTTTTTTTTTTTTTTTAAAGATTTTATTTATTTATTTGACAGACAGAGATCGCAAGTAGGCTGAGAGGCAGGCAGAGAGAGAGAGAGAGGGAAGCAGGCTTCTTGCGGAGCAGAGAGCCCGATGCGGGGCTCGATCCCAGGACCCTGAGATCATGACCCGAGCCGAAGGCAGCAGCCCAAACCACTGAGCCACCCAGGCGCCCCTCTTTTTTTTTTTTTAAGATTTTATTTATTTATTTGACAGAGAGAACACAAGTAGAGGGAACAGTGCACGGAGAAGAGGCTCCCTGCCGAGGAGGGAGCCCAGTGCAGGGTTCAATCCCAGGATGTTTAACTGACTGAGCCACCCAGGCACCCCTTTTCCTTCCTCTTCTAATTTGTCCTTTTCATTTTTCCTACCATTTTCCCTATTTCCCCTTAATGGGAATACTAAAATAGCTTCCTAGTTTTTCTCTTACTCTCCTATCTATTCAATTAGCTACTGCCATATTTTAATCTCCCTAAAGCACAGTTCTAATGAGATCACTGCTTCTCAAAACCTTTCTGTGATTGGTTGCCCGTTTTTCATCACATTAGCTCTGTGATGCTCCTTGACCTCCAGCAAAACTAGTCCAAGAGTTCTGTAAATAAATTCCTTGTTTTTGCTTCCATTACTTTTCTCCTGTTATTTCCTTTGCCTGGAATGCTTAGCCTTCTACTCTGCCCTTTGCAAATTTACATTCTTGGAGACTCAATTACATGTCACCTTTCCTTTTCCCTTATATTTGTGAGTATCTCTTCTGCTCTTCTACAAGTTTTTCAAGATGAGGGCCTTTGTCCTCTTAGAATTCTGTGAATTTTCAGCACAGCAACACAGTGCTTTGCTGTGGCAAATATTTGGTAAATTTAACTGGTTTGTAGCAATATTTTTCACTTTCCAAAATTCCTATTTTCTTGTTCCTAGTTAAAGAAGAGTGTAAAAGTCCTAAAACTGAGAATCGGTTACAAAAAATGTCAAATAAACAGGTAAGCTTTCTTAAATCAAATTTCTAGTAGCCACCTTTTTGTTACCATTGGCAGCTCTGTAGCATCTGAATTTTGCAGCCCTAATCCATTAAGGTGTATGACAAGAAGATTGCTGAAGTATAGCAACTGCCTGTCACTTGGATGGGAGGTTACACAACTAGAGTCAGGATTTGGGACTAGAGATATTTACATACACACACTTATACACGTGCGCAAATATATACATACATATATATTTAAAAGTTGTGTGGCCTTGGGCAATTCACTGTACCGCTCACAACCTTAACTATCTTCATCTTTAAAATGGAGTAAAAATAGATCACTCCTTGTATGTAGTCTATATATACATACGTACCTACATACATATGAACATACCTACATACATGAATATATGTATAAAATGTGTAGAAATATGTGCATGTATTCAGTGAATCATTTGAATCAACATAGCAAAGTTAATAGTTAATTCTGTGGAGTAGCGTGGTGGGAGGAAGCTGAGATCATTGATGTTTTATTTTATATAGTCTCTGCTGATTGATAAGGAGAATATACACATTTTACAATCAAATATTAAAAGTATTTACTCTAAAAACATTCAGGTTTTACTAATGATATATGTATGTTCTATATGTGTATCATTTTAATAAAAAGTTTTTAAAAATCAGATCTCTTATAAGCTAGTAATTTATCAAATTTATAAAAGACATCTTAGCAGTATATTTGGCACATAACAGGTTCTCAGTAAATGGAACCCATTAATATTTAGATACCAGTAAATGGTTGACTTTTAAAGCCTTCTTTTTCTGAAACTCTTAGCTATAATTTCCTTTCTTCTAGAGAAGGGATTTATAAACGTTTTTATGGATTCTTTCTCAGAATAATGTTTTTAATGCTAAAATAAAATACATAAGATTTGAAATAAAATTAATTATATTGAGATACAATTAGAATCTCCTTATTGCCTGCATTCATAATTGAAGAAAAACTTCTAAATTCACATAGAAGTTAATGAAGATAAATGTCTAAGTTTTTTTTCTCATCCAAGTTTATAGGTCCCCTTATGATAGAAAAGAAAATGGCTCATAAAAAATTGGCAGCAATTTATTTAGAACACTATTAAGTGACAGTTATTTTATTATTAGATTTGCACAAAAAGCTCATTCTTACTCTTTTATAGATGTTTGGAGGGCCTGCCAAATGTAATATTAAGCTATTGAAGAGAAATGAAAGTGCAGAAGTCTCAGAAAACCAAAAGGTTGTGACTGGTTACCCAAATGCTATTGATAAGGTAAAAAAGCATTCATTCAATTTCTCTTCCTGAACTTTGGCACCTGGGAAGATGATTGAGTGGAAATTATGTGATCATTTTTGTACCTAAAATTCTTAACTTTTTCCATGCCCTCTACTTTCATCTTTCTTCATGCACAAAATATTTCTTCTTTTAGCCAAACCCTAGAATTGAGAACTTTTTAGCATCCTTGAATATCTCCAAAAAAAAAGAAGTACAATCATCTCCTCATGAAGAGCCTCCAAGTGAAGAACTTTTGTCACCACAGTCATTTGCAATGGTTCGTATTTTGTAGGAGCTTTCATACTGTAGTGACTTCACTGTTGTGGCCTGTGCATACCTACCCCATGTAACTCTTGGTCTCCTGTGTACTGGAGTGTTACATCATATTGACATTTTGTGAGGAAAACCAGGCTGCCCTGGGCAATTATCTATCTGTTTGATTGTTTGTTTTCCTCTTTAAACCATATAACTCCCTTGCTTTTCAAACATTGCTACCAGGCAGTTTGGTCAGGTTAAGCAGAAGGATTAAGTATTGTTTCTGTGGCAGAAAATGTGGTTATTTTTTTTTTCAACTCTAGATTGTTGATTTTGCTTAACTCCCTATCTGAATGTAGTTACCATCTTAATTTTTAACAATGGAACTCATTAAAAGAAGGGTTAATAAACTCTGTAATTCTAATGTTAACTTTTGTCCACCTACCCCCAATCATTTTCAAAACAGAAGGGAACTCGGATGCTTAAAGAAATACTAAAAATTGATGGCTCTGATGCTGCGGACCATAAAAATGAAACGAAGCAGTTTGGTAATGAAGTCAATGTTTCCTCTAATAGAAGAGATGAATATGGACCTTCCTCCCAGGCTAAACAAAATAAGAAATTAAGTATGTAAACTAAACTAAGTACTATTACTAATAATCAATATCATTTCAAAACTTCAGTTTATTTGGGGTATTTTTGTCATGTGCTTTTTGAAGATAAAACTACTTATGTTTTTAAAAGAGTATGATTAAGAGTAACAAATAAGAGTATAATTTTTATGCTTGTGTTATTAAATAATAATATAACTATGTAACCATTAGATCTGTAGTCCCTGTCTTATGATTACTTAAATTGTGCTATTATAGATATTCATTCTGTAGTACCCAAACATAGAAAAGTTTTTAGATTCTAGATTTTTTTCTCAGTAATTTAAAAACAATTATGTAACTTAAGTATGTTATTTCACTTTACTAAGATTTTAAGATTTTTTTTCTATTTACAAAATGAGAATAACATTGCAAATGACTTGTGATAATTATATGATACATATAAAGCAGTTAGCACTGTGTCTGGCTTATTATAGGTACCAATAATTGATATTAGTACTATGTTACAATAGGTTGACTGACATAAAAATAGAAAAAGTGATAAAATCAATTAAAAATAATTAATAGATGGGGCACCTGCGTGGCTCAGTGGGTTAAAGCCTCTGCCTTCAACTCAGGTCATGATCCAGGGTCCTGGGATCGAGCCCCTCATTGGGCTCTCTGCTCAGTGGGGAGCCTGCTTCCCTTCCTCTCTCTGCCTGCCTCTCTGCCTACTTGTGATCTGTCTGTCTAATAAATAAATAAAATCTTTTAAAAAAGAAATTAATAGAGGGGGTGCCTCGATGACTCATTTAGTTAAGCGTCCAACTCTTGATTTGGATCAGGTCATTATCTCTGGATTGTGGGATCAAGCCCTGCATCAAGCTCCGTGCTGGGCATGGAGCCTGCTTGGGATTCTCTTTCTCCCTTACCCTCTGCCCCAACCCCTCTTTCTCTCTCCCTCTCTTAAAAAAAAAAAAAAAAAAAAGACTGAATGTAGACACTGGAAAGTCGGTACTTATCTTAAAACTGTGAAGCCTATAGTATACCATCTGGTACATAGCCAGATTTTAATACACATCCATCATTGCTCCTACTGTCTGTGTCCCCTATACTTTAGTATTACACCTCTGTAAATTATCTACAGAAGCCTCCTAGGAAGAATGACTAATATAAAAGTAAGTGGGGACAGAAGTTTCTAGAAGTAAAAAAAATATTGAAATAGATCTGAGTTCATTAAGAATCAAAATCTGGAACAAAATCAGAGCCCAGCTTCATTTATCTTCTATTTTAGTGAATATTAGAATAAATGATTAATTTAAAATTCCAGTAACTATTAGGAAACTATCATGGTGACACACACGCTCTTAAAGTAGAACAAAGTAAAATTTTAAAACAAAACTGGAAAAAGGTGGTTCAGCTGTCAAAAACAATTAGCTTTATTTCAGAATAGTGAAGAATATCTTATTTCTTAGAGTCAAAAGCTCAGAATCCAGCCCAAAATACAGAGTTAATAAGTTCTGTGACTTTGGGCAAGCCACTTAACCTTTTTTTAATCTGTAATAATAAGAGGTTTAGTCTCATTCTTCACTGGGATATGCTCTTGTTCTATTAGCCAGTTTGTTGATCATAAAGAATGTGAACTTTCAGAATGTTTTAATCATCTTCTATAAAAGCACTTTTTAAAAGGGTTACTTTTAGAAAAAACTTCTAAGCAGCATCATTTGGGAGCAACCAAACCGTTTATCCATGTGTTGCAGAACGTAAGATGGAATTTTGACAAGTAAGACTGAAGCCAAAGCCTCAAAACTTAAATTTTTTTTTAAGATTTTATTTATTTATTTGACAGACAGAGATCACAAGTAGGCAGAGAGGCAGGCAAAGAGAGAGGGGGAAGCAGACTCCCAACTGAACAGAGAGCCTGATGTAGGGCTCCATCCCAGGACCCTGAGATCATGACCTGATCCGAAGGCAGAGGATTCACCCACTGAGCCACCTAGGCGCCCCTCAAAACTTAAGATTTAATTGTAAATCAGCTCAAGAAAACTGCTTGTTCAAACATAACTTTGCTCAAACATAGCTATATAGTCATTGATCTCTCAAGATTTCAGGTTTTTATAGTCAGCTACTTAACCATATTTTAAAATCTTTATCTTAGTCATGTTTCATTAATCAGTTATAATCATCTAAAAATCTCTATTGAATTCTTGGTAATTTTAGGCAATACTAAATAATTTACTTCATGCGAGCTTCCTTTTTTCATCTTTTAACAATTTTCTACTTGCTATCTATAAAACCCTATAATAATTGCAGAGCTCAATATATAGTTTAATATCTGTATATATATCCTTTTCTGTTTTTTGGTAGCATCTTACATGAATAAGCCTTACAGTACTAGTGAATACCATAATGTTCAGTCTATGGACCATGTGTGTTGGCCTGCTCCCAGCCATATCCCTCCTGTGTCCACACCAGTAACTGAACTTTCTCGAATTTGTTCCCTTATTGGAATGCCACAACCAGATTTCTCCTTTCTTAGAACACCACAGGTACAGTATACTACTGTTGCATTTATATAACTTATTTAACACTGAACTTAAATAAATGACTGAAAATCTTTGGCAAAAATAATATAATGGAGCTGATTTTTTCTTTTACTTTATGAGCAGCATAGATTTATACTTCCCACTATGGCTCACTCACATTTATGCCAGAGCCCACAGAGATGCTGACAAAGAGGAAACCTGGGCAGCACATAGCCCAGACAGATTGATAGAGCAAGGGATCTTTGTCTACAGCAGAAGCTTTCAAACTTTTGGCTTCATAAACTCCCACTGTTTTGGTTTTTTTTTTGAGGTCCTGCCAAAGTTTTTGTTTACTTGTGTTATGTTCTTATTAACTCTATTAGAAACTAAAATTGAAAAAAATTAAAAATATTTATTAAAAATAACTTTTCAAAAACTTAGTGGGAAGAATAGCACTGCTCTACATTTTTGCAAGTCTTTTCCATCTCTAGCTTAATGGAAGAAGCTGGATTCTCATATCCACTTCTTAATATCAATCTCTTGTGTTATGTTTTGGTTGAAATACCTGAAGAAAATCTGGCCCCAGACAGACTGATAGAGAAAGGGAAAGAATTTTAATAACCTTTTCAGATAATGGATTTTTTTTTTGATACTACATTTAAATGTGGTATTTACTTAGAAGTTAGTTGCGGTGTAGAATTTAAAGCTATTCCAGTGGATTTTCTGTCCTTTGTATACTTGTGAGAAAGTAAGAGTAGAAATGGCAAATAGCACCTTAATATTATTATGAAAATAGTTTTGACCTCAAGGACCTCCTGTAAGGTTTTCAGGGACTCCCAGGCTGCCCAGACTGTACCTTGAGAACCACTTACTATAGGAAAGTTTGTTTTATCTTCTTTTTATCCAAGTTCTTAATACATTCTCACCTAAGACAAAGCAATCTTAAATTAATATTATTACATAAAAATAAGTAGAATTTTTTTTAAATTTTTTTTTGTAAAAGAAAAAATGTATAATAGAGAGTTATATACCTTAAATGTGAACATGAAATTGGTCATTACCACTAAGTCTTTTAGATTTTGGCAGTTAATTCATATTAATGAAATATCTGCTATTCCGAGGAGGGTGTAAAGCAGGAGTCAGCAAAATTTTTTTTTCAAGGGCCAAATAGTAAATATTTTAGGCTTCATGGTCTCTGTCACAGCTAATCAGCTGGGCTGTTATAGTATGAAAACAGACATAGGCAATACATGAAAGGACTTGGCTGTATTGCAAAAAAACCCAAAAACTGAAACAAACCTTATTTACAAAAACAAGCAAAAGACCTAGTTTCCTAACCCTTGGTATAAAGAAAAAATTTTATTGGCTTTCATTTGCATTAGGATTCTTGACCCTTCAGCTAGCTTAATGAGCATTTTATTTTATAAACATTGCAAGATTAGGAAATGATTCTAAAGTTTTAGTAGGGCAACCCAAAACTAAATTGATTGCCCTTTTGAATTTTTTAATTCTTTTTTACAGAATGTCACATAAAATTATTCTGCTTGTTTAGACTAAGCGTGGGGGGGGGACCAATATCCTAGACAGTTAACTTTATAGACATTTCATATTCTCTTGTTTAGACAATGACAGTTTGCCAGGTAAAATTATCTAATGGCTTACTGGTACATGGGCCACAGTGCCATTCTGAAAATGAAGCCAAGGAAAAAGCCGCACTTTTTGCTTTACAACAATTGGTAAGAATTGATTATGACTTCTCTACTAAACTTTTAATTAATCTCTATAGATGTTTTTGTTGCATTGTCTTTTAACTTTTAAATACTTCCATAGGGCTCCTTAGGAGTGAATTTCCCTTTGCCTCCACCAATATTTCCAAATTATCCTCCTGCTGTACCACCTGGAACCATTCCTCCAGTTTTTCCTCAACCTACTGGTAAGATATTTGGCTCCTCTAAATATTTGTTATTGGGGCACCTGGGTGGCTCAGTCAGTTAAGTGTCTGCCTTTGCCTCAGGTCATGATCCCAGAGTTCTGGGATCAAGTCCTCATCAGGCTCCTTGCTCAGTGGGGAGTCTGCTTCTCACTCTCCTTCTGCCCCCCGCCTCATGCTCTCTCTCTCACTCACTCTATCTCAAATAAATAAAATCTTCAAAAAATAATAAAATAAAGGGGCACCCAGCTGGCTCAGTCATTAAGCATCTGCCTTCAGCTCAGGTCATGATCCTGGGGTCCTCGGATCGAGCCCCGCATCTGGCTCCCTGCTCACTGGGAAGCCTGCGTCTCCTCCTCCCATTCTTCCAGCTCTATGTGTGTGTGTGTGTGTGTGTGTGTGTGTGTGTGTGTCTCTCTCACTATCAAATAAATACATAAATAAATAAGCAATCTTTTCATTAATTAAATGAAATAAATACTTGTTAATGAGTTACTGTTGTTTTTTTTTTTTTAAGATTTTATTTACTTATTTGACAGACAGAGATCACAAGCAGGCAGCGAGGCAGGCAGAGAGGGGGAAGCAGGCTCCCCACTGAGCAGAGAGCCTGATGAGGGTCTTGAACCCAGGACCCTAAGATTATGACCTGAGCCGAAGGCAGAGGCTTAACCCACTGAGCCACCCAGGCACCCCTGAGTTACTGTTTTTAAAAAGTTATTTTAAGAAGCATCATTTTGAGGAAACCAAAAAATTTATTTAAATGTCTAGGGAATGTAAGAAGGAATTAGGAGAAGTCAGTCTGAAACCAGAGCCTGTAGATTCATGTAGAAATACTATTCCCTTTTACAGCTTCTAGTTTGGATATAGTAGGACTGTTCTTTGTTCTGGGCAGCCCCGTATTCCCCAGTAGCTGCCAACAGATGAATTCAGGTTTAAGTCAGACTTCAAAGCACAGGTAGGGGAAGAGGAGAGAAAACAGAAGTGGAAGGAGTAAAAATCAGGTAAGACTTGGAAGCTGCAGATATGAAAGAAACTTTCCCTTGATGATGAAGGAAGTGAAGAATGAAGGAGTTTTTAAGCTTACTGTGTATCTCTTAATATTCTCTATCTTCCTCCTTCAAATGTAGAACCTCAGTTATCAAGCAGGTATCTCCCTGCTTTCTGTAGCCATGTGGGGTCTTCATATGTTCGGAGGGAATGAAAGGTCACTGTGGAATCAGGATTTTTGTCCAGACTCTTTTATTAACTGATTTTGAGAAAATCATGTAACTTCTTTGGAACTCCCATTTTCTTATTTATGCTAGACTATGTCCAGGATTTCTATGAGACTACCATTTTGTAGTTTTATCATTCTAAATCTTCAGCTCATTAAACATGTCTTTTATTGCCTCGTTTTTCTAATAGCAGTTGACTTCTTCATATCCTGATTATCATTTTTAAACCAATCATTTGTTTATTTCGAGTTTACAAAATTTCTGAGCCTACTGTGTGCCAGGAGCTCTACATACCTACTCTTCTCTGCAAACATTAGAAAATTTAATAATACTGATTAAACAAGTTTTCCCTTCTCTTTGCCCAAACTACATGAAACTGAATAGTAAGTGTGATTTTAAAAGTATAAACCTACAAGGACAGAGATGAAAGAGGAAGTACCAGCAGATTAGAAATTTGAAAAGAGTTTGTGGTGAGAAAATCAACTGAAGGAGTAATAACTAATTTAGCAGAGCATGAGTCAGTTACAAACTAAAATATCTGTAGAAGATAATACAAATTAGTTGATGAGTAGCTCATCCCTGACAGATCCCAAGAGATTCAGAACTTAGAAGTGTCAGAAGCTATCAGCGCTTCCAGTGAGGCATGGGCTGAAAAGAGGAGGATTGTTTCGAAGTCTGAATGTGGAGGAATGGGACTGTTCCTCCTTACCCCACACAGGCAGTTGCCTCTTCAGGCAGAACACTGGAGGTATGTGCTCCAGAAGGTTTCCTAGATATGGGGACAACAGGCACAGAGTAGAGATATAAGACTGAAAACTGATATTAAGGTAAATTTCCTTTTTGCCATCCTGTTCTCAGTTTGTAGCCAGCCATAGCTCATATAGGAAGTAGGAAGTAGGAAGATGGTTCTTTTCAGAAATTCATTGAACTGTGAAGAAAAGACCTAATGACTTTTGGAAGAAAGACCAAAAGGCTGGCTCACCACCAAATAACAAAGTGGATCTTTCTAGGGCTATTCTAGAGAGAAGCTCTCAAGTCATGTAGCCCCTTAATACAAACACTGCTTCTAATCACAGTTTTAGTGCTCTTTAATATGAATAGATACAAGACTGTGAGAGATCTGGAACATTTGGGGAAAATCTCTAACATTAAAAGAGAGAGAGAATGTAGGAAGTAAAACTTCAAAGATAGCTCATGGTTAATATTCTTAAAGAGATAAAACAGTATTGCAACTAAAATATAAGAACAAGAATGTAAGAGGGAAAAAAAGAACAATTGGAGAATAAGAACTAAATTGTTAAGTTAAAATTTTAAATTCCAAGAGATAAAGCCTTACCAAAGCCAAAGAACTCTCAGGAAGAACAAGATAAAAAGTGGAAAATCAGAAAGAATGGAGATTTAGAGGAAGAGTACACAGATCCAGGACCTGTCTAATTGGAGTTCCAGAACAAAGAACCAGAGACAAAGGTAGGAAAGGAAGAAAGTATCAAAGAAATAAGATAAAAATGTTTCCTGGACTAAAGGACATGCAGCTCTAAGTTGAAAGGGCCACCAAATGCTTCGCACAATGAATGAAAAAAGAGATTGCCTTGAAATTGAGAATACCAAATGATAAAGAGGTTGTCTGAAGAGAACTGGGAAGCACTGAGCATTGAATACATCAAAATTCTGAGGCAGAATTAGTTTTATCTTAGATTTATTTGTAGAGTCAAACTATAAGATTAGTACAAGGTGAAATAAAAACATTTTTAGACATGCTAATCTCCTTCTTCTGTACCCTTAAGGAGCTAGAGGATTGATTATATGTTCCAGCAAAACAAAGTAGTTGTAAGAGAGACAGAAAGAAAAGGAGAAAGAAAAAAGGAAGACACAAAGAAGGAAAGAAAATATGAAAGAAAAACCATAAGACTACACCACAAGAGGTCTAGTATACTAACACAATGAATGGAAGTCCCAGTGTGCCAGCTGCTCAGCAGCTGTAGGAAGTAACTCTTCCCAACTGGAAGAGCAGAGGAAGGTCTTAGAAGGTAAGATAGTTATCTGATAAATGGGCAGCATCTGGAAGAACATCTAGGATAGGTACATAGAAGAGTTAGAAGAGTAAGAAGTTTTAAGAAGATAATTACTTTTCAAAGAGTAGGGACGCCTGGGTGGCTCACTTGGTTAAGCGTGTGTCTTCGGCTGAAGTCATGATCCTGGGGTCTGGGATTGAGTCCTGCATTGGACTCCCTGCTTAGTGGGGAGCCTACTTCTCCTTCTGCCTGCCGCTCCATCTGCTTGTGCTTGCTCTCTCTCTTTCTCTGTCTCCCTCTGACAAATTAAAAAAACTTTAAAAATACTTAAATTTTTTAAAAAACAGTAAAACAGTTTTACAAGAAAAGAACATAATCAGAGTACCTACTTGGCTTTGCAATGACAATATTTACAGAACCAGATACTGTAAACCCCACTTATATATTTAAACAAATAAATTTTTTTAAATCATAAATAATAAATAATGATATGTTTTTATTGGAAAAACAGAGCAAGTAGTAAGGAGTGATATAAAATAATTTTGATTTTGATCTACCTGAATTCTGATCTATTTTACTAGGAAGTCAGTAGACCTAAAAATGCCTAACATTGAAAAATCAGTAGTAGTAGAAGCAAATTATTGAACAGTGGTAGAAATAAACAGCTTAAACAGTTAAACCTGGGATCATCTACTCTATTATGTTGAAAATATTTTTATTACAATGTGTATATACTACTTTGACTTTTTAAGAAAATGTAATTTGTTTAAGGACGTAAGTTCCTGAGTAGCAAAACTAGCATTCATACCCAAGTCTTTCTAACTCCAAAGTCCATGGTTTTGTTACTGTACTGCACTGGTATTTGTTCAACTGTATAGACAATGCTTTAGTCATAAAATTTTTGTGACTGAATAAATCTGATGTTTTCATATAGCTCAAGGAAGTAAGTTCATTGTGACTTCCAAAATCTAATTTGGCAGCTTTTTCTCTTTCAAAAGTGAACCCAGTAACTATATATAAATCTTTAGTATAATTAATATGTGTAGGTTATAAGATGTATTATCTAAAAAGAATGATTGTTTTTCCACTTATTGATATTTTACAGCTTGATATTTTTACCTTTTTTGTGTTATTACACTTATATTCATGAGTATATCATGTTTATGATACTGTATTCCTATCTCCCAAGAATTTTAAGGTTATAATTGGAATTCTTTTGGTCTCATAATAGGTGTCCTCCCATGGTCCAGTTCAATTGGACCATATTATACATGATATAAGTAAAAGCCAAGAGATTTCAATGTTAATCAGGAGAAAAAACTGAATCATCAGATTAACATTTTAAAGTTATTTTGTAGATTTCTATTTTCTGGTATTAAAAGTCCCAGTGGAAAAAAAGTGGAGGAAAGTGTATTTTATATTTAGAACAGTGATTTTTTGAGGGGGAAATTGTGGAACTGATCCTTGCAGAAGATAATTAGCATCTTTTAAACAGATCTTGTTAACATTATGACTTGCACCAAAGTTGCTTATAGTTAGTAGTACTGAGACCTGATTTTCTGAATATTTTTAGCATTTTTCATATTAAAAGTTGTCTTCATCCTAGATGTTGTACATGTGTAATTCAAAACACTAAAATATATGATTCTTTTCCTGATGCCAAAATTTCTTAAGTGGCTGAATTATTAAGCTATACTGTCTTACAGGTTTGGCTGCCTTTTTATCTCTCTGAAAAGAAGTTTTGAACACAGTGCATATCTTATTCAGTGGTGATGTGCTAATGTCCCACTTGTAATTTTTTTAAAGAGTTTTATTTATTTATTTATTTTTAAAATTTTTTATTTTTTATAAACATATATTTTTATCCCCAGGGGTACAGGTCTGTGAATCACCAGGTTTACACACTTCGCAGCACTCACCAAAGCACATACCCTCCCCAATGTCCATAACCCCACCCCCTTCTCCCAAACCCCCTCCCCCCAGCAACCCTCAGTTTGTTTTGTGAGATTAAGAGTCACTTATGGTTTGTCTAAGAGTTTATTTATTTATTTTAAAGAGAGGGAGAGAGAGCACATGTGCCAACTGGGGAAGAGGCAGAGGGACAAGGAGAGGGAATCTCACTCAAGCAGACTCCACACTAAGCGCAGAGCCCAGCTTTGGGCTTGATCTCACAACCCTGAGATCATGACCTGAGCTGAAATCAAGAGTCAGATGCCCAACTGACTGAGCCACTCAGGCACCCCAGGAATCTGTATTGTTAACAAGTTCCACAGGTGGATTCTTACACAGTCGCTACCAGTGCAGCATTTAGAAACTACTACATTAAACGATGACAAGTTTGGGGCACATGGGCAGCTCACTCGGTTAAGAGTCCAACTCTTGGTTCTGGCCCAGGACAGGATCTCAGGGTCGTGAGGTAGATCCCCACATCAGGCTCCCTGCTAGGCATGGAGCCTGTTTAAGATTCTGTTTTCTTCTCCCTCTGCCCCTCCCTCCCCTTTAAAAACAAAGAGACACACAAAAACTACAGATTCCTTGGATTCCTCAAAAAATTAAGAATAAGGAATCATATGATCCAACAATCTATTTCTGGTTATTTAACCAAAGAAAACAAAAACACTAATTCAGAAAGATGTATGCATGCTTATGGAAGAAACCTGAATGTCCATCAAAGTAAAACTGAGAAAAGCAAATACCGTATGATTTCATTTGTATGTGGAATCCCAAAACAGAAACAGACTCATAAATGTAGATTAAACTGGTGGTTACCAGAGGAGAAGGGAGTGGGGGATGGGCAAACAGGTAAAGGGACTGAGGTACAAACTTCTAGTTATAAAATAAGTCACAAAGACAAAAGGAACAGCAGAGGGAATATATTCAATAATATTTTAATAACTTTTTATGGTGACAGGTAGTAACCACACTTATGGTGAGCACTTTGTTGTACTCACTGTACTCACTATTGTACACTGACACTCATATTATATTGTGTATCAACTGTACTTCAAAAAATACAGATTCCTGGTTCCCTCCAAGTCTGATAGGCCTGGGGTCTTCCCCAGGAATCTGTATTTCACAAGCTCCCCAGGTGATTCCGATACACAAATCAGTTTTGGAAACCACGGTTCAGTGTACATTTAGTAAGAAACAAAATGTAATTTTTAAAAATCCTTTAATTAAGAATACTAGAATAGGGAAAAGAAAGATTCTGCATGTGAAATGAAAGTGATCAGATTTCAAGACTTGAGCTTTTTTGGTTTTTTTGTAGGCTGGGATCACTATGGAAGCAACTTAGCATTGGGGGCAGGTGAGATCCTTAAGATTTCTCTTTGTGCCCTGACTTTTCTTCCCTAAGGGACAGTTTCATGATCCTTTTATTAAATAGTATTACAGATATTCCTAAAGCTCATATAACTATATGGTACTCTTGGCCTTTGTAAGTCAGACAGCATAATGACAAGCTAACTTGTGTAAATACTTCACAGTCCTAAGGGGGGGCTCCTGAGGTGGAATGTTGTAAGGATTACAAGTTCAGTGTATGCCCTTTGTCAAGATGAAAAACAAAAAACAAAAACAAAATAAAGGGGCAGCGGAAAGAGATCTCAGATTTCAGGACTCTGATGATACCATTTTACTAAAAAAGAAATTGTCCATGATTTTTAACAGCTAATATAATGCCTTCATCATCTCACCTCTTTGGCTCCATGCCATGGGGACCACCAGTGCCAGTTCCTGGGAAACCATTTCATCATCCTTCATATTCTGGGACCATGCCAGTGGCTGGGGGAATGCCAGGTGGTGTGCACAATCAGTTCATACCTCTACAGGTGAGATCTGAAAAGAGAATAACTATATTTTTAAGAGAGTAATTTGCTAATGCTCAAGGACTGTTGAGAAAAATTTGTTTACTTAATTATTACTGATTAAAGGCCAACCAGAAGCCCAGTACTGGTCCGGGTGCTAAGAATATATATTAATGACCCATGCTCAGGGTGCCTGGCTGGCTCTGTCAGTAGAGTATACAGTTCTTGCTCTCAGGGTCATGAGTTCAAGCCCCACGTTGAGTGTAGAGATTACTTAAAAATATATATATATATATATATATTTTTTTTTTTTTTTAAAGAATATATATTATGACCATCAGTGACCAGTGTGACCTGGTCCCTGCTCTCTTGAGTTTGTGTTCTAATAAATAACAATAATTACAGCAAGTAATATCCTTTTCTAGCACAAAGTGATTTTAAAATCAGGAATATAAATTGTTTTTAACTTATAGAGAATTTAAAAATTTTCTTTATGATTAAGCTATGGAGAATTTTAAAATTTCTTTTATTTTCTTAAGTCTGGTTTGTAGACTGTAAGTGGAAATCACAGGTCAGCATGATTGACAACTGTTAGCAACATGGTTTATGACACTAGTTTTTTCTGCGTACATTGATAATTAACAACACTTTTATTCCTTAAAGGTTACTAAAAAAAGGGTTGCAAATAAAAAGAACTTGGAGAGTAAGGAGGCCCAGAGTTCTCACGCTACCCCACTTCAGACTAGCCAGCCAGGGTCTTCCAGTGTCACCAAAGTGATTCCACAGGAGAGTTCATCCGCTTCCTTAAAGTCCTCTCAGATTACTCAGCCTGCGTCTTCTTTTCAAGTTGAAGCTGCCTCCCAAGGCCATAGTATGTCTCATCACAAGTCAACACCAAGCTCTTCTTCAAGAAGAAAATCAAGAAAACTGGCCGTCAATTTTGGCGTTTCTAAACCTTCTGAATAAATTTGGTATCTGGAATTAATTTCTTTCCTTTCCACCCACCTTTTTAGAAATCCATATCTGTGTCTCATAAAAAATTAGAATGTGCTATTTTAAAGTACATTTTGATTAAAAAATTTCCTTTCAGTTAAAATTTTTTAATTTGTCAGGCACTTTTCATGCTATATCAAATTGTGCATCTTAAACATGTGCAGTTTGTTTTACATCAATTATACCTCAGTAAAGCTATAAAAAAGAAAAACTAAATTAAACCTTGTGTTAAAATAGTATCAGTGGACTAAGCATTAAAATGTACCACTCTAACTCTTGGCCTCTCATCAACAGAAGTATCCTGAACCATGAATTAGACATCATAGTGCAATAATAAAAAATTTTTTACACTATTGAGGGATAATTAAATGGAGCTTGAAAATTGGGCCTCAATCTACTGAATGTGGATTTTATTTCTCTTTTTAATGATGTGACAGGTTTGTCAGGAGAATGGCTCTTATTTATAAGTATTTTAACTTAGCATTTTGTTGTCTCTGAGGGTCCTTTAGACCTGCTGTGAAATGATCACACTTGTTGTGGTGCTGCCAGTTTTGCTTTATTCTAAATTTTGTACCAAAGCAACTTTAGAATACTGATCAGAGTATTTCATTTAACTGCTTAGAACTATAAATAGCAATCTAGATTTGAGCAAGTAATTACAATTTTTTAGATTACTCAAGAACCAGCATTAGAAATTTCTAATAAAATTAAGTTTCAAAATCTACAGGGTACAACAACTCCAAATTAATCTTCTAATAGAATAAAATAAGATATATTAATCATGTTGTTAGTTGAAATAAATTGTGTTATTCTTTTGTATAGCTTTTTACTTGCTTAAACATATATGAGAGCCTCTTTGTTGGTCCATGTGTAGTGTTTCTTGAGATTGATGAAATTTTTTTAAAAATTCTGAGGTGTGCTATAATACAGGCACAATCAGTTTGTGATGTACTTTATTTACATGACAAACGCCTGTCTCATTCTGTTTCCATATTTTTAGCTTTATGCTGAACTGTTCAGTGACTCTGGCATTTTGTCCTTGCATGTCATGTGTGAAGTGTGTATTGTTCAAGCTGTGGCTGTTGAAATCATTTTAGAATTTATGAAAATTTCTCAGTGGTACCAGGGCCTGAGTTTTTTTTATATATGTATATAAATATGTACACACACACACACATATATATATATATATTTATCCTTTAGTTTTTGTGATATGCTTATATTTTTAAGGAAGTAAGTTATCATAATTTTTTAAAAAGTAGGAACCATAATGCTTATATGGAGCTACTTATTATTATATCCAGTTTCATTTAACTCATTAAAAACCCTGCCATGAGTCCTAAAGTAGTCTATTTGGTTTTTTTTAAGTGCTGGTATTGAACTAAATGGATTCCTTTCTCTAACTGCTGATTTCAGAGTTTCTCTAAATGTTAATAGGATATTTGTATATTAGTAGTGCCTTTAGTGTAAGAGATAAGTGTTCATTATCTGTCATTTATTATAGTCATGTGAGTTTCTGTGATTTTATTTTCTGTTAATTTTCTAGATTCAGATGTTCATTGGTTCCCAGCATGCCCTTGTTGGGAATGTTTATCTGTAGGGGGATCTTGAATAATGAAGCTCAAATAATTCTGTGTTTGTCCTTAGTGTCCCACAAACTCTCTTTGTTTTAAAAGGAAATCTGTATTATGAGAATACAATACAAAAAAGTTAAAGTGTGATAATAATGTTCTGTTAACCTCTTAACTACTTTAAAGTATGTAATATTTTTAATCTTATGTACCTGTACAAACTCCAGCATTCAAGAATTGCCTCGCTCATCACTGCTGTGTGGCCCCTCTAAAAACAGCATACAACCCACATCTCTTTTAGAGTTCAAAGGAAGGAGCATGTGCCATCTTCTGAAAACTCCGAGATAAATTTCAAAAAGCATATTGCCTCCAGACCCATAGGATCTTTCCCCAGTGTTTGAGCAAAGTGAGCTGATAATTCTACATGAGTAGGCAGCAAAAGTGTTTTCTTTGTATTCCTTCCTCCCTTTTTAAAAAAACACGTAGTATTCTAAAGGTCAGGATTGAAGAGAGATTAAAATATAGGAAAGAGCTTGATAATGACGAGATTAGTGGTCAGGCCTTCATCTTTTCCTATTCCAAATGTGGGCATGAGATCAATAGAAGATCAGCAGGACTTGTGCCTCCCTGTGCAGGACATAAGGAACAGAGACTGTTTTTATCTCATGATAATCTTGAGGAGATTGGATTCGCTGATAGTATGGGAAACTTACAATTTTTCCGTCTTGGATTGGGCAAACTCAGATCAGCTCAAAGTTTAGAAATATGCCCATTTGATTGTTGAATCTGCTGTAAACTTTCTGTGAAAGCTGTGGTCTCAATAAGGCACAGAAGAGCAGAGTCCCCAGATTGCTTCATGCTTCCATGTAACCAAGTTAGTTCCACGTAACTAAATATTCTTATTCAGTTAATTTCTTTTTTTTTTGAATGCATTAAGTAAATTTTGAAATTGATTCTACTAGTTTCATTGTTCCTTGTTACAATCACCTGCGTTGCCTGATCATCACCTAGTTTTATAATTGGACAAAATCTATTAATTGATTTAAACATCACGTAGACTAAGGTCTTAAACATCTGAGAGTCAGTTGCGTGAGACATTAATTTTGCCTGTCAGTGTACCTTGGTTTCAGTTTAAGATATTGCTTGCTTTTCGGAGGGATAAGGAGTTCTTTTAAAACTGAAAAGATAAGGTTTGTTTTAGTTTTTGTTTCTATTAGGAGAGATGAAGAACTCTTGATGCAGGATTTTTGTTGTTTTTCCTTTCCTATGATCAGGTATTTGCTTTGGTTTTATTGGTTATTTGGTTATTTTCCAACTAATCTAGAATCTTCATTTAAGGGGAGAAGCAGTGAGGGAGGACTTGGAAGAAAGAAACCAATTAAATAAGATACTTCCAATCACTGAATTTTCAGACTATATTCTATCTTTCTAGATCAAGGAAGCAGGTAAGTTGCAGGGGCTTTTTTAGTCACTTTCCGTCTGTTCTATTTGTATTACTGAATCATACTTTTTTGTAGTGGTTGTCTAATTTTTACCTTAGGGTGAATAACACTGTCCAGATCTCCACTGAAGTTAGGCCTAATGTGTTTTGTCTCGTTTTTCAGAGTATCTTTTTTAAAGCAACAGTGTACAATTTCCCAACTTTTCAAGCTTGTTATGTTTCTTAGGGTCATCTTGCTTCCAAATTGTGTTTTTACTATAGAGGAGAATTAATTTATTGGAGAGATATAACTGTGACAAGTTTTGTCTACTTTAAAAAAAAAATCACTTAAGTTCCTTTATCATTTTTCTAGAGATAGTGATAGCACTCAAACTGGTAGTGTTCTTTATGCATATTTTGTAAGCTTCGTCAATGGAACAGTCTTTTTCACAGGAGCATCCTTTTCTAGTCAGGATAAAGCTTAAAATTCCGGAAATGAAGATTTTCAAACTGACCTGGTTCGTATTTCCATCAGACCTCTACATCTTCCGCTAGGGAGCAGTAAGAGATTGTGTTAAAACAGACAACAGTGGTGAGTCAGCAGGCATGTTGAAGTGTCCCTATTACCATACCATACTGAGTTAACAGCTCTGGTATTGCTGATCTTTTTTTCCCCCCCCAGAGAGAGGGGGGGAAAAAAACACATGTAAAATAGTTTTAGTAATTAAAAATATCAGCAATCTATAGCTGCTTTTGTGTTTGTATGTATGTCAGTGAACCAGCAATTATGCCTTGCTCAATCAATGCATTCAGCCATCTCAAGTGCAATTTGTGATGGAGACTGTGGTTTCCAATAGATAGTTTTACATAGTAAAACCTGCAAAAATTAATTTTTTCCCAGAAGTACACCCATTGCTTTTGATTTCAACAATTGATATACTTTTAAATTGCCTAGGCCAAATAATTAAGTTCATACAGATGTTTTAGTAATTTGAAGCCAAATTCTCATACTGTTTCTCATGAATAATAGGACTGAGAATTTGGTTCACAGTTTGCTTTAAGTTATTTTACTCCTTTTCCTTTACAGCTAAGGGTCTCTTTCCTTTGTTTAGGGGTTTGGTTTTTTTGTTGTTTTGCTGCCTCGGGTGTCTTACATTTTCTTTTGCTTGCACCCAGTTGCTTCTATGAGGGTTTTCCTCTATTTTAATATATGGGTAATAAATAGTGTGTTGTATCAATCAAAATGTTCAACATTCTATTCATTTAAACAATATAATTCATACATATATACCTTAATTCATTTCTTTTCTCACATGGCTATTTTATAAGTAACTGGAATTTTTCATTAGATCTTATACAGAGCAGTATTTTATTAAAAATTGAAAAGGGAAGACTTTTATGTGCTCATTTTGTAGTTTTTGTTTTATAAATATCTTTACATTATCTGCAATTAAAGTGTTTTAAACTTGCATTGGAATGGACTCCGAATGTATTTTTGTGTTAAGTTGTACATTTGTAGATCTCTAGCATGAAGTTAGCCTCAAAATGTTGTGCAGAAGGATTTTAAAATATGAGTCACTGAAAGAGTTTAAAAATCTATACATGTTAAATGCTATATGGATTTTAATTAAACACTTGAGAATGATTTCATAAGCTGTTTGTTCTTGTATATTTACATTACTATCAAAAGTAGGAACATTATAGTATTCACTTAAACCCTCTATCCTTTTACATCTGTGTTTTGAATCTATGTCATTTAGAGTAAACTGAGACAGATTGGTTGGTGGAAAAAGTCTGTGAAGATTGTAGATTCCGATGGCCAGTGTTCAGAACCTTACTCTTCTTACCACTGGTTGTAAATAAATGGTTATCATATTAGCATTGCCAAGTGATGTAAAGCCAAAGCCTCAGTTTCTTCATCTTCTGAAAGATGAAACACTCTTTGTTGTTACTATGTATAAAGCACTAGGTACATACTAGGTGTATTACAAATGTTAGTAAATAAGGATTTGTCTTGTGTATATGAAAATCTTTTAACTGGGTCCCAAACACAGAGTCCTCTGGATGATGCCAAGTACCTCTATGTTTTTCCCACTGCATCACTCTCCATTGTCCAGTTCGTAGAGTCCTTGTGCTTCACTTGGGCATCTGGGAGACTCGACTCTGTTTTTCTTTTTCCCCATCACAATCTTCACTATCTTTTCTACCATGCAAGGGAAGTTTCTTACAGAGGCTCATAGAAAGAGACTTTAATTTCTACAGATACGACTGGGCAATCTACAAATAACATCTTGCTAATTTCAGCTGTGCCTCACAATGTAACTCTTGACACAGTATTTTACCCAAATCTCCCAATGATATCAGTGGAAAGGAGTTGGAAAGAAGGGTTAAGGAGGGAAGAAAATTTCTTCCTACTCTATCTGCTTCCAGTTCTGCCCCATAAACCTCAGACTGCCTCTCATCTTATACTTCCCTCAAGATCCCAAGGAGCAATCACATCCTGATAGAGTATTTGGCCCCCTGATCCAGCAGGAGGCCTGTGGTGTAGGCTTACCAGTAGAGACTTAGCAAGCTATTTTTCCACTTCCTTCCCCCAGTTTGTCTGATCCTCACACTGAGATCCATTGTAATAACCCCTCTTCACCCCAACTCTACAGCATTCTTGGGGCTTCCTTCCAATCTTGGTACCAATCTTCTGATATGAGCATCAGAACTAAACAAACCAGGGCACCTGGGTGGCTCAGTCAGTTAAATGTCTGCTTTCAGCTCAGTTCATGAACCCAGAGTCCTGGGATGCAGCCCCCTTGTCCAGCTCCCTGCTCAGTGGGGAGTCTGCTTCTCCCTCTGCCCCTCCCATGTTCTTACTGTCTCTCAAATAAATAAATAAAATCTTAAAAAAAAAAAAAAAGATTTAAAACAAAACAAACCAAAACCCACTCAAGCTAGTTTAAGGAAAGGAACTTTGTTTCAGGAAATTGGGGCATTCTTACAGAATCCAATCCAGGAAGTACAATCAGGCCTCCCAGGAACCAGACCTTAGTCAGGGGCTTACTGTCCAGTTCACTCAGTCTCCTCTGCAAGGGGGCTATAAGGCCTGTAACTCTGTAGATCAGGACACTCATCTGTAGTAGGGGTGAGAGGGAAGCAGAGAGAAGGGCAGGTTATTTTGAGAAACTGCCCCTACTGGGGCTGTGAGTTGATAAGGAAATGCCAACCCCTCGAAGACAGGCTCTTAAGCAACAACCATATCCTGAGCCAGCAATCCTTACTGTGTTTACATAAAAGAAGGCCTGCAAAACAGTTTACCGTTATAGTAACCAAAGCTAACTGTAGGACATGCTTGCAAACCGCTCTCATAAAGGGTTATCCCTGCTCAACTTAAACTTGGAAAATGGTTGCCTTTAGAATTTTCCAATATTTTATGGAGTCACTGATTCATACAGTTGTGGGAGTCTTAGCCATGTTTCACTGAGTTCCTAGATAGAGGATAAACAAAAAGTCTACTCATCATGAAATGCTTACTAAGTACCTAATATCCCAAGCCAATGTTACAAATGGTTTACACAGATAACTCCTTTAATCCTCATAACACTATCATGTAAATAGGTTTTACGTCTGCAATAGTCCTGACTCCAAATCCTACACTCTGAAGCACTTTGCTATACCAGAAGGTTCAGGTTTCATATTTACATCAACACTGTGTCATTATATTATGAATAGACTCTCATTCATTTTATTTGCTTTTTATTGGTATTTTTTAAGGGTTTAACACAAACGAAGTATTAACAAATGTGAGTAAGACCTCATCTTGACTTATTGACATAAAGTCAATAGAAGAGGGACAAATAAACCACCAGGCACAATACCAGTCTAACAAGTACACAAGAAGGGAACCTCATAAGCTGGAAAGGTATCAGTTTCTTTTCTGAAGGAGCTACATCCCAAAGGACTTATGTGAGGGGAGGAGACTGATCAGGACTGAATTATGTGTGGTGCTAATTAAGAGAGGTCAGAAGTAAAAAGGCAAAGTTAGACACTAGATCATAAAGAACATTGCAGACCATGTTAAAGTGTTTGAATTTCATCCTAGAGGCTGTCTAAGTCCATGCTCTTTCACCTGGATATAACAAAATCCCACTTAAACTAGCTCAGGAAGAAAATAAAATGAGGGTGGGAGTAGAAGATTTATCATACAGATGCAGGAAAATTGCCTAGAATCCGAGAGGAAGAACACAGCTGGGCTTCAAAAGGGCCTGGTCCAAGAACAAGAAAGCTATCAGGAACATAGGTATCTACCTTTTCTAGCCTCACCTCGGCCTATCTAACACTCATGGCTTCTATGTTCCAGCTGTACACTGCTTCAGTTCCAGCAACCAACCTAGGACTAGCATGTCTCCGTGCTAGTCTAGGAGTAAGGCAAGTAAGGTCAACTGATATAAACATGGCTGCTGTGGCCCATTCTATGGAGGAGTGTTCTTTATAGAGCAAGATGGGTCAGGATGGGACTACATCCCCAGAAGCCCTTCTATTAGGACTATTAATATGATTTTAAGAAGGGTGGCATCATATAGACTTAATTAGAGGAAATCATAGAAAGCTGTTTCAGTAATCCAAGTACAAATGAAGCAGCTGCACCAATTCTTAGACACTCTTCTGTTGTTCAGTAGGTTGAATATCAAAGTGAAAGAAGAAATGTGGAATCAGGATCAACCTTCTCAGGTTGACCCATTAATATTTAACCAGAGATCCTCTCTGGTATATTGCAGTTCATGGTGTATTTGGTCACAATGCCTTCCTGAGAAGAACTACTTTCTCCCATATTCTCCATATATGACCTGCTGAGTCTCTTTTTTGTCTAAGAAATATGAGTTCTTTCCAAGACATCATTCTCAGCCTGATAATACTTCCTAGAATGTCAAATATTGATTGACGTCTACAACCATAATCATGGATTATCAGGAATATAAACTCCTATTTCTTACCAAGAATGTATCACCAAGTCAGAGCTACTCTCAACCACAAGGTCATGGGTGGCAATGAGGTACTCTGCCTATTGTGTTAGAACGCCACGTTCTATAAAAGACAACAGAGCACATATTGATGGACAAATCCCTCATGCCCAAGGCTGGGCATTACTCCACTCTGTCGGTTTCTGGGCTTTACAGTTTGTATTATTCACAGGTGCAAGTCGCTTATTAAGACATTAATTGTGTCTCCATGAATATAGCTCTGAAGTTCTGTACTTCTGTGCAAAGTTTTGCCAAAGCCAACTGTCCCAAATCCCTGCTTTTTTAGAGGGAGGCAGCAAAAGAGTGCCCTCAAGAATCCAGACTGACTTCAAGGAAGCCATCATGATGGTAGAGAGCTTTCCCAAGTGGATCAGTGTCTTTCCCTATCCATTCCAAACCTGTGGAGTAACAGGCCTGAGCCAGCTGTTTGCAGGACCAGGATGGCAGTAATCCTTGTATGAAACAGTAAGTCTATCTTTATTCTCTTTGACATGGAGGAATTTGTGCTCAACATCCTTATTGTGACTAAACCTCCAGTTGAGCAGGCTGAGAAGATGGTACAGATCCCTAGGTATGTCACCATTCTTTATATCCCTCTATGTCTGACATTTTTTTATGGAATGTGGCCGAAAATGAATGAATAAAACAATATTTTTAAAAAAGACCATTCTCAAGCACCTGGGTGGCTTAGTCGATTAAGCACCCAGGTTTGATTTCGACTCAGGCCATGGTTGTGAGATGGAGCTCTGCACTTGGTATGGAGACTTGCTTGGGATTCTCTTTCTCACTTTCCACCCGACCCACAACCCCTCCCTTTCTTAAAAAGAGCATTCTCTCAAAACTGGTTTTGACAACCTTCAGCAAAACTTAAGCATACGGCATTCTAGTTGCAATTTTGTCTGTGGGGATTCTTCAGTCATGTTCATTCTAGGAATATGTTCCCACTTCAGTGATTCATGTTACTGGGCCTGTAACATGTAAGAGCAGACAAACCATTGTGGCATCCCCAGGTACATGTGAGGCAGAAGTGTTCTGCAAAGAAAGCAAGACGTGATATAGCCGGAGAGGACAGCTTTCTGGCAGAAGGCAAGAAATAATTAGAGGACATGCCAGTGGGAACCCGGTGTAGATTTAGTGGGGCTAGCAGTGCAGAAGGGAGAATCTGTAGCACTACTTGAAGGACATATTTCGAAATAATATGTGTCACATGTATTAGGTGAGTGCCTACTATGAGCCAGGAAATTCAGGTTTTAGGGAAGAACTCCAAAAGAGGGGAAAGAGAAACAAAGGCTCAGCCGGCATACAGACTGTTCCCTTCATACAGAAATGACTGCATATTTATAACACAATGCTCCAACCTCATTCAGGACCCTAAAGATCAATTTTCTTTCTCTCTTCTTTAATCAGAACCTTAAAAAGTAAGCTGGCATGATTTCCAACAAAGAAGGACTTTTGACAAGGAATTCTGCTCTTTTCCTTCACTGCAAAATAACAGGTTTTCTCTTCTGGGGAATGAACATACTGGCCCCTGCTTAAGAACAGTAGATGTTAGCCACAGCTCATTGTCTTTGTCTATTCCTCTCTGGAAAGAAGAAAGCATTACAGAGCGATAGCAGAGAGTCCTCATGAGAGGGCTTGGCAGAGAAGAGGATGCAAAGCCCGATTAGCAGCATCAGAAAAATGCGGGTGTCCACAGCAGGAAGCCCAGGAGCTTAAACCCCAGGATCTGTCCACATTGCAGCATCAGCTAGGAGACAAACTATTAATGCACTTTTTGTGACCTTTGATTTTTCTTTTTAAGGCTGAAGTCCATCATTGCTAAATAATTATCTTTTAGGAATTCAGCACACACAAATCACTTTCCCCACTTGGACAGCCTAATCAAACAGCAGCAGAGTCTTCACCAGGATCTCTGGGGGTTGCTAACGAGTTCTTTTCCAGTTACATTTCTTTAGGGCCACTAAGTGAAGGAGGTAGTCTTTTATTGTTGCTGTTATAACATCATCGTGTGGTGTTTCCACACTTTTTAGTAGCAAAGAATATAGATCACAATTGCATGAGTCATCATTGATTCCTCCCCATCACACAAAACTGGTTCTCAAGTCCTGGTGCATTGTCATCTTCTGTATTTGCCCTCTTCCTTTTATCCTCATGATTATTGCCTTAATACAAGTTCACTTCCTCCCATATTTGGCCTATTGCAATAGTCCCCTATTTTCCCTGCTTCCAGCCTTGAACCAGTCCAGTTCCTTTAAAAAAAAAAAAAAAAAAAGTAAATACTGTTCACAGATCAAGTGCTTTTTAGCATTCTGTTATTTACCTCACCAAGTGTTGTGACACAGACATTTTATTTTATTGTGATAACAACACAAGATCTACCTCCTCTATAAATTTTTAAGTATATAACACCTTGTTGTTACTATGGGTACAATATTGTGCAGCAGATTTTTAGAACTTATTTAACTGAAATGTGTTGCAGCCCACCCAGCCACTGTGAAGCCAGCTCCCAGGGAGCAGCAAGAGGGGCCCCACCCAGCTCCTTCCCTGGGACGCACACTCAGCCTCTCAGCCCCCAGCTGCCAGAGCTTTGAACTGTGTCTGTGAGCATCCGCGCTTTACCTCCACTTATTTTGTGCATCTATTAACAGGTGTGTCCTAAGCTATCAGAAAAGCCCAAGAGAGGTTATTTTTGAGGTCTGGGAATGCACAATCTTTTTTTCCCATGTAGTTAATGGTAATTATTTCTTCACTTTACACCATTTTGACTTACGAAAGATTTCATAGAAATAGACTTCTTTCGGACAGCGGGGGAACCTGTAGCTGCCCAGAGTACTGGGGGACTGACTTTCTCTGTTTCTTGCTGCGATGCAAGGGGAAGGACATATCTCCAATGTGGTAATCTTGCCAAAAAAATACCTCTCCTGATTTTAATAAACACAAACCGTCTAACAAATAGAGGATTTATGGAACAAATCCAGTCCAGACAACTGGACTGATCTCTTCCAAGGGATGTAGGGAGCAGGGAATACTGGGGGAGGCTCAATAAACCTAACACTCATAAACAATGTGTGACCCTTGACTGGATCTAGTCAGGGGGGAAAAAAGCATTGATGAGACATTTTGTGGAACGGTGGGCATTTCTGAGTATAGGTGATGTTGAATTAGTGTCAGTTTTCTCAGATGTACCAATGATATAGTTACATAGGAGATGTTCTTAATCTTGGAAGACGCACATTGAAGTATTTAGGAATGAAGTGTCATATATCTGCCTCCCCCTTTCAGATGGTCTGGCATTAAGGAGGTACAGACAAAGATGGAGGCAGTGTGGTAAGAAGTCAACAGCAGCCCTTTGGATGAGGACTATTCAGGTATGAATACTAAAATACTGCTTTTCAGCTTGTGCCGGTTCAAAAATGTTTTTAAATGCTTCTGAGGAGGGACAAATGTGGAAATAGGTGAGTTGCTGTTTTTCATAATAAGTCTTGTGGAGTATTTGACTCTATAAACTACATACATGTTTAACTCTGATCAGAATGAAAACCAATAAAATAAAATGTCAAGGCTAATTGGAGAAATGTTTCAACATTAAGAAATGCTGTATAATACTCAAATCAGTACTAATTAGAGATGAGTACTTTCAAAACTTGGCAGTTGCGTCTTAGAGCTGAAATTTACCTTGAAGAACCTCTCAGCCTGCTTCCCGCATTGTAATGATTAATAAAATGAAGCTCAGGGGAGTTAAGTGACTTGCCCGAGCTCAAGCACCCAGGTAGCAGCACAGCCAGGTCCAGAGGCCAGATCCCCTCACTTGTATTCCAAAAATTTTCCTTTAAATGCCATAAATTATTTATCTCCTATTGGACAACTCTACTGCATAGTGAATAAGCAGCTGTTCCACCGTCTGTGCTCTTTTCTCAAGAAAGGTAAGGACAACAATGGGTGCAAGTGTAGGAGGAAGGAAAAAAAATAAGCCAAGAAGGCCACAGTTGGATATTAGCTGAGAAGGGAAATTGAGACTGACGTTGCAGCATGGTTACTCTCAGGCAATAAAGAATTCATTCTCACAAATTAGAGGGTTTCATCTGTTCACACTGTAATTGGCTATTAGAGCTTAGTAATTGAAACTAAGAAGCTTGTAAGCCTTTGGCTCCCAACATTTGGCCCAGCTGTCAAAAGTCAGCACGGTCAAGATGGACAAAGGAGCTTTGTTGCTGTTCCTGCTGATCGTAAGATTTTTAGACAAAGAAAAATCATTTCTCAGAATTTGAGGTACTTAATCTGTTTTTAAAAATATCTGTCCAGTTTCATTGCCAAGTTTTAAGATCCCAAATAATAAGAAGGGTGGGTTTGATGATATATACTTTATTATTTGTTATTTATTATTTCCCCTATATTATAAAAATTTCCCACACATAAAAGGTGAAAAAATAACTTTAGTTAACATCCATACACACACCACCAAAATTCTACCACTGATATTTTCCTATTCTTACTCTATCAAGTATCTAACCATCTATGCATCTCTCTTTCCATTTAGCAATCCTTCTTACTTTTGTATGCTTTTCAAAGTAAGTTGCAGACATCTTTATACTTTCCCTGAAACATTTCAGCATTCAGCATGCATGTCATATATATATATTTATACACACACACACACACACACACACACACACTAACACATATTTAGTGAGGGAGGGAGAAGGGGCAAAGGGAGGAGGAGAGAGAATTTTTTTAAAAAAATTTTTACTTATTTATTTGACAGAGAGACACACAGCTAGAGAAGGAACACAGCAGAGGGAGTGCGAGAGGGAGAAGCCGGCCTCCGGTGGAGCAGGGAGCCCCATGCAGGGCTTGATCCCAGGACCCTGGGGTCATGACCAGAGCTGAAGGCAGACATCTAATGACTGAGCCACCCAGGGGCCCTGAGGAGAGAGAATTTTAAGCTTTTAGGCAGAACCGCCTCTGAGCATGGATGCAGTGCTTGATCCAGGAACCCTGAAATCATGACCTGAGTCAAAATCCAGAGGCAGACGCTTAACTGACTGAGACACCCAGGTGCCCTATTAAGTCAATATTTTAATGGTTCCTTTTTGTTTCTTCAGAGGTAAAATTTACATAAAATGAAATGTACAGATTTTAAGTATTCAGTTACCTATGTTCCAGCAAATATATGCACATGAACAAACTAAATCATTACAAGACACAGAACATGAGCATTACATACAGAAAATTTCCTTATACCCTCTCCTAATAAATCTCTACTCACAACAACTCAGAGGCAACCATTGTTCTGAAACTTGTTCACTAAAAATTAATTTTGCCATTTTCTAGAATTTCATATTCATGGGAAAATGCAGTTCTGCATTCATTCTTTATGCAAGGTTTCTTTTACCAATATGTTTTAGAATTCATTCATGTTGTGTGTATCAATAGTACGTTTCTCTTTATTTCTAAACAGTGGCCCATTGTGTGAAGGACATAGTGTGTGATTTATTCTCCAACTGAGGACCAGCTGAGCTGTTTCCAGTTTGGGGCTCAAAATGCTGCCCTGGATGTTCTTATATAAGTCTTTCTCTGGACATTTGTTTTCATTTATCTTGGGGAAATATCTAGGTATGGAATGTGTGGGTCATAGGATACGCATATTTTTAGTTTCATAAGCAACTGTCAGACTTTTTTCAAAGTGGCCGTACCGTCCTATACTCCACCACCAATGTAGAAGAATTTGAGTCCCTCCACATGGCCACCATTTGTCCTGCCTTTAATTGTAGCCATTCTGGTAGTGTGTTGAATATTATTTATTTTTTTTGATAAATGCATTTTTAAATTTTCTATATTTATTTTATTTTTTTTAAAGATTTTATTTATTTATTTGAGAAACAGAGATCACGGGTAGGCAGAGCAGCAGGCAGAGAGAGAGGAGGATGCAGGCTCCCTTTTTTTTTTTTTAAAAGATTTTATTTATTTATTTGTCATAGAGAGAGAAGCGAGAGCAAGCACAGGCAGACAGAGTGGCAGGCAGAGGCAGAGGGAGAAGCAGGCTCCCTGCCAAGCAAGGAGCCCGATGTGGGACTCGATCCCAGGACGCCGTGATCATGAGCTGACCTGAAGGCAGCCGCTTAACCAACTGAGCCACCCAGGCGTCCCCCAGGCTCCCTGTTGAGTAGAGAGTTCAATGCGGGGCTCGATCCCAGGACCCTGAGATCACGACCTGAATGAAGGCAGAGGCTTAACTCACTGAGCCACCCAGGTGCCCCAGATAAATGCATTTAATGCAATCAAAGTCAGTCTGTTTTTATAAAAAGTAGTCTACCCACACTTAGAGGAGTTGAGAAGGCTTTATTGTGTTGCACTCACAGGAAACTGGGATAGTTTACAACACGTACATGTACTCTCTCTTTTTAGAATTTGTCTAATTTTATAGTTGTTGTTGGTGGTGGTGTTTTACTGTGGTAAAGTACACGTCACAAAATTTACCTTCTTAGCAGTTTTAAAGTGTATAATACAGTGGTACTAAGTACATTCATGGTGTTGTGTGACCGTCACCACTAGCCAGTTGGAGAACCTTCTCATCACCCCAATGGAAACCCCCACTTGTCACTTCTCATTCTCCTTCCTCCCAGCCCTTGGCAACGATTAGTCTGTTTTTTTTTTTTATTATTTCCTATGGATTTTCTTAGTCTAAGTATTTCATATAAGTAGAATAACAATATGTGGTTGTTTATGATTATTTGATATCAGGTATAATTATAGATTCTTTGGATGACAGAACACAAGAATACTCTAGATAGAGGAAAGGCAGAACATGTTGTTATTTATAGCTCCAAAGGAGAGAAGGGCTGCTTCACAGGGCCACACAGAGATTTGTGCCTGCAGACAAGGTAACAACAAGGTAAAGCTGGAACTCAAGGAGACAATTTATGTATGACAAGCAGGGTGAGATGAACGAAGTTTTGTGGGCTTCCTGAGATTTGAGCATTTTTTGTAACAAGTTTTATTTACATTGTAGTTCGTTAACATAGAGTGTAGTATTGGTTTCAGGAGTAAAACTTAGTGATTCATCACAAGTGCCCTCCTTAATGCCTATCATCCATTTAGCCCATTCCCCCACCTCCCCTCCAGCAGCCCTGTTTGTTCTCTGTAGTTGTGAGTCTCTTATGGTTTGCTTCCCTCTTTTTTAATCCCACCCCTAATGGTCATCTATGTTGTTTCTTAAATTCCACAAGTGCATGAAATCACATGACATTTATCTTTCTCTAACTCGTTTCACTTAGCATGATATACTCTAGCCCCATCCACATCATTGCAAATGGCAAAATTTCATTCTTTTTGATAGCTGAGAAATATTCTACTTATATATATCACATCTTTTTGACCCATTTGTCAGTCAATGCAGCAACCTCTTTGACATCAGCTGTAGCAACTCTTGCTAGACACGTCTCTGGAAGCAAAGGAAACAAAAGCAAAAACGAACTATTGGGACTTTATCAAGATAAAAACCTTCTACACAGTGAAGGAAATGATCAATAAAACTAAAAGGCAATGTACGGAATGGGAGAAAATATTTGCAAATGACATACCTGATAAAGGGTTAGTATTCAAAATCTATAAAGAGCTTCTCAAACTCAACACCCAAAAAAACCCAAACAATCCAGTAAAGAAGTGGGCATAAGACATTAATAGACATTTTTCCAAAAATGTACAGATGGCTAACAGACACATGAAAAGATGCTCAACATCACTCATCATTAGGGAAATACAAATCAAAACCATGAGACACCACCTCATACCTGTCAGAATAACTAAAATTTATAACACAAGAAACAACAGATGTTGGTGAGGATGCAGAGGAAGGGGAACCCTCTTACACTGTTGGTGGGATTGCAAGCTGGCACGGCCACTCTGGAGAACAGCATGGAAGTTCCTCAAAAAGTTAAAAATAGAGCTCCCCTATGACCCAGCAATTGCATTACTAAGTACTTACCCAAAGGATACAAACACACTGATTCAACAGGACCACATGCACCCCAATGTTTATAGCAGCATGACTAACAATAACCAAATAATGAAAAAGAATTGAGTATTTTGAATAATTCTGTGCGCCCAAGCAAAAAGAGGCCACCCCTAGATGTTAGGTATCTGGGCACATCCAGCAGTTGGAAATATGTGTTTCAAGACCCAGGAGTGTCAGAGCCCAAAAGGCAAGTAGTTAGGGTAGAATTTTCTTTCAAACTACCCACAAAGGGAATAGGGGAAATGAAAATTTTAACCATGACTTCAAAACTGGCTCAAGACTGTACTTGTGAAATGTTATGTTACAGCAGCTTTTTGGACCAGACTTCTTTCCCTTAGCATAGTGTTCAAGTTTCATCCATGTTCCTGCGTGTATCAATACTACTTCATTCCCTGTTATGGCTGAGTATTACTCTACTGTATGGATATACCACATTTTGTTTATTCATTCATCCGCCTAATGGACGTTTGGATTGTCTCTACCTTTTGGCTCTTAACAAGAGTGCTGCTATAAGCATTCGTGAACAAGTTTTTATTTGTACACTTGTTTTCAGTTCTTTAGATTATGTACTTAGGAGGGGAATTGCTGGCTGATATTTAACTTACTAAAGAACTACCAAACTGTTTTGTACAGTGGCTGCCCCATCTTACATTTCTACTAGCAATGGGTGAAGTTTCCAATTTCTCTGTATCTTCAGCAACACTTGTTATTTTCCATTTTTTAAAAATTATGACCATCCCATAATCTCAGGGTCCTTGGATTGAGCCCCTCATGGGGCTCTTTGCTCAGCAGGGAGCTTGCTTCCCCCCACCTCTCTGCCTGCTTCTCTGTCTACTTGTGATCTCTCTCTCTGTCCAATAAAGAAATAAAATCTAAAAAAAGAAAAATTATGACCACACATGCAGTTTTGATTTGCATTTCCCTAATGACTTAATGACGCTGAGTACCTTTCCATCTGCTTTAGGTATCTTCTTTTGAAAGATGTCTATTGAAGTCCTTTGCTTATTCTTAAAACGGATGTGTGTCTTTTTGCATGCAGACTATTTTAATTCCAGAAAGCAACCTTCTTTTTCAAAATAATTTCCTCTTATTTTCAACATTTGTGATTTTTTTTTTAAGATTTATTTATTTATGTTAGCACGAGTAGGGGTAGGAAGAGACAGAGCGAGAGAATCTTCAGCTGACTCCCCACTGAGCCTGGAGCCCCACCCAGGGCTCATCTCACAACCCCAAGATTGTGACCTGAGCCAAAACCAAGAGTTGATCACTTGACCTACTGAGACACCCAGGTGCCCCTCGTGATTTTAATTTAATAGGAGATTAAGGTTTGTTTATTCCCACAGGTGACATTTTTAAAGATTTATTTATTTTTAGAAGGAGAGAGGAGAGAGAGGATACCAAGCAGATAACCCACTGAGCACAGAGCCCTAGGAAGGGACTGTTTCCCCCCACCCCACCCCTGCCGCCCCCACCCTCCTGCCTCATATCATGACCTGAGCAGAAATCAAGACTCAGATACCTAATGACTTAGCCATTTCCAAGGCACCCCTCAAAGGTGGCATTCTTAAACACATGGTTAAGCAAAATGTATGCATTGTTTACATAAAAGGATCAACTTTTCAGATGACTCTAGTCTAGTTTTCAGAGACGAACTGGATATCCTGACTAGGAGGCATTAAATTAAGCTGAAATTCAAGGTGTAAAATCCTATTATCAGAAAAGGTGGCAAAAACACTGTTCTTGTAACCAGAGATGTTAAATACAATGAGAAAATGATAAGTGTCCTTAACCCTCTAGAATAATATCTTAATTGTGGGCAAAAGTTTGTCAAGTTTGTTTAGCTAAGAAAACTAAATTTTAATACTACTAAAAATTAAAAAGAGGCCTTGGCCATTGTATAGTTCTAGGCAGTTTTTTTTTTTTTTCCTACATTAGGCAAATTGTGTCATAACCAGGAAAATCATAGCCAACATGACCAATTGAGGGATTTTACGTTTCATACATATACCAAATACCATATACCATATACCAAATTGTAAACACTTACTAGTCAAGAAACAAACACGAACTAACCCTTGATAAGTACTATTTGAATTCAAGCCAGTTAGGAACCACAGTTTCTCTAAATGGAAAAAGAGGCCAAAGCCGCTGACTAAGCTTTTCCAAGTGCTAAATAGGCAGACAGAAAACATAGTAACAAGGATAAAATGTATTAGTCTGAGAGAGTATGACTTTACACCAAAATTTCTCTTTGGAAAGGAGTATTTATCTGGAGAAGTGCCTTAGAGGTAAGAAGCTGGGCCAGAATAAACATGCTCCCTCCTTCTGAAGACTTTGCTCTCAGGAATCAGAATGAACCCTTGTTTCACTTAGCATTTTTTAAATCAGTCTGGGAGAGGAATTCCACAGTGACCTATTTAGGTTGTTTTTAGGAACCAAAGCATGTGGAACCAAAGCATGTAAAAATGTCAGTCCCAGGGGCACCTGGGTGGCTCAATCAGTTTGGCATATGCCTTCGGCTCAGGTCATGATTCCAGCGGCCTGGGATTGAGCCCCGCGTTGGGCTCCCTGCTCCCTCCTGCTCTCTCTGCCTGCCAGTCCCCTCACTCGTGGTCTCTCTCTGTCAAATAAATAAATAAAATATATTTTTTAAAATGTCAGTCCCAGGAACAGTTTGTGGTAGAAAGTCAACTCTGGAAGCTTGCTGTCTGGGTCTGAAAATGGGAATGGTTTCCAGAAGGGTTTAGCTAAACTCAGAGATTGTTGCTTCCTTCTTCGGCTTACTCAACAAACATTTATTTTGCCCCTGCTATGGAGTTGGTGGCCATAATGTAAAGTTGAAATAAACGGAGTCTCTGCCCTCAGGAGGGTCTCTACCAGGGAAAAGTGTGGGTGCATAAGATGAACTCGACATAGGCGTCGCTAGAAATGTCTGTAGGGCTGAGAGGTATACAGCAAGGAGAGCGTTCAAATCTATCAGGAAGGGCTTCATAATGAAGGTACAGGTGTGTTGAGCATTTGCAGAAATGTCTGCTCATGTCCTCTGCCCATTTCTTGATTGGATTATTTGTTCTCTGGGTGTTGAGTTTGATTAGTTCTTTATAGATTTTAGATACTAGCCCTTTATCTGCTATGTCATTTGCAAATATCTTCTCCCATCCTGTCAGTTGTCTTTTGGTTTTGTTGACTGTTTCCTTTGCTGTGCAAAAGTTTTTTTTTTTTTTTTAAGATTTTATTTATTTGACAGAGAGCGATCACAAATAGGCAGAGTGGCAAGCAGAGAGAGAGAGAGGGAGGAGGAAGCAGGCTCCCTGCCAAGCAGAGAGCCCAACGTAGGACTCGATCCTAGAATCCCAAGATCATGACCTGAGCTGAAGGCAGAGGCTAAACCCACTGAGCCACGCAGGTGCCTCAATCTGATATGTCATTTGCAAATATCTTCTCCCATCCTGTCAGTTGTCTTTTGGTTTTGTTGACTGTTCCTTTGCTGTG